>NC_140166.1:226945272-227637772 GCF_963971535.1 Notolepis coatsorum | reverse complement strand
CACTAGGGGTGCCCAGAGAATGCGACGGGGGGAAATCAAATGATTGTGGTTTCCAAGGGAGCTGAGCAAGAACCTATTCTGCAGGTCCTAGTGGAGGGCAAATTAACAGAGATGATGGCAGACACTGGAGCAGGTTTTTCCTGCATAAAGCAAAAATACGCCGCTCACTTACCCCAGTCTGGACAGTATGTTCGGACGGTCGGATTCTCGGGAAAAACACAATTAATACCCACATCAGATCCAATCTCTATGACGTATAACAACAAGACCATAACAATACCTGTATTAATTTCGGACAGCACCCCGCGCAATCTCTTGGGACGAGATGCAATGTGTAAACTAGGCTGTAAAATCCTATGTACGCCTGAGGGGATTCAAATTGAACAAGACGTGTACCAAATGATGCTACAAGGGACGGGGGAGAAAGAGGCCACTGTGTTCTGGCTGGGCAACATAGATGCAGAGCTGCAAAGGGTCTGTGACCCCTGGGAGCCATTTCTGAAAACCCAACTGCCTCAGTCTAGACAAACAAACATGGAGGCACATTGCACACTACAGTATTTGACGAATAGTGACCTAGTTAGGAACAAGGCATGGTTGCAGGGACAGCCCGAGCAGGTGCAGATTAACTCATCTACGATAATTGTAGGGAGACAGGGCGCGGCGTTGAGGGTTAACACGAGTAAGTATCTACGGGAACAACATAGACTAAGAGACGCCGCCCCACACATCACTCTGAGAATAAATCCTGGTTACGAATCCGAACATCTAGGTTCAATGATACAGGAATCCGAGACTCAAAGGTGGGTCTCCACGGAATCTCCGCTAATCTGGAACAGCGCAGATGGGAGTTTCATAAAAATAATGATTTCCTTTTCAGTTTTGGCAAAACCGCAAGTAATCAGATTACCAGGAGACCCTTGCGTTATTCCAGAGGCGGATGCTTTGCTGGAACAGGACATGTTGGCGCGCACCCCGGGACGGTTGTGGTCAAAACACGACACAGATGTGGGTCTAATATTGTCGGCACAGCCAGTGAAGGTCAGGTTAAAGAAGGGTTGTAGACCACCCTTTATCAGACAGTATACAATGAAGCCAGAGTCGGAGGAAGCTATATCACATCAGATTGAGGGACTGTTAAAGGGGGGAGTGCTCGTCCCTTTCAAATCCAGATGTAATACACCTATCCACCCAGTGCTAAAGGCGGACAGGGCTAGGTACAGACTGGTACACGATTTGAGGGCGGTGAACGACGTGGTGTCTGGACCAGAGGCGGAAGTCGCTAATCCACACACCCTCCTGACAAACATCCCGAGTAGCTCGCAGTACTATACGGTCATTGATCTCACGCAGGCATTCTTCAGTGTTCCATTGGAAAAAGAGTCTCAGTATCTGTTTGCTTTTACCCACAGGGGGAAACAATACTCTTACACCCGGTTGCCACAAGGGTTCGCGCACTCGCCGCATTACTTCTCGAAGGCGCTCAAGGAAGACTTGCAAGGAGTGTGCGACACACTACTCAGCACGGTTTTACTGTATGCAGATGACATTCTAATCTGCTCGGATACACGTCAGCAGTGCCATGAGGACTCCATCAAAGTTTTGAGTGGATTGGCCGTGGGAGGCCACAAGGCATCCCGTTCAAAACTGCAGTACTGCCAGCCAAAAGTTGAGTACTTGTCTCGCGTCATTCAAAAGGGCATAAAAAACATCTCACCCACGCAACTCGAAGCTGTATCCAAGGCACCTAGGCCATTGACGGTCCGACAGATGATGACGTTTTTAGGGATGACTGGGTACAGCTCTGAGTGGGTGGAGGACTATACGATAGCGACAGCGCCGTTGAGGATGATGATAAAAGAGGCGGGTACAGACAAGCTTCGCGCTCCCTTGACATGGACCGAGGAGGGGGAGGACGCGTTCATAAACATTAAGCGTCTGTTGTTACAGGCCCCTGCCCTGGCGCTGCCGGATTATGAGAAGTGTTTCCACCTATTCGTCTCACATAGAGCGCAGCATGCGACAGCTGTCCTGACTCAAACACAGGGGGTGAGTGGGAAAAAACAACCGATAGCATATTACTCTAGAGCTCTTTCGCCGGTAGAGCAGGGTCTGCCACCTTGTTATCAGGCCCTGGCCGCAGCACATTTGATGTATGAGAAGGCAACGGCCGTGACAATGGGATATGACATTTGCATTTGGACACATCACAAATTGGCAAACTTGATTGAAAGAGGCAAATTTGTTCTGACCAGCCAACGGCAACAGGCTTACATGAGGCTCCTGCAGTACTCGGACGTTACGATAAAAACATGCCACGGCAGTAACCCGGCGGATCTGGTACCACTCCCGAGCGAGGGTCAACCGCATGAGTGCGAGGTGGAGGTACAGGCTTTCGTGAAACTCCGTCCTGATTTGGGAGTCGACCCGCTCGCGATAGCAGAACTCTCACTTTTTGTGGATGGGTCCTGCTATCGGGAGGGGGAAAATTTAAGGTCAGGATACGCCGTCGTACAGTGCAAACCTAACGGAGAAACACTAACAAGAAAGGCCGGACAATGCATGCAACCATGTTCGGCCCAGCTTGCAGAACTAATAGCACTAACAGAAGCATGCATAATAGCTAAAGATCGCACGGTTAACATCTTTACAGACTCTGCTTATGCGCATGGCGTATGCCACCTATTCGCGGCCATTTGGAAGGCAAGAGGCTTTAAGAAATCGGACGGCTCACCGATCCTTCACCACAAGCAGGTTGTGGCGCTTATTCAGGCTGTAAAGTTGCCCAAAAGCATTGCTATCGTAAAGTGCCAGGCACACAGAAAATACCTGTCTTTTGTGACGACGGGAAACAACGCGGCGGACGAGGCCGCGAAGGCGGCGGCTGCGGTGCCGTCCACGGCTGTTCTGATGTTTGCGGCCGAACTGACGACTGAGGTAACTGAGGATAATTTGAGTGATCTTCAGGACTCAGCCACGCAGGCCGAGAAACAGTCGTGGACGGAGAGGGGGGCTGTAAGGGGGGCAGATGGTCTGTGGAGGAGTCATAACGGTTTGATAGTCGCCTCCATCGATCTTCTGTCCTTGGTGATACCTGATGCTCATGGTGTTGATCACTGTGGAAGAGCAGAGACCCTGAAACGAATCACGAAAATGGGATTTTGGTCCCCAAAGCTTCAGGCACAAATTGACGTTACACTAGCCAGGTGTTTAACATGCTTACAGGGCAATGTGCGCAAAGGAGTACCGACAGTGGCGGCTTACACACCCCTCCCTGAGGGACCATTCAGACATCTGATTATGGACTACACGGATATGATAACGCCAGTGCAGGGCAAACGGGGCTAACCTCCTGGTAGTAGAGGACTGCTTTAGTCGCTGGATTGAGGCCATTCCATCTAAACACAAGAACGCGGACACAGTGATCAAGTTCCTGTGTTGCGAGGTCATTCCGAGATTTGGAATTCCCACGATATTACAAAGCGATAATGGCCGCAAGTTCATCGACAAGGTGGTTAAAGGGCTGATGCAGAAATTAAGTATAAAACAGCGCCTTTCCTGTGTCTATAGTCCCGGGTCGCAGGGAAAGGTGGAAAGGGCCAATCTGGTCATTAAAAACAAACTGTTGAAAATCTGTATGCAAACTAAGCTTAACTGGATTGATGCTTTGCCACTTGCTCTGATGGCTATTAGAAGCAGCGTAAACCGCCAAACACAGCTAACACCGCATGAAATGCTTACAGGCCGCAGCATGCCAGCACCGCCATTTAGACACCTGGCTAGGGGCCCGGCATTAGATATTTTTGAGCAAGATCTGAAAAAATATCTTCAGCAAGTGACTAAAATACATGAAGCTGTGTTTCGACAGGAGCAGAGAAAGGAGAAAAAGGGGGTGAAGGAGGCGGAGAAGGAAGCCACCAAACCGAGGCTGATCCCTGGGGATCTGGTCTTCGTAAAGGTCCACAAGAGAAAGTGGTCATCACCCCGGAGAGAGGGCCCGTACGAGGTGATCCGATCGACTGGAACGGCAGTCCAAGTCAAAGGATCAACGACCTGGTTCCACTTCAATCACTGCATAAAGGCCAGCGGCGATCTCTTGGGGGATACAATCGATCGCAGTTATACAGAACCCGACATGGAGGGCCCGAGACGGCAACTGGAAGGTGCAGTGCCTGCTGATGCTCCCGCAGATGTTGGCAGCAGTGTGCGGACGGTCGGCCGGGCGCAACGACGTCATTGAGAACCGTCACGGTCGACCCGTCCTTGAGGATGACGGGTTTGAGTGGGTAGGAGTCCCACGGGGTCCCGCTCAGGCTCAAGTACCGGCAGGCTTTCATGACCAGGCTCAGAATCAGGCGCCCCCTCTGCCCCCCATCGAGGAAGGGGGGAGAAGATAAGACTACAACCAAAATGGGTGTTTCCCGGAGGACCGCAAGGGCATGTTTTTGATTTTGACCATTCCCCCGTTACAGGCGGGGATACTTACCATTATACTAACGAGGATCGGGTTGTGGGGGTAGATAGGAGGGTTGAGCCTGTTCCGAACCAGGCACAGGGGACAGGGGTGAGGAGATGCTTCCAGCTGCAGACCTTCAGACCAGCGCTTACAAGCCCCGCACATACAAGCACCGCACATAGCAACCCCTCGCTTCCATTGGCTGATTTTGGTGACGTGATTTTGGGTCACGTTGCACGTTGCACTGCGGGATTGATTGATTGATTGATTGAAAACTTTATGGTGACGTGATTTTGGGTCACGTTGCACGTTGCACTGCGGGATTGATTGATTGATTGATTGAAAACTTTATTAACAGATTGCCGTATGATTTGGGTCACGTTGCACTGCGGGATTGATTGATTGATTGATTGATTGATTCATTGATTGATTGATTGATTGATTGAAAACTTTATTAACAGATTGATTGATTGATTGAAAACTTTATTAACAGATTGCCGAATGGGTACACGTGACCACAGGCCCTGATTGATTGATTGAAAACTTTATTAACAGATTGTAGAATGGGTACACGTGACCTGACCGATTGATTGATTGATTGATTGATTGATTGATTGATTGAAAACTTTATTAACAGATTGCAGAATGGGTACAGTGACCGATTGATTGATTGATTGATTGATTGATTGATTGATTTATTGATTTATTGATTGATTGATTGAAAACTTTATTAACAGATTGCAGAATGCAGTACAGCTCAATACACACAATTGTTAAGGGGATGCAGACCATGCAGTACTGTTACATTTGTGACATACAGTAAATATATACAAGGGGGAGGGAACTGTACATTTATGATGAATTGAAAATGGGGGACCCTGATGTAAACAAGACGGAAGTCTTTCTCTGGTCTGCATCCCCTTAACAATTGTGTGTATTGAGCTGTACTGCAGATATATTTCAATTGCCTTACTTATTTACATAAGTATTATAGGCCTACAGCAGTATTGTCAGTTTGACAGTCTGTGTGAAGTCTGTGTGGTTATCCAGCTGCACAAAGGCAGAGCAAGAGGCTCTACAGAGGGTGGTGAAGGCGGCAGGCAGGATTGTCGGGACTCCTCTATCAAACATCACCTCCGTCTTCACCTCCCGCTGCCTCCACCGCTCCAAGTGTATCATCAAGGACCAGTCTCACCCAGCACATCACCTCTTTCAGCTCCTTCCCTCAGGGAGGAGATACCGGTCCATACATGCCAAGAGTTAAAGATTTAAGAACAGCTTTTTCCCCCAAGCAGTCAGACTGTTAAACGCTCATTGACTGTCCCCTCACGTGCACCATGCACTTACCTGGACTTGATAATCACTGTTACCACTCATCATGCACTTTATTTAAAATATTCTGTTATGTACAGTGTTATATGTGTTTCATGTATGTATATATTGTACTACGGTCTGTGGGAGCTCCCCTGAAATTTCACTCACGGTCATATAAGAGTTTTAATGTAGAAGGTTTTATTAATGAAATGTTGGGTATAAACTGGGAGGAGGTATGTTGTGAGGATGACCCAGAGGTTGCACTGGACTTATTTATGTCAGAAACAAATCAGCCCCATGGATAGATAGTAGCTTTTAATGAATTTTAATGAATGAGAGAGACATACTGTAGCCAAAAAAGCATCAGTGTGTTCCAGTTCTGCAGATGACAGACAAAAGTACCGTTCCTTACGTAATCAAGTCACAAAGTTAAATAAGGTGAGAAAAAGGGAATATTTTAAACCATGGTTATATGATGTGAGAAATGATGGTAAAAATCTATGGAATGTTTTAAATCAAATTATGGGTAGAAAATCCAATGTCTGTACACCTTTTGTTGAGTCATATGGAATTGTCCTAACCAAACCATGTGATATTGCCAACCATTTTAATGATTTTTATGCAAGTAAGATATCTCAGCTCAGGCAGGGAATGCACATCTCAAACAATACAAAATCAAATGACATAATTAAGAATATCATAATGAAAGATAAAGGGTGTACATTTGATTTTCAACAGGTTGAGGTTAGTGATATTGAAAGGTTACTCCAGGCTCTACCTGACAGCAAGTTAGCTGGCACAGACAACTTGGATAGTAAATTATTGAGAATTACTGCTACGATCATAGCAAGTCCAGTGTCATATTATTAATAGATGTATACAAGTGGGACTATGTCCAAAGATATGGAAGGAGGCTAAGGTTACTCCTTTACCCAAAGACTCCAAATCAGTTTTTAATGAGGGCAACTCCAGACCTAATATAGAAAATGTAATGTACATATACGTTGTATACATCTATTAATAATATGACACTGGACTTGCTATGATCGTAGCAGTAATTCTCAATAATTTACTATCCAAGTTGTCTGTGCCAGCTAACTTGCTGTCAGGTAGAGCCTGGAGTAACCTTTCAATATCACTAACCTCAACCTGTTGAAAATCAAATGTACACCCTTTATCTTTCATTATGATATTCTTAATTATGTCATTTGATTTTGTATTGTTTGAGATGTGCATTCCCTGCCTGAGCTGAGATATCTTACTTGCATAAAAATCATTAAAATGGTTGGCAATATCACATGGTTTGGTTAGGACAATTCCATATGACTCAACAAAAGGTGTACAGACATTGGATTTTCTACCCATAATTTGATTTAAAACATTCCATAGATTTTTACCATCATTTCTCACATCATATAACCATGGTTTAAAATATTCCCTTTTTCTCACCTTATTTAACTTTGTGACTTGATTACGTAAGGAACGGTACTTTTGTCTGTCATCTGCAGAACTGGAACACACTGATGCTTTTTTGGCTACAGTATGTCTCTCTCATTCATTAAAATTCATTAAAAGCTACTATCTATCCATGGGGCTGATTTGTTTCTGACATAAATAAGTCCAGTGCAACCTCTGGGTCATCCTCACAACATACCTCCTCCCAGTTTATACCCAACATTTCATTAATAAAACCTTCTACATTAAAACTCTTATATGACCGTGAGTGAAATTTCAGGGGAGCTCCCACAGACCGTAGTACAATATATACATACATGAAACACATATAACACTGTACATAACAGAATATTTTAAATAAAGTGCATGATGAGTGGTAACAGTGATTATCAAGTCCAGGTAAGTGCATGGTGCACGTGAGGGGACAGTCAATGAGCGTTTAACAGTCTGACTGCTTGGGGGAAAAAGCTGTTCTTAAATCTTTAACTCTTGACATGTATGGACCGGTATCTCCTCCCTGAGGGAAGGAGCTGAAAGAGGTGATGTGCTGGGTGAGACTGGTCCTTGATGATACACTTGGAGCGGTGGAGGCAGCGGGAGGTGAAGACGGAGGTGATGTTTGATAGAGGAGTCCCGACAATCCTGCCTGCCGCCTTCACCACCCTCTGTAGAGCCTCTTGCTCTGCCTTTGTGCAGCTGGATAACCACACAGACTTCACACAGACTGTCTGTACAATACTGCTGTAGGCCTATAATACTTATGTAAATAAGTAAGGCAATTGAAATATATCTGCAGTACAGCTCAATACACACAATTGTTAAGGGGATGCAGACCAGAGAAAGACGTCCGTCTTGTTTACATCAGGGTCCCCCATTTTCAATTCATCATAAATGTACAGTTCCCTCCCCCTTGTATATATTTACTGTATGTCACAAATGTAACAGTACTGCATGGTCTGCATCCCCTTAACAATTGTGTGTATTGAGCTGTACTGCATTCTGCAATCTGTTAATAAAGTTTTCAATCAATCAATAAATCAATCAATCAATCAATCAATCAATAAATAAATCAATCAATCAATCAATCAATCAATCAATCGGTCACTGTACCCATTCTGCAATCTGTTAATAAAGTTTTCAATCAATCAATCAATCAATCAATCAATCAATCAATCGGTCAGGTCACGTGTACCCATTCTACAATCTGTTAATAAAGTTTTCAATCAATCAATCAGGGCCTGTGGTCACGTGTACCCATTCGGCAATCTGTTAATAAAGTTTTCAATCAATCAATCAATCTGTTAATAAAGGTTTCAATCAATCAATCAATGAATCAATGAATCAATGAATCAATCAATCAATCAATCCCGCAGTGCAACGTGACCCAAATCATACGGCAATCTGTTAATAAAGTTTTCAATCAATCAATCAATCAATCCCGCAGTGCAACGTGCAACGTGACCCAAAATCACGTCACCATAAAGTTTTCAATCAATCAATCAATCAATCCCGCAGTGCAACGTGCAACGTGACCCAAAATCACGTCACCAAAATCAGCCAATGGAAGCGAGGGGTTGCTATGTGCGGTGCTTGTATGTGCGGGGCTTGTAAGCGCTGGTCTGAAGGTCTGCAGCTGGATACTATTGGGGGTGAGGGGAAAAAGGGAGGTCAAGGACGCTGAGTCGGAAGAGGTGGGGGGACAGGATATGTTCCAGAGGACAGCCGGAACGTTGAGGGACTCAGTGGGCTCACTCTGGGCCAGGTTGAGGGGTTTGCTTCCTTTCGGGGAACAAGATGGGGGCGACTATGACTATGACGAGGAAGACCCGGAGGCTGACCCGATGTATAGGGCGGCTTTAGGGAATGAGTGGTTTAAGTGGGTCCAGTACACGAGCGCGCAGAATCAGATAGAGGATTGTTATGTCTGCTCCAAGGCACGTCCGGATAGGCTGCTGGTGAAGGGCACGAAGTTCAGTTGGGCTCAGTGTGACAGGGACGCAGAGGCATGGGAGGGGCCCCATAATAGTCGCCCTTGGTGCGAGGCAGAGTGTTTGGGGTTTCTCGGCTCTAGTCGTTTTAAGGCGGCAGGAAACGTCACGGATTTCAAGGATGTCACTATGCGGGAACGTTGTAGGAAATTGGATGTACGTGTGCAGGGGGTAGCGACGGGGTTGCCAATACCCAGAGGTGTCAAACTATGGCTGACCAAGGATTTCGAGTGCTTGCAAAAGGAGGGGACCCGGGACGTAGGGGAGGTGGCAGAGGGGCGGTGCACTACTATTTGGAGCATCACGACTAACTGCACGAAAGAAGGAAAGTGTGGACACGGGGTTGTGTTAAAGGGAGTGGATACCAACCCACGGCCTGTAGCTTGCCCTTTTCATGTCCAGGATATAGCACTGGCGGACCAATACTGGCTCTGCGGCGGTAGGAGGTTGAGGAATACACTTCCGTTAGATTGGTCAGGTAGATGTGCCCGGGTTCAGGCGATCATGCCAATGGTGGTCCTACCATTATCAGTGACGGAAGGACCTTCTGAGTCTCCTATCTCTCGAACGAAGCGTAGCTACAAGGCAGACCCAAGGGTGTATCTGGACAGCATAGGACAGCCAAGGGGCATTCCAGCCGAGTTCATGGCTAAGAATGAGATTGCGGCAGGGTTTGAGTCTATTATGCCATGGATATCGGTCAATAAGAACACCGGGTGGATCAACTATTTGTTTTACAATCAGCAGCGGTATCTCAACTACACCGAGGAGGCGTTGGATGCAATGGGGGACCAGATGCACGCGACCAGTACGGTGGCGTGGCAGAATAGACAGGCTCTGAACTGGTTAATGGCGGAGAAGGGTGGAGTCTGTTCCATGTTTGGACAGTACTGCTGCACATTCATTCCGACGAATGTGGGGCCAGGGGGAAAGTTCTCCGAGGCCATGGCTAAGCTGAAGGATTTGAGGGAGGAGTTGAGGGGGAATTCTGGCCGGAATGAGGAATGGTGGGGGAGTGGGGTGTTGGAAAGATTGGGACAGTGGGGAAGCATAGTGATGCAGACAGGGATATCCATTGGGGTGGCAGGGTTGATATTGGTTCTCCTTTTCTGTTGTGGTATGCCTCTCTTGGGTAGGCTGGTAACTTCACACGTAACGAGCCGAATGCTGATGGTGGGACAGAAAGAGATTGAGCCACAAATCGGGCCATGCCCTCAGCTTTATGCTGCCTTAGAGGGAGACGAGGGGATAGAGGATTAGGGGTATGGTGAGGTAGGGACATTTTCTTTTTGTTGGTTCAGTTTTGTTTGTTTTATTCCTTTAACTAGGCGTATGGTGAGGAAGGGACATTTTCTTTTTGTTGGTTCAGTTTGTTTGTTTTATTCCTTTAACTAGGCGTATGGTGAGGAAAGGACATTTTCTTTCTGTTTGGTTCAGTTTTGTTTGTTTTATCCCTTTTACTTCAAAAAAAAAAAAAAAAAAAAAAAAAAACATGTAAAGGTTTTTTGAAGACATTTTGTATTGGTTCTTTCCTTTAAGAGTGACGGGGGATGGTCTGAGTGATGGTTTATTTTTTATTATTTTTGTTTATTTTACTCATGGTCCTGGTCAAACCGGAATGGGAAGGGGCATCGGTATGGAATGGTACGGAGTGTCGGTTCTGAGCCTGAGGAAGCATTGAGAAGAAGTGGTCTGGGGATCGGTTCTGGGGACTGGAGGGACAAAGGGGGGGGCTAACGCAGTGGGCAAGATGGGCACCTCCCGTCGAAGATGGGGGGACACGTGGTGAGGTCGGGACCAGCGCCTCCCGTCCAGGCATGGGGACATGCTTCTACGGGGACTGGAGGTGTGGCGTGGTGGTTGCTGTATTGGCAAAATGTGACTTTTGGCAATACGATGAGGAGACTATGGCGTGGGCATGGAAGGGGGGCTGAGCGATGGACACTAGGACTCAATGTTATGGAAGAGACAATGTAATTTTTTTTTGGGAGGGATGTTCTATGTTTAGTTCTGACGGTCAACTTCTCCTTTCCCTGATGAGAGTCGCGGTTTCCGGCCGGAACTGTGGCTCATTTGGTAAGCGGTGGAGGTTGGGGGGATTTGTCTGTCAGGTTAGGATTATAAATTGGGGTATTTTGTTGATGTTTTATTATTACTCTTGTTTGGAACGGTTTTGTGTTTTGGTAAGAACGGTAGTCAGCCTTTGTTGGTCCGTTAGGGGTCCAGTGAATGAAGTAAGGTTTCTTGTTTAGTTAGACATTTATAAAATTTATTATATGGCTAGGTTTCTGGTTTAGATTAGGCATTTAAACTTTTATTATATAATTGTGGTTTCTCGTTTAGTTAGACGTTCACATTTTCTTGGTTATATGATTTGGGTGGGACTAGGGATAGCCCCAAATGGGGGAATGTTGTGGAAAATGTGTATACGGGGGTGGAGGTAGGAAATGGGGTTAGTCTTGACTAGTTTAATATAGGTCAACTAGCAGGGCTCAAAGACACTAGGGCGACAGTCTGGCTGATGTTCTTAAAACAACATCAAGTATAGGACAGATAGACATTTCAAGTAAATCACATCTTGTTCTTTTCTTTTTTAATCTTGACTCCAGCTTTGTCTCAGGACGATAAACCTTTAGACTTATCTTCTGTTTTTATTCTCTCTTCTATGTTAAATCTATGTGTCATCTTAATGTACGTCATGTCATATCTGATATAATATGTTATGTCATCATATCTGTCATGTCGGGGCAGGGCTGGGAAGGTATTATCTGGGGGAACGGGGGGTTGGGGGGTCAGAGTGTTTTTCTTCAACTGTGGTGACCGTCTACTGATCCATAGCCTCTTCTGTTAAAACTTCTTTTCTTAAATAAATTACCTACTTGTTAAAATTGGAAACAACGTCTCCTGCTGTGTCAACGACAACCAAGCCACAACACTCCCTTTCGGAGTCTCTGTTGCGCCTGAGATATATCAGCGCAAACAACATGAGCTGCTAACGGGCTTGGCCGGTATCGAACCGATCGCTGATGACATCCTGGTGTCCGGATGTGGCGATACGGTTGCAGAAGCCGAACTGGACCACGACAAAAACTTGAGTGCTCTCATGGAACGATGCAGAGCAGTGGGACTCAGGCTGAGTGAGCGCAAGCTGCAATTCAAACTCAAGGCCGTACACTTCCACGGCCACATACTGTCTGCGGAGGGACTGAAAATTGACCCAGAGAAAACACGTGCCGTGCTGGAAATGCCGACGCCCACAGATGTGAAAGCGGTGCAGCGCTTTATTGGATTTGTGACGTATCTAGCAAGGTTTCTGCCAAAACTCTCTGAGGTCTGTGAGCCGCTCCGCAGGCTCTTGGATAAAGACGTCATGTGGCATTGGTTGCCAAAACACGAAGATGCGGTGCGTGAAGTGAAGCGAATGGTCACCAGCACACCTGTACTCAAATATTATGACATCACAAAGCCTGTTACAATCCAGAGCAACGCCAGCATGACCGGGCTGGGGGGCTGTTTGTTGCAAGGGGGACAGCCCGTGGCTTTCGCCTCGAGGGCACTGACGCAGACAGAGCAAAACTACGCTCAGATCGAGAAAGAGTGTCTGAGCATAGTCTTCGCCTGCCAGAGATTCCACCAGTACCTATATGGCAGGAACACTATCACCGCAGAGACTGACCATAAGCCGCTGATCACAATATTCAAGAAGCCCCTCCTGAGTGCACCGAAACGACTCCAGGGTATGTTGCTGCAGCTGCAGAACTATAATCTTGATGTGGTCTACAAGCCTGGCCCCGAGATGTATGTCAGCGACACCCTGAGCAGGGCCACCCTGCCGTGCCATGGGTCTGACACCCCGTACGTGCAGCATGCTGTGTGCGCTGTGGACAGCACCCAGGCAGAGTATTCACAACTGGACCAGGCGCAGCACCTGAATGTTACGGCTTTTAGATTTGGCCAGATTGTGCAGCACACAGAGACAGATAATGTGCTCCAGGAGCTGGCGTCTGTGATTCTCAGTGGCTGGCCAGACTTTAAAGAGGACACCCCACTGGCAGTGCGGGAATACTGGCCCTTCAGAGACGAGCTGAGTGTTCAAGATGGGGTGTTATACAGGGGACAGTGTGTCATTATACCAAAAGCCATGAGGTCTGAACTGCTCAAACGCATACACACTAGCCACATTGGTGGGGAGGCATGTTACAGGCGGGCCAGGGATACCCTTTTCTGGCCAAACATGAGAGCGGAAATAAAGGACTTTGTGGCAAACTGCTCCGCATGCAACGAGTATGCACGAGTCCAGCAGAAGGAATCTATGATGTCGCATGACATACCAGCACGCCCGTGGAAAGCAGTAAGCATGGACGTTTTCTCATATGCGGGAAAGGACTATCTTATCATTGTAGATCAATACTCAGACTTCTGGGAAATCGATCATCTGCCGGATCTGTCTGCTGACACACTCATCACACGATGCAAAGCTCAGTTTGCACGTTATGGACAGCCAGACAGGGTGATCTCAGATAATGGCCCACAGTTTGCGTGCGAGCGGTTCAGGAGGTTTGCAGCGAGCTGGGGTTTTTCCCATGTCACGTCTTCACCCCGACATCCTCAATCCAACGGCAAGGCGGAGTCGGCCATTAAGATTGTCAAATCACTCTGTAAGCGGGCAAAATTGGATGGCACGGATACATGGTTGGCCATCCTTCACTGGCGTAACACACCCACCGAGGGGATGGACAGCAGCCCGGCCCAGCGCTTAATGGCACGCAGGCTCAAGACTTCACTGCCGGTCACAGACAGCCTGCTTCTACCACGGGTGGTGGACGGAGTAGCAGAGAAGCTGCGGTGGAAAAGGCGGATCGCAAAATCATTCTACGACACGGCTGCCAGGGACCTTCCAGAGCTTAATGTTGGAGATCACATAAGGATGAAGCCTCTGCCTGGTGATCGCACAGGGAGGTGGCGCCTGGGCCAATGCCTCCAGAGGGTCGCTCCTCGCTCATTTGTGGTGGATGTGGACGGCACACACTACAGACGCAACCGAGTGGATCTGCGTGTTGCGGAGCGCTCAGCCCAAGCACAACAGTCGGACATACTACGGCCGGAGCAAAGCAGTCCTGACCAAGCTCATGTCACTGGAGTGACAGCCTCTGCCGGGACGCAGATTGTCCCAAGTCAAGGGGAGGTAGGTGGCGAGGAACATCCCTGCACGCCACACGCACCGAGGACACCGGTGACGGGCGTGACGACAAGGGGTACTGACACGGCAGGCCATGGTGTCTACTCACGGAGTGGCCGCCTGTCACGGCCACCACAACGACTGGACTTGTAATTTTTTTTTTAAGAGTAAAGTTGGACAATGTTATGTTAGAATGTCATCGAAGTAATGTTATTATGATGACTGGACTTTGGGGGAAAAAAAGAGAAAAAAAAAGAAACAGTTGGGCAATGTTATGTTAGAATGTCATTTGAAGTTGTGATTAATAAACAAGATGCAAGCATATCATTATTTGCAAACAGCTAAAGGAAAGGAGATGTTACAGGCATATGTTTATAGCCTGTGTTAGAGGGACACCTAGTGGTGCTTGACCGGATGTGATGTGTTGACATGCGCACTGCTGTAACCTCAGTTTAATAAAAGATATACTGAAACAGACACCCCCTACCATGATAATATCTGTACAAACGAAATGTAGGACATTTTTAAATAGAGAATTTTAAAATGGAAATAGCCGGGACTCCATAACCACTTTGATAAACAGCGCGATCATGAGAATAATAATAGGAATAACTCTCTCATGACAGAGTGTATGGCTCTTAAAAGAGCCTTTGGGTTAATCTTCAGTGAACAGCATAGTTTACTTGGAGCTAGTGTACTTGGTCACAGCCTTGGTTCCCTCAGACACAGCGTGCTTCGCCAGCTCACCGGGGAGCAGCAGACGCACAGCGGTCTGGATCTCCCTGGAGGTGATAGTGCGGCGCTTGTTGTAGAGAGCAATTTCGAGGCTTCTCCAGCGATGCGCTCGAAGATGTCGTTAACGAATGAGTTCATGATCCCCATGGCCTTGGAGGAAACGCCGGTGTCGGGATGAACCTGCTTCAGGACTTTGTAAATATAAATGGCATAACTCTCCTTCCTGGACTTTCTGCGCTTCTTGCCACCCTTTGCAGTTGTCTTGGTGACGGCTTTCTTGGAGCCCTTCTTGGGCGCTGGCTTGGCTGGTTCAGGCATATTCGACGGCTTATCAAAATCGAATGGTGACGGTTGCTTACGTTTCCTGAACACGGAAAAGTCACTGCAATTGCACTTAGTCAAGAAGGCAAATCAAAAACGATTTGTTTACACTAGCAGATCTCACCATCACTGTTTCAAACACATATCTACATGCAATTTTTCATTCAACAATGTCTTACTGTCTCCCAATCTCGTCCCTCACAACAAAGGAAATTACAGAACCCATAGCAAGACTTTACAATAGCGCTTATAAATGTCCACCCTGTACTCACCACTGAACTGCACTCTCACACTCCTCTGCTACAACTTTTCAGACCTACACAAAAAATCTAACCACTAAATTATCTTTTATGCTCAGAAATAACTCTTCCCCGACACTCACAGCTTTACTCCCAAGACACAATACAAGTCAAGAACGCATCACCAGATCAAGCTCACATGCACTAATTCCAGTACCGGCTTACAAAAATAACTATGGAATAAGATCATTTTTCCACACAAACACTAACATTTGGAACGAGATCCCATTCCACATCAGAACAATAACCTCCATCTCACATTTCAAACAGGCCTACAAACAACATCTGATGCTAGAACACATCTGTAATCATTGATCTGACTCTTTCATATAGGTCTTAATCTGGTTGATACTGTCGATTTGTATTGACTGCTATGACTGTATGTTTGTCCTTGCTGTCCACAATGACTATAATGCAATGTCTTTGTCAGGATTATATGATTGTATGTAGTGCAACTGCCTATTTGTGCTGCAGAACAGGAACCTGCTGAAAAACTGTTTGTAACTGAGTCAGGACAGTTTAAATGTACATTGTGAAATGTCCTTTTTTTTTTTACCATTTCCTGTATAAATAAAGTAAAATAAAAAAATAAATGAAAAAATATTAAATTGTATGTTAATTTACCTTAATTGTCCACATACAAACATAGTCTTATTCTAAATTTGGAATGTAAGAGATGGTCTTGTCACTATAGTCTTACATGTGAAGTGTTGATTAAAAATATATAATATGAAGGCGGTTAGGTGGCCGAGCGGAGATTGCGTTCGTCACCAGCCCAGGAGCTGAGCTGGATTTGCCTGTTCGAATCCAGATCACAGCTCCGGGGTTGTCACCAGCTTGGCTGGCCATCTGCACTGATACAATTGGCTGTATCAGAGGGTGGGAGAAACTGGCGGGGTGGGTCCGGGTCGTTGTAAACAGCGACTCCTACAGTTCGGTCGGGGCGCCTGCTAAGCGCGGATTGGACGTGAGGGGGATAGTGTGATCCTCCCACACGCTACGCCCTCTCAATGAGAATCCGCGCTGCCAGGTGAAAAGAAGCGGTGATTGGCTGGACGTGTGTCGGAGGAAGCACGTGGTAGCCTCCACTCTCCCAGATGATCTGACTGTGGGGGGTAAGTGCGCAGCGACCAGGAAGGGACTGGGAATTGGCATACGACTAACATTGGGATGGGAGAAAATCGGCGGAAAATGGAGGGGGAAAAAAAGACCAATAAAAAAAAATATATATATATATAATATATAAACTGTATGTTAGCAATGTACAATAACACTGTACACACTGTTTTTGGACTATATTACACGTAAAACGTATGCCTCGCAAAGTGCAGATATGAAGTTTTCCCCCTTTTTTATGGATTTAGGTTTTGTTCTTCATCAACGATAAAGTTCTCTCCACGTTTGATATATTGGCCATTCAGACTGTAATTGTGATGGGGAATATGCTTATATTTTTGGTATCATAACCGATTAGGCCAACAATGACTTGTGTTAATTAAGCAATATCACAGCTATATTTATATTTCGACCCTGCGTCTTGCTGACAGCCCTGTGATATAATAACAGCATGTCACGAAGTGAGCTATTGCTTTTATAAAACGGTTACCAAGTAGCCTAATATGAAAGTAAGATTTACACTTACATTTATTAATACATAATAATGTTCAAAATAGAATTTACTTTGATTTACATTCATCTGTATGCTGCCATTTATTGTGCACCAACTGGCACAGGCAGAGATGGTATAAACAGCAGACTTATTTCTTGAAGAGGTGGCAAGATGGTACAAGGCAGAGCAGATTGCTTTGAGCTACCCTGTTTTATAATTATTGGCCATGGCCTGGGTGAATATGTTATTTCTTAGCCAGCAGGTGTGCGTCAAAACTTTGATACACACGTAGTTTGGCTCAAGATAATCATCATCTAAATTATTCTGCTATCCAACACAACCCATATTAGTCCATGGGCCAGACCAGATATCGGTGCCACTCAGGGTGAATAAACTTACATATAATTTTTTCAAAGATCTATGTCTGTAGATGATATTTTTGTATGATAGCCCTTCCAGAGTGGTAGCTTTATCATAATAATCAAGTCATGAAGTATACCCACCCCCTCAGGAAATCGCATTTCAGATGCTAGTGCATATCCTGCTTTAGACTCATGTAGAGGACATCTGTCAATGTTCCACAATATTTTGTTTGGTATCATTTTAAAGGGGACTATGGAATATTTCATTCAAGCTAAGATGTGAATCTTTCTGAACAATATAGAGGTCATTGGAGCTCTTTGAACAGTCAACAACACAAGTTTTTACACGATTTTCGCCTAAATGATATACTATCTTTTAGCCTTGTGTCATCTAGGAGTAACAGGGACACAAAATACAACATCTACAACACTCCCAGCACCATAAGGATTCAGGAAATGTATAATATGCCTATACTATTTCATTGTTACAGGTCATTGTGAGCCTTAAATTAGAAGAGCAAGTCAAG
Organism: Notolepis coatsorum; assembly: GCF_963971535.1. Lineage (NCBI taxonomy): Eukaryota > Metazoa > Chordata > Actinopteri > Aulopiformes > Paralepididae > Notolepis > Notolepis coatsorum. Next base: position 227,619,527 of record NC_140166.1, on the reverse strand, counting down.
TCAAGTCAAGAGTTTTAATTGTCACGGCATACAGGTATACAATGAAATGCGGGTGGTCTTGCCCGCAACGATGTGCAATACAGTGGTACATATAATAGAATCAAAAGAAGAAACAACATTGTGCAGTAACAGGTAGCAGGTAACATGGAGTGACATCTCGGTATCTGTACATAGTTATTTACAGAGCATGTGTGACATGCTAGTTAGCTTTGGTAGTGCAATACACTGTTCCTGTTATTCTAATTTAAAGTGTCCTTTCCTTTGGCCATAAGTGTGCGTGTGTGCGACATGAGTGTGTGCCCGCTCATGTTAAAGTGTTAAATGGCTGCTCGTGTGTGAGCGTGCACAGTGTGCATGTCGTGTGTGTGTTCATGTGTGCTTGTGTGTGGACAGTTCAATGTTCTGAGCACTCAATGTTCATTGTTCATGGCTCTGATGGCCTGGGGGAAGAAGCTGAGCCTAAGCCGCTCTGTCCTAGTAGCTGGGGTTCGCAGGCGTCTGCCTGACCTCAGCAGCTGAAACAGGCTGTTATTGGGGTGGTGAGGGTCTTTCATTATCCTGCAGGCTCTGGATTTGCACCTCTTGTTGTATAGAACCTGCAGGGGGGGTAGTGCAATACCCGTGGTACACTCGGCTGAGCGCACCACTTTCTGTAGGGCCTTCTTGTCCTGTGCCGTGCTGTTTCCATACCAGGCAGTGATGTTTCCGGTCAGGATGTATTAGGCTCCTATTATTACAGAACAGCCACTATAGTCTAGAATGGAAACATAGGTCCACCTGCATAGGGTGGATTTTTTTTCACCACCTGTTTTTTATTAATCCTTGAAGTGTCTATTTTAAGATTCTGACAGGTAACAGGTTGGAATAATGTCCCATGGGGTTTATTTTTAACCCTTTATTACACCTATCCTGTTATGGTTTGACACCGACCCCAAACGCAACGACACAAGAGAGTTGGATTCAGAGTTGCCAAATACAAGGGCTTGTTTATTTGGTGACTAGAATAAGTGAAACAGGGAAAGCAGGTCAACAAGAAACAGGTACAATGAACAAGGGGCAAAGTTCTGCTGCTCTGCAGCTTCTCCCGGAAGGGTAGTCTTGGGAAGCAGGAGCAGACCTCTGTACCGCTCTGCAGACTCTCACGGCGGACCTCTCAGATGTTGTGCAAGACCGAGAGAGGGAGAGAGGGAACGGGTCAGTGACAGAGCAGACTTGAAACGAGCTGGAGGACAGGGTGTTATATTCTTCGTGTTAAACAACACAGTGATGAGCAATATTCCAAAAAACAGCCCAAGTGAATATCTTCATGTAAACACACAGTGAGCAAAAATCCAAACACCGTCCAATTGTGAAATACTATCTTCGTGTAAATACACAGTGAGCAAAAATCCAACACAGTCCAAATGTGAAACAATATCTTTGTGTAAATACACAGTGAGCAAAAATCCAACACAGTCCAAAAGTGAAATAATATCTTCGTGTAAATACACAGTGGGAGGTGGAAGATCCCGAAATATTATTCCATAAAGGAAAGGGCAAAAACGATAATGGCTGGGTGAGTGACTGTCTGACAAAAAGGTGGTAGACTTCAGTGTAAAGGTTACACACGAAAATAGGAAATAGGTCAAGACAGTCAATCTAGAAAAACTCACCCAGACGAGCTGCGTAAAGGAACAGGAACAAACAGTGGAGGCGTGCGCGCGCCACGGAGCAGGTATCCAAGCGGAGGCTTCAAGGAAAGCGGAGGCTTCTAGGAAAGCGGAGGCTTCTAGGAATTCCTGGAGAATAGCACAGTGAAACAGCAGCAACGGGGAAAAACATCCAGCGACAAATCAAGACGAACCAACAACTTAGGGTGGGGAAAACGGGGTATAAATAATGAGGGATCGATTGATTGAAAGGCAGTGACAGCTGGGGAATGTGATTGAAAAGCGTGGGGAAGTGAGGGAACCAATCAGCGACGTCTCAGATGACGTCAGCGGGGAGAAACGTGTGAACGAGGGAATTGAAATACTTGACAGAAAAAATGAATGAAAACAAAGCGAGGGTGGTTAAAGGAACAGAACGAGTGAGAAGGCAAGGACAGAAACCTCACAGTACCCCCCCCTCAACGGGAGCCGCCCGGCGACCAGGCCGACCCGGCTCGTCAGGATGGGCCCGATGGAAGTCGGTGATCAAGCCGGGATCCACGATGAGCTGCCGGGAGACCCAGCTACGCTCCTCAGGGCCGTAACCCTCCCAGTCCACCAGGTATTGGAATCCCCGGCCCCGCCGACGAACGCCCATCAACCGGCGGACCTGCCACTGGGGGTGACCATCCACTAGCACAGGAGGCGGTGGATCAGGAGCCGGAGGCATAAGGGGACTGAGGGAGACGGGCTTAACCCGGGAGACATGGAACACGGGGTGGATGTGCATGGATGCAGGAAGCTTCAGGCGCAGGGCCGCCGGACTGAGTACCTTCAGGACCTCGAAAGGACCGACGAAGCGAGGGTTGAGCTTCTTGGCCGAGGACCGTAGCGGGAGGTCCTTCGCGGAGAGCCACACCCTCTGCCCAGGGCGGTAAGTCGGCGCGGGAACCCGGCGCCGGTCGGCACCACGACAGGCGCGCTCAGATGTCCGGAGCAGCGCGGTCCTGGTGATCTCCCAAACGCGACGGCAGCGGTCGAGGTGGACCTGCACGGAGGGAACTGCCACTTCCGTCTCCAGTGCGGGAAAAAGAGGGGGCTGGTAGCCTAGGGAGGCCTCAAAGGGGCAGAGGCCGGTGGCGGAACTGACCATTGAGTTGATCGAGTATTCAACCCAGGGAAGGAAACGACTCCAGGATGCCGGCCTCTCGGCTGCCACACACCGAAGAGCAGACTCCACGCTCTGGTTCATCCTCTCCGTCTGCCCGTTTGTCTGGGGATGGTAGCCGGAGGAGAGACTGACCGTTGCCCCCAATCCCTTGCAGAAAGCCCGCCAAACCTGGGAGGTGAACTGGGGCCCCCGGTCAGAGACGATGTCCTGGGGGAAACCGTGAAGGCGGAACACGTGGTGAGTCAGGAGATCCGCCGTCTCGGCTGCTGAGGGAAGCTTGGAGAGGGCCACGAGGTGGACCCCCTTGCTGAATCGATCCACCACGGTCAGAAGGCAGGTGTTCCCCTGGGAGGAGGGTAGTCCAGTGACGAAGTCGAGCGCCACATGTGACCACGGACGGCTTGGAACGGGAAGTGGCTGCAAGAGCCCGGAGGGTGCCTGGTGAGAGGCCTTGCTGCGGGCACAGACCGCGCAGGCCAATACGAACTCCTTGACGTCGTTTCGCATGGTGGGCCACCAGAAACGACGAGCCAGGAAGGAGAACGTGCGATGGACGCCTGGGTGGCAGGCGAACCGGCTGGTATGGCCCCACAGCAGTACCTGGGACCGGACAGAGTCAGGGACGAAGAGACGGCTCCTAGGGACGTTGCTTGGAGCACGTTGGAAGCGTAGGGCACGCCTCACCACACCCTCGATGCCCAAGGTGATGGCTCCAACCACTCGGGCCTCCGGGATGATGGGAGATGGGTCCTCAGAGGGTGGAGCCCCCTTGGAGTGCATCCGGGACAGGGAGTCGGCCTTCGTGTTGCGGGAACCGGGGCGGAAGGTCAGCGAGAAGTCGAACCGACTGAGGAAACTGGCCCATCTCGCCTGCCGACCGTTGAGGCGCCTGGAAGCGCGGATGAACGTTAGGTTCTTGTGGTCCGTCCAGATGGTAAAAGGCTCCTCGGCACCCTCTAGCCAATGACGCCACTCCTCCAGAGCCGCCACGACCGCCAGTAGCTCCCGATTGCCGGTGTCGTAGTTCCTCTCGGCGGGGAGGAAGCGACGCGAGTAGAAGGCGCAAGGATGTACCTTCTGGTCGGAAGGAGAACGCTGGGATAGGACAGCGCCCAGGCCAGAATCCGAGGCGTCCACCTCCACGATGAACTGTCTCTTGGGGTCAGGGTGGAGCAGGATAGGAGCGGAAGTGAACCTTCTCTTGAGGGAGCGGAACGCAGCGCATGCCGCTGGGGACCAGTCGAACGGCAGAGCGGGGGAGGTCAGCTTGGTAAGAGGCTCCGCCACTTGGCTGTAGTTCCGGATGAACCTTCGGTAGAAGTTTGCGAACCCGAGGAAACTCTGTAGCTCCTTCCGAGTGGTGGGTTCCGGCCAATCCTCCACAGCCTGGATCTTGCGAGGATCCGCTCGGGTCAAGCCCTTCTCCACGATGAAGCCCAGGTAGTCGACGGAGTTGGAGTGGAAACGGCACTTCGGAGATCCAGTTTGGTGAAGAACGAGGCCTGGGTCAGTGGCTCGAAGGTGGAGCTCATGAGAGGTAGGGGGTATTTGTTCTTGATGGTGATCTCGTTGAGCTGACGATAGTCGATGCAGGGTCGCAGGTCCCCATCCTTCTTTCCAACAAAGAAGAACCCGGCCGCCACCGGGGAGGAGGAAGGCCGAATGAGTCCTGCTTCCAATGACTCAGAGATGTAGAGATCCATCGCCTTCTTCTCCGGGGCAGTCAGACTGTAGAGGCGGCTGCCGGGAAGGGGAGCCCCTTGGCGGAGGTTGATGGCGCAGTCATAGGGGCGGTGAGGTGGAAGGGACTGAGCCCTGGTCTTACTGAATACCTCCATGAGGTCGTGGTACTCGGGAGGAACGGACGAGGGATCCGGGGGCAACTCACCAGCCGGTCTCCGGGGCGGGGGACAAGACGCCGCCTGTAGACAGCGGGCGTGACAGGAGGAGCTCCAGCCCCTGATGGTACCGGAGGCCCAGGCGATGTGGGGCTCGTGCAGCGCGAGCCAGGGCCTACCCAGGACCACCGGGACAAGGGGGGATTGGGTAATGAGGAACTGGATCCTCTCTACGTGGTTCCCAGCAATGGTCAGCAAGACTGGGCCGGTCCGTTGAGAGATGTCGGCCAGGCGGTGTTGGTCCAACGAAAAGATCTCCAAGGGCCTCACAAGGGCCTCAAGAGGTATGTTGGCTTGGGTGGCAAACTCGAAGTCGAGGAAGTTCTCGTCTGCCCCAGAGTCGATGAGGGCCTCCACCGTGGCACGTTGGTCCCCCCAGGCCAGGGTGACGCTCAACAGATGGTCAGGTGGTGCGCGGCGCTGGGAATGGGAAAAACGGCTCACCAGGATCTCCCGGGGTCTTGGTGAGCCCGATCTTTTGGCCGGGTAGGGCAGTCGGCGATACGGTGTCCCGCACCTCCGCAGTAGAGGCAGAGACCGGACCTGAGCCTTGCCTGACGCTCCGCCTGGCTCAGATGAGAGCGTCCCAGCTGCATGGGTTCCTCCTCGCGCACCGGACGGGGAAGCCTGTTACCCACAGTAGTGTTGGGGACGGGGCGTCCAGGAGTCCGGGGTGCTTCAGGAGGTGACAGTCGGGCCCTCTCGCGCCTTCTCTCCAGGAGGCGTCCGTCAATACGGATGACAAGGCTAAACAGCTCCTCGAGGGAGTCGGGCACCTCCCTGGTAGCAAGCTGGTCCCGGACTGCGTCACTGAGCCCCCTTATGAAGGTTAGGCGAAGAGCAGGTTCGTTCCATCCGCTCTCCACCGCCGCCAGTCGAAACTCCATGACATAGTCCGTCACCCTGCTGCTCCCTTGCCGGAAGGTCCCCAACCGGGCTCCAGGGTCCAGACCTCGGGCTGGATGGTGGAACACTCTGCGGAGCTCCGCCACGAAGTCTGGGTAGGAGAACAAAAAATCTGCTTCCATTGCCCAGGAGGATGTGACCCACTGGGCAGCATGGCCTGAAAGTAGGTTGGTTATATAAGCCACTCGGGACCCATGAGCTGAAAAACGGCTTGGCTGATGACGGAAAACCAACTCACATTGCATGATGAATGTGGCACACTCCTCGGGATTACCGTCAAACAGCCGTGGGACGGAGAGAAGGGGTTCCCGAGGTGCGAGATCTGCTGGGGCTGCGGGGAATGTTCCTGGAGGGTGTGAGAGATGAAAAGTATTAACGGCGTCGCCCAGCGAGTTAAGCTGGGCGAGAATCTCGGACTGTTGTCCCGCCATAGCGGCCATTGAACCCTGCATAGGCAGGACCTGGTCCCTGAGGTTCTGCACCGCAGCCGCAGCCCGCTCTAGTTGGAGACCGTGATCCCTGGTCAACTCGACTTGAAATGCAAGTGCGGTTCTGACCCCCTCTGTGTCGGCTGGGGTCGTCATGGTTGGTTCGTAATGTTATGGTTTGACACCGACCCCAAACGCAACGACACAAGAGAGTTGGATTCAGAGTTGCCAAATACAAGGGCTTGTTTATTTGGTGACTAGAATAAGTGAAACAGGGAAAGCAGGTCAACAAGAAACAGGTACAATGAACAAGGGGCAAAGTTCTGCTGCTCTGCAGCTTCTCCCGGAAGGGTAGTCTTGGGAAGCAGGAGCAGACCTCTGTACCGCTCTGCAGACTCTCACGGCGGACCTCTCAGATGTTGTGCAAGACCGAGAGAGGGAGAGAGGGAACGGGTCAGTGACAGAGCAGACTTGAAACGAGCTGGAGGACAGGGTGTTATATTCTTCGTGTTAAACAACACAGTGATGAGCAATATTCCAAAAAACAGCCCAAGTGAATATCTTCATGTAAACACACAGTGAGCAAAAATCCAAACACCGTCCAATTGTGAAATACTATCTTCGTGTAAATACACAGTGAGCAAAAATCCAACACAGTCCAAATGTGAAACAATATCTTCGTGTAAATACACAGTGAGCAAAAATCCAACACAGTCCAAAAGTGAAATAATATCTTCGTGTAAATACACAGTGGGAGGTGGAAGATCCCGAAATATTATTCCATAAAGGAAAGGGCAAAAACGATAATGGCTGGGTGAGTGACTGTCTGACAACAAGGTGGTAGACTTCAGTGTAAAGGTTACACACGAAAATAGGAAATAGGTCAAGACAGTCAATCTAGAAAAACTCACCCAGACGAGCTGCGTAAAGGAACAGGAACAAACAGTGGAGGCGTGCGCGCGCCACGGAGCAGGTATCCAAGCGGAGGCTTCAAGGAAAGCGGAGGCTTCTAGGAAAGCGGAGGCTTCTAGGAATTCCTGGAGAATAGCACAGTGAAACAGCAGCAACGGGGAAAAACATCCAGCGACAAATCAAGACGAACCAACAACTTAGGGTGGGGAAAACGGGGTATAAATAATGAGGGATCGATTGATTGAAAGGCAGTGACAGCTGGGGAATGTGATTGAAAAGCGTGGGGAAGTGAGGGAACCAATCAGCGACGTCTCAGATGACGTCAGCGGGGAGAAACGTGTGAACGAGGGAATTGAAATACTTGACAGAAAAAATGAATGAAAACAAAGCGAGGGTGGTTAAAGGAACAGAACGAGTGAGAAGGCAAGGACAGAAACCTCACATATCCTGAACCAAAACCTGAAAAATAAGAAAAAGAAAACAGCCTAACTTTTGAAGTTAACAACATATGGAGACAAATTAAAACATTTTCCCAAACAAGTTTGACCCAAGGAATTCAGTACAATTGTTATTTTTAAGATTCAAACACATCTTGATAAAATTTCAGGACAGAAAAGGCAAAAAATGCTGAAAAAAACGTATATCACATCTCTATTTTCCCTTTTTACTGAAATGTAGTGCATTGGACGAGATCGATTTAGGTTAATATTGGAAATAATATTGTAATAAAGATTGTCTCCATGCTGTTATGCCCTAAATATTATAGTATAGAGACAAATTAACACATTTTCCCATGCGATTTTGATCAGTGATTTATATATTGTTAAGGTTCAAACTATATGTTTTCATATGCACTGGATATCATGGACTGGATATCTTCTTTGTTGACACAACATTCAAGTATTTTTTTCTATTTGTATTTTATACAAACTCCAAAGTAGACATTGAACGCCTGCCTCCCCCCAAGGTCTGTCTCATCCCACATGTACAGCGAGCCAACTTCATAGTCACCTGCTACAAAAGAGCAGAACAGCCCATATTCAAGAGGCCCAAAGCCTATGATCAAAGTATCGACTGGGAAAAACAATGGATGAGGAGGTGTTAGAACCTGTCTCGACGGTTGGACCCATCCTCCGTCCTTCTCTTGTTGAGGTACTGGCCCAGAAAGTGGAGTCAGAAGAGCAAGAAGCTCTTGATAAGGAGGCAGATTACGCAAAAAATAACATGGATGAGGAGGATGGAGAGTACGAGTGTCATGAGGCGGAGGAAGAGATGGAGATCGAAGAGATAGACTTTGACAATTGTTTTAGTGATGATGATGATTAGTAGTTTAGGGTATAAAATACAAATAGAAAAAAATACTTGAATGTTGAGTCAACAAAGAAGATATCCAGTCCATGATATCCAGTGCATATGAAAACATATAGTTTGAACCTTAACAATAAATAAATCACTGATCAAAATCGCATGGGAAAATGTGTTAATTTGTCTCTATATAATTGTTTATGCAAAACTATAATATTTAGGGCATAACAGCATGGAGACAATCTTTATTACAATACTATTTCCAATATTAACCTAAATCGATCTCGTCCAATGCACTACATTTCAGTAAAAAGGGAAAATAGAGCGTTTTTTGCTTTTTCTGTCCTGAAATTTAATCAAGATGTGTTTGAATCTTAAAAATAACAATTGTACTGAATTCCTTGGGTCAAACTAGTTTGGGAAAATGTTTTAATTTGTCTCTATATGTTGTTAACTTCAAAAGTTATGCTGTTTTCTTTTTCTTCTTTTTCAGGTTTTGGTTCAGGATAGGTGTAATAAAGGGTTAAAAATAAACCCCATGGGACATTATTCCAACCTGTTACCTGTCAGAATCTTAAAATAGACACTCCAAGGATTAATAAAAAAAAACAGGTGGTGAAAGAAAATTCACCCTATGCAGGTGGACCTATGTTTCCATTCTAGACTATAGTGGCTGTTCTGTATAGTTTAATAGGAGCCTAATACTGCTCTTCTAATTTAAGGCTCACAATGACCTGTAACAATGAAATAGTATAGGCATATTATACATTTCCTGAATCCTTACGGTCCTGAGAGTATTGCAGATATTGTATTTTGTGTCTCTGTTGCTCCTAGATGAAACAAGGCTAAACGATAGTATATCATTTAGGCGAAAATCGGGTAGAAATGTGTGTTGTTGACTGTTCAAAGAGCTCCAGTGACCTCTATATTGATCAGAAAGATTCACATCTTAGCTTGAATGAAAGATTACATAGTCCCCTTTTAAAATGATACCAAACACAATATTGTGAAACATTGACAGATGTCCTCTACATGAGTCTAAAGCAGGATATGCACCAGCATCTGAAATGCAATTTCCTGAGGGGGTAGGTATACTTCATGACTTGATAATTATGATAAAGCTACCACTCTGGGAGGGCTATCATACAAAAATATCATCTACAGGCATCGATCTTTGAGAAAATTATATGTAAGTTTATTCACCCTGAGTGGCACCGACAAGTGACATTTTGGCCTCTGGCCCATGGACTATATAGCTGGCTTGTTCGACAGACATCTCATGGACAACTGCATGAGACTTGGATTGCAAGTTGTAAAATAGTTTGTAAACAGATGTTTTGCTCCAAATCTCCATTAACTTCAATTCATCAAGTATTGTGACAATTTATGAGGTTTACCACAGTGGAGATATGCGAGAAGAAACCAAAGTATGAATGAATTCAAGGCATCACAGTATGAGTATGCAAGTTATAGTTTTTGGGTTAAGTTCTCATTTGGCCAGTAGAGGGCAGAAGAGTTTCAGCCATGAGTTTGTTCTGCTTTACTCTCTTCTTGACACAGGGCTTTCATCGAATTACATTCCAAAATTACACTCCAAGATGTTATTTTATATTTTAGAACTCGAGGGATGATTATCAACCGATTTAGTCTAGTTCTACATGTGCCATTTAGGAGTTATATACTCAAAACTATAGTGAGGGCATGCATGTACTTTGTACACCAACTTACACTGATACAGGCATTAGATCACCATGTATTTGTCCCTTTAAAATAAATCAAATAAACTAAAACCGCGTAAACATTGTATAATAACTAAACTATGCGTTGTTTTAAAGAATGAGTTATATATATACACACACACACAATTGAATAAGGAATATACTTTCATAGTTATTGAAGTGGCTCTTAAAAGAGCCTTTTAGGTAGTGAATATACGAGGAGTCCTATTTAAGCGCGCTCTCCACGGATGCGGCGAGCCAGCTGGATGTCTTTGGGCATGATGGTCACCCTCTTGGCGTGGATCGCGCACAGGTTGGTGTCCTCAAACAGACCGACCAGATAAGCCTCACTAGCCTCCTGAAGAGCCATGACGGCGGAACTCTGGAAGCGCAGATCGGTCTTGAAGTCCTGCGCGATTTCTCTCACCAGGCGCTGGAAAGGCAACTTGCGGATCAGCAGTTCGGTGGACTTCTGATAACGACGGATCTCTCTCAGAGCCACGGTACCGGGCCTGTAACGATGGGGCTTCTTAACACCACCAGTAGCCGGGGCGCTTTTACGAGCAGCCTTGGTAGCAAGTTGCTTCCTAGGAGCTTTTCCTCCAGTGGATTTACGAGCAGTCTGCTTGGTTCTAGCCATTGTGCTACTTCGGTTACTTCTTTCTAAGATAGAAGGAAATAATGTAACACAATACTACAAAACATGGCTTTATATTGTCGGTTCAGTGGGGGCGCGTCTTATGCTGATTGGTCTATATCTGTGTCGCCGTTATCATTTCATTTCCAACGCCTAAATCGTCTATCATTGGTGGACAGGTATATGAAAAGTCCGCCAAAATGTAAACCCAACCTCCTCTCCGTCCGTCTCTGATTGGGTGATGATGATGCACAAAATATATTTGACCAATAAGAATCAGCCTTGCACGAACGTTAGTGGGGAATATAACCTAGATTAAACTCACAAGCAGGTTTTATCATCTGGATAATCATAATAATCAAACACATATTATGCAGGTGCATTATTAGGATCTGAATAGTGACATCGATGTCATCACATATCTCTATACCTTGTTTATTAATTAAATCGTGTTAGTTTCCGGGACAATTTGAAAACAATGAAAGTGATTCAGTTAAAAACAGAAGGATATATGGCTGTGAACCACTTCTCCGCTAGAAGTTAGAACAATTAAATAATGTATTATGATAATATTCTGGGTTCACTCTCTCCTCTGGTATCTCCACACCAGTTATGGAATTCTGGACTAAATCATATCCAATAAATATATTCTCAGATGTGGGTTCCTGGGACAACAAAGGTGGTTCCTGGTCTATTTTAGTATCAATGAGGGTTTAGATTCGATTCAAATGTAGCCATTATAATACAGCACAACTAAAATGTTTGGCATCCAACAAGAGTAGTGCAATAGGGATATGAAATGATAGCGATATTTAATGAAGTGATTACACAGGGTATAACATTATATACATGGTATTATGAATTGTATGATATATTAGATGTAGGTATAGAATTGTGCATTGTTCAAAGCGACTAACTAGTGACTATACCAAGATTATTCAGTAAGGTAATTTGTTGCGCCCAGGTGTAAATTGTAGGTGTGAAGACAGTAAATAGTCATAATAGGCATGGTTATAGATAGAAGTATTGCTTTCTCTGTAATATGTGGGTGGCTCTGAAAAGAGCCTTTGTGGAGTTTGTCGAAGAGGCTAAATAATTTACTTCTTGGCAGCCTTCTCGGTCTTCTTGGGCAGAAGGACAGCCTGGATGTTGGGCAGCACACCACCCTGGGCGATGGTCACTCCTCCCAGGAGTTTGTTGAGCTCCTCGTCGTTACGCACGGCCAGCTGCAGATGACGGGGAATGATACGACTCTTCTTGTTGTCACGGGCAGCGTTTCCAGCCAACTCCAAGATCTCAGCGGTCAGATATTCCAGCACAGCGGCCAGATAAACCGGGGCACCGGCTCCAACACGATGAGCATAGTTGCCTTTACGCAGCAGTCTGTGGACACGACCCACGGGGAACTGAAGCCCGGCGCGAGAGGAGCGAGTCTTGGCCTTGGCTCTGGCCTTTCCTCCGGTCTTGCCTCGTCCACTCATGATGTAGTTTACTTTATTCTAGAAAATGAACACAGAATAATGTGGTAAATACGTTGAAGAACCGTCATTATATCCTCACTAAGGTTCGTGCTTATTGGTCAAATATGGCTCCGTGCATTATCACCCAATCAGAGAAGGACTAACAGAGATAATAGGGATTGGTTTACATTGTTGCCGAACTTTTCATACGATCTCTCCACCAATGATACACGCAAACGTAAGCGGTGAAAGACAATTATAATAACAACGTAGATATTGTTATATCAGCGTATAAGGCGCGCCCCACAGAGCCGACAATATAAAACCATGTCACTATACTATACTGTGAATAATAACCTTAGACAGGATTATTGGAATGTCTTATAACCTCTAACATAATAATACCAGGCTTGTTATGATGCCTTTATAGCAGGAGAGATGTTTTCCGACCTATTCTCATTATTGGATCAGCGATCTGCCTGTTGGACAAACCGTTAATATTAGTCTTACTTTGTGCCATTGAAAGAAAATCCCAATTTGGCTAAACAATCAATGCGCAGTGTAGTAATTTAAGAATGTAAGGCATTCTATTTCAGTCTGACCCAATAGTTGTAAAAACTGGATTGACGTTTACGAAGTCTTTGGAGAAAATTCAGTTTCTTAATTTTGGAATTAAGTTATATATTACAATAAATTAATGTAGCAAGTTTAACAACGTATAATTGACTCATTCGGTGATAAGGTGGGTGGCTCTGAAAAGAGCCTTTGGGTTTTGGATAGTTAAGAGTTGAATACAAGTCTAGCCGCCGAAGCCATACAGAGTGCGTCCCTGTCTCTTCAGAGCATAGACCACATCCATGGCGGTCACGGTCTTTCTCTTGGCGTGTTCGGTGTAGGTGACGGCATCACGGATGACATTCTCCAGGAAGACCTTGAGAACACCACGAGTCTCCTCGTAGATGAGACCGGAGATACGCTTCACTCCGCCACGACGAGCCAGACGGCGGATAGCGGGTTTGGTGATTCCCTGGATGTTGTCACGAAGCACTTTGCGGTGACGCTTAGCGCCTCCTTTACCAAGTCCCTTTCCGCCTTTACCTCTGCCACTCATTTTCACGAATAGATGATGATCGAATGTTTCAGTTGGCCAAACCCGTGCGTATTTCAAGCCTCTCTGAGGACGTTGTTGAGGCCAACGTGCGCCGAGACAAAGTGTGGGGGGAGGGTTTGAGCTTTGGCCAATAGGGTTCCTCTGCAAGTTTGTCTTCTTGGCCCCAACATCTACACAACATGTCTAGCCCACATAACCTGTCTGGAACAAGGCAATAAGGAGGCTAAACCACCGAGATGCTTCCAGCTGCAGACCTTCAGACCAGCGCTTACAAGCCCCGCACATACAAGCCCGCACATAGCAACCCCTCGCTTCCATTGGCTGATTTTGGTCACGTGATTTTGGGTCACGTTGCACTGCGGGATTGATTGATTGATTGATTGAAAACTTTATTAACAGATTGCCGTATGATTTGGGTCACGTTGCACTGCGGGATTGATTGATTGATTGATTGATTGATTGATTCATTGATTCATTGATTGATTGATTGATTGATTGAAAACTTTATTAACAGATTGATTGATTGATTGAAAACTTTATTAACAGATTGCCGAATGGGTACACGTGACCACAGGCCCTGATTGATTGATTGAAAACTTTATTAACAGATTGTAGAATGGGTACACGTGACCTGACCGATTGATTGATTGATTGATTGATTGATTGATTGAAAACTTTATTAACAGTATATCCAATGTACAATTTTGTTTGTTTGTACAGAGTCTCCCCCCCCTCAATGTACAGTTTTACTTGTTTATACAGTGTGCCCCCCCCCCCCCAACCACCTCCAATGTAAATTACCCAGTATGGTTGTCAATATCCCAGTGTACCCAACCCCCCCCACCCAACCTCCTCCAATGTACAGTTTCTACGTCAAATGTATATACTCCCTTTTCTTGACTCCTTCTGTATCACAAACAGTACTGTATTTGCAAATCTGGTATGTCATAAATGTATAGATGTAGCAGTACTGACTATCTGTATGTCATGTATGTCATATATGTCCTGATGAATTGAAAATGGGGGACCCTGGTGTAAACAAGACGAAAGTCTTTCTCTGGTCTGCATCCCCTTAACAATTGTGTGTATTGAGCTGTACTGTATTGTACCCATTCTGCAATCTGTTAATAAAGTTTTCAATCAATCAATCAATCACAGATTGCAGAATGGGTACAGTGACCGATTGATTGATTGATTGATTGATTTATTGATTTATTGATTTATTGATTGATTGATTGAAAACTTTATTAACAGATTGCAGAATGCAGTACAGCTCAATACACACAATTGTTAAGGGGATGCAGACCATGCAGTACTGTTACATTTGTGACATACAGTAAATATATACAAGGGGGAGGGAACTGTACATTTATGATGAATTGAAAATGGGGGACCCTGATGTAAACAAGACGGAAGTCTTTCTCTGGTCTGCATCCCCTTAACAATTGTGTGTATTGAGCTGTACTGCAGATATATTTCAATTGCCTTACTTATTTACATAAGTATTATAGGCCTACAGCAGTATTGTACAGACAGTCTGTGTGAAGTCTGTGTGGTTATCCAGCTGCACAAAGGCAGAGCAAGAGGCTCTACAGAGGGTGGTGATGATAAAGCCATGATAAAGACCTTCAATCAGCTGAAGGGGAATCCCTCCAAGCTGCTGTCAGCGCTACACACCTTCGGCCGCTCTGGTATCAGCCATGCATCAAAACGTGCACACGCACTCAGGCGAGTCGCTAACCGTGCTGGGCCAAGTATAGCGGCTCAACCCACCTCTGTTGCCAGTCGTAAAATGAAGCTCGGGGGTCGACGACAGCTCGCTGCGGGGAGGCCGAAGAAAAGTGTGGTGAGCACAGACCATCGCTATAGTTTCCCAACAGGAGTAAAGTCTGGAACGCACCACAGCCTGTCACAAGCAGTAGAGATGTGTCGTAGCAATCCGAAGTGACATTGACCACCAATATAGCATGTACATAAAGACCCAGTGCCTCATCCGTAGCTAATATTGCACTACCACAGGACCTAGCATGTCCTACCATGCTCTGTAAATAACTTATGTACATATACCGATATGCCCTACTCTGTTTACTTGTTTTATTGCACAATGTCGTTCTATTGGATTCTATTATATGTTATTACTATTGTATTATGCACATCTTTGCGGGCACGACCACCCGCATTTCATTTTTTTTTTTTTTTTTTTATATTTTTTGCACAAATCTCTCCAATATTCAAAACATCTCTTTCCACATCACCATATGCAACTTCCAAGATTTGCCTTTTTCTTTTTTGTAAGAACATACAAAACATGTAAAGGACTCATACAAATACATTAACAACTGACATGGAAAATAAAAAATACTTACGAAAAAAAGAAAAATACTATACTATACATTGTGCGTATACATCCCTGATATATATACTTTGCATGTAGACCGATCTACCTGCGAGCAGGTATGTGCTGCATCCTCTATCGGGATGCCACCCTTCTCCATATTGCATGTGAGAGAAAGCGTCCCAGACACATGTAGGTGTGCATGATAGCATGCATGCATGTGTGTCTCCAACATATGTATGTGGGTACGTGTATCACGTAAGCATGTGTACATGCCTCACATGTGTGTGTGTGTGCATCTTCCAGGTATGCGACTGTACTCCTATCTCTTGTGTGTGTCTCGTATCCATGTGTGCCTCTGCCCCCTATGTGAGTGTATATCTCAGGTGTGCATATATATGTGCGTCTCAGCTACGTATGTGTGTGTCTCCTATGTACATGTATATCCCCCATATGTGTCAGTGAGAGCCTATACCTCAACTATGTGTATATGTAGGTGTGTGTATGCCTATTTCCTATAAGTGAGTATGTGCATGTATGTGTGCCCCTGACATGTATAACTTAGCCTTGTGCATATGAGTGTGTGTAAACCTATTATGTACACATACGAATATGTGTATCCTAGATACTTGTATGCGGCTAAACATGCGCATATGAGAGTGTGATAGAGACAGTGACCATTCCATAGATATACCATCCGGACATAAAATCCATGTACATACATATATAACACATTATAAAGTACAAGTACCATCAGATCAGATCCCCTTTTTCATATTCATCCTTGATATCATTGTAACCCCACCTTAATCATTTGTCCCCAGACCGTTCAGTCAGGTGTAGAAAACTGTCCCATAAACGTGTATGCAAATAAACAACTTGTGACAAATAAAACTCTTGACTTGACCACCAGCCTCTCTATCTAAATGTTATATTGTTAACTGTCTAGTTAGGCATTAACTGTGTTAATCTAAATGTTATATTGTTAACTGTCTAGTTAAGGCATTAACTGGGTTAATTAATCTAAATGTTATATTGTTAGCTGTCTAGTTAAGGCATTAACTGGGTTAAGTGGGGAGTGCGTCATGGTACAGTTTCAGTAAGTGGGGAGTGTAAACAAGTTGAACGCGTCACGTGAAATAACGTTACGTGAATAAACATATAACGTTACAATGTACAGTTTCTGACAGCTGGCTGTGTTGTGAAATGTGCATAACGTTATGAATAAACCGCGAAGTCACGCGAAATAACGTTATAAACGCGAATCTGGTAGTATATTTATTTGTATCTTCTTGAGATGATAACATTACATCCGCATTTTACCGCATGGCGAGATAAACCAATCAGAGAGGGGCTTCGCTCAACCAATCAAAGAGGGGGCTGCAGAAATGGAGCCCAACCAATCAGAGAGGCGTCTGCAGAACCTCAGCCATTGGGTGGGACCCAAATCACGTCACCAAAATCAGCCAATGGAAGCGAGGGGTTGCTATGTGCGGTGCTTGTATGTGCGGGGCTTGTAAGCGCTGGCTGGAGGTCTGCAGCTGGATACTATTGAAACCACCTGAAAGTGATCTGCAGAAGGAGGAACAGTGATTAGAATATGAAAGCTACTTAAAACCACTCTGATTCTACCCCCACCTGGAGCAATGTGGCAAATTCACACCTTAAAACAACTCAAAATATTACAGAATCTAGCTATATAAAAATGAAAGACAGTATAGGCTATACATAGACAATAATGTTCACCAGTCAGCTGGGCTGAGAACAGTCAAAGAAAGAATGGTTGTCCTGGGAAGTAGATTTGTATTCAAATCAGTTGATAATAATAATCACTGATGCAATACACCAATCTGTTTTAACAAATATGGAAACGATTGATTGAAAACTTTATTAACAGATTGCAGAATGGGTACAATACAGTATGGCTCAATACACACAATTGTTTCCCCCCATTTTCAATTCATAACATTTATGACATACAGATAAAGTACTGTTACATCCAGACATTTATTCAACCCTCCCCATCTCCTCTTTTCCTTTCTATAATTTATTTTTAAATGACTAATCAATAAAGTAGTTTTAAGTCGTGATGAAGAGGAATCATCAGAAGTGGAAACATTTGCTTCCCTACTCCGACCCTGGCCTCCTGAACCTGTCCAAACCAGGTATGTGATGAGGGATTGAGGAGGGCTGGTAGCACTGACCTGACCCAACAGGTGACACATTTGGAGCAATGTATGGCTCTTATCACAGAGTTACAGCTCATTGTGTGTGTAGTTTGTAAAATTGTGCTCTGAATAATGTATTTCCCTTACCTGGCTCCACTTCAGAGTATTATACTAACGTGGAAACCTGCCACAGCCTCTACACAACCATAAACTATAAATATTGGTAAAATAGCAACTCAATGGATGTTAAATACTTGGAAAGAAATGTACAAGGACAGCATGATTGATTTTTTCTCCCGAGTGATGTGTCAACGTTTGAGTCTGTTAATGACATTATGAGTTAAGCCCCTCAAACTAGTTCAGCATGAAACCAGATGGAAATCTGTGGTCGCTGAGCTGATTCCTCTCACTACCTGCCCTCAATGAGAGAAGGGGCAGAAAAAAGGCTATTGCCCCTTAACTCTGAGTTATATGTATGATTGGAACATGTCTATTATGGGTGTATGGTCATTGGTTACTTTTTAGCTGTTGTTGATTGCTGCAACATTGAGTTGAAAACCAGTTTGTTATCCTGAATTTTAAACTACCAATAAAGAATGTCCTATTGTCTCAGTGTATGTTACATTGTTGCTCCTAAAATAAAATATGGGCAAAATAGCAAAGTTGATATGACATAAATTAAGCACCTCGTACAGATGGAAATGTATTGACTCCCAAGCTAATTCCTCCCACTATACCTGCCCTTGAGAGAAAATCCATGTGTTAATTACAGCACCATGAAATATAAATGAAAATATAGCAATACCGCGCCTTATGGGGACTGCTACCTTATTTCATTGAGCTGTAATTAACACAAGACACGGATGACCATATAAACTACTTTACTCTACTGTAAAACTTTGAATTTCCCTATCGAGGTCAATGTAATGTGTTGCATCATGGGGGTCAGCTCTATGGTCCCACAGCCCCAGATTTTCTTTTCACTCAAAATTAGGGCATATATTCCCACATTTCTAAGATGCTTCTCAAAATGAGGGCCCATGTTCCCGGACGAACCTACTACTACCAGAGGACAATTATAGATTGGGTGTAATTGGCTATAGATATATCATTATGAGAAAGGGGGATACAATCAGATACAAATGTATCAACAAATTTGGGAACATGGGCTTAGTTTCAGTCATGGGCAAAATAACAGAGGGCATATGCTTATATGTTTATATGCACTTCCTTTTATTACATTTTGACCTATCCACTGTAATATAATTATGTGACCTGTATGTATTATTCTAATACATGTTTTACCTCCCCTCCTGCTATGGTACCGAATGTCCCCAAGGGGATCAATAAAGGAATATAATATTATCATGCTGTTTGATCTGCTTTAGCCAACAAGAGATGCTAGTAGTATAAATATCATAATTAAAGTGATGATTTTAGTATAACTCTGAGAAGACTGAGAAGGCTGCCAAGAAGTAAATTATTTAGCCTCTTCGACAAACCCCACAAAGGCTCTTTTCAGAGCCACCCACCTCTTCTTGAAAATGCAATATTTCCGTTTCTCATAATACAATTTGGTTGTGTAACTTACGTTGTTACCTCGGACATATGTAAGACTATAAACACATAATGCATAACATTTGACGGTGTCCACTAATGGGTACACTTGTACAGTGCTGGTTATAAGTAAATGTCTAACTAATGTATAGTCTGTGCAGTGTTTTTGTCTGTGTTTTTGAAGGCTTAACGATATATATACAATGATATAGCAGTCATAGCAGTCAAGTGATTATTAATTTGAACTGAAAAAAAACTATGGGTAACTCATACTGGACAGCGGTATAAATAGTAAGGGTTATATATATATAGATTACAGCATGCACGAACATAAATTGACTAATGACAGCAATTAGTTTATTTCCACAATTGTTGGGCCTTTGTTGAGCTCATCGTCGTTACGCACGGGCGTACGGGTCGTGTTTTGTAGCCGTGCCCGTTTCATATAAATAGTGGGAGTCCATAAGAGCCTTTTGTGTGAGACAATGTTCCACTTGTTCTGTATAATATAATTGTTGCTTGTAGATATTTAATGTGAGGTAGTGGGGAACATAATTATGTGCCAACAAATGATCCAAACCGGTCTGAATAGATGAAATTACATTAATGTGCCATCACCCGTAGTCATTCCAATAGTGTCATAGCGGTCATTTACGCACAGACATAAATGCACCATAATGACAGCAATTTATGTATTTCCACAATAAAGGGCTCAACTCGTTGCGGTAAAGTGTCTGCGTTAGTAGGACCCACTAATCAAACCCGACTTATAACAATCAACATTATCCAATTAAGAACCTATATCTGATCTATATTTTATTTGTGGTATATTCTCCATATTTATATAATATGTAAAGTTGCGTTTGCTGCCGTGCTGAAAGTAATACCAAGTTATATACTAAGATAAGCCCCCTTCACTTCCAAACACTAGATAGAGTACAATATTGCTTTTCATGAAAGTGGTGGGTGGCTCTTAAAAGAGCCTTTTGTTGAATTAAAGACAACGTTCTGTTCAAACGCTTATCTCTTTTTGGGAGCTCCTCTCTTAGCTGCTATTGGCTTGGCAGCCTTAGCTGGGGCCTTCTTGGGCGCAGCGGGCTTTTTCACCTTCTTAGGGCTCTTGGCTGCTACCTTCTTGGGACTCTTGGCTGCTACCTTCTTGGGACTCTTGGCTGCTACCTTCTTGACTTTCTTGGGAGACTTCTTGGCGGCGGCAGGCTTCCTCGTTGCCACCTTCGTGGGCTTTTTGGCCACGACAGGTTTCTTGGCTGCTGGCTTCTTGGCTTTCGGAGCGGCTTTCTTTGCGGGCTTTTTGGCTTTAACCTCAGCCTTGTTGATCTTGAAAGACCCGGAGGCTCCGGTACCCTTGACCTGGACCAGGGTTCCTTTTGTCACCAGACTCTTGATGGCAGTCTTCACACGAGCCTTGTTCTTATCCACGTCATAACCACCGGCAGCCAGAGCCTTCTTTACGGCAGCCAGAGACACACCGCTCCTCTCTTTAGAAGCAGATACTGCCTCGACGACCAGGTCACTGACGCTGGGACCTGCCTTCTTGGGTTTGGGAGCTGCCTTCTTCTTGACAGCCTTAGCCGGAGCGGTGGGAGCTGGAGCTGGGGCGACTTCTGCCATCTTCTCTCGTTCTCTGCTGCGAAACAAAAGCTGAAGTAGTAACTAGGAGGAGTAGGAGCGTCAACAGACTAATAGTGTGGCCGAGGCGGGGGGCTGGTCTTAAACACTACATGAGAGCCATGTAGACTCAACCAGCCCGGTCCTCCTCTGTGCTGTCAAAATGCTCTGTCGCTTGTGTTTTCTCTTCGCATAAAATAGTTAAAATACACAACTATGAATATTGCAGAAATCTAACGCCAAATGTCCCCGCTAGTAGACACATGTAACGTCAGACTCACACTATTTGGAGAAGCGTGGTTAATTTGTGGACGCTCCAAAACAATAATGTGTGCCGTCACCACTGTTGTGCAGCTACTTGTTTCTTGTATTTATCTCTTACAATTCTTTAGAGTAAATTAGAATCCGACAAAATCTCGTTTTCCAGCGATCCGAGCTACCTGGCAAGGGACTGAAAGAAAGATGAGTAATCTGGGGTGACGCGTTTTGTTTTAAATGGGTGACTTTTCGGTGTTGGTAAACACAGTCTTTTGTTGGTGGTGGCCTGTGGTGTGGGTGACCTCGACTTCGTTTGAGTAAGTGGAAGGTTTAATGTGGCCTATATATGGATAAAAAAACTGAAATTAGTCCTACCTTTATGAGTATGTACCGTATACAAGAAACATAGCTACATTTAGCTTTTTGTTTACAATACAGGCTTTAAAAGACAACTGAAACTACATCCAACTGCCCTACGTCTGCACATTATGTAAATGTAACACATACCCATAGTTACATTTATTTTTATTTTATTGTATTTTTAGTGACAGGAATATTAGTAGCCTATACAAATAGGTGGTAAGAGTATATGGTTTCTCACTGCTTGTGAATTGAGTGCATATTTAATATATAGTGTTATGTAATGTATATTGTACTATGTATGATTCCATTATGATTAGGAATGCGTTATCATGTAATATGTTTGATAGAAAGTATATTGTCACTTTCTGATTTTTAATTCCACTTGGTTGCTTGTCTGAACATGTCTTATCTGTAACATGTTTATATGTTATGTGTGGACCCCAGGAAGAGTAGCTGATGTTTTGCATCAGCTAATGGGGATCATAATAAAATCATAATGTAAGAAAGAAGTACACAAACAGTCCATGCAAGGCCTCTATTTTTAGTGTCTATTGGTGTAGTACATGTTGATACATTCTGAAGAAATGTTTCAAGGAATGAAACATAGTATGTTTCTAGTCTACTACCTGTACCATCGTGGGGCATTGGTTTATACACATGGCCCATGGTGAGAACCAGTCCTGTGTAAATGTTGGTGTCATCTGTTTAGTAGCCCAAACAAGAGGAAACCATCGGCTCAACTCAGCATCATCAGAAAACATCTCTTACAAAAATGTATCCTGGCATTCCTATGATAAAAAATTATGCCATGTACCATTGATATCATGGTTTTAAAATGGACTATACCATGTTATTAATGGTTCCATTACATTTACTATGGCTGTACCATGGTACATCATTTATATAATGACTGGTACCATGGTTAAAAAAAAAAAGCACCTCGTGAAACACAAAAGAAACGATTGAGCTGCTGATCAAAAGTGTCCTTATTGGTAAATACTGCTCAGAAAAGTTAGGCCCAAATCTGTGATTTTATGTTGTATGACACACACATCTAGATAAATTGTGACTAGATTTGAAGCATTAACATTACGAGTGGAAAGAGTGGAGAGAGCATGGTGTGGTGTATCAGTGCATTTGTTGAAGTCCAAACCATAGGGGATGCCTGATGAGCAGAGTACCATTTCAGCCAGATGTGGAGGCTGCATATCCTGCGAAACATGGAGGGAGAGGGGACCGGCGATGACCAGTATTGCTGAAGTCATATTTTAGACTTCCGATTCCTGGCGTTTGATGTCAACAATGTTATAAAAGCATATTGTTGTTGTAATAATGTATTTAACATAGGTATGGGGTGGTTCATCTTTTTCATTATAATTATATGAGCCTGGAATGTATTATTTTTCGAATAGCATTTCCACTTTGAAAATGCTAAAATAAACATTATCCATGTGTATTATAAAGACCAATAATGTATTATTGATCAAGGTTCTAATACAGCAGGTGATATATTCATTTACTGTATAATTGTGATGTACAAGCTAGAATTCTATCCAATCTAGCTACTTGTCAACAAACTAAAAATCACAGGATTTTGACTGATATATAATTTGCAACTTAATAGCCATCCAAACTATGATTACAGTTGCTAGTCATTTATTAATCAATAAGTAAGATATACAATTCCATCTGCCGACAGACAAGCCTACCATGATAATATCTGTACAAACGAAATGTAGGACATTTTTAAATAGAGAATTTTAATAAGGAAATAGCCGGCACTCCATAACCACTTTGATGAACAGCACGATCATGAGAATAATAATAGGAATAACTCTCTCATGACAAGAGTGGATGGCTCTTAAAAGAGCCTTTGGGTTAATCTTCAGTGAACAGCGTAGTTTACTTGGAGCTAGTGTACTTGGTCACAGCCTTGGTTCCCTCAGACACAGCGTGCTTCGCCAGCTCACCGGGGAGCAGCAGACGCACAGCGGTCTGGATCTCCCTGGAGGTGATAGTGCGGCGCTTGTTGTAGAGAGCCAATTTCGAGGCTTCTCCAGCGATGCGCTCGAAGATGTCGTTAACGAAGGAGTTCATGATCCCCATGGCCTTGGAGGAAACGCCGGTGTCGGGATGAACCTGCTTCAGGACTTTGTAAATATAAATGGCATAACTCTCCTTCCTGGACTTTCTGCGCTTCTTGCCACCCTTTGCAGTTGTCTTGGTGACGGCTTTCTTGGAGCCCTTCTTGGGCGCTGGCTTGGCTGGTTCAGGCATATTCGACGGCTTATCAGAATCGAGTGGTGACGGTTGCTTAATACGTTTCCTGCCTTATTTATAGGAGGTCGATGCAAATAGTACTGCGTGGCTTCTACGATACGATTGGTTGGGCGTGGCGCACGTGTGTAAAGCTAATAGAACATGCATCTCTCTCATCATGGATACAAAGGGAATGATAAGACAATGTAAACATTGACAATATTTTGGTTTATTATTTGGCAGTGCTGGGAAAAGTATTGAGCAAAAGTCCAAATACACTAATAGAATAGTACTGCAAAAAGTCCTCAATTTTAAGTATTTCTCATTAAATAGTTTCTAATCAAGTAAAAGTATACATACAAGTATTAAAGTATCCTAGACCTACACTATATATATATATAATCAAAAGTAAAGATATTTGTTCAATAAAAGTAAACATGTGCTTAAGACTCTATATTGATCCAGTCTCCTGGTTGTACCACAACATCCAGGTCAACTAACTGGAGACTAGTTTAAACTAGTCTCAACATTGTAACCACCATGTTATAAACAGATGATTATGACTATTGATGTTTGTGCTGTCATGAACACAACTCCCCAATGTCAGCCTCCTCTCTCCATTGACTTCCATGGTGAAATTGAACACGGAAAAGTCACTGCAATTGCACTTAGTCAAGAAGGCAAATCAAAAACTATTTGTTTACACTAGCAAAGTCTCACCATCAATGTTTCAAATACATATCTACATTTTTCTTTCAACAATATCTTACTGTCTCCCAATCTGGTCCCTCACAACAAAGGCCATTACAGAACCCATAGCAAGACTTTACAATAGCGCTTATACAATTCATGGTAAATGTCCACCCTGTACTCACCACTGAACTGCACTCTCACACTCCTCTGCTACAACTTTTCAGAACTACACAAAAAGAACTACACTTCCAAACAAAAATGTTTATTTTATTTGTTCCTTTAGGGATTTATAATAAGGGCATTCATGTACTTTCTACACCAACTCATTGTATTACACTGATACAGGCATTAGATCACCATGTATTTGTCCCTTTAAAATAAATCAAATAAACTAAAACCGCGTAAACATTGTATAATAACTCAACTATGCGTTTTATAAAAAAATATTTCCAGTGCCTACAAGTAGCGAATCCACACTTCCAAACAAAATGTTTATTTTATTTGTTCCTTTAGGGATTTACATACCTGTAATACTATATCTGTACATATTAGTGTCTTTATAGCTGATCACTGTACATATTAATACTACAACTCTGTACAGTACATACATCTGCTTAGCACTATTACTCAGTTGTACTCATTTATATATTTTATAGCGAGTTTATTCACCTGTATAGCATATTACTATTGCATTTAACTGTTATATTTGCACTATAGTTTGATGCCTTCTTTACATTGTACTGTAATTGCATTGTATGATTTCAATAGATTTGAATCTAATATATTACTTACAAAGTGTTGTACGAATAATCTTGAGGCATATCAATTTAATTGTAATTGTTCACACATGTTCAGGGAGCCCTGCCGTGAGATGAGACTAGTGTACTAGTCACTGAAACGTCTTTCACGTTAGTCTTCTCACTATTAAAATCACCATCAGTTATTAAGTAGCAACGTCAGGAACCGTAGGCATTGCATCAGTGACTGGATTAAATTAAATGCTAAAACAAATTCGGTGCTATGCCTGAGACAACTCAGTTTAATACTTTCCACAAATAAACGTATGTAGAGTGTGCTCATTCAATGATAAGGTGGGTGGCTCTGAAAAGAGCCTTTGGGTTTTGGATAGTTAGGGTTGAATAGAAGTCTAGCCGCCGAAGCCGTACAGAGTGCGTCCCTGTCTCTTCAGAGCATAGACCACATCCATGGCGGTCACGGTCTTTCTCTTGGCGTGTTCGGTGTAGGTGACGGCATCACGGATCACATTCTCCAGGAAGACCTTGAGAACACCACGAGTCTCCTCGTAGATGAGACCGGAGATACGCTTCACTCCGCCACGACGAGCCAGACGGCGGATAGCGGGTTTGGTGATTCCCTGGATGTTATCACGAAGCACTTTGCGGTGACGCTTAGCGCCCCCTTTACCAAGTCCCTTACCTCCCTTTCCTCTTCCACTCATTGTAACGTATGTAAGAAAACAAACGAATGTAGCAACTGGCCAACCGCCTGCTTATTTGAACCCTCTCTGAGGACGTGGTTGAGACCAAGAAGCGCGCAGGGACAAATGTGGAGGTTTACGTCTGAACATGTTTTGAGGAAGTGTTGTTTTCCCAATACAATACATCATCCTGAGAACCAGGGGAAAAAGTGTTGTCACTTGTATTATTTTTTTTAAACATTTAACATATATATATATATATATTTTACTTAATTTTAACTATATTCATATTTTACAAGATGTGCACTGTAGTGCACAACCGGACTTCATTGATCGTAAAACAATAAGAATCATAAGAATATTTTGGAATTATGAAAATTGCGCGCATACCCCTATCCCCTGGAACGTCCGCGATGCCGGCTGCACAAGCCAAATACAGCGTGTGGGGACTCTAGAATAACAGGAGGGTGGGGGTTGTCCTCAGAAGAGGTCAATAATGGTCTGCGCCTGCGCGTTCTGGGGGAATGGCCTATGGGGATGTGGGAGTGGCTATATCCTTTCTAGTCCCATTGGCTGATGGCCTTGGCCAATCATGTGGACTTTAGAATAACAGGAGGGTGGGGGGGGAGTGAGTGTCCTCAGAAGAGGACCTCATCCAATAGGGGGTATCTGCAGCGCCGCAGAGCCAGGCTGGACGGGTATAAGTGGTCTGGACAAGTATAAGTGGTCTGGACAAGTAGTTGCGAATGGGGGGGGCGGGGTTCGTCTCGTTTACATAGGTACATTATACATAGACAGTAATGTTACATCTAGACATGTAATAATAGAGTGAACTTGTACCCATACAGTGTTACATCTAGACATACCAGATCTAGTAATAATAGAGTAAACTTAACTTTTGTCTCAGTAACAATGTTCATAAAGTGTTGAGTGCTACAGTGTAGGTTAGTTTATTAGGACAATTCCACCATTGTGGGGCAAGGACTAAGAATAGGCGACTTCTCTTTGATGACCCGACTTCTCTTTGATGACCCTCCCGGAGCTTGGATAGGAGTAGGAATAAACTGTACATATACAGCACTGTTTGAACCTGGCACACAACATACTTCACATGTCATTTTTCTTTTTGTGGAGACGAAGATGATGAGTACCGGTCTTCTCCTCAGACATATAAAATCAGTTTTTCAATACAAGTACGACTCAAGACACAGAACATTAGTATGCAAAATAAAAAATGAACACAGATTTTGAGTGTGAATGAAAACTTTATTGCAACAAGATTGCAGAATGGGTACAATACAGTACCCATACAGTACCCGACCTCCCGCCCGCCCGCCCTCCCGCCCCCCCCCCCCCCCCCCCATTCGCAACTACTTGTCCAGACCACTTATACTTGTCCAGACCACTTATACCCGTCCAGCCTGGCTCTGCGGCTCTGCAGATACCCCCTACTCACCTCATCGCTGTTTTCCGTGCACCACGCTCATGTCCCTAACGTTGGACCAGAGACGGCATATGCGCGCATACCCCTATCCCCTGGAACGTCCGCGATGCTTCCTGTCGACTTGATTTCAGCGGGACAGAACGGCAGAACATTTACATTTACATTTACATTTAGTCATTTAGCTGACGCTTTTATCCAAAGCGACTTACAAGTTCTGTACGACAAGCCATCAGGAAGAGCACAACTCTATCAGCTGAGTAACAATGTTCATCAAAGTGTTGAGTGCTACAGTGTAGGTTAGTTTATTAGGACAAGTGCATGACAGTATGGTTAGTTAGGGTTAGATTTTTTTTTTTTTTTTTTTTTTTTTTAATTCAGATAATGGTTGAAGAAGTGAGTCTTTAGTCGACGGCGAAAGATTGGACGTGTTTCGGCTGTCCTAACTGGGGTGGGTAGTTCATTCCACCATTGTGGGGCAAGGACTGAGAATAGGCGACTTCTCTTTGATGACCCTCCCGGAGCTTGGATAGGAGTAGGTCTGAGGCGGCCAGAAGATGCAGAGCGTAGGGGTCTTGAGGGTGTGTAGTTAGAGACCATTGACCGGAGGTAGGCGGGAGCAGTTCCCTTTGCCGCACGGTATGCTAGGTCAAGGGCCTTGAAGCGGATTCGTGCAGCAATGGGGAGCCAGTGCAGGTCCCTAAGAAGTGGGGTGACATGGGCCGACTTCGGTAGGTTTGAGATCAGGCGGGCCGCTGCGTTCTGAATGAGTTGAAGAGGCTTAGTGGCAGTGGCCGGGAGGCCAGCGAGCAGTGCGTTGCAGTAGTCGAGGCGGGAGATGACTGTTGATTGGACGAGGAGTTGGGTGGCTTCTTTTGTCAGGAAGGGGCGTATCCTTCTGACGTTGCTCAGGAGGAATCGGCAGGTTCTGGTTGTCGCTGCGATGTGAGCAGAGAAGTTCAACTGGTCGTCGAGGACAACACCAAGGTTCTTGGCGGTCGGGGACGCGGTCACAGCTGCATTCTCGACTGTGATGAAAAGGTCGGTCAGGGGGGAGGATTTGGCCGGCAGGTGGAGCAATTCTGTTTTGCTTAGGTTCAGTTTGAGGTGGTTGGTCGTCATCCAGGCGGAGATGTCGGACAGACAGGCCGAGATCCGCTCAGAGACGTGGATATCTGAGGGAGGGAAGGAGAGGAAGAGTTGAGTATCGTCGGCATAACAGTGGTAGGAGAAGCCATGAGACGTGATAATGTTACCCAGTGATTTAGTGTAGATGGAGAAGAGAAGGGGTCCTAAAACCGAGCCCTGGGGGACACCCGTCCGCAGGGGGCGGGTGGCCGACAGGGTCCCTCTCCATGACACTTGGTAGGAGCGGTCATTGAGGTATGATGACAACCATGTCAGCGCAGAGCCAGCCACTCCCATTCCTGCGAGGGCCGCGAGGAGGATCTGGTGGTTGACTGTGTCGAAGGCTGCAGATAGATCTAGGAGAATCAGGACAGAGGAGAGGCCTTTCGCTTTTGCTAAGTGAAGTGCCTCTGTGACCGCAATGAGGGCTGTCTCTGTGGAGTGACCAGTCCTGAAGCCTGACTGATTAGGGTCTAGGAGGTCATTCTGTAAGAGATAAGCAGTAAGTTGGTTGGATACAGCACGTTCAAGTGTTTTAGAAAGGAAGGAGAGAAGAGAGACAGGACGGTAGTTGCCTATGACGGTAGGGTTCAGGGATGGTTTTTTTATGAGGGGCGTGACTCTGGCTTGTTTTAGGGAGGTGGGGACCACCCCCGAGTTGAGTGAGGAGTTGATGGTTGCAGTTAGGAATGGGAGGATGTCTGGTGCTATGGACTGGAGGAGTGGGGAAGGTAGCCGGTCCAGCTGGCATGTAGTCGGACGGTTCGACGTTACCAGTGTCAGGGTCTCGGCTTCTGTAATGGGAGAGAAAGATGACAGAGTGAAGGATGAGGTTCTCGATTCAGCATTTGGAATGGGTGGGGGTTGGGAGAAGGAGCTGCGGATGTTCTCCACTTTTTCCTCAAAGAAGATCGCAAAGTCTTCGGCAGAGAAAGATGAGGGAGGGGGGGGTGGGGGGGGAGTGAGGAGGGAGGACATGGTAGCATGCAGTTTGCGAAGATTCTTGGCAGAGGCCTCGATCCTATGGTGAAAGAAAGAAGCTTTGGCATTAGTAATGGTTTTGGAGAATGTTAACAAGAGGTTGTGATATGTGTCGATGTCAGCAGTGAGGCGTGACTTTCTATACTTTCTATCTATATCTATGGGCAGAACTACTACTGTTACAGCAGTGGCGGTTGGAATGCCCCACGGGCCCCGAGGCGAGATTGACAGCTCGGGCCCCCCCCCCCCCCCGATATTTATTGTATTATTAAAAAAAAAAAAAAAAAAATCCAACATGAAACAAAACATATCACAATACAATAATAATACGTCAAATGTATATACTCTCTTTTCTGGACTCTTTTCGTATCACAAACAGTACTGCATTTGCAAATCTGGTATGTCATGTATAGATGTAGCACTACTGTCTATCTGTATGTCATTATGTTATAATGAATTGAAAATGGGGGACCCTGATGTAAACAAGACAAAAGTGTTTCTCTGGTCTGCATCCCCTTAACAATTGTATGTATTGAGCTGTACTGTATTGTACCCATTCTGCAATCTGTTAAATAAAGTTTTCATTCATTCACCATGACATGTTTAGGTATTTGGCCAGATCCAGCTTGTCTGTGATGAGAGTGTTTTCTGTCTTTATGATTGACTATCATCATTAGATATTTCAGTTTCGTTATTACAGTAGCTGGCTAACAGTACGTTAGTTGACTAATACCAGAGTCAGAATTGGGTAATATGCCGACTACTGGCAGTGATGCGACCTATGTTACCACATAACTTTTGTCATCTCTGGTACTATGCAGTGCACTATGCAAAACGGCAAAGAGATAGGTAACGTTCGTTAAGTGCCAAATTACCATCATCATGATACACCCTCACATAATTCACAAAGTGTTCACGTGCGCCACCCATGTGGTAACCTAGAAATACCATAGATTGTGGCTAGGTGGTAACGTATATGTTTTCTATGATCACTATGAATTGAAAATGGGGGACCCTGATGTAAACAAGACAAACGTCTTTCTCTGGTCTGCATCCCCTTAACGAGCCGTACTGTATTGTACCCATTCTGCAATCTGTTAAATAAAGTTTTCATTCATTCATTCATTCATTCATTCATTCACATTACGTTAGTTAGCATCCAAGCTAGCGTGATAACGTTAGTAGTACTAGTTAGCTTACCTGCAATAATGTTGTCATCGTCCTGGACAGATAAGACTTGTTAAATCATAATATATCCACACTGTGTGCTGGTCCTCGGTAAATGTCCCCTTTAGCTGCTCGGCGTCTTCGGATTTTAATACACCATGGTAGCGGTGGTGATGTTTCAGGTGACTTATTATGTTGGATGTGTTATAGCTTATTGCCCCTTTCCCTCCTCGTGGAACTTCTGCATTGCATTTATTACAAATAGCAAGCGATCTTTTTCCTCTGAAACTATTCCTAGTACCGACGGCATCTTTGTTGTTTACGTCCGCGCTGCTTGTGCCGCGTTCACGTTACGTGGGAAGAAGCGGAAGAACCAGAGGACATCTCGTTGCTACAACTAGGAAGCCTTCACGCATTGACTTGATCAAAACGCCCACATCCATACTTCCGCAATTCGTGACGCGAAGTGGGAGATATCGGGGTCTATAAAAAATCCCATATGTCCTAGTAGGAATTACAACTAGGAGGCTGACGTGAATGGTTTTTCCCAGTCGGAAGCTGATTCTTCCGATTCTTCCCACGTAACGTGAACGCGACATCAGAGAAAAATATCACCTCCGCGCTGCTTGTGAGATTTACGTGGCTACGTCACAGCCAAGGAAAGGGAGCGCTGGATTTGTGCAAAACGCCCTGTTCCTAAACCACACGCTATCAGTCGTACTCGTACCACAGTACTGGCAAAACGGGAGGAGCCTAGAATCAAAACAAACGCACCAGTCCCAGTTGCCGTTACCACCAGTTGTGTTCGATCCAGTCCCACACGCGAACGGCAACTCCATTCAGTCCCGGGCCTGGGCTCGGGGCCGGAGGGGGGGCCCGGGGCCCGGGCCCCCCCTCCCGCCAGACGGTGGGCGGGCCCTAAGGCAGCTGCCTCCCCAGCCGCGCCTATAGCTCCGCCCCTGTGTTACAGCAATTTTTGGTACTTATTAACACAATGTGCATTGATCACTGTTGCGTGAATATCATACCTCAAGCTGTTTACTCTGCATTTCTTAGCATTTACATTTTTCATACTGTAACCATTGATACTACTCAATTAAGCCAAGAAAGAAGTTTGGTCAACAGTACAAAATATACAAAGCAACCAATTGCATTCCACACATTTTTTATTATTATAGGCCTATAATATGTCCATGTAGAGGTCCAGTCTTCCAATCCTGTTGTTTGTAGTGCTAGGGCCTTTCTGTCACGACTGCTGCTCACCTCAGACTGGACACATGCACGTCATTATAGTGGTAATTTATCCTAGAAAACAAAACAGGGAGATAGAGAGTTATGGAGTTGCTCATGCACTCTACAACAACACACATCTTGTATCTCTTCTCATCTCTAACATTTCCATTCCACAGCATGCAAGCATCCTGCTTCAAGAAGTGTATGATTGTGTATGTGACAATAAAACTCGATTTGATTTCAATATTTGAGAGGGTTTAGAGTTCACCCACCAGTTTTTGCTGTGGGAAACTTGGTATTTTAGTATACATATTTTGTTGCTTAATCATAACATAACTTTTATAGATCAACATCTTACCATGGTTGGCTTGCAGCATTTGGACACAGACAGTGTCAAAAATATTATCAACGAACGCGCCGTTTGCTTATAACTAATCATAACTCCCTCTACCCATAATCATAAGTTTGCACTCTAAACAGACAAAACGTTTCGCTGCCTATTACCCCAGCCCCGGTGCGGCCACGGACGATCGACCCAATGTGTTTGGCATGCGACGCACCCTCATTGCAGTTTTCCGTGCACCACGCTCGTGTCCCTAACGTTGGACCAGAGACGGCATATGCGCGCATACCCCTATCCCCTGGAACGTCCGCGATGCCGGCGAATGACCTACTTCCGGCGCATGAGCGCCTAATAGTCTGGTCTTAGAGACACACACATTCATTCACATGACGACAGGGGGTTTCAATGATTACATGGGACTTCTCTCTCTCTCCGCCCCTTCCAGGCCTGGTCTTGCAAGACCAGTTATCTGAGAATCTGGAACCTCCCCATAACGAGGAATGAGGATGCGTGAGATTCTCTGGGTATAAAAAGACGCCTCCTGTCCTGTGTTGTGTCACTTTACTTGAGAGATCCCAACAGCCTGTCAAGAGGCACACATGCTTTGTCGAATACAGACACTGAGGTCCAGTTGGTCCGCGCTCGCCGATATGTTTTGTCGAATACAGACACCGAGGTCCAGTTGGTCCGCACGCGCCGATATGTTTTGTCGAATACAGACACCGAGGTCCAGTTGGTCCGCGCGCGCCGATATGTTTTGTCGAATACAGACACCGAGGTCCAGTTGGTCCGCGCGCGCCGATATGTTTTGTCGAATACAGACACCGAGGTCCAGTTGGTCCGCGCGCGCCGATATGCTTTGTCGAATACAGACACCGAGGTCCAGTTGGTCCGCGCGCGCCGATATGCTTTGTCAAATACAGACACCGAGGTCCAGTTGGTCCGCGCGCGCCGATATGCTTTGTCGAATACAGACACCGAGGTCCAGTTGGTCCGTGCGCGCCGATATGTTTTGTCAAATATGGTGAGATGGTGAGCAGAGCAGTGGTGCGTTATTGAAATCATCTGGGGTGACACGCACCACGAATGCTCCCGCGAATGCGCATTTAATGTCCCGTCGCTTGGGCACAGACTAAAGACGGTGCCTAATTGCCTCTACGAATGGAATGTAACACATGTCTTCACAACAAGTTAGGTGTGAATGCATCTGAAAACGTATTTAACACACCTGTGACCGGCGCTATTGATATGCAAATAGCGAGTACTTATCATGGGGTGGCACGGAGTGCAACCCCGTCCCATGAAGAACGCATGCCTGATGGTGAGACAGTCTGAGCAGATAAAGGGGTAAGTTAGCCAACAGGCTAGAGCGGGCTCGGGAGATGCAGCATTCCTCAGTGAGGTCACACACAGCTGTTGTAACTGCGGAGATGCTACCTACATTCCTGAGTGAGGTCAGACACAATGCGCGCGCTGCGCCTTTCCAACAAAACAGATGGCGGGGAAGAGCGCGGGGCAGTGACGGCTTCCATGCAGCAGGGCATCGCAATGGTTCAAGTTATGACCGATATAATAAACACTCTTGATGACTTGCTTTAACTCCATAGTTTGTTGTGTTTATTTGCTCCTCACACACATTCATTCACATGACAGGGGGTTTCAATGGTGACATGGGACTTCTCTCTCTCTCTCTCTCTCCGGTCCTCTGTTTCCGCCTCCTCGTCTCTCTCTCTCTCTCTCTCTCTCTCTCTCTCTCTCTCTCTCCGCTCCTCGGTCACATTGTAACGCTAACGTGTACTTTACTATGGAATATCAGAAGAAACTACTCAACCTCGGCTGTCTTTAACTATGAATGAACACAACACTCTAACTCACCATGTTTAGATAATAAAGTACTCAACCTCTACTTGTCTACTGTCTGACTGAACACAACACTCTAACTAACTTACCATGTTTAGATAGTGAAGTACTCAACCTCTACTGTCTTTAACTATGAGTGAACACAACACTCTAACTTACCATCTTTAGATAATGAAGTACGCAACCTCTACTGTATTTAACTATGAGTGAACACTATGAGTGAGTCTACTACCTGTACCATAGTGGGGCATTGGTTTATACACATGGCCCATGGTGAGACCCAGTCCTGTGTAAATGTTGGTATCATCTGTTTAGTAGCCCAAACAAGAGGAAACGATCGGCTCAACTCAGCATCATCAGAAAACATCTCGTACAAAAATGTATCCTGGCATTCCTATGATAAAAAATTACGCCATGTACCATTGATATCATGGTTTTAAAATGGACTATGCCATGTTATTAATGGTTCCATTATATTTACCATGGCTGTACCATGGTACATCATTTATATAATGACTGGTACCATGGTAAAAACACAAAAGAAACGATTGAGCTGCTGATCAGTTTGATCAAAAGTGTCCTTATTGGTAAATACTGCTCAGAAAAGTTAGGCCCAAATCTGTCATTTTATGTTGTATGACACACATCTAGAGAAATTGTGATTAGATTTGAAGCATTGACATTACGAGTGGAAAGAGTGGAGAGAGCATGGTGTGGTTGTGTATCAGTGCATTTGTTGAGGTACAAACCATAGGGGATGCCTGATGAGCAGAGTACCATTTCAGCCAGATGTGGAGGCTGCATATCCTGCTAAACATGGAGGGAGAGGGGACCGGCGATGATCAGTATTGCTGAAGTCATATTTTAGACTTCCGATTGCTAGAGTTTGATGTCAAATGTATTTAACATATAACGTAGGTATGGGGTGGTTCATCGTTTTCATTATAATTATATGAGCCTGGAATGTATTATTTATCAAATAGCATTTCCACTTTGAAAATGCTAAAATAAACATTATCCATGTGTAGTATAAAGATCAATAATGTATTATTGATAAGGGTTCTAATACAGCAGGTGATATATTCATTTACTGTATAATTGTGATGTACAAGCTAGAATTCTATCCAATCTAGCTACTTGTCAACAATCTAAGATCACAGGATTTTGACAGTAGATATATAATTTGCAACTTAAAGGATAACTCCACTATTTTGGGAAATTAGCTTATTTAACATCTTCCCTGGAGTTAGACAAGAAGATGCATACCTTTTTTGTCTCTGTGCGTGCATTTTAGCTTTGGGAATAGATGCTCCGTTAGCATAGCTTAGCTTCATCACTGGAAGTGAGGCAGGACAGTAGCCTTACAGTGCCTTACAGTGTATTGCAAGGTCTGATATTGACCAAACTTGATATGCATGACCTTGGTGGGCTCTAGGTCAACTCCTGAAAAGGGGGTCAATGTCAGACTTTGCAATCAAAAGTTAGGGGGCTAATAACCCTTGCCATAATTTCAGTGCGCCCCTAACTTTTGATTGCAAGGTCTGACATTGACCCCCTTTTCAGGAGTTGACCTAGAGCCCACCAAGGTCATGCATATCAAGTTTGGTCAATGTCAGACCTTGCAATACACTGTAAGGCACTGTAAGGCTACTGTCCTCCCCCACTTCCAGTGATGAAGCTAAGCTATGCTAACGGAGCATCTATTCCCAAAGCTAAAATGCACGCACAGAGACAAAAAAGGTATGCATCTTCTTGTCTAACTCCAGGGAAGATGTTAAATAAGCTAATTTCCCAAAATAGTGGAGTTATCCTTTAATAGCCATCGAAATTATAATTACAATTACTAGTCATTTATTAATCAATAAGTAAGATATACAATTCCATCTCCCGACAGACGCCCCTGCCATGATAATATCTGTACAAACTAAATGTAGGACATTTTTAAATAGAGAATTTTAAAAAGGAAATACCCGGCACTCCATAACCACTTTGATGAACAGCGCGACCATGAGAATAATAATAGGAATAACTCTCACGACAAAGTGGATGGCTCTTAAAAGAGCCTTTGGGTTAATCTTCAGTGAACAGCGTAGTTTACTTGGAGCTAGTGTACTTGGTCACAGCCTTGGTTCCCTCAGACACAGCGTGCTTCGCCAGCTCACCGGGGAGCAGCAGACGCACAGCGGTCTGGATCTCCCTGGAGGTGATGGTGCGGCGCTTGTTGTAGAGAGCCAATTTCGAGGCTTCTCCAGCGATGCGCTCGAAGATGTCGTTAACGAAGGAGTTCATGATCCCCATGGCCTTGGAGGAAACGCCGGTGTCGGGATGAACCTGCTTCAGAACTTTGTAAATATAAATGGCATAACTCTCCTTCCTGGACTTTCTGCGCTTCTTGCCACCCTTTGCAGTTGTCTTGGTGACGGCTTTCTTGGAGCCCTTCTTGGGCGCTGGCTTGGCTGGCTCAGGCATGATGATCAGTCGGGACTAAACAGCAATGAATGTGGAAACAGAAGCGCACTGCTGCCTCTTTATAGGCCAAATTATGCAAATACAGCTGCCTGGCTTCTTGTATACGATTGGTTGAGAGGCTTTGTCGCACATTTCCCGCTCACAGAAAACTATTTGCGCGCAAAGCCATGATAACCCAATTATTATTTTAGCAAAACTCCATAGCCACACTTGATATTAAGCCAAACAATAATCGACATGAAACTGCATTTTTCCAAGACAATGCTCTCTGGGTGACATCTGTCACTGCTTTGACTTACAAATATATATATATATATATACAGACACACACACAAATTCATACATATACACGTCTGTACATACCTGCATATAATCCTTTTTACATGTATTTGGCATAATTTTTTGTAATTTAATTAATTTGCTGTAATCTATATATATATATAACCCTTACTATTTATACCGCTGTCCAGTATGACTTACTACACATAGTTTTTTTTCAGTCAAAATTAATCATCACTTGACCGCATTTATAATTTTATATTATATCGTTAAGCCTTCAAAAACAGGCACAAAAACACTGCAGACAAACACATTAAACATTACTTCTAAACAGCATTGTACAAGTGTACCCATTAGTGAACACGGTCAAATGTTATGGGTCCGTGTACGTTTTGATAGTTCATTTTTCGTTTCAAAAGGAAAAACGAAAAAACGAAAAAAAACGGAAATACGAGGTGTTTCCTATTTCCGTTTGAAACCAAACTCGAAAAAACGGGGGAAAACTGAAATACGGACCTGTTTTTCGTATTTTGGTATCAGAATCAAATGAAAAAAACGAGTCAATAATGGGCCGTGTACGTTTTGATAGTTCGTTTTTCGTTTTTGATGTGAAGAATGGAGAACGGAACCACGTGACAAGTACATTTTTCAATGTAAAAGCCATGCACAATCTAACGTGAACGAATATGTATAACGTTATGAATAAATACATGCATACAGATCTATACCAGGGTAACGTTATGATACATACATTTTTTGTTTTGTGCATTTCATTTAGACATTATATTTATTGTCCGTGTGATTGAAAACTTTATTAACAGATTGCAGAATGGGTACAATACAGTACAGCTCAATACACACAATTGTTAAGGGGATGCTGCAGACCACAATAAGCCGTGACATGGTCGACAAATCATATTGATTTGCAGTAGGCAGGCTTTTTATTTGATCAACAGAAAAATAATCGTTAGAATACACAGAAGTAACGATGGACGTGTACAAATTGCGCATAGAAATTAGGCATATGTATTGCACTGATGAAATACCGGAGGCTACTAATGCGCCAAAATACCTAGATTATATTACGATTATTTTTCTGTTGATCAAATAAAAAGCCTGCCTACTGCAAATCAATATGATTTGTCGACCATGTCACGGCTTATTGTGGTCTGCATCCCCTGAGCTGTAGGCTGTATTGTACCCATTCTGCAATCTGTTAATAAAGTTTTCAATCACACGGACAATAAATATAATGTCTAAATGAAATGCACAAAAAATGTATGTATCATAACGTTACCCTGGTATAGATCTGTATGAAACTCAGTCTTTAGACCAAATAGCCTACATTATGAAATTTCTGAGGAAAAAGAAAGCACATTTGGGTGAGTGATGCCATAATTATGTGGCATAATAATAATAATAATAATTGACAGTGCGACACCTGCTGGTCAGTTTCTGTAAGTAGTTTTAGATTGTATGTTTTTCCACACTTTACTGTAGTGCAGGGGTTCCCAAACTTTTCAGGCCAGGGCCCAGAAAATAAGGCGTCAGAGAGCCGCGGCCCAATGCACATCGTCAGGCTTTTTTTTTTTTTTTTTTTGCCGGGCGACTGATTTTTTAAGCCAAATATCACTTCAATCCTATTAAGTTAGTTCAAGTTAGTTATTCATTTATATGTGCTATTTATGAGAGGGCTAACTTGTTGCAAAATAATAATGATAATAATAATAGCCTCATTAAAATACTATTGTTGCTTCGGTTGTTTTCAGCGTTTTATGTGCATAATCTGTTATTTAGTTTGAAATGTTCGTTGAAATAAGTAGATTTTTCGTTTTTGTTTATTTATTAAGTTAATATAAAACCATATAGTCACATTTTAGAATACAATAGAATAGAATTTTAGAATACAACTAGAAACACTGTCCTGGCCTGCTTCTAAGTTCAGTGGCCTGACAAAAAAAAAATAAAAAAAAAAAAAAAAAAAAAAATAAAAAAATTTTTTTTTTAAAACATTTTTTTTTTTTAATTTTTTTTTAATCATCTCGCGGCCCACCCGTGGCTGCTCGCGGCCCACCTTTGGGTCGCGACCCCGACTTTGGGAACCACTGCTGTAGTGTACGTGTATTTACACAGTTAACAAAGTCCATGTAATATTTTACTGCACGTTAGAATACACAGAAGTAACGATGGATGTGTACAAATTGCGCATAGAAATTAGGCATATGTATTGCACTGATGAAATACCGGAGGCTACTAATGCGCCAAAATACCTAGATTATAATGTATAGTTACGATTATTTTTCTGTTGATCAAATAAAAAGCCTGCCTACTGCAAATCAATATGATTTGTCGACCATGTCACGGCTTATTGTGGTCTGCATCCCCTGAGCTGTACTGTATTGTACCCATTCTGCAATCTGTTAATAAAGTTTTCAATCACACGGACAATAAATATAATGTCTAAATGAAATGCACAAAACAAAAAATGTATATGTATCATAACGTTACCCTGGTATAGATCTGTATGCATGTATTTATTCATAACGTTATACATATTCGTTCACGTTAGATTGTGCATGGCTTTTACATTGAAAAATGTACTTGTCACGTGGTTCCGTTCTCCATTCTTCACATCAAAAACGAAAAACGAACTATCAAAACGTACACGGCCCATTATTGACTCGTTTTTCTCATTTGATTCTGATACCAAAATACGAAAAACAGGTCCATATTTCAGTTTTCCCCCGTTTTTTCGAGTTTGGTTTCAAACGGAAATAGGAAACACCTCGTATTTCCGTTTTTCGTTTTTTCGTTTTTCCTTTTGAAACGAAAAACGAACTATCAAAACGTACACGGACCGTTATGCATTACGTGTTTATCGTCTTCGTTACACTTATGTCCGAGGTAGCGAGACAACGTAAGTTACACAACCAAATTGTATTTGGACAAACGGAAATATTGCATCTTCAAGAAGAGGTGGGTGGCTCTGAAAAGAGCCTTGTGGAGTTTGTCGAAGAGGCTAAATAATTTACTTCTTGGCAGCCTTCTCGGTCTTCTTGGGCAGAAGGACAGCCTGGATGTTGGGCAGCACACCACCCTGAGCGATGGTCACTCCTCCCAGCAGTCTGTTGAGCTCCTCGTCGTTACGCACGGCCAGCTGCAGATGACGGGGGATGATACGACTCTTCTTGTTGTCACGGGCAGCGTTTCCAGCCAACTCCAGGATCTCAGCGGTCAGATATTCCAGCACAGCCGCCAGATAAACCGGGGCACCGGCTCCAACACGATGAGCATAGTTGCCTTTACGCAGCAGTCTGTGGACACGACCCACGGGGAACTGAAGCCCGGCGCGAGATGAGCGAGTCTTGGACTTAGCCTTCACCTTTCCTCCTGTTTTACCTCTTCCAGACATGATTCAGTTTATTCTAGAGAATGATGAACACAGAATAATGTGGTAAACACGCCGAAGAGCCGTCTTTATATCCTCACTAAGGTTCGTGCTTATTGGTCAAATATGGCTCCGTGCATCATCACCCAATCAGAGAAGGACTGACAGAGATAATAGGGTTTGTTGGCGAACATTTCATACGATCTCTCCACCAATCATACACGCAAATGTAGGCGGTGAAGGAAATTATAATAACAACGTGGATATTGTTATATCAGCGTATAAGGCGCGCCCCACAGAGCCGACAATATAAAACCATGTCACTATACTATACTATGAATAATAAACTCATATACAGGCTTATTGGAATGTCTTATAACCTCTAACATAATACCAGGCCTGTTATGATGCCTTTATAGCAGAAGGAGGAGAGATGTTTTTCGACCTATTCTCATTATTGGATCAGCGCTCTGCCTGTTGGACAAACCGTCATAATTGTGGGCTGACATAACATGTTGTGTTAAACAAATAAAAAGTGACGAAATGCAGATACTTTCTATATACCGGATTTCAAAATCACATTATATTGTCAATTTTATTTGCTATAAATGCACCCAAACTATTTAAAAATGCATGTATGTCGAGTCAAGGGGCACTTAGTGTCACGATAAAACAGTATGCAGATTACATGTCTCGCATTAAACACAACACCAGAATTATGTTAATATTATGGAGCACACCAAGAGCTAATAACTCAATTATTTTAGCAAAAGCAATTAGATTACGGAAGGAACTAGATAATAACCCAACGCCAAGTCTTCATTCTAGTGGAATGGATGCTGTTTACAAGTACCACTTGCATTAGAACTGGTCTTACTTTGTGCCATTGAAAGAAAATCCCAATTTGGCTAAACAATCAACGTTCCTAGTTTGTGTAGTAATTTAAGGCTGTAAGGCATGTTATTTCCTATAGTTATCAAGACTGGATTAACGTAATGGGAGACTATTCAGTTTCTTAATTTTGGAATTAGTTACATATTACAATAAATGTAATGTAATTAACTTTAATTGCATCCCCTTAACAATTGTATGTATTGTACTGTACTGTACCCATTCTGCAATCTGTTAATAAACTTTTCTAATAGATAGATACCAAGTGAAAGGGGGATACAATCAGATACAAATCTATCAACACATTTGGGAACATGGGCTTAGTTTCAGTCATGGGTAAAATAACTGAGGGCATACATACCCTCATCTTGCACATTGTTGTTTTATATGCACTTCTTTTTATTACATTTTGAGTTCTCCACTGTAATATAATTATGTGACCTATATGATGCTAATACATGTTGTACCTCCCCTCCTGTTATGGTACCGAATGTCCAAGGGGATCAATAAAGGAATATAATATCATGCAATTTGCAGTTTGTTCTGCTTTAGCCAACAAGAGATGCTAGTATAA
Organism: Notolepis coatsorum; assembly: GCF_963971535.1. NCBI lineage: Eukaryota > Metazoa > Chordata > Actinopteri > Aulopiformes > Paralepididae > Notolepis > Notolepis coatsorum. The sequence goes on along the minus strand of NC_140166.1, from coordinate 227,577,899 downwards.
ATATCAGAATTAAAGTGATGACTTTAGTAAAACTGATATGTTGAAATAATTAGTTAATGGAATGTACTTTTCATGATTACGGTGGTGGCTCTTAAAAGAACCTTTCGGTTATGAATGTAGGGAGAGAGAAAAAAAAGCAGGTTTAAGCGCGCTCTCCACGGATGCGGCGGGCCAGCTGGATGTCTTTGGGCATGATGGTCACCCTCTTGGCGTGGATGGCGTACAGGTTGGTGTCCTCAAACAGACCGACCAGGTAAGCCTCACTGGCCTCCTGAAGAGCCATGATAGCAGAGCTCTGGAAGCGCAGGTCGGTCTTGAAGTCCTGGGCGATTTCTCTGACCAGACGCTGGAAAGGCAACTTGCGGATCAGCAACTCGGTGGACTTCTGGTAACGACGGATCTCTCTCAGCGCCACGGTACCGGGCCTGTAACGATGTGGCTTCTTCACGCCGCCGGTAGCCGGTGCGCTCTTACGAGCAGCCTTGGTGGCGAGCTGCTTCCTTGGGGCTTTGCCACCGGTGGACTTACGAGCGGTCTGCTTAGTTCTAGCCATTACGAGAAACTATGTTTTCTTCTTCACTCCAACAAGAATAATACGCTGCTGTGCCGTAACTCTGGCCTTATATAACTAACGTGGAGGCGCAGCCGTTTCTGATTGGTCTCAGCTCTGGGAGTTCGTTACTCCGCCTACATCTCACACGAGGATTGGAGGACTGGTCTTTTGGAAAAACCGCCAACAAAACGTCTTTCCTGGTTGGGTGAGAAAACACCCCGAAAATAAAACGCGACTCTCCAACTCGCTGATTAATTTCAACTGAAAAAAAACTATGGGTAGTAAGCAGTGTTGTGCTAGTTACTGAAAAATAGTAACTCAGTTACTTTACTAGTTACTTCATTTCAAAGTAACTTCGTTACTGTACTAGTTACTTACACCCAAAAGTAATGAGTTACTGTGAAAAGTAACTATTTAGTTATTTAAAAAAAAAGATTAAAAAAAAAAGATTGCTCCCGAGTCCCATGCCCTATAGTACTCAAAATCGGTTGATCAACTTGACAGTTTCCATTCACATCACCGAACTCTGCTAAGCAATGTGGTCTAGATACAAACACAAATCTGACACAAACAAATGTTGTCCCGAGTCATATAATAAGAAGTGCGCCGGTTGAAGGAACAGCCTTGATGTCGCCGGAGCGTTTCATTATAACCATTATAATTCAAGGGTACTACGACTATGCTTGCACCTCATGGTACCAAAGCACCTCAAAGGCGCTTAAAACAAAATTACAAACATCACAAAACAAACTGGTCAGACTACTACTTGACCAGAACCCACCTCACCCCTGCCCACTTTGACAACCTAGGATGGCTTAGAGTAGACGACAGAGTACAGCAACTTGCAATGGGCCTGGTCTACAAGATACACTATACGACCGGGGTACCCATGTACATGTCAAAATACTTCCCAAAGGTCAGTGAATACCACAACCACTACACCAGAGGAAGCTCAACAAATCATGTAAAACCCAGATTCGGCTCAAACAAGGGACTAAACACGTTTCGCAATTATGCCACAACAATGTGGAACGCCCTACCCAAAGCTAGGGGTAACAGTACTGTATATTTGAATACCGTTTATGTCACAAATGTATCAGTACTAAATACCTATATGTCCCTATGCCATAAATGTCATGTATGTTGTGTATGTCATAAATGTCTATATGAATTGAAAATGGGGGACCCTGATGGAAACAAGACAAACGTCTTTCTCAGGTCTGCATCCCCTTAACAATTGTATGTATTGAGCCGTACTGTATTGTACCCATTCTGTTAAATAAAGTTTTCATTCATTCATTCATTCATTCATTCACCATCTTGCAAGTTGCAACGTTGTTTAAGATATCAATCAAAGCATTGCAACGTTAGAATAGTTAGGATATCAATTGTGCATGAAAGGACTATATTTATATTGTTTGATTAGTATTATGAGATTCCCTGGCAGATTTCGTACAGTCAAAATCCATTGATCAACTTGAGTTTCAGTGAACACATTGCACTCACCAAAGGCTGCGGTGGTTGAGATGTAGTAACGTTACGTTAGTCCAGTTGACTCCAGCAGCGCCTCAAACATGTTCTTTATCTCGTTTACATAGGTACATTATACAGACAGTAATGTTACATCTAGACATGTAATAATAGAGTAAACTTGTACCCATACAGTGTTACATCTAGACATACCAGATCTAGTAATAATAGAGTAAACTTAACTTTCGTCTCAGTAACAATGTTCATCTAGACATGTAATAATAGAGTAAACTTGTACCCATACAGTGTTACATCTAGACATACCAGATCTAGTAATAATAGAGTAAACTTAACTTTCGTCTCAGTAACAATGTTCATAAAGTGTTGAGTGCTACAGTGTAGGTTAGTTTATTAGGACAATTCCACCATTGTGGGGCAAGGACTAAGAATAGGCGACTTCTCTTTGATGACCCTCCCAGAGCTTGGATAGGAGTAGGAATAAACTGTACATATACAGCACTGTTTGAACATGGCACACAACATACTTCACATGTCATTTCTCTTTTTGTTATTCCACCATTGTGGGGCAAGGACTAAGAATAGGCGACTTCTCTTTGATGACCCTCCCGGAGCTTGGATAGGAGTAGGAATAAACTGTACATATACAGCACCGTTTGAACCTGGCACACAACATACTTCACATGTCATTTTTCTTTGTTATTCCACCATTGTGGGGCAAGGACTAAGAATAGGCGACTTCTCTTTGATGACCCGACTTCTCTTTGATGACCCTCCCGGAGCTTGGATAGGAGTAGGAATAAACTGTACATATACAGCACTGTTTGAACCTGGCACACAACATACTTCACATGTCATTTTTCTTTGTTATTCCACCATTGTGGGGCAAGGACTAAGAATAGGCGACTTCTCTTTGATGACCCGACTTCTCTTTGATGACCCTCCCGGAGCTTGGATAGGAGTAGGAATAAACTGTACATATACAGCACTGTTTGAACCTGGCACACAACATACTTCACATGTCATTTTTCTTTTTGTTATTCCACCATTGTGGGGCAAGGACTAAGAATAGGCGACTTCTCTTTGATGACCCTCCCGGAGCTTGGATAGGAGTAGGAATAAACTGTACATATACAGCACTGTTTGAACCTGGCACACAACATACTTCACATGTCATTTTTCTTTTTGTGGAGACGAAGATGATGAGTACCGGTCTTCTCCTCAGACATAAAATCAGTTTTTCAATACAAGTACGACTCAAGACACAGAACATTGCAGAATGGGTACAATACAGTACGGCTCAATACACACAATTGTTAAGGGGATGCAGACCAGAGAAAGAAGTTTTGTCTTGTCTTCTCGTACTGAAAACGTGACTGTTAGCACAGAGACGGCTGCAGTTACACACAGGGCCATTTTCGTTTAGTTTTCAGGGTCAGTTTCTGTAACTGAGGGGTACAATTCCCTGACTGTATTGATAAGTATGGTATCATTAAACCACTACCACTTTATGTACTTTAACTACTGGCCATACAGTACACGATATCTAAATATGATGAATACTTTCCCACATATGAAATCAGGTCCACACAAAGGTAACAGTCAAATATTTAATATAGCAAAGGGTATATACAATAGTTACGTATTACATTTATGATTTGAATGCACTTGTAAGGCAAATGAGTATTCGTAGGCAAATCAACACTGAATGTCCAATATCTGGTTATGCAGGAAGCAAGTATACAACCTGGTTCTTAGGGAATTATAACGATGGCACTTAATGATTATAGCTGGATATACTAAAGGGTCCTGCCGGTTGTAAGCCAGTAGGGGGGGGGGTAGGAGAGCCGTCAGCTGTATCCCGTCTGGTCAACGATTTCCAGGGAGAATTCAGATACAGAAAACAGTGCCCGTAGAATCTTGATCCACAGATGAATACACTTGGGCTCTCTCGTAAGCTGCAGCTGTAGGTCCACAACGAGGAAGAAGCGGGGCGACCTCCGTCTGGCCTTTTGTCGACATCTGGGGTCCAGAAGATTTCTTCAGCCCTCTTACTGGTGACCTCATTGACTGCTGCAATAGCGCTTATAGTGGCCTGTCATGGAGAGAGAATATTACAGTTTACCCAATGAGACAGAAGTAAATGAGCCCATGGATCATGCATTATTTTTCAATAACTGCACACATTAGAATTGAAATCTCTCAACAAAGGCTTGTTTCATACATAGTGAAAAGTAAAAATATCATACAAATTCACCTCAGGCAGCAAGACCTCAAGGATATAGGCTACATTATCCAGGATGGGTACAGATGAGACTGTGCTGGCCAGGATGTTTGACAAGAAGTCAAACACTGCGTTTTGATGCCTGTCGTCCTGAAAATAGACTGGGGCACACGTTGACCATGACCGCTTCTTGCTTGGTGACATCTGGATGTACTTCTGCAACCAGTTTGACGGTTCTCTGCCACTTACGATGGCCTGAGAGTACAGAAAAGCAAGGAGAGAGAATCGTCCAGGATCAAATCATTGTAGACAGTCAGATGGGCTTGGTAAACAGATTTGGCAACAGGTGCCAACATACTGTACCTTTAGGTGTTCTTTAGTCCGATGTGCTGTGATGATGAAGTCCACCAGCTTTTTTTGTTCAGCACTGCGGTCCATGGCAACCTGGAGGTGTTGTGGGATACTGGTAGTAATCCTTGAAGTCTGAGGCACCCTGTAAACAGGTTGTAGCAGTCCTTGGAGCAGACACCTCGACTCCCTGGTCCTGTGGGCAAACCTCTTGCCGTGCCTTTCAAATTATGAAAAAATAAGTTATTATTGCTTCAACACATGTTGACTAATTATACTCTAAGATACTGTAACGTACCCCTCAGTTTGGAAGCGCTCCATTAGTAGAGTACACCACCACTCACGAATTGAGTTCATGTCCAACTAAAAATAACAGACATGACAAACAATAACATGGGATTATCATTAATGGCCAACGAGTTGTACAATTGAGCTATATTGGTAGGCAATGGCATGATGTCATGAGAATGATATGAAGTGGTATTTTTAAGTAATTGCAATCACAAGTATCTCTGCTTGCAAGTTGTGCCATATGTGTTACATAGGCCCTTTACTTGGTTGGAAATACAGACCTCTGTGAACTGGAACCGGGTGTTGGCGACAATGCAAAGGGTGTACTGAAAAAAGGGGAGGGGGAAGAGCGCTTTTAATTTCCTAACTCCACTAAAATGTGGTGCATCCAGCAGCAGTTATATGTAATGTTCTGCGTCTTCAATAGACTTAATATATATATTCAAGGGTAAAACCAATGTATACCAATATGAAACAATCTTACCATAAGCATAAAAATCCCACAGTCAATTCCATTTGTTTGTCTTGGAATGAACATGTGCTAGAAATGAAAGAAGAGAAGAAAAGAAAATGGGGGCTTTATACATATGTTATCTTACAACATAACAATGGCAGAAATCATGGGGATAATAGTAATGACTGTATTAGCTTTTCACCTGCAAATCATAGGCCGTGGTCTCAGTCCAGGGTCTAGGATCTATGCCCTGTGCAACACGCCTGAGGGAGGGAGGGGGCAGAATTAATTATTGGATATCAGTATAATAACTGGACTTTGAGAAGTCTTTATTCATGCAGACAGACACGCAGTTAGTTGGGTCGCTGATGCGTTCGAGTCTCTGCACTCCCTCCCCCCCAAGGGCAGCATCTCTCATCGGTGAACCATCTAAATGCCATATGAACACAACAAACAGTAGCTCTCATCCGTGTACCTAAAAACAGTTCTGTAGTCTTCATCGCCAAAGCCAGAGGTATGCTCTATGTATTTGGAGTCCAATAATAGAATCTCCTGTATGCGTGGCTTCAATACCTATAATGGGTATGTAAAAATAAGCACAGCATGTCAGTCAGGTTTCTGTGGGAATGTGGATTCTGCTATTCTCCCAGAACGGGAGACATGTGCCCCTCTCACCCATGTGCCCCTCTCACCCAACGTGGATTCTGCTATTCTCCAAGGACGGTGGATGTGTGCCCCTCACCCAACGTGGATTCTGCTATTCTCCAAGGACGGTGGACGTGTGCCCCTGTCACCCAACGTGGATTGTGCTATTCTCCAAGGACGGCGGACGTGTGCCCCTGTCACCCAACGTGGATTCTGCTATTCTCCAAGGACGGCGGACGTGTGCCCCTGTCACCCAACGTGGAGTCTGCTATTCTCCCAGGACGGCGGCCATGTGCCCCTCTCACCCAAACGGCAGAATCTGCTCCGATAGAATGTTTAGTTAATAGCTATCAAAGCCTTTTAGTTTATAATTCCTTATAAACAGATTAAGTTTATAAGACACGCATTACTAATTTCACTTACACATAGCACAAAGTGGTTTTCGGTCCAGGCTGGAAAGACTATTGCATGTTTCATCTTCATGTCAGCCTAATATTTATGAAACATGAGTTTGCCATTTGAGTAGGGATGTGCCATTATGCTTATTCAATTTACTAACTGAATAATTATATTTATTTCATCAATTAATTACACTTACCGGAAATGAAGCTAACGGGTTGATACTTCGGTCCTTCCAGGTAGGAACAACATACATGTCTTCTATATAAATGTCCATGTCCTGATGAGGAAAAACCAAACATGATTATTAATAGTCTGCCTTCAGTACCAAAAGTTACTTTTAAATGTGTAATTAAAAAAGAGGTCATACACGTTTCAGAGCCAGTTCACCAATGAGCTTCAGGCATGCATTTCCAATCTGCAAGAAATCACAATTAAGACATTATAGTGAACATGACTGAAACTCTCCCTTCGGTAATAAATGTTAATCTGTTAGACCATGTGACTACTCACAGTTGAATCCATATAGCTGTTCAACCCAAGGCTCCAAAACTCATCCCGTGTCAAACAAGTTTGTCCTTCCTTCACAATTATTTCTTCCGAAGGCCTCTTTCGGTCCAGGACATAACTGAGCTGAAGATAATAACCATTGTTGTGATACAGATACAGATGAGTAGTTTTACATAGAAAGTAAGTATTTGTAGAAATTTGCCTACCAGTTGTTGTTGGATAGGGTTTCGAGACTTCGCCCAGGGTTGGTCTGGTGAGTAGTCATTGTCCACTGGAATCTCAAGTTCTACAGGGATGGACATACACAAAAATATAAGAGAAATAATAACAATGTTTAATAAAACTAATAGTGTAGAGGTAAGAATTACTGTAGGTAGGCATAGGTTTTTATAGGCCTGCTTCTGCTGCAGAAGCCAGGTTCTATGGTGTACTAGTTAGCACTCTTGACTTGGAGCAATTAAGAGTTCACTATTTAAGGTAGTGGGTGGCAGTTTAATATGATTATTGGACAAATCATGCGTGGTTTCAGTCAATAGGTGGCTAAACTTGAATTTAAGGACATTTTAAGACTTTCTAAGGACCCAGGCATGCAATTCCACTTACTTGTCATTGCTGGGGGCAGACCTGAACCCGCTTCAGGGAGCACACCTTGAGCTGCTTCCAGTGATGGATCAAGGACTGCTTCCTGTGACACTGTAAGCAGATGACAAACACAGCTTAGTAAGGAACAGTGAAGTTCACTATTTAAGGCGGTGGGTGGCAGTTTAATAAGATTATTGGACAAATCATGCGTGGTTTCAGTCAATAGGCGGCTAAACTTGAATTTAAGACATTTTAAGACTTTCTAAGGACCAGGCATGCAATTCCACTTACTTGTCATTGCTGGGGGCAGACCTGAACCCGCTTCAGGGAGCACACCTTGAGCTGCTTCCAGTGATGGATCAAGGACTGCTTCCTGTGACACTGTAAGCAGATGACAAACACAGCTTAGTAAGGAACAGTGAACTTGATGAATGAAGACATTTATACATTATTTCCTAGATCAATTAAAAACAGGATTAATGCATTAAATATCTTTAATGCAAGTGCAAGTAGAAAATGTACCCAATACAGCCTGGTGGTAGCTGTTTATTGCCACCGCTGTCGTCCCAAATAACTTTTTGATGTTGTCCATTCGCTTCTTGTTTTTGTTGTTGTTGAAGTGTTCTAGGATGTTTCTCATTAGGAACAGATGGGTCGATGGTAGTTGCTGCGTTAAAAAGTAATTGTTCTTTCTCATTTGTGCAAACAGTTGTTCTGCAACTTGACTGTTTACATGTCCTGCAGTTTGAGGGACTAGACCAAGTTTGCGGAGAGCATCACGGTCATCCTTGGTGTTATCCTCATGAAATTTGTCGTACAGAACATAATGTTCTGCAGAGCCCGTGATAGGATGGCCATTTGTGTCTGGGACCGGTTTTCTTTCATCGAGCCATGGCAGGGACACATGGAGTTTTCCTCCTTTGGCCAAATTGATATTTTCCAGGGTGGGGTCTGCCAACCGACCTTCAAACGGGCTGAAAAGCATCCTGATTGGGTCCCTTAAATTACAATGTACTGCCAGCCCACGTGCAAAATCGTAGATGCTGATATTTGGCACATGCTTCCATGATAGGAGCAGATCAGCATAGTCACGAGGGCTCTCCGCTCTCAAATTGCATTTGATGCTGTATACAATGCCACAGGGACACATTACTACAGCCCATCCACCTGAAATGAAAGAAAATCAAACACTTATGTGATCACATCAGTTAGTCTTAGACAAAGTTAAATTATGCCCTTTGCATATCTTTTCTGGATACACATTTTAAATAACCAGAGGCAACACTAAAGCAGCACTGTAATGTATCGTACCCGAGGCAGCCCAAATCTTCTCAAAGATTTTATCATAAGTGTGCCTCGACTTCATTTCGGTAGATAGTCTCAGAAGGAGGTCAGTGCGTGACCCAGAGGAATCCAATTTACATTCTTTACACAGCTTCCGTATCACAGAAACCTAAGACATGAAAAATTTATAAGAAATAGCCAGTGTTTTAAGTTGTAAAATGTTAATCAATGCACAGAAATAAATCTTCATTAGGCTAATACTATATAGTTTACACTTAAAAAGAATATCAACCTTCTGCTTGTAGAGCTCGTTTCTGAGCCTGTCTTCCGAGACTGTGATTTCCTGCCCCTCTGCTTGTTTTTGAGGATGGACTTTCTCAAATTCAGTGTTGATTACTTTGTTGGACCGGCGGGTATTTTTGCCTATCCATGGTGCCCAAAAGTGATAGCTGGGGGGAACTGCAAATGGGTTGTTTTTTTGACCTTTGCAATGAAAAGAAAATAATAATGTCACATCAGGAATAGAAGTTGCTTAACAAATTGATAAAAGGAGATGTCGACTAAGCGCTGCGAGTTACCCGTTACAAAACCACGACCAATCATATCCATAGACAGCGTCTTCCAGAAGTGTTCCACGTCCACCTCTCCACTGAAATCATCTGGAGGTCGTTTGAGGTCACTTACTAAGAAAAACAAGGAACATTTACATGCAAAAGCATATTCTCCAAGTCATACGATTAGGAACATCCAAGTAAGAGATAGTGCACAGCGGTTATCAGTGAAAATTATGTCTCTAAATGTCCATTACAAGGTCACAGGAGAGAAAATCGTGTTCATTGACCCAAGACTGAATTGAGTATTCAACCAAGTCAAGTAATATATGAATATTCTTACTGGATAAATGGAACACTCCTTTCTTGTGGAGGTCCATCACCACCACCGGAGGGTTATCACCACAGGTTACACAAGAGTATGAATACTCATGTTCTGTAAGAGCCTCAAAGTGAAGGTAGGCATTGAGAACTGTTTTTGCAGGGGGGAATTGTACCCCAGTAGTGAGTTCCAGGGACTCTACTACTCTGCTGACTGCAGTGTGGACCTATGGGAGAAACAGTTATGGAAGCAAAATTAGTGCAATTGTAACTGAGGGGTACAATTCCCTGACTGTATTACTAGATATGATACTTACTACCACTACCTTTGTACTTAATATTCGGCCACCCAGTACACGGCATAAATATATTATCATAAACACTCTCACGTAGATGAAACGGATCCAACACAAATGTACGAAGTCGAAGTATGCGTTTATTACTACACAGCAATGGTGTGTAGAGCAAGCACGTAATCACTTAATTACATTTATGAATTGAAATAGTATGCACTTTTATGGCAAAGAGTATTCGTCGGCATATCAATAGAGAATGTCCAATCTCTGATTGCGCAGGTGGTAAATATACGACCTGGAATAGTTAAGGAATAACAGCAAAGATACTTTAATGATTATAAGACTGGATACACTAGGGGGGTTAATCCGGTCGCTTGTAAGCCGACAGGAGTAGGAGGGGGGGGGGGGGTAGAATCCGGCTGCCTCGTCCGGCCAAGGGTATCCCAGGTGAACCCACTGTAGTGCCGTTCAATGCGCCGGCGATCCTTGGACCACAGATGAAAGCAGGTGGACTCTTTGTGGGCCGGCTCTCTCCGGTCCACGGGGGAGAGACGTGAAGCGACCTCGTCTTGCAGAGCGTCTCCTCACCTTGCGTCCTCTCCAGGGGGGGGGGGTTCCAACACACGGCAGTGTCGGGGGTCTTTATCCATGGAATAATCAAAGTATACAAAGCATAATCCGTGCCTGGGAAGGCGGGCTGTCGTCGGTAGAATAATCCGGTATACAGGTCCACTCGCTCGTCGGCTCTGGGGCTCCTCGGGTGCAGCTTCACATGGGGTCAACCACCCTGGGTAAGCAGCCAGTTCTCTGCCCGAAACGATGGGGTACTGACTACGGTAGTATTCTCACCGCACGAAGCACTATATATTAACAGACTATTATTAGCTTAATAAACTACGTCCAACTCGACGATATAGTGCCAAATATGACTATTCAAATATTAATATACACGATGTCTCAATACCGATGGTAGGCGAACTTGGCCTTACTCCCACACGTGGCGTCGCGGGGAGGCTTTACGTCTGTGACTCTATTGGAGGGTAAGAAACTGGACTGAAAAGGAAGTCCTACTTTAGTAGCGCAGTATATATACGCACTATGAACAAATAGTCCCATTAGTGGTGCGGTAGCCAGATTCCTACGCGGAACTAGGACTTGTTCGTACATGTGGAGCGGTACGTTTGAACTGGGTCTGAGGGGTATGGCAGCCTGGCACCAAGGTCTCGACCAATAGTAGAATGGAGACTATTATGGGATGTTCAGTAGGCTAGAATGGATATTCAATGCATATTGTACAAGGAATATACAAGGGATATCAGGGAATATTAGAGAATATACAAATACAATTAAATATATATATATAATAAATATATATATATTCGGTTTAATCTGGCCCTTCACAACAGCCACCCCCTGAATAGGTCCCAGACCTAATCAGTTAAACAGAGACAGATTAATCGCGTTGTCTATTTACACATAAGGGTTTGCTGTAGGGGTCAGTCAACTTCACAAAGTCATAGGGTTGTAGGGTCATGGTCATCATCGATTGTGTCTGGGAGTCGAGGCAGTTCTATGAGCCTCGCCACGGGACGGGTGTAAGTGCGACCCTGGATGAGCACTTCAGCTGCTCGGACCTTGCCGTCGGCACCGGTGATCACTTTGCTTACGCGGCCGGCCGGCCACATAGCTCTGGGCAGTGATTGATCAATAATCATGACGACTGTTCCTTCTGTCAAATTGTCTCTCTCCTTTACCCACTTCTGGCGGGTCTGTAGAGACGGTAGGTAGTGCAGTAGGAAACTGTTCCAAAACTTGTCGGCTAATACTTGGCTGTACCTCCACATTCGTCGGCCGTTCGCTTCTTCAGGCCGGTACATTGTCTGTGGTAATGCAGGATCTAACCGCCCCATCAGGAGTGTGTTGGGGGTAACTGGGTCGATATCCGCCACAGTCTGGGCCCCAAGTACTGCGTACAGGGCTGTCTTTATGGAGCGCACTTCTCGTTCCCAAGTGCCACCGAAGTGGGGTGCGTTTGGGGGGTTGAATTGGAAATCAACCTGTGCTGGAGCGAGGTGGGTCTTAAGTTCTGGGCCCATAGCTTGGAAGCTCTCTCTCAGCTCTCTTTCGCCGCCTTTGAAGTTTGTCCCATGATCGGACAATAGGGTAGACGGTCTTCCTTTCCGTGATGTGAATCTTCGGAAGGCCATAAGGAATGAGTCTGTGCTCATGGTCGGGAGAAGCTCGATGTGTATCGCTCTGGTGGTCATGCATTTGAATACAATACCCCACCGCTTCTCGGTTCCTCTTCCTTTCTTTATGTGCAGCGGGCCAAAGCAGTCCATACCCGTTGAGTGGAATGGCTTGTCACCGATTCGGAGGCGACATGGAGGAAGGTCAGCCATCCTTGGTATGCTGGGCTGCGCGCGCCACTTGCGGCAGTCTAGACATGTTCGCTGGAAGCGTCGTACCGCCTCTCTTCCTTGTAGGATCCAGTAACGACGTCTGATTTCCGCGAAGACTCTTTCTGCTCCTGCGTGATGTACATCCTCATCGTATTTCTTTATAATCAGCTCTGTGACCTTGTGTCGGCTGTTCAATACGATCGGGTATTTAATGTCATCCGGTAGATTGGGGGCTCTGCGTAGGCGACCACCCACTCTGATGAGGGTATGAGCATCGCTCTCGGGGGCCAGATGAATTAATCTGCTGTCGGATGGGACGGGCTTTCCTCCCTGTAGACAGGCCAATTCATCGGGGAACGAGTCTCTCTGGGCTCGCTGCAGTAGAAGCAATTCTGCTTCCTCGTAGTTAGCTGCTGACATATCAGCGGGGGACTTGCACTCCGGGTGGTACCGCAGGAATGTTCTTTGTTGTGCACTCTCTATGGACGTGCAATCGTCTATGTTAGGGTCGGTGGAGGCTACGGTGCTCAATCCACAGAACACAGACTTCTTATTTTCCACCTCCTCTGGACTTGCTTCCCTCGGGATAGGCATGGGCCACTGTCCTTCCGGGAGTCTTAGGAATGCGGGGCCGTCACTGTAGACATTGCGACGGGTGAGGTCATCCAGGGGCATCCCCCGGGTGATGACGTCAGCTGGGTTCTGTTTTGTATCAACATAGCGCCACTCTGTTTCTCCGGTTAACTCTTCGGTTAAGTCTTGAATCTCGGTGACTCTGACTCCCACGAAGACTTTGTACTTGCATGAGTCCGATTTGAACCAGGCGAGTACCGTCGTGGAATCTGACCACAGGATTGTTCTAGACACCGGTATGGTGAGCTCACGTTGGATGAGCGTGGCTAGGTGCGCTCCGGCTAGGGCTGCGCAGAGCTCTAGACGTGGGATAGATTGTTGCTTGCGTGGGGCTATTCTCGAGCGGGCGAGGACAAATGCTGTGTAGATCTCTCCCCCCTGGTCTTGGGCCCGCAAGTAGGCTACTGATCCGTATGCGACCTCTGAGGCGTCACTGAAGACGTGTAAGTCCATTTTACATGTCTCTGGCCTCACCGTGGGTGGGAAGTAGCTTCGGCGCATATTAACGCCTGGGAGTGAGTGGAGCTCCATCTCCCACTCTCTCCAGGTGGATGCAAGGTGTGCGGGAATGGGGTCGTCCCAGCCCTGGTCCTTGTCCCACAATGCTCGTACAATCATTTTTGCCCTGGTGGTGTACGGTAGAATACATCCTAGCGGGTCATATTGTCGGGCGAGTGTTGTGTACACACTCCGTCTGGTGGTCGGCGCCGCCGCCGGCCTTCCCTGCTCCGTAGTCAGGGGCTTGTGTCTGTAGTGAAGCGAATCTGTTTTGAATCGCCACACCAATCCCAGGGTCATCTCCTGGGCTTCTCCCGGGATTGTAGCCATCCAGGTCTCGCTGCTGGCTGCCTTGTCCTCGGAGGAGAGGCTGCGCAGTACTTGCGGATCGCTGCTGGCCCACTGCCTGAGATCAAAGCCGCCTTTGATCAATGAGGCGCGGAGTTTAATCAGGAGAGCCTCGGCTTCTTCTTGGGTTGAAAGGCTTTGTAGACAGTTGTCTACGTAGAAGCTGTTCTTTACGCTGTGTCGGACCTCTTCGTCCGCTGCTGGGTCCTCTGCTACATGTTTCTGTAGTGCAAATGTAGCACAGCAGGGGCTGCACGTCGTTCCGAAGGGGAGGACTTCCCATTGGTAGATGGCTGGGTGCTCATCTCCTGGCTTCTCTCTCCATAGGAACCGTAACAGGGGCTTGTCCGCCTCTACTAATCTCACCTGCAGGAACATTCCTTTAATGTCCCCGCTGATGGCCACCTTTTCCTGGCGGAAGCGGAGTAGAACGCCGAGTAGGGAGGGGCCGAGTGTGGGACCGGGCAGTAACTCTTTATTTAGATTTTGGGATCCGATCTGGTAGCTGCAGTTAAATACTATGCAGTCTTTACCGTTGTGATGGACCTTGTGGTGGGGCACGTACCACGATTCAGTGGTCTGGTCAGCCTCTTTAATGTCCATCTTTGTGACGTGTCCCGCTGTGATGAGCTTCTCAATCTCAGCGCGGTATACACTCTCTTGGGCGGGGTTCTTGGCTAAGCGCCGCTCCGTGTTCAGCAGGTACCGTTCTGTGGCGTCTGTCTTGGCGTGGAAAGTAGGCATTCCTTCTCGCCGCAGGAGTGGCGTGGCGTATCTCAACACGCCGTTGACCGGGACTCTCTTGGTCCCTGTCTCGAGGAGGTGAATGGCGTAAATGTCATCTTTAGAGCGAATGTCTTTCTTTCCGTTCTTAAAGGGCATTTGTTCCAAGGTCCATAGCCGCTCTACGTGTTGCAGGAGTGCGGTTTCTCCCTCTGTGACTCGGGAGTGGAGACATCTAGTGGCTGTACTTCGGTTGAGAGATTTGGCGAGCGGGCCTTGGAGAGTCCATCCCAAACGGGTCTCGACTGCTGCAGGACAGCCTCGGGGTCCGGTATGAACCCGGTCTATCGGGACAATGAGGTCTGCATGGTCGGAGCCTATCAACAGGGTCGGCGTAGCATTGTCTATGAGCGGGATCGGTAACTTGCGCAGATGTGCATATTTCTCCATCAGCTTGGCGACGGGGTATGTGTACCGCGACAGTCCTATTTCTTGGCTGGTGAAAGCGTCTGTAATCTGGTACCGTCGCTCAGGCTGGCCGCTTGCTGCGATAGAGAATGAGACATTCTCGCCCTTTATCGTCTTCAAATCTCGTCTTATTGTCCGAATTGTCATTTGGGTTTCGCTTCCCCGCAGCCCTAGCTGGGCCGCAGCGGAGGCGAGCAGCAGGGTCTTCTCTGACCCGTCATCGAGGACGGCGTAAGTGTCCAGGACTTTATTCTGGTAGCTTAGTGTCACACGCACTACTTTTAGGAGTACTCGGGCTCCACTGCTGCTGGCGGGATCGATGTACATGACGCTCGCTTTGCGGCTGGATGGTGCAGGTGAAGGGCGCCGTCTGTTACTGTCGTGAAGTATGTCCAGATGGGCTCCATCGCACTTGGTGCACCTTTTCTTTAAGCGGCAGTCGGCTGCCATGTGTGAGCGCGCACAGCGAAAACAGCGCTTGTTGGACTTTATCCATTGACCTGCTTCCTCCGCGTTCAGCTTGGGGAAGGAGTCACATTGCGCTAGCCAGTGTTCTTTCTCACAGTAGGGGCACACTATCTTCCACTTCTCCGTTCTGGAGGGGGTACTGTGGCTCCTGCTGCTCGGTACTGACTCCGATTGGTGCATCACGGTCACCGATCTTCTTCCATCATTTAGTCGTCTGGTTCCTTCTCTGGAGCCAGGGGTGCTCCGTCCGAATGTATCTAGCCGTAGGCTGCTGACTTCTCTCGCCAGGAAGTCTGCTAGATCGAGGAGGTTCGGTTCGGGGCCATTCGGGTCTCTGTGGTCCCTCTGCCGCCTAAAGCGCTCCTGACGAGCGGGCGGCAGCTTCTCCAGAATCCTTTCCACATTTGAGTTGGCGTAAAGTTCATGCCTCCCCTTCTCTCTTTGCGCTCCCAACATCCCTACCAGGGACTGCACTCTGATGGACAGGTCGTCCAGTGCTCGATTGTCTATTGCTGGGGGTAAGCGGTCGATGTGTCGGATCTCCTGGATCACGTAATCCCATATGCGCCCATACCTCTGGTCCAGTGCTACCAGCGCTGCGGTGTATGGGGTGGTGGAAGTCGCGTAGGCGAGCGCTATATTATGTGCGCGGGGCACCTTTAAGTGCTTCAGTAGGATGGCGTATTTGTGGCGTTCATCCAATACATCCACCAACATGGTCTCCAGACACATGCGGAGTTCTGTATACTGGGCCCGGTTCTCTTGGGTGAAGTCGGGTACCATAGGCGTGCCAATGTATGACGCTGACTGTGGATACATCGGCGAGCGTTGGGGGAGAGGCCTCCTAGGCGAGTCTCCTCCCGCTCCTTGGTATGGGCTGGTACCGGCAGTGTACCATGGCCCGCTTGTCCAGGTGCTGTTCCTCGGTGCGGGTCGTGCGTCGTGCTCACCCGTGTATAGAGTCGGGGGTCTGTAGCGCAGCTCCGCGGGAGTATAGCCTGGGCTGTACCGGACCTCCTGGTCCGGTAGAGTACTGTGCTGTCTTCGGGCGTGGTTCTCCTCCTCTTCCTCTTCGTCTTCAGTTAGGTCATCCAGTGCTTGTAGTCTCTGGTTTAGCCTCTCCACAGGATATGCTGCTCCTTCCCGGTTGCTAGGTCTCGCTTGGACCGGTGGGGGGAGGTGGTCTGTGGGGGGTATAGACCTCGTCTGTTGGTCAAGTTCAGGGTTGTTTACTCGGCTAGGGGATGCCGCCCTGGAGGTGTGTCTAGACGAGTTCCTGGAGCCTCTGGCGGAGGGAGAGGGTGTTGTCCGTCTGATCAGCTGTTCTATTAGTTGCGACTGCTGTCTGTCGCGCGCTGCGTCCCGTTGAGCACCGGCTCGTTCTCGGGCCACATTCTCTTCCATCTGAATGCGTCTTATTTCTAGACGTATCTGCTCGTGTTCGCTTCGCTGCTGGATCTGCAGTCGGTCGCGTTCAGCAGCGGCGTTCAGGCTGATGAGGAAGGCCTGCTGTAGGGTCCTCTCTGCCTCGCTGGGAGAAGGCGGTTGTATAGGGGAGCCTTCCCTCGGGGTACTCCTCGCGGAGCCTTGGAGCTCTATCTCCACGGTGCTCTCCCCGTCTTCTTCCGTGCCGAGTTCTCTCCCGGTAGCGTTGTATTCCTCCCGGGACTCATCGGGGACTACTTCTTCAGTACTGGCGGGGTGTGAAGTCATGTCTGGTTCCCACTGGTCCCCACCGTGAACTTGGTCAGTTACATTAGAGCCCGTAGGGGCCTCTATGGTCGGGGTAGTCTGGGCGTTGGGGTTAGACATACTTTTACTTTCTAGTTTTACCGCGTTTACTGTTAGTAGAAGACTAGGTTGTTGACTGACAGCGTAAGCCTCTAAGTACTGAGGGAGCCGTCGTTCGCGCTGCGGGCGTTGGTTAGGAGGATCGTTTCGTGGAGTGTTCATCATAGGCCATTTCAATATTAATAACACTATATTAATATTACACTAATTACCATCCGGCTCGAAGGACCAATTGTAACTGAGGGGTACAATTCCCTGACTGTATTACTAGATATGATACTTACTACCACTACCTTTGTACTTAATATTCGGCCACCCAGTACACGGCATAAATATATTATCATAAACACTCTCACGTAGATGAAACGGATCCAACACAAATGTACGAAGTCGAAGTATGCGTTTATTACTACACAGCAATGGTGTGTAGAGCAAGCACGTAATCACTTAATTACATTTATGAATTGAAATAGTATGCACTTTTATGGCAAAGAGTATTCGTCGGTATATCAATAGAGAATGTCCAATCTCTGATTGCGCAGGTGGTAAATATACGACCTGGAATAGTTAAGGAATAACAGCAAAGATACTTTAATGATTATAAGACTGGATACACTAGGGGGGTTAATCCGGTCGCTTGTAAGCCGACAGGAGTAGGAGGGGGGGGGGGGTAGAATCCGGCTGCCTCGTCCGGCCAAGGGTATCCCAGGTGAACCCACTGTAGTGCCGTTCAATGCGCCGGCGATCCTTGGACCACAGATGAAAGCAGGTGGACTCTTTGTGGGCCGGCTCTCTCCGGTCCACGGGGGAGAGACGTGAAGCGACCTCGTCTTGCAGAGCGTCTCCTCACCTTGCGTCCTCTCCAGGGGGGGGGGGTTCCAACACACGGCAGTGTCGGGGGTCTTTATCCATGGAATAATCAAAGTATACAAAGCATAATCCGTGCCTGGGAAGGCGGGCTGTCGTCGGTAGAATAATCCGGTATACAGGTCCACTCGCTCGTCGGCTCTGGAGCTCCTCGGGTGCAGCTTCACATGGGGTCAACCACCCTGGGTAAGCAGCCAGTTCTCTGCCCGAAACGATGGGGTACTGACTACGGTAGTATTCTCACCGCACGAAGCACTATATATTAACAGACTATTATTAGCTTAATAGACTACGTCCAACTCGACGATATAGTGCCAAATATGACTATTCAAATATTAATATACACGATGTCTCAATACCGATGGTAGGCGAACTTGGCCTTACTCCCACACGTGGCGTCGCGGGGAGGCTTTACGTCTGTGACTCTATTGGAGGGTAAGAAACTGGACTGAAAAGGAAGTCCTACTTTAGTAGCGCAGTATATATACGCACTATGAACAAATAGTCCCATTAGTGGTGCGGTAGCCAGATTCCTACGCGGAACTAGGACTTGTTCGTACATGTGGAGCGGTACGTTTGAACTGGGTCTGAGGGGTATGGCAGCCTGGCACCAAGGTCTCGACCAATAGTAGAATGGAGACTATTATGGGATGTTCAGTAGGCTAGAATGGATATTCAATGCATATTGTACAAGGAATATACAAGGGATATCAGGGAATATTAGAGAATATACAAATACAATTAAATATATATATATAATAAATATATATATATTCGGTTTAATCTGGCCCTTCACAACAGCAATGATTAAGTTTTAATTTCCATGTACATTTAATAAGTTGTTGAGCCACAGTTTCTAACCTGTAACATATTCCTCAAGAAAAGGCACAATGGTAGATCAAGGAGAACACTGTCGTTGAAGTTGTGTAGACCATCTTTCCATTCCTGGTAACGGTAATGCATTCTACATTGTTTGCAGTATTTGTAGTAGGTGGCAACATCTAGAGATGGAAATATGCAGCATTACACTTGATACAGTACTTTCTCACATGGTTGATTTAATTAACACTGTACATTTCACACTGGTGGAAGTGACTGGCCTCTTCGTATCGTTATGTGGTCCTGGAAAAAAGAGAATATAATTACTTTCAAAATATGAATAAAAGGTTGTGCCTCTAATCACCACATCACTTGCCCACTTGGAGATGGCTTACTACTACACCATGTACTTGCAAGTTTATATTTAGTAAAGATAGCAGAGAGAGAAAGAGAGAGCCAGTTAGCTAATTAAATTCAATTGCACATGTGGTCTGTGGTGGCCTTGATAAGCAAACCTAATGTCCAAAATAGCAAAATAGGTACTTACATTTTTACATATTTAGTAAATATAGCAGTCCTATACACACCATGCACTTGCAAGTTTATATTTAGTAAAGATAGCAGTCCTACTACACCATGTACTTGCACGTTTATATTTAGTAAAGATAGCAGAGAGAGCAGAGAGAGAAAGAGAGAGCCAGTTAGCTAATTAAATTCAATTGCACAGGTGGTCTGTGGTGGCCTTGATAAGCAAACCTAATGTCCAAAATAGCGAAATAGGTACTTACATTTTTACATATTTAGTAAAGATAGCAGTCCTATACACACCATGCACTTGCAAGTTTATATTTAGTAAAGATAGCAGTCCTACTACACCATGTACTTGCACGTTTATATTTAGTAAAGATAGCAGAGAGAGCAGAGAGAGAAAGAGAGAGCCAGTTAGCTAATTAAATTCAATTGCACAGGTGGTCTGTGGTGGCCTTGATAAGCAAACCTAATGTCCAAAATAGCGAAATAGGTACTTACATTTTTACATATTTAGTAAAGATAGCAGTCCTATACACACCATGCACTTGCAAGTTTATATTTAGTAAAGATAGCAGTCCTACTACACCATGTACTTGCACGTTTATATTTAGTAAAGATAGCAGAGAGAGCAGAGAGAGAAAGAGAGAGCCAGTTAGCTAATTAAATTCAATTGCACAGGTGGTCTGTGGTGGCCTTGATAAGCAAACCTAATGTCCAAAATAGCGAAATAGGTACTTACATTTTTACATATTTAGTAAAGATAGCAGTCCTATACACACCATGCACTTGCAAGTTTATATTTAGTAAAGATAGCAGTCCTACTACACCATGTACTTGCACGTTTATATTTAGTAAAGATAGCAGAGAGAGCAGAGAGAGAAAGAGAGAGCCAGTTAGCTAATTAAATTCAATTGCACAGGTGGTCTGTGGTGGCCTTGATAAGCAAACCTAATGTCCAAAATAGCGAAATAGGTACTTACATTTTTACATATTTAGTAAAGATAGCAGTCCTATACACACCATGCACTTGCAAGTTTATATTTAGTAAAGATAGCAGTCCTACTACACCATGTACTTGCACGTTTATATTTAGTAAAGATAGCAGAGAGAGCAGAGAGAGAAAGAGAGAGCCAGTTAGCTAATTAAATTCAATTGCACAGGTGGTCTGTGGTGGCCTTGATAAGCAAACCTAATGTCCAAAATAGCAAAATAGGTACTTACATTTTTACATATTTAGTAAATATAGCAGTCCTATACACACCATGCACTTGCAAGTTTATATTTAGTAAAGATAGCAGTCCTACTACACCATGTACTTGCACGTTTATATTTAGTAAAGATAGCAGAGAGAGCAGAGAGAGAAAGAGAGAGCCAGTTAGCTAATTAAATTCAATTGCACAGGTGGTCTGTGGTGGCCTTGATAAGCAAACCTAATGTCCAAAATAGCGAAATAGGTACTTACATTTTTACATATTTAGTAAAGATAGCAGTCCTATACACACCATGCACTTGCAAGTTTATATTTAGTAAAGATAGCAGTCCTACTACACCATGTACTTGCACGTTTATATTTAGTAAAGATAGCAGAGAGAGCAGAGAGAGAAAGAGAGAGCCAGTTAGCTAATTAAATTCAATTGCACAGGTGGTCTGTGGTGGCCTTGATAAGCAAACCTAATGTCCAAAATAGCGAAATAGGTACTTACATTTTTACTGAAAGACATCTTGTTCTGCCTGCGCAGTGCGCGCACACCACATTGTGAAAGAGTTCGTCTTCTTCTTGTTGTGATGTGAGAAAGAGTTCGAAAAAAATTGACTCTTTATACTCTCACGTGCTCTAGTCCACACGCATGCGCATACACATTGCGCCCCGCCCTCCCGCCCGCCCCCCCGCCCCCCCGCCCCCCCAAAACAATAATGTGTGCCGTCACCACTGTTGTGCAGCTACTTTTTTCTTGTATTTATCTCTTACAATTCTTTAGAGTAAATTAGAATCCGACAAAATCTTGTTTTCCAGCGATCCGAGCTACCTGGCAAGGGACTGAAAGAAAGATGAGTCATCTGGGGTGACGCGTTTTGTTTTAAATGGGTGACTTTTCGGTGTTGGTAAACACAGTATTTTGTTGGTGGTGGCCTGTAGTGTGGGTGACCTCGACTTCGTTTGAGTAAGTGGAAGGTTTAATGTGGCCTATATATGGATAAAAAAACTGAAATTAGTCCTACCTTTATGAGTATGTACCGTATACAAGAAACATAGCTACATTTAGCTTTTTGTTTACAATACAGGCTTTAAAAGACAACTGAAACAGCATCTAACAGCCCTACGCCTGCACATTATGTACATGTAGACACACACATACCCATAGTTACCTTTATTTTTACTTTATTGTATTTTTAGTGACAGGAATATTAGTAGCCTATCAAATAGGTGGTAAGAGTATGGTTTCTCACTGCTTGTGAATTGAGTGCATATTTAATATATAGTGTTATGTAATGTATATTGTACTATGTATGATTTCATTATGTTTAGGAATATGGTATCATGTAATATGTTTGATAGAAAGTATATGGTCACTTTCCCGCCCGCCCCCCCGCCCCCCCAAAACAATAATGTGTGCCGTCACCACTGTTGTGCAGCTACTTTTTTCTTGTATTTATCTCTTACAATTCTTTAGAGTAAATTAGAATCCGACAAAATCTTGTTTTCCAGCGATCCGAGCTACCTGGCAAGGGACTGAAAGAAAGATGAGTCATCTGGGGTGACGCGTTTTGTTTTAAATGGGTGACTTTTCGGTGTTGGTAAACACAGTATTTTGTTGGTGGTGGCCTGTAGTGTGGGTGACCTCGACTTCGTTTGAGTAAGTGGAAGGTTTAATGTGGCCTATATATGGATAAAAAAACTGAAATTAGTCCTACCTTTATGAGTATGTACCGTATACAAGAAACATAGCTACATTTAGCTTTTTGTTTACAATACAGGCTTTAAAAGACAACTGAAACAGCATCTAACAGCCCTACGCCTGCACATTATGTACATGTAGACACACACATACCCATAGTTACCTTTATTTTTACTTTATTGTATTTTTAGTGACAGGAATATTAGTAGCCTATCAAATAGGTGGTAAGAGTATGGTTTCTCACTGCTTGTGAATTGAGTGCATATTTAATATATAGTGTTATGTAATGTATATTGTACTATGTATGATTTCATTATGTTTAGGAATATGGTATCATGTAATATGTTTGATAGAAAGTATATGGTCACTTTCCCGCCCGCCCCCCCGCCCCCCCGCCCCCCCAAAACAATAATGTGTGCCGTCACCACTGTTGTGCAGCTACTTTTTTCTTGTATTTATCTCTTACAATTCTTTAGAGTAAATTAGAATCCGACAAAATCTTGTTTTCCAGCGATCCGAGCTACCTGGCAAGGGACTGAAAGAAAGATGAGTCATCTGGGGTGACGCGTTTTGTTTTAAATGGGTGACTTTTCGGTGTTGGTAAACACAGTATTTTGTTGGTGGTGGCCTGTAGTGTGGGTGACCTCGACTTCGTTTGAGTAAGTGGAAGGTTTAATGTGGCCTATATATGGATAAAAAAACTGAAATTAGTCCTACCTTTATGAGTATGTACCGTATACAAGAAACATAGCTACATTTAGCTTTTTGTTTACAATACAGGCTTTAAAAGACAACTGAAACAGCATCTAACAGCCCTACGCCTGCACATTATGTACATGTAGACACACACATACCCATAGTTACCTTTATTTTTACTTTATTGTATTTTTAGTGACAGGAATATTAGTAGCCTATCAAATAGGTGGTAAGAGTATGGTTTCTCACTGCTTGTGAATTGAGTGCATATTTAATATATAGTGTTATGTAATGTATATTGTACTATGTATGATTTCATTATGTTTAGGAATATGGTATCATGTAATATGTTTGATAGAAAGTATATGGTCACTTTCTGATTTTTAATTCCACTTGGTTGCTTGTCTGAACATGTCTTATCTGTAACATGTTTATATGTTATGTGTGGACCCCAGGAAGAGTAGCTGATGTTTTGCATCAGCTAATGGGGATCATAATAAAATCATACTGTAAGAAAGAAGAACACAAACAGTCCATGCAAGGCCTCTATTGTTAGTGTCTATTGGTGTAGTACATGTTGATACATTCTGAAGAAATGTTTCAAGGAATGAAACATACTATGTTTCTAGTCTACTACCTGTACCATAGTGGGGCATTGGTTTATACACATGGCCCATGGTGAGACCCAGTCCTGTGTAAATGTTGGTGTCATCTGTTTAGTAACCCAAACAAGAGGAAACCATCGGCTCAACTCAGCATCATCAGAAAACATCTCTTACAAAAATGTATCCTGGCATTCCTATGATAAAAAATTACACCATGTACCATTGATATCATGGTTTTAAAATGGACTATACCATGTTATTAATGGTTCCATTACATTTACTATGGCTGTACCATGGTACATCATTTATATAATGACTGGTACCATGGTTAAAGAAAACAAAAAAAGAGCACCTCGTGAAACACAAAAGAAACGATTGAGCTGCTGATCAGTTTGATCAAAAGTGTCCTTATTGGTAAATACTGCTCAGAAAAGTTAGGCCCAAATCTGTGACTAGATTTGAAGCATTAACATTACGAGTGGAAAGAGTGGAGAGAGCATGGTGTGGTGTATCAGATTCAGATTCAGATTTCTTTATTCACCATATTGTACAGGTACAAATGGAACGTGATTTGACATTTCAGTGCATGATTATTCACAAATAGGAACAAAATAATAATAATGATAAATAAATAAGTGCAAAACAGGACAGAACAGTGAGACAACAATAAGACAGTAAAGTGCAGTGGTAGTGGTAGGGATCAGTGCATTTGTTGAAGTCCAAACCATAGGGGATGCCTGATGAGCAGAGTACCATTTCAGCCAGATGTGGAGGCTGCATATCCTGCGAAACATGGAGGGAGAGGGGACCGGCGATGATCAGTATTGCTGAAGTCATATTTTAGACTTCCGATTGCTGGCGTTTGATGTCAACAATGTTATAAAAGCGTATTGTTGTTGTAATAATGTATATAACATTTAACGTAGGTATGGGGTGGTTCATCTTTTTCATTATAATTATATGAGCCTGTAATGTATTATTTTTCGAATAGCATTTCCACTTTGAAAATGCTAAAATAAACATTATCCATGTGTATTATAAAGACCAATAATGTATTATTGATCAAGGTTCCAATACAGCAGGTGATATATTCATTTACTGTATAATTGTGATGTACAAGCTAGAATTCTATCCAATCTAGCTACTTGTCAACAACCTAAAAATCACAGGATTTTGACTAGTAGATATATAATTTGCAACTTAATAGCCACCCAAACTATTACAGTTGCTAGTCATTTATTAACCAATAAGTAAGATATACAATTCCGTCTCCCGACAGACAGCCCTACCATGTTAATATCTGTACAAACGAAATGTAGGACTTTTTTTTTTTAAATAGATAATTTTAAAAGGGAAATACCCGGCACTCAATAACCACTTTGATAAACAGCGCGATCATGAGAATAATAGGAATAACTCTCTCACAACAGAGTGGATGGCTCTTAAAAGAGCCTTTGGGTTAATCTTCAGTGAACAGCGTAGTTTACTTGGAGCTAGTGTACTTGGTCACAGCCTTGGTTCCCTCAGAGACAGCGTGCTTCGCCAGCACCTCAAAGGCGCTAAAAACAAAATTACAAACATCTCAAAACAAACTGGTCAGACTACTGCTTGACCTTACTCCTAGAACCCACCTCACCCCTGCCCACTTTGACAACCTAGGATGGCTTAGAGTAGACGACAGAGTACAGCAACTTGCAATGGGCCTGGTCTACAAGATACACTACACGACCAAGGTACCCATGTACATGTCAAAATACTTCCCAAAGGTCAGTGAATACCACGATCACAACACCAGAGGGAGCTCCACAAATCATGTTAAACCCAGATTCGGCTCAAATAAGGGACTAAACACGTTTCGCAATTATGCCACATCAATGTGGAACGCCCTACCCAAAGCTGTAAAAGAATGTGGATCACTACCCACTTTCAAAACCTCTCTCAAGGGACACCTACGGGAGACTGCAATTCAACACTGGCCCCTGTAAATATCAAGTTCAAGTTCAAGTTCTTTAATAGTTGTCATACAGAAGTACAGAATACTTTCATACAAAATGCTTCTTACTGTTACGCTCCAGAGACTGTGCTAGACAAGATAGTATCAAATAACATAATAACATAATATAGCATGAATTTAGAAGAAGAAAATGAGGTCACAGTGTTCGGTATAGACATATGTACAATGTTCTGAGTTACCATATAATATACAATACACAATACTATGCAGTGTACTAATGTACAGTACTATCTAGTGCAAAGCAGAAATGGGATGAGGTACAATTTTAGGTACAATTTACAGTAAGGTGTACGAGTTGTAGTGCAATCCTTCATCCATAAATATAAAGTGTGGGGAGTGGGTGCTACAGTGTGTTTGTTTAAAGTGGGTGTGTGCTATAAAGTGTGTGGAGTGGGTGCTACAGTGTGTTTGTTTAAAGTGAGTGTGTGCGTGTGGATGTGTGTGCTATGTGCGTTTGGTGGTTGTTGTTGTGTAGTGTTCATTCATTGTTCGTTTAGCAGCCTGATGGCCTGGGGATAGAAGCTACTTCTGAGTCTTTCTGTGCTCGCCTTGAGACTCCGGTATCGCTTGCCTGACCGCAGCAGTTCAAAGAGGCAGTTGTTCGGGTGACTGGAGTCTTTAATGATTCTCTTAGCCTTGCCCTTGCAACGCTTGTAGTAAATGTTCTGGAGGGTGGGGAGCCCCCCTCCAATTGTGCGTTCGGCTGAACGTGTCACTCTTTGTAGTCTGCTTCGGTCTTGTGCAGTGCTATTCCCAAACCAGGAGGTGATGTTGCCGGTCAAGATGCTCTCTATTGTACATGAGTAGAAGTTCTTAAGGATCTTCTGGCTGACTTGGAACTTCCTTAGGCGCCTGAGGAAGTAGAGGCGTTGTCGTGCCTTCTTCACCACACTGTTAATGTGTGTGGTCCATGTCAAGTCCTCGGATATGTAGGCTCCGAGGTACTTAAAGCTGTTGACTCTCTCAACCGGTGCCCCGTCGATGCTGAGGGGGCTGTAGTCCTTGACCCCCGACCTCCTGAAGTCCACAATCATCTCCTTTGTTTTGCTGACGTTCAGGGAGAGGCTGTTTTCCTGGCACCATCCCGCCAGGACCTTGACCTCTTCCAGGTAGGCCCTCTCGTCGTTGGCAGAGATCAGGCCCACCACCACTGTGTCGTCAGCAAATTTGACGATTGTATTGCTACTCCGCTGAGCCACACAGTCGTGTGTGTACAGGGAGTAGAGGAGGGGACTCAGAACACAGCCCTGGGGGGCCCCTATGTTGAGGGTGATGGATGAGGAGGTGCAGTTGCCTGCTCTCACCACCTGGGGTCTGCCAGTCAGGAAGTCCAAGACCCACTGGCAGAGGTCATAGCCCAAGCCCAGGTCCCTGAGCTTGGCTATGAGTATGGAGGGGACTATGGTATTGAATGCCGAGCTGTAGTCGATGAATAGCATTCTCACATAGTTCCCCTGCCTCTTGTCCAGGTGTGATGCTGCTGTGTGCAGCACATGGGATATGGCGTCCTCCGTGGACCTGTTGGGGCGGTATGCAAATTGCAGGGGGTCCATGTTGATGGGGAGGGAGGAGCAGATGTAGCCCTTTACTAGCTTCTCAAAGCACTTCATGGCTATGGAGGTGAGAGCTACAGGGCGGTAGTCGTTGAGGCAAGCAGGCTTGGATTTTTTGGGTACAGGGATAATAGTGGACTTCTTCAGGCAGGTGGGGATGACAGCCTGTTCTAAGGACAGGTTAAATATGTCAGTGAATACTGGGGCCAGTTGGTCGGCACAGACTTTTAGGACGCGGCCGGGGATGCCGTCCGGACCTGCTGCCTTCCTGATATTCACTTTTTTAAAGGTCCGCCTCACCTCATGCTCTGTTACCCTGAACACTGCGCCTCCATCAGCAGCCGACCCCCCCCCCCCATTGCCGAGGCTTGTGAGCTGGTGTTGTTATTACCAGCATCAAACCTCGCATAGAAGGTATTGAGGTCATTTGCTAAGGAGATGTCACTGTTCAGTTTGAGGGAGGCGCCTTTGTAGTCTGTCATCGTTTTGAGCCCCTGCCACATAGCTCTAGAGTCAGCTTGTTCAAACTGGAGTTCAATTTTATCCCTGTAGCGCCGTTTGGCCTCTGACACTGTCCTCCTTACGTTGTGTCGCGCCACCTTGTGGTCATTCATGTTGCCTGCCACTAGGCCGTCATTGTATGCTTTGGTGCGCTCTCTCAGAGCTTCACGGACGGATTTGTCTACCCAGGGTTTTTGATTTGGGTAAACTTTCATTTTGGTAGTGGGGATTGTTTCTTTCACCCTAGTACAAACATAGTCCAGCACTGTCTCCGTGTAGACATTAATGTTATCTGTGTCGCGGAACACATTCCAGTCTGTGTAGTGAAACACTGACCGGATCGTCTCTTCTGACGTCAAATCCCATTTCTGCACCTCTCACGAGACTACGGGAGTACTTTTAATTCTCTGTTTGTACTTTGGTGAAAGAAAAATGGACGCGTGATCTGATTTACCAAAGCCACTATCAGAATGAGCCTTGTAGCCACCTTTAAATTGCGTGTAACAGTGATCTAGGATGTTACCGCCTCTGGTGTTGCAAGTCACATGCTGATAGAAGTCAGGCAATACCTTTCTCAGATTGGCGCTATTGAAATCTCCCAGCACTAAAATGGCGGCGTTAACGTTAGCCACTTGTATTCTATTTACCTCGTTGTGTAGTCTGGAGAGCGCAACCTTGTTGCTGGCTTGCGGTGGAATATACACTCCGATCAGGACGATCGCCGTTAACTCCCTCGGGAGGAAGAAAGGACGACACTTGATGGTTATATATTCCAGTTCTGGGGAGCAGTGGTTGGATAATTCCTTCACGTTAGTTTGATCGCTCCAATTTTTGTTAAACATGAAGGCAATACCTCCTCCACGTTGTTTACCGGACTCTGATGACCGATCCTTGCGATGGATAAAGAAGTGATCCGCTGGTTGAATTGCGTGATCTGGAACCTCCGGTGTGAGCCATGTTTCGGTGAAGCAGAGGACATTGCAGTCCCTAACGTCTCTTTGATATTGAATCCTTGCTCGGATGTCATCCAGTTTATTGTCAATTGATTGTACATTGGCTAGCAATATACTGGGCAGTGGTGTACGGTGGCGTCTGGATCTCAGCCTGTTACGGATCCCAGCCCTCTTTCCTCGTCGTCTTTTCCTGGGCTCTGGGAACAAAGGATCTGGTCCTAATCTCTGGAGAATTTCTTCAGGCCATTGATGCGGTTCGGAAAGCTGATCCAGTGAGTAATCCAGTTGGTAAGTTTCCCGTAATCCAATGTCTATGAGTGACTGACGGTCATATACATTAAATGCACCAACAGTTGGTACGAACAAAACTCTAAAAACTATAAATATTAACAAAAGTAAACACAGTCTCGACGGAGCGAACAGAAAGGCAGCCGGTCGGAGCAGCGCCATCTCTAACCCAACCCCCTCCAATGTACAGTCATTTACCTAGTATGGTTTTGTCAATAGTCCAATGTACAACTTTGTTTGTTTGTACAGTGTCCCCCCCCCCCCCCCCCTCAATGTACAGTTTTGCTTGTATATACAGTGTGCCCCCCCCCCCCCCCCCCAACCACCTCCAATGTAGATTACCCAGTATGGTTGTCAATATCCCAGTGTACCCAACCCCCCCCCACCCAACCTCCTCCAATGTACAGTTTCTACGTCAAATGTATATACTCCCTTTTCCTGACTCCTTCTGTATCACAAACAGTACTGTATTTGCAAATCTGGTATGTCATAAATGTATAGATGTAGCAGTACTGACTATCTGTATGTCATGTATGTCATATATGTCCTGATGAATTGAAAATGGGGGACCCTGATGTAAACAAGACGAAAGTATTTCTCTGGTCTGCATCCCCTTAACAATTGTGTGTATTGAGCTGTACTGTATTGTACCCATTCTGCAATCTGTTAATAAAGTTTTCAATCAATCAATCAATCAAGCTCACCGGGGAGCAGCAGACGCACAGCGGTCTGGATCTCCCTGGAGGTGATAGTGCGGCGCTTGTTGTAGAGAGCCAATTTCGAGGCTTCTCCAGCGATGCGCTCGAAGATGTCGTTAACGAAGGAGTTCATGATCCCCATGGCCTTGGAGGAAACGCCGGTGTCGGGATGAACCTGCTTCAGAACTTTGTAAATATAAATGGCATAACTCTCCTTCCTGGACTTTCTGCGCTTCTTGCCACCCATTGCAGTTGTATTGGTGACGGCTTTCTTGGAGCCCTTCTTGGGCGCTGGCTTGGCTGGTTCAGGCATATTCGACGGCTTATCAGAATCGAATGGTGACGGTTGCTTACGTTTCCTGCCTTATTTATAGGAGGTCGATGCAAATAATACTGCGTGGCTTTACGTGTGTAAAGCTAATAGAACATGCATCTCTCTCATCATGGGTAAAAAGGGAATGATAAGACAATGTAAACATTGACAATATTTTGGTTTATTATAAGGCAGTGCTGGGAAAAGTATTGAGCAAAAGTTCAAATACACTAATAGAATAGTACTGCAAAAAGTCCTCAATTTAAAGTACTTCTCATTTAAATAGTTTCTAATCAAGTAAAAATATACATACAAGTATTAAAGTATCCTAGACCTACACTATATATATAATCAAAAGTAAAGATATTTCTTGAATAAAAGTAAACATGTGCTTAAGACTTTATATTGATCCAGTCTCCTGGTTGTACCACAACATCCAGGTCAACTAACTGGAGACTAGTTTAAACTAGTCTCAACATTGTAACCACCATGTTATAAACAGATGATTATGACTATTGATGTTTGTGCTGTCATGAACACAACTCCCCAATGTTAGCCTCCTCTCTCCATTGACTTCCATGGTGAAATTGAACACGGAAAAGTCACTGCAATTGCACTTAGTCAAGAAGGCAAATCAAAAACTATTTGTTTACACTAGCAAAGTCTCACCATCAATGTTTCAAATACATATCTAAATTTTTCTTTCAACAATATCTTACTGTCTCCCAATCTGGTCCCTCACAACAAAGGCCATTACAGAACCCATAGCAAGACTTTACAATAGCGCTTATACAATTCATGGTAAATGTCCACCCTGTACTCACCACTGAACTGCACTCTCACACTCCTCTGCTACAACTTTTCAGAACTACACAAAAAATCTAGCCACTAAATTATATTTTATGTTCAGAAATAACTCTTCCCCAACACTCACAGCTTTACTCCCAAGACACAATACAAGTCAAGAACACATCACCAGATCAATCTCACATGCACTCATTCCAGTACCGGCTTACAAAAATAAGTATGGAATAAGATCATTTTTCCACACAAACACTAACATTTGGAACGAGATCCCATTCCACATCAGAGCAATAACCTCCATCTCACAATTTCAAACAGGCCTACAAACAGCATCTGATGTGTTTGCCTGTGTGCCCTCCCATAAAAGTGATTGTTGTTAACATGTATCTATGTCTATCTACCCTCTGTACAGCACTTTGGTTGACACATGTCATGTTAAATGTGCTATATAAATAAATCTGATTGATTGATTGATTGATTTATTGATAGAACACATCTGTAATCATTGATCTGACTCTTTCATATAGGTCTTAATCTGGTTGATACTGTCGATTTGTATTGACTGCTATGACTGTATGTTTGTCCTTGCTGTCCACAATGACTATAATGCAATGTCTTTGTCAGGATTATATGATTGTATGTAGTGCAACTGCCTATTTGTTTTGTATTTAAATTATTGTTTCATGTGCTGCAGAACAGAAACCTGTTGAAAAACTGTTTGTAACTGAGTCAGGACAGTTTAAATGTACATTGTGAAATGTCTCTTTTTTTAACCATTTCCTGTATAAATAAAGTAAAATAAAAAAATAAATAAATAAATATTAAATCGTATGTGAATTTACCTCAAAACTATTTAAATACCTTTAATTGTCCACATACAAACATACTCTTATTCTAAATTTGGAATGTAAGAGATGGTCTTGTCACTATAGTCTTACATGTGAAGTGTTGATTAAAAATATATAATATATAAACTGTATGTTAGCAATGTACAATAACACTGTACACACCGTATACACTGTTTTTGGACTATATTACACATAAAACGTATGTGTTAACAATACCGACC
This sequence comes from Notolepis coatsorum, assembly GCF_963971535.1. Classification (NCBI taxonomy): domain Eukaryota; kingdom Metazoa; phylum Chordata; class Actinopteri; order Aulopiformes; family Paralepididae; genus Notolepis; species Notolepis coatsorum. The sequence goes on along the minus strand of NC_140166.1, from coordinate 227,546,014 downwards.
AGGTTTTAGTGCCTCGCAAAGTGCAGATATGAAGTGTTCCCCTTTTTGTATGCATTTAGGGGGTTTTGTTCTTCATCAACGATAAAGTTCTCTCCACGTTTGATATATTGGCCATTCAGACTGTAATTGTGATGGGGAATATGCTTATATTTTTGGTATCATAACCGATTAGGCCAACAATGACTTGTGTTAATTAAGCAATATCACAGCTATATTTATATTTCGGCCCTGCGTCTTGCTGACAGCCCTGTGATATAATAACAGCATGTCACGAAGTGAGCTATTACTTTTATAAAACGGTTACCAAGTAGCCTAATATGAAAGTAAGATTTACACTTACATTTATTAATACATAAATGTTCAAAATAAAATTGACTCATTCTCATTTAGCCTGTAGAGGGCAGAAGAGTTTCAGCCATGAGTTTGTTCTGCTTTACTCTCTTCTTGACACAGGGCTTTCATCGAATTACATTCCAAAACTCTGTTGTACTCCCCAAGATGTTAAACTATTTTATATTTTAGAACTCGAGGGATGATTATTATCAACCGATTTAGTCTAGTTCTACATGTGCCATTTAGGAGTTATATACTCACAACTATAGTGAGGGCATGCATGTACTTTGTACACCAACTCATTGTATTACACTGATACAGGAATTAGATCACCATGTATGTGTCCCTTTAAAATAAATAATACACTAATACCGCGTACACATTGAATAACAGCCTGGAATAACACATTTTAAACGACGAGACTCGTTTAAAAAAATAAAATATTAAAGAATGAGTTATATATATAATACACAATTGAATAAGGAATATACTTTCATAGTTATTGAGGTGGCTCTTAAAAGAGCCTTTTGGTAGTGAATATACGAGGAGTCTTATTTAAGCGCGCTCTCCACGGATGCGGCGGGCCAGCTGGATGTCTTTGGGCATGATGGTCACCCTCTTGGCGTGGATCGCGCACAGGTTGGTGTCCTCAAACAGACCGACCAGGTAAGCCTCACTAGCCTCCTGAAGAGCCATGACGGCGGAACTCTGGAAGCGCAGATCGGTCTTGAAGTCCTGCACGATTTCTCTCACCAGGCGCTGGAAAGGCAACTTGCGTATCAGCAGTTCGGTGGACTTCTGATAACGACGGATCTCTCTCAGAGCCACGGTACCGGGCCTGTAACGATGGGGCTTCTTAACACCACCAGTAGCCGGGGCGCTTTTACGAGCAGCCTTGGTAGCAAGTTGCTTCCTAGGAGCTTTTCGGTCCGTGTACGTTTTGATAGTTCGTTTTTCGTTTCAAAAGGAAAAACGAAAAAACGAAAAAAAACGGAAATACGAGGTGTTTCCTATTTCCGTTTGAAACCAAAATCGAAAAACTGAAATACGGGCCTGTTTTTCGTATTTTGGTGTCAGAATCAAATGAAAAAAAGGAGTCAATAATGGGCCGTGTACGTTTTGATAGTTCGTTTTTCGTTTTTGATGTGAAGAATGGAGAACGGAACCACGTGACAAGTACATTTTTCAATGTAAAAGCCATGCACGATCTAACGTTAACAAATATGTATAACGTTATGAATAAATACATAAATACATGCATACAGATCTATACCAGGGTAACGTTATGATACATACATTTTTTTTTGTGCATTTCATTTAGACATGATATTTTATGTGAAGTAATAGCCTAATAATATGGAAATAGCCTGTGTGGTCTGTATCCTAGTTCAGTGCAGTGGTCGGCAATAGGCGGCTCGCAGAACGAAATAGGTCCGCCAGCAATAATATCTGCCGATCAGATTCTTTTGAGAATATGATTTGTGATGAAGACTCGCTTTATTGTATCGGAATCGGGAGACTTAGGTAAAGTTAGAAAGATATTCACAGATTCGAATTTCCGCGTCAATAATTCTTAAGCGAAATGTTTTTAAAACACAAAGGACACCTCTTTCCTATCGTAGTAAGGTAGACAATGAGCTACAACCTTACTTTCACCTAAACGAGGCGAGCCGGCCTCGGAGCTGTACATTTAATAACTAATGATATAAATTGATCTATATGTGCAGTCGGCCTTGACGAGGCAAGTGCGCAGCCAGGGACCGTCTAAAAAGTGCAACACCGAAAAGAGGCACTGCAAAAAGATTGATTGATTGATTGATTGATTGATTGATTGAAAAGTTTATTAACAGATTGCAGAATGGGTACAGTACAGTACAGCTCAATACATACAATTGTTAATTGTTAATCTTTCCTGTGACAAAATGGCATCCAATGTAATAAAAAAAGTCAACCAACGAACACGATTCTTGTACCGGATCTCCTCACTGGTAAACAAGAATACCCTGAAGACCCTAGCAGGAGCACTCATTCAAGGGTACTACGACTATGCTTGCACCTCATGGTACCAAAGCACCTCAAAGGCGCTAAAAACAAAATTACAAACATCTCAAAACAAACTGGTCAGACTACTGCTTGACCTTACTCCTAGAACCCACCTCACCCCTGCCCACTTTGACAACCTAGGATGGCTTAGAGTAGACGACAGAGTACAGCAACTTGCAATGGGCCTGGTCTACAAGATACACTACACGACCAAGGTACCCATGTACATGACAAAATACTTCCCAAAGGTCAGTGAATACCACGATCACAACACCAGAGGGAGCTCCACAAATCATGTTAAACCCAGATTCGGCTCAAACAAGGGACTAAACACGTTTCGCAATTATGCCACATCAATGTGGAACGCCCTACCCAAAGCTGTAAAGGAATGTGAATCACTACCCACTTTCAAAAACACTCTCAAAAAACACCTAAGGGAGACTGCAACTCGAAACTGGCCCCTGTAAATGTCCGAACACAACCCCCTCCAATGTACAGTAAATTACCAAGTATGGTCTTGTCAATAATCCAATGTACAGTGTTGTTTGTACAGTTGTACAGTGTCCCCCACCCACCCCTCCTACCCAACCCCCCCCCCCCCCCCACTCCTACCCAAACCCCCCCCCCCCCCCCCCCCCCACTCCTACCCAACCCCCCCCCCCCCCCACCCACCCAACCACCTCCAATGTACAGTCCCCCCCCACCCCCACCTACCCAATCCAATGTACAGTTTCTACGCCTAATGTATATACTCTTTTCTTTCTGGACTCTTTTTGTATCACAAACAGTACTGTAATTGCAAATCTGGTATGTCATAAATGTATAGATGTAGCAGTACTGTCTATCTGTATGTCATGTATGTCATATATGTTACGATGAATTGAAAATGGGGGACCCTGATGTAAACAAGACGAAAGTCTTTCTCTGGTCTGCATCCCCTTAACAATTGTATGTATTGAGCTGTACTGTACTGTACCCATTCTGCAATCTGTTAATAAAGTTTTCATTCATTCATTCATTCATTCATGCAGACCAGATAAAGACTTTCGTCTTGTTTACATCAGGGTCCCCCATTTTCAATTCATCATAACATATATGACATACATGACATACAGATAGACAGTACTGCTACATCTATACATTTATGACATATCAGATTTGCAAATACAGTACTGTTTGTGATACAAAGATTTCCAGAAAAAGAGTGTATATACATTTGGCGTAGAAACTGTACATTGGAGGAGGTTGGGTGGGTGGAGTGGGGTTGGGTGGGTGAGGGGCCGGGCTGTACATTGGAGGTGGGGGGGGGGGGGGGGGTATTGTTGGGTAGGGGACACACACACATTTTACACTGTACATTGGAATACTGACAAAGCCTTACTTGGTCATTTACTGTACAACTAGGTTAGGACATTTGTAGGGGCCAGTTTCGAATTGCAGTCTCACGTAGGTGTTTTTTGGGAGTGTTTTTGAAAGTGGGGAGTGATTCACATTCCTTTACAGCTTTAGGTAGGGCGTTCCACATTGATGTGGCATAATTGCGAAACGTGTTTAGTCCCTTGTTTGAGCCGAATCTGGGTTTTACATGATTTGTGGAGCTCCCTCTGGTGTTGTGATCGTGGTATTCACTGACCTTTGGGAAGTATTTTGACATGTACATGGGTACCTTGGTCGCATAGTGTATCTTGTAGACCAGGCCCATTGCAAGTTGCTGTACTCTGTCGTCTACTCTAAGCCAGTGTTTCTCAACTGGTGGGTCGCGACCCAAAAGTGGGTCGCGGGGACATTTTGAGTGGGTCGCGGATGTGATTTTTATTTATTTTTTTAATAACTTTCTTTTACCCACTACCTATCTTTGTGAAAGTGGCTTCTCAGCTCTGGTCCAGCTGAAGACAAAGCAGAGGAACAGATTGGACATTGAGCATGACCTCAGAGTTGCTTTGTCTACCATCACCCCAGACTTTGAGACTCTTGTCAGGAGCAAACATCCCCATTTATCCCATTAGTTCCCTGGGATGTTAAGCTAAGAAGGACATATATGACATACACAACATACAGATAGACAGTACTGCTACATCTAGACATTTATGACATACCAGATGTTCAAATTTGAGTACTGTTTGTGATACCAAAAGAGTCCAGAAAAGAGAGTATATATACATTTGACGTAGAAACTGTACATTGGAGGAGGTTGGGTGGGGGGGGGGGAATTGTACATTGGAGGTGGTTGGGTGGGGGGGGGGGGGGGGGGGGGGGAACTGTACAACTGTACAATCAAAACTGTAAATAAATACTGTAAATAAGTTTGAATGTTGATAACTGATAACATGTTGTTCAATGTTTTTTTTGTTCAACATATGCATACAGTATACATGGAGTGTATATAAATAAATCCATGGTTAAAAGCAACAGTTTTGTTCCCTGAATTCTGAGTTTATTTGATAGCGATATATTGGTGTATTGAAATACCTTACCCCAGAAATCTTACATAAAAATGTTATGATAGAGTATAAAAATATGCTCACCATATGCATACAGTATACATGGAGTGAGTAGTGAGGTCATATAAAATGATTCTGTAGTGGGAGCATTCTTTGATAGCGATACATATATGTATTAACAATTAGATTAAAAACAACTACTCTACTGAATTCTGCTGACAGCGCTCCTGTGCTTGCGCACGCATGCGCATGACCCACAATCGTTCACTACAATATTCTGCCACAAAAAAGTTATTAAAAAAAAAAAAATCACATCCGCGACCCACTCAAAATGGCCCCGCGACCCACTTTTGGGTCGCGACCCACCAGTTGAGAAACACTGGCTTAGAGTAGACGACAGAGTACAGCAACTTGCAATGGGCCTGGTCTACAAGATACACTACGCGACCAAGGTACCCATGTACATGTCAAAATACTTCCCAAAGGTCAGTGAATACCACGATCACAACACCAGAGGGAGCTCCACAAATCATGTAAAACCCAGATTCGGCTCAAACAAGGGACTAAACACGTTTCGCAATTATGCCACATCAATGTGGAACGCCCTACCTAAAGCTGTAAAGGAATGTGAATCACTACCCACTTTCAAAAACACTCTCAAAAAACACCTACGTGAGACTGCAATTCGAAACTGGCCCCTGTAAATGTCCTAACCTAGTTGTACAGTAAATGACCAAGTAAGGCTTTGTCAGTATTCCAATGTACAGTGTAAAATGTGTGTGTGTCCCCTACCCAACCCCACCCCCCGCCCCCCACCTCCAATGTACAGCCCTCACCCACCCAACCCCACCCCACTCCACCCAACCTCCTCCAATGTACAGTTTCTACGCCAAATGTATATACACTCTTTTTCTGGAAATTTTTGTATCACAAACAGTACTGTATTTGCAAATCTGATATGTCATAAATGTATAGATGTAGCAGTACTGTCTATCTGTATGTCATGTATGTCATATATGTTATGATGAATTGAAAATGGGGGACCCTGATGTAAACAAGACGAAAGTCTTTCTCTGGTCTGCATCCCCTTAACAATTGTATGTATTGAGCTGTACTGTACTGTACCCATTCTGCAATCTGTTAATAAACTTTCAATCAATCAATCAATCAATCAATCAATCAATCAATCAATCAATCCTCTTTTCGGTGTTGCACTTTTTAGACGGTCCCTGGCTGCGCACTTGCCTCGTCAAGGCCGACTGCACATATAGATCAATTTATTATTAGTAGGGATGCTCGATATTGGCTTTTTTACCGATACCGATATTCCGATATTGTCCAACTCTTAATTTCCGATACCGATATCAACCGATATCAACCGATACCGATATATGCAGGGTTTCCCCCCCCAAAAAACTGAATAATTTCAGGTAACTAATAATTTCACTGGATATATATATAACAAATATTGTTATTGTTTTTTTTCTTTTTTAAACCGATACCGATATTTTCCGATATCACATTTTACTGCCGATATCGGCCGATAATATCGGTCGGCCGATAATATCGGACATCCCTAATTATTAGGCTTGTTCAAGATGGATTTCGGTTTGCCTCGACTAGTAGACGAGAGTAGCCGAGTGAAGCCTGTAAATATCCTAACCCAACCCCCTCCAATGTACAGTCATTTACCTAGTATGGTTTTGTCAATAGTTCAATGTACAATTGTGTTTGTTTGTACAGTGTCTCCTCCCCCCCCCCCCTCAATGTACAGTGTTACTTGTTTATACAGTGTGCCTCCCGCCCCCCCCCCCCCCCCCAACCACCTCCAATGTAAATTACCCAGTATGGTTGTCAATATCCCAATGTACCCAACCCCCCCCACCCAACCTCCTCCAATGTACAGTTTCTACGTCAAATGTATATACTCCCTTTTCTTGACTCCTTCTGTATCACAAACAGTACTGTATTTGCAAATCTGGTATGTCATAAATGTATAGATGTAGCAGTACTGACTATCTGTATGTCATGTATGTCATATATGTCTATATGAATTGAAAATGGGGGACCCTGATGGAAACAAGACAAACGTCTTTCTCAGGTCTGCATCCCCTTAACAATTGTATGTATTGAGCCGTACTGTATTGTACCCATTCTGCAATCTGTTAAATAAAGTTTTCATTCATTCATTCATTCAGCCGGGGGAGGAGTTAAGAGGGCGGACACTGCCGATTTCACGAGAGCCTCTCGCCTAGTCCCGCGCGGCAGATACGCTTTCACGTCACCACACGCACATTACACACCTGTCCAGCTCATTATAATGCGATGGCCGTGTGCAAAATTAGATCAGATTCAAATGTACAGCACACCATATACTGCTATAGTGGAATATACTATTCATATACCATAATGTATACCATCTTGTTGCGCGCTCCTGGCCGCACGCACACACAACACACTGCTGTATGTGTGTGTGTGTGTGTGTGTGTCTGACAGCTTGAAGTTTATCATGATGATATGATGATAAATTGATAACGCATAACATAATAAAGTTTTCAATCAATCAAACGTCTCATAACTCCCTGGCTGTCACGTGGCTGGTGACTGACAACCTTTCTGAGCCAATAGGCGCTTTGCCCGACCGTAGCAAGTCGCTTCCCAGCCGGGAGCAGCCGGCTGAGAGGTACTGTGGAGCCTCGCTCTGAAGGCTGTGCGCGGCTCGCTCCCGCGGGAGTTCCGCGCCTCGCCTCGTCAGACTTTCAGAGCAAATCGGACAACATTCTAACCGTCATGCAACGCGCTTGGCGAGGCCGTAGTAAAACCTGCGCTGATCTGCGTCCGCCTATCCCATCTTGAACAAGCCTATTATTAGTTATTAAATGTACAGCTCCGAGGCCGGCTCGCCTCGTTTAGGTGAAAGTAAGGTTGTAGCTCATTGTCTACCTTACTACGATAGGAAAGAGGTGTCCTTTGTGTTTTAAAAACATTTCGCTTAAGAATTATTGACGCGGAAATTCGAATCTGTGAATATCTTTCTAACTTTACCTAAGTCAAAACGTACACGGACCCTTTTCCTCCAGTGGATTTACGAGCAGTCTGCTTGGTTCTAGCCATTGTGCTACTTCGGTTAATTCTTTCTAAGATAGAAGGAAATAATGTAACACAATACTACAAAACATGGCTTTATATTGTCGGTTCAGTGGGGGCGCGTCTTATGCTGATTGGTCTATGGTCTGTGTACGTTTTGATAGTTCGTTTTTCGTTTCAAAAGGAAAAACGAAAAAAACGAAAAAAAACGGAAATACGAGGTGTTTCCTATTTCCGTTTGAAACGAAACTCTAAAAAATGGGGAAAAACTGAAATACGGACCTGTTTTTCGTATTTTGGTATCAGAATCAAATGAAAAAAACGAGTCAATAATGGGCCGTGTACGTTTTGATAGTTCGTTTTTTGTTTTTGATGTGAAGAATGGAGAACGGAACCACGTGACAAGTACATTTTTCAATGTAAAAGCCATGCACAATCTAACGTGAACGAATATGTATAACGTTATGAATAAATACATGCATACAGATCTATACCAGGGCAACGTTATGATACATACATTTTTTGTTTTGTGCATTTCATTTAGACATTATATTTATTGTCTGTGTGATTGAAAACTTTATTAACAGATTGCAGAATGGGTACAATACAGTACAGCTCAGGGGATGCAGACCACAATAAGCCGTGACATGGTCGACAAATCATATTGATTTGCAGTAGGCAGGCTTTTTATTTGATCAACAGAAAAATAATCGTAACTATACATTATAATCTAGGTATTTTGGCGCATTAGTAGCCTCCGGTATTTCATCAGTGCAATACATATGCCTAATTTCTATGCGCAATTTGTACACATCCATCGTTACTATTCTGTGTATTCTAACGTGCAGTAAAATATTACATGGACTTTGTTAACTGTGTAAATACACGTACACTACAGTAAAGTGTGGAAAAACATACAATCTAAAACTACTTACAGAAACTGACCAGCAGGTGTCGCACTGTCAATTATTATTATTATTATTATTATTATTATGCCACATAATTATGGCATCACTCACCCAAATGTGCTTTCTTTTTCCTCAGAAATGTCATAATGTAGGCTATTTGGTCTAAAGACTGAGTTTCATACAGATCTATACCAGGGTAACGTTATGATACATACATTTTTTATTGTATAATGTATTGTATGGTTTTGTTTTACAGTGAGAAGGCTAGGAGCCCTGTTCCCTCAGTTGAGTTTCGATCAGAATCTGCTGTCACAGGAACTCGCCGTATACCAGACCGAGCAGCTCCCCCAAGAAGACAGAATCGACAGATTTTGGGGCCTTCTAGGCAAGGACTTGAAGTTCAGTGAGCTGGCGAGACTTATGAAGGCTCTGTTATGCATTCCACACAGCAATGCCAGCTCTGAAAGGGTATTCAGTATGGTGAAGAAGATTGTCACAGAAAACAGACTGGCATTGGACAACAGTACTGTTTGTGCTTTACTGTCATGCAAGATCAATCACACTGGTCCAGCTGACAAATACACTCCTTCTCAGAAGGTGTTGAAAAATGCGAAGTCTGCAACGTATATCTACAACAGGTCCCTGGCTGATGCAAGAGCCCCCGCGCATGAAGTATCAGTCTAATTAGATTAGATTAAAATGTATTGTCATTATACAGTACAACGAAGACATTTGGCATCCAACCAGAGTGCAAATGTAACAGTAAAGTGCAATAGTAATATTTGCATTTTTTTACTTTCTATTGAGGACCTCGTAAAGTTCAAAGTCAATTATGTTCTGCAGCCATATCTGGTTAATTTATGTAAATTCATGTTATTGTTATGGTGTTTTTGCTATTGAAAGTATGTGCAATGTTGAATAAATTGTTCATTACTAGGGAGAATAAATACATGAGATCTCCCTAGAATTGGGAGAGTATCTTCCAAAGGCATACAGCACAGTGGAAACTCAGTCTTTAGACCAAATAGCCTACATTATGAAATGTCTGAGGAAAAAGAAAGCACATTTGGGTGAGTGATGCCATAATTATGTGGCATATAATAATAATTGACAGTGCAACACCTGCTGGTCAGTTTCTGTAAGTAGTTTTAGATTGTATGTTTTTCCACACTTTACTGTAGTGTACGTGTATTTACACAGTTAACAAAGTCCATGTAATATTTTACTGCACGTTAGAATACACAGAAGTAACGATGGACGTGTACAAATTGCGCATAGAAATTAGGCATATGTATTGCACTGATGAAATACCGGAGGCTACTAATGCGCCAAAATACCTAGATTATATTACGATTATTTTTCTGTTGATCAAATAAAAAGCCTGCCTACTGCAAATCAATATGATTTGTCGACCATGTCACGGCTTATTGTGGTCTGCATCCCCTGAGCTGTACTGTATTGTACCCATTCTGCAATCTGTTAATAAAGTTTTCAATCACACGGACAATAAATATAATGTCTAAATGAAATGCACAAAACAAAAAAATTATGTATCATAACGTTACCCTGGTATAGATCTGTATGCATGTATTTATTCATAACGTTATACATATTCGTTCACGTTAGATTGTGCATGGCTTTTACATTGAAAAATGTACTTGTCACGTGGTTCCGTTCTCCATTCTTCACATCAAAAACGAAAAACGAACTATCAAAACGTACACGGCCCATTATTGACTTGTTTTTTTCATTTGATTCTGATACCAAAATACGAAAAACAGGTCCGTATTTCAGTTTTTCCCTGTTTTTTCGAGTTTGGTTTCAAACGGAAATTGGAAACACCTCGTATTTCCGTTTTTTTCCGTTTTTTTCGTTTTTCCTTTTGAAACGAAAAACGAACTATCAAAACGTACACGGTCCGTGTCATTCAGTTAAAAAAAAGCATTGCAAAATCATCACAGTAGAAAAAAAAGATTGCACATCGGCGGAAAATATTGCACATGAACCATTATTGCATTATTGCACATGTCCCAACATCTGTCATATTGCACATACAAGTATAAATTATAGTGAGGTGGGTTGTAGATGTGGTGGCAACAATAGGGGGCGGGGGGGGGGGGTGATTGTTCAGTTCAGTGATGTGTGAATGTATCTGAGAACGTATTTGAACACACTTGACGACCTGAGCTATTGTTATGCAAGGTAGCCAGGTGGGTACTTAGCGAGTTGGCGCATCAGTCGAGTGCAGCGCATTCCTCATGAGGTTTGGTGTGAACGATGGTCTGACTCAGGCAGAGCACCGTTCACACCAAACCTGTGAATGTGATTGCCATGAATTGTTATGCTTATGCAAGGTAATAATAATAATAATAATAATGGATTGGATGTATATAGTGCTCTTCGTGACACCCCAGAGACCCCAGAGCGCAGCTACATGACATGTATGAAAGGTGCTTTATAAATACTTACTTACTTACTTACTTACTTACAGAGTCCATTATTAGTTCATACACAGTCATACCGGTGGTGGTAAGCTACAATTGCAGCCAGAGCTGCCGGTCCGTGTACGTTTTGATAGTTCGTTTTTCGTTTCAAAAGGAAAAACGAAAAAACGAAAAAAAACGGAAATACGAGGTGTTTCCTATTTCCGTTTGAAACCAAAATCGAAAAAACGGGGAAAAACTGAAATACGGAGCTGTTTTTCGTATTTTGGTATCAGAATCAAATGAAAAAAATGAGTCAATAATGGGCTGTGTACGTTTTGATAGTTCGTTTTTCGTTTTTGATGTGAAGAATGGAGAACGGAACCACGTGACAAGTACATTTTTCAATCCAGATAGACTCTGTCCAAAGGTATGGTTTCTCACCTACCTTGACGTGATCTATTTGGAGATATCCACGGCACGTGTTATAGGGGTTAGGGAATCTGATATCGTAATTTGGTTGGCTACAGTGGCAAAGTTGAGGGAACGCATATAAGTTTGGAAATGTTTGTTTAGATTCTTGTTTTTTTTTTTTTTTTTTGCTGAGTGATGTATTGTGATGTATTATGAGTGTGACTCATGTTGAGGTCCTGGGGTGAGCGGGGGGAGGGGGGGGGGGGGAAGAGAACGAGCGAGTGTCCATGTTAGGATGATCACTGTACAGTTGTATCAGTAGTTGTCTTGTCATGTGGTGTTGAGTAAGTCTTTTTATGTATTGTTGTTGTTGTATTGTGATATGTTTTGTTTCATGTTGGAAAAAAGAAAAGAAAATAAAAATATTTGATCAAAAAAAAAAGTACATTTTTCAATGTAAAAGCCATGCACGATCTAACGTTAACGAATATGTATAACGTTATGAATAAATACATGCATACAGATCTATACCAGGGTAACGTTATGATACATACATTTTATGTTTTGTGCATTTCATTTCTAGACATGATATTTTATGTGAAGTAATAGCCTAATAATATGGAAATAGCCTGTGTCTGTGGTCTGTCCCAAGCAGTGTTGTCTAAACGCACGTTATACAGATATCCTAGTTCAGTGCAGTGGTCGGCAATAGGCGGCTCGCAGACCGAAATAGGTCCGCCAGCAATAATATCTGCCGATCAGATTATTTTGAGAATATGATTTGTGATGAAGACTCGCTTTATTGTATCGGAATCGGGAGACTTAGGTAAAGTTAGAAAGATATTCACAGATTCGAATTTCCGCGTCAATAATTCTTAAGCGAAATGTTTTTAAAACACAAAGGACGTCACCTCTTTCCTATCGTAGTAAGGTAGACAATGAGCTACAACCTTACTTTCACCTAAACGAGGCGAGCCGGCCTCGGAGCTGTACATTTAATAATAATAATAATAATAATTGATCTATATGTGCAGTCGGCCTTGACGAGGCAAGTGCGCAGCCAGGGATCGTCTAAAAAGTGCAACACCGAAAAGAGGCACTGCAAAAAGATTCAATAACTTCACGTCATACAGTGTATAGTGTCACCAAAATCACTGCACACATCATCAATGGTATCCTATTGGTTATACAGTACTACAACACTTAGATTTGAAAACAATGCTTTTTCATAATTCTGGGGATTTTGTATTGGAAAAAAACATTAAATATCTTCACTCTTATAGAGTGTAGTGTCACCAAACTCACTGCACACACATCAATGTTATCCTACTGGTTATCCTCGTAGAAGGGGTGGGGGAGGGATTCTCCAGGATAGTGTAGTGATATGCAGTAGGTAGTGCATGTCTCGATAACACAGATAGCAGCCAGCTTCCTTCTCATCCCCCTCTCTGTCATCACCTCTAGTCTGACCAGCTCGACTCCCACCACAGAGCTCAGCTTGTTCAGTTTGTTGAACGAATGAATGAATGAATGAAAACTTTATTTAACAGATTGCAGAATGGGTACAATACAGTACGGCTCAATACACACAATTGTTAAGGGGATGCAGACCAGAGAAAGACATTGTCTTGTTTACATCATGTGTCCCTTGAGTTGATGTAGCGCCCCCAGCATAGAAGAGGACGCTGGCCACTACAGACTAGAATGACTGCAGCATTCTATTGGACACATTGAAGGACCGGCCCACAGCAAAAAGACCAGTGTTGAATTAACTCCCAGAGTTGATTTCAACACTTTTTCAGGGTTTATATAGCTCCAATTAACACTTGTAAAATAGTTAAACATTTAACACTATGCCAGTTCCTTCTTTAACTCCAAAACAGAGTTAAAGTAACACTAAGGGGATTAGATAAATAACACTGCTCCAAGTTACATTTTTACTATTTGGGAGTGTTAATTGTACTCCCTAAAGTGTCAAGTTATCAACTATTTTTTATGAATTTTATATACGTATATAAGAATGAATTCCATAAACAAAATCATTTTCAAAAATAACCATCTGTGTGCAAGCCAGTGCCGGTTCTAGACCCTTTTTAGGGGGGCTGAATGTAATATTAGCCCCCCTAAGATAAAAAATATTATTATTATTATAATTTTTTTTGTAATTACATTTTTTTATGTTTTATTCTTGTTTTATTATTATTATTATTATTATTATTATTATTATTATTATTATTATTATTATTATTATTATTATTATTATTATTATTATTATTATTATTATTATTATTATTATTATTATTATTATTATTATTACAGACATAGATTGCCGGTAGTAGCCTGTTGACCTCATTGGTCAACTATAAAAAAAATAAAAAAAAAATATTCAAAGATGTTGGTAATGTGAATGAATGAATGAAAACTTTATTTAACAGATTGCAGAATGGGTACAATACAGTACGGCTCAATACATACAATTGTCATGTCAAGTCCCAGTCCGACATTCAACACAAGACGTGGAAGCAGATGTAGCTAGCAACCTACTGTAACTGATATTAGTAACTAGTAACTAGTTTAGTAATAGTGCATTTGCCAGTGCTGATGGGGAACAAGACAAGTATGTTGAAAACGTTAGCTAGCACTATATAAAATTACTGACTATTCTGACAGGGAACGTTGTAAAATTGGTCATTAGTTCCATGGTGTTGGTGTGAGGTGCGTTGCTCATGGGACGGGGTTGCACACCGGGCAACCAAGCTTTTGTGAGCAGAAGCGCGTGCATGCAAGCAAGCGCTGCACTCGACTCGTCGCGTGTACCTGGCTACCTTGGGGGGCAGTGGGGCGGCGTGGCTCAGGGGTAGAGCGGGTCGTCCAATGATCGAAGGGTTGGTGGTTCGAATCCCGCTCAAGCCCATGTCCATCCCACTGCCGTTGTGTCCTTGGGCAAGACACTTAACCTACTTGCCTCGTATGAATGTGTATGCATGTGAATGAATGTTGGTGGTGGTCGGAGGGGCCGTAGCCGATGATTATTCGCCACGCTTCCGCGAGTCTGCCTCAGGGCAGCTCTGGCTGCAATTGTAGCTTACCACCACCGGTATGACTGTGTATGAACGAATAATGGACTCTGTAAGTAAGTAAGTAAGTAAGTAAGTAAGTATTTATAAAGCACCTTTCATACATGTCATGTAGCTGCGCTCTGGGGTCTCTGGGGTGTCACGAAGAGCACTATATACATCCAATCCATTATTATTATTATTATTATTATTATTATTATTACCTTGCATAAGCATAACAATTCATGGCAATCACATTCACAGGTTTGGTGTGAACGGTGCTCTGCCTGAGTCAGACCATCGTTCACACCAAACCTCATGAGGAATGCGCTGCACTCGACTGATGCGCCAACTCGCTAAGTACCCACCTGGCTACCTTGCATAACAATAGCTCAGGTCGTCAAGTGTGTTCAAATACGTTCTCAGATACATTCACACATCACTGAACTGAACAATCACCCCCCCCCCCCCGCCCCCTATTGTTGCCACCACATCTACAACCCACCTCACTATAATTTATACTTGTATGTGCAATATGACAGATGTTGGGACATGTGCAATAATGCAATAATGGTTCATGTGCAATATTTTCCGCCGATGTGCAATCTTTTTTTTCTACTGTGATGATTTTGCAATGCTTTTTTTTAACTGAATTTGG
Organism: Notolepis coatsorum; assembly: GCF_963971535.1. NCBI lineage: Eukaryota > Metazoa > Chordata > Actinopteri > Aulopiformes > Paralepididae > Notolepis > Notolepis coatsorum. The sequence goes on along the minus strand of NC_140166.1, from coordinate 227,530,651 downwards.
TGGTACTACAGTGTACAAGAGTGAACTATTTTATACTATTTTCCTCAATCAAAAATCCCCCAAATTATGAAAAAGGATATATATATATATATATTTTTTTTTAATCTAAGTGTTGTAGTATAACCAATAGGATAACATTGATCTGTTAAGTGAGTTTGGTGACACTACACTCTGAGTGAAGATATTTAATGTTTTTTTCCAATACAAAATCCCCAGAATTATGAAAAAGCATTTTTTTCAAATCTAAGTGTTGTAGTATAACCAATAGGATACCATTGATGATGTGTGCAGTGATTTTGGTGACACTATACACTGTATGACGTGAAGCTAAAAGCAATTGGTTTTGATAGTTTATCAGTGAGCTGGATACAATCCTACCTGGAGGGGAGGGAACAGATGGTGGAGGTAAACGGTACCCTATCCCCCCCCCTCACAGTGAGCTGTGGTGTTCCACAAGGAAGCATACTAGGATCGCTACTATTCCTAATTTATGCAAATGACATGTCGTCAGCTTGTGACTGCAACTTGTTCCTGTTTGCGGACAACTCAGCCCTGCTGGTCTCTGACAAGAACAAGTTACAGGTTGAAAAAGCCCTCAGCTCGGAACTAGGCAAAATCTGCATATGGCTCGCCGACAACAAACTATCATTACACATGGGCAAAACAGAGTCCATTCTCTTCGGTTCAAATAACAAACTCAGCAAGACCGACGGCTTCTCGGTTACAGTGGGTGACAATATTATCACAAGGAAAGATGAAATTAACTACCTGGATTCCATCCTAGAGGCTAATCTTTCCTGTGACAAAATGGCATCCAATGTAATAAAAAAAAGTCAACCAACGAATGCGATTCTTGTACCGGATCTCCTCTCTGGTAAACAAGAATACCCTGAAGACTCTAGCAGGAGAACTCATTCAAGGGTACTACGACTATGCTTGCACCTCATGGTACCAAAGCACCTCAAAGGCACTAAAAAACAAATTACAAACATCTCAAAACAAGCTAGTCAGACTACTGCTTGACCTGACTCCTAGAACCCACCTCACCCCTGCCCACTTTGACAACCTAGGATGGCTTAGAGTAGACGACAGAGTACAGCAACTTGCAATGGGCCTGGTCTACAAGATACACTACGTGACCAAGGTACCCATGTACATGTCAAAATACTTCCCAAAGGTCAGTGAATACCACCATCACAACACCAGAGGGAGCTCCACAAATCATGTAAAACCCAGATTCGGCTCAAACAAGGGACTAAACACGTTTCGCAAATTATGCCACATCAATGTGGAACGCCCTACCTAAAGCTGTAAAGGAATGTGAATCACTACCCACTTTCAAAAACACTCTCAAAAAACACCTACGTGAGACTGCAATTCGAAACTGGCCCCTACAAATGTCCTAACCTAGTTGTACAGTAAATGACCAAGTAAGGCTTTGTCAGTATTCCAATGTACAGTGTAAAATGTGTGTGTGTCCCCTACCCAACCCCCCCCCCCCCCCCCCCCCACCTCCAATGTACAGCCCTCACCCACCCGACCCCACCCCACCCACCCAACCTCCTCCAATGTACAGTTTCTACGCCAAATGTATATACACTCTTTTTCTGGACATTTTTGTATCACAAACAGTACTGTATTTGCAAATCTGATATGTCATAAATGTATAGATGTAGCAGTACTGTCTATCTGTATGTCATGTATGTCATATATGTTATGATGAATTGAAAATGGGGGACCCTGATGTAAACAAGACGAAAGTCTTTCTCTGGTCTGCATCCCCTTAACAATTGTATGTATTGAGCTGTACTGTACTGTACCCATTCTGCAATCTGTTAATAAACTTTTCAATCAATCAATCAATCTTTTTGCAGTGCCTCTTTTCGGTGTTGCACTTTTTAGACGATCCCTGGCTGCGCACTTGCCTCGTCAAGGCCGACTGCACATATAGATCAATTATTAATATTATTATTAAATGTACAGCTCCGAGGCCGGCTCGCCTCGTTTAGGTGAAAGTAAGGTTGTACTGTCTACCTTACTACGATAGGAAAGAGGTGTCCTTTGTGTTTTAAAAACATTTCGCTTAAGAATTATTGACGCGGAAATTCGAATCTGTGAATATCTTTCTAACTTTACCTAAGTCTCCCGATTCCGATACAATAAAGCAAGTCTTCATCACAAATCATATTCTCAAAATAATCTGATCGGCAGATATTATTGCTGGCGGACCTATTTCGGTCTGCGAGCCGCCTATTGCCGACCACTGCACTGAACTAGGATATCTGTATAACGTGCGTTTAGACAACACTGCTTAAGTTGGGACAGACCACAGACACAGGCTATTTCCATATTACTTCACATAAAATATCATGTCTAGAAATGAAATGCACAAAACAAAAAATGTATGTATCATAACGTTACCCTGGTATAGATCTGTATGCATGTATTTATGTATTTATTCATAACGTTATACATATTCGTTAACGTTAGATCGTGCATGGCTTTTACATTGAAAAATGTACTTGTCACGTGGTTCCGTTCTCCATTCTTCACATCAAAAACGAAAAACGAACTATCAAAACGTACACGGCCCATTATTGACTCATTTTTTTCATTTGATTCTGATACCAAAATACGAAAAACAGCTCCGTATTTCAGTTTTTCCCTGTTTTTTCGATTTTGGTTTCAAACGGAAATAGGAAACACCTCGTATTTCCGTTTTTTTTTTCGTTTTTTCGTTTTTCCTTTTGAAACGAAAAACGAACTATCAAAACGTACACGGACCCTCTGGCTGCCGGTGGCTACGACGTGGAGAAGAATAATTCACGTGTGAAGACCGCTGTGAAGAGCTTGGTGTTAAAGGGCACTCTTGTCCAGCTCAAGGGTACCGGTGCCTCCGGCTCCTTCAAAATCAACAAGGCTGAAGCCAAGAAGCCCGTCAAGAAAGCAGCTAAGAAAGCGCCAGTGAAGAAACCTGCTGCGGCTAAGAAGGCTGTGGCTAAAAAGCCTGCCGCTAAGAAGTCTCCAAAGAAGCCTGCAGTCAAATCCAAGAGCCCCAAGAAGGTGGCAGCTAAGAGCCCCAAGAAGGTGGCAGCTAAGAGCCCCAAGAAGGTGGCAGCCAAGAGCCCCAAGAAGGCAGTGAAGAAGCCTGCAGCCAAGAAAGCCCCCGCGAAGAAGGCTGCCAAGCCCAAAGCAGCGAAGCCCACAAGGACAGCAGCCAAGAGGAAGTGAATGTCTTAAGCTTTACTGTCTAAAACACACAAAAGGCTCTTTTTAGAGCCAACCACTACTATCCCTGAAATGGCACATTCCCTCGTATAAATGCATTGTTTAATAGTGGATAGAAGCAAATCTAAGTCACATGTTTGTGTCCTGGATAAATTGCAGCAGCACCCGTTAAGTAGAGCTGTTCAGTTACTGCATCATTTGATTCATATTCTGGAAGATGAGTCGATTCCAGTCCAGAAGAATAAAACATAATTTAGATACACTTAAATCTAAATACAATGTGATGTAACATTGAATGTAATTATGTTCCTGTTATTAATATCAGTCTAGAAGATACTGCTATACATACCAGAACATTTTATATGGACTGCTGCCTTTTAATTGCATTGAGCATTAATGAACAACACAAATATTCAATGTCCCCAATGGTATTCAAACTAATTTACTCCCAATAACTCAAACTAAATGAATGTGTGCAAAACTGTTTTAGGATGTTAGTGAGATAATGTGCAAAATACATTTCTTCGTTTCCCCTTTAAAATTCCAACCTTGTTTATACAAAAACTACAGCTAGTTTCAATGTCAATGTTATATCTAGAAAAGCATCTTTTAACAGGCAGCATTGCTGCATTATTTTGAATAACTGATTTAGTCCAGAACTCCAAGTTCAAGTTCAAGTTCAAGTTCTTTAATAGTTGTCATACAGAAGTACAGAATACTTTCATACAAAATGCTTCTTACTGTTACGCTCCAGAGACTGTGCTAGACAAGATAGTATCAAATAACATAATAACATAATATAGCATGAATTTAGAAGAAGAAAATGAGGTCACAGTGTTCGGTATAGACATATGTACAATGTTCTGAGTTACCATATAATATACAATACACAATACTATGCAGTGTACTAATGTACAGTACTATCTAGTGCAAAGCAGAAATGGGATGAGGTACAATTTTAGGTACAATTTACAGTAAGTTTACAGTAAGGTACAATTTACAGTAAGGTGTACGAGTTGTAGTGTAATCCTTCATCCATAAATATAAAGTGTGGGGAGTGGGTGCTACAGTGTGTTTGTTTAAAGTGGGTGTGTGCTATAAGTGTGTGGAGTGGGTGCTACAGTGTGTTTGTTTAAAGTGAGTGTGTGCGTGTGGATGTGTGTGCTATGTGCGTTTGGTGGTTGTTGTTGTGTAGTGTTCATTCATTGTTCGTTTAGCAGCCTGATGGCCTGGGGATAGAAGCTTCTTCTGAGTCTTTCTGTGCTCGCCTTGAGACTCCTGTATCGCTTGCCTGACCGCAGCAGTTCAAAGAGGCAGTTGTTCGGGTGACTGGAGTCTTTAATGATTCTCTTAGCCTTGCCCTTGCAACGCTTGTAGTAAATGTTCTGGAGGGTGGGGAGCCCCCCTCCAATTGTGCGTTCGGCTGAACGTGTCACTCTTTGTAGTCTGCTTTGGTCTTGTGCAGTGCTATTCCCAAACCAGGAGGTGATGTTGCCGGTCAAGATGCTCTCTATTGTACATGAGTAGAAGTTCTTAAGGATCTTCTGGCTGACTTGGAACTTCCTTAGGCGCCTGAGGAAGTAGAGGCGTTGTCGTGCCTTCTTCACAACACTGTTAATGTGTGTGGTCCATGTCAAGTCCTCGGATATGTAGGCTCCGAGGTACTTAAAGCTTTTGACTCTCTCAACCGGTGCCCCGTCGATGCTGAGGGGGCTGTAGTCCTTGACCCCCGACCTCCTGAAGTCCACAATCATCTCCTTTGTTTTGCTGACGTTCAGGGAGAGGCTGTTTTCCTGGCACCATCCCGCCAGGACCTTGACCTCTTCCAGGTAGGCCCTCTCGTCGTTGGCAGAGATCAGGCCCACCACCACTGTGTCGTCAGCAAATTTGACGATTGTATTGCTACTCCGCTGAGCCACACAGTCGTGTGTGTACAGGGAGTAGAGGAGGGGACTCAGAACACAGCCCTGGGGGGCCCCTATGTTGAGGGTGATGGATGAGGAGGTGCAGTTGCCTGCTCTCACCACCTGGGGTCTGCCAGTCAGGAAGTCCAAGACCCACTGGCAGAGGTCATAGCCCAAGCCCAGGTCCCTGAGCTTGGCTATGAGTATGGAGGGGACTATGGTATTGAATGCCGAGCTGTAGTCGATGAATAGCATTCTCACATAGTTCCCCTGCCTCTTGTCCAGGTGTGATGCTGCTGTGTGCAGCACATGGGATATGGCGTCCTCCGTGGACCTGTTGGGGCGGTATGCAAATTGCAGGGGGTCCATGTTGATGGGGAGGGAGGAGCAGATGTAGCCCTTTACTAGCTTCTCGAAGCACTTCATGGCTATGGAGGTGAGAGCTACAGGGCGGTAGTCGTTGAGGCAAGCAGGCTTGGATTTTTTGGGTACAGGGATAATAGTGGACTTCTTCAGGCAGGTGGGGATGACAGCCTGTTCTAAGGACAGGTTAAATATGTCAGTGAATACTGGGGCCAGTTGGTCGGCACAGACTTTTAGGACGCGGCCGGGGATGCCGTCTGGACCTGCTGCCTTCCTGATATTCACTTTTTTAAAGGTCCGCCTCACCTCATGCTCTGTTACCCTGAACACTGCGCCTCCATCAGCAGCCGACCCCCCCCCCCCCATTGCCGAGGCTTGTGAGCTGGTGTTGTTATTACCAGCATCAAACCTCGCATAGAAGGTATTGAGGTCATTTGCTAAGGAGATGTCACTGTTCAGTTTGAGGGAGGCGCCTTTGTAGTCTGTCATCGTTTTGAGCCCCTGCCACATAGCTCTAGAGTCAGCTTGTTCAAACTGGAGTTCAATTTTATCCCTGTAGCGTCGTTTGGCCTCTGACACAGTCCTCCTTACGTTGTATCGCGCCACCTTGTGGTCATTCATGTTGCCTGCCTCTAGGCCGTCGTTGTATGCTTTGGTGCGCTCTCTCAGAGCTTCACGGACGGATTTGTCTACCCAGGGTTTTTGATTTGGGTAAACTTTCATTTTGGTAGTGGGGATTGTTTCTTTCACCCTAGTACAAACATAGTCCAGCACTGTCTCCGTGTAGGCATTAATGTTATCTGTGTCGCGGAACACATTCCAGTCTGTGTTGTGAAACACTGACCGGATCGTATCCTCTGACGTCACATCCCATTTCTGCACCTCTCGCGAGACTACGGGAGTACTTTTAATTCTCTGTCTGTACTTCGGTGTAAGAAAAATTGATGCGTGATCTGACTTACCGAAGCCACTATCAGAATGAGCCTTGTAGCCACCTTTAAATTGCGTGTAACAGTGATCTAGGATGTTACCGCCTCTGGTGTTGCAAGTCACATGCTGATAGAAGTCGGGCAATACCTTTCTCAGATTGGCGCTATTGAAATCTCCCAGAACTAAAATGGCGGCGTTAACATTCGCCTCTTGGATTCTATTTACCTCGTCGTGTAGTCTGGAGAGCGCAACCTTGTTGCTGGCCTGCGGTGGAATATACACTCCGACCAGGACGATCGCCGTTAACTCCCTCGGGAGGAAGAAAGGACGACACTTGATGGTTATATATTCCAGTTCTGGGGAGCAGTGGTTGGATAATTCCTTCACGTTAGTTGGGTCACTCCAATTTTTGTTCAACATGAAGGCAATACCTCCTCCACGTTGTTTACCGGATTCTGCTGTTCTATCCTTGCGGTGAATGAAGAAATGATCGGCCGGTTGGATGGCGTGGTCTGGGACTTCTGGCGCCAGCCACGTCTCGATGAAGCAGAGAACGTTACAGTCCCTAACGTCTCTCTGGAATTGAATCCTTGCTCGGATGTCGTCTAGTTTATTGTCTATTGATTGTACATTGGCTAGCAATATACTGGGTAGTGGTGTCCTGTGCCGCCTGGTTCTCAGCCTGTTACGGACTCCAGCTCTCTTTCCTCGCCGTCTGGGTCCTTTGTCCCTGGGGGCGAGATCCGGTCCTGATGTCCTCAAGATCTCAACGGGCCATTGTTGCGGTTCAGAGAGCTGATCCAGAGAGTAATCCAGTCGGTAAGTTTCCCGTAATCCAATGTCTATAAGTGACTGACGGTCATACACATTAAATGCACCTACTGTTGGTACAGACAAAATTCTTAAAACTATAAATATTAACAAAAGTATGCACAGTCTCGACGGAGCGCACAGACAGGCAGCCGGTCGTAGCGGCGCCATCTTGTTTGTATTGAGCTTTACTAGTGTATACCCACTCTGCAATCTGTTAAAGTTTTCAATCATTCACCCAGACAGCAGCGGTCCCATTGCTGTCTTGTAGTTATGTTAGAATTTCATAGCTGTAGTTTGGGCAATAATAATGGAGAAAGTAAAACACATGATCATAATATGAATTATGATATATACTGTACCTCATAATGGGCTAACTTCTAGTCAGTTACATTATAGTGAAATGAACACTCACCTGGAACCCTCTCAAAGACTCCTGACTGTCTTTTTTTAACATTAAAATGTATTGTCATCGTACAGGGCAAGTACAGTACAAGAAAAATAACTTCAGTGCAAATACAAAAGTAAAGTGCAAAATACAATGTATAAGTGATTAAACTGGAGTACGTGTATAAATGAGTATTAGTCCTAATTAGACACATAATACAATTTTGGTTTCAATATCAATCTTCTATCTAGAAAAGCAGGTTTTAACAGGAAGCATCACTGCATTATTTTTGAATGACTGTGATTTAGTCCAGAACTCCATTGCTGTCTTGTAGTTATGAATTTCATAGCTGTAGTTTGGACAATAACAATGGAGACAGAGTCATACTTATATACATAAGGTACTTCATATTGGCTAACTTATAGTCAGTTAAATGAATAGTTAATATCCTATACTCTAGGATACTCTAGGATATGTTATCCATACTGTTCAAACTCTGAACTCTGTTTCCTACTGCCTTACACTGTAATCACCAACCACAAACTATATTCTACAATGTCATGTAACTCTTGTGTGATAGCATGTACAATAATGCTGCATACACTGCATGTATAGTATATCTATCCACTTCTGTCTGAATACACCTGCATATCATCTTTTTATATACCTTTATATATATATCTTTACCTTGCACTGGTCAGTATGACTTACTACCATAGTGTCTTTTATACCTGTAACACTGTACATACATCTGATCAGCACTAGTCATTTATATATATACTCCAGTTTAATCCTATTGCACTTTATTGTTACATTTAGCTGCTGTTAGGACAAAACCTCATAACTCCAAAAACCCAACTTTTCAGCAGATGAAAAAAACGAACACAGATTTGAGGGTGAATAGAGTTAGGAGGTTTAGACAGATGATCGGTTTAATGCTTTCCCATTGTTTAAACTTTGTAAAACCCACACACACATATGGAGGATGATCTACAGAGTTGATTTATATAAAAAAAAATATTAAAAAAAAATGGAGTTATGAGGTTTTGTCCAGACAGCAGCGATTTGTACTCTAGTTAGGCACCAATTTGTTTCCGTTGTACTATACTTGTGCTGTATAATGACAATTCATTTTAATCTAATCTGATCTAAAATAGTGACATAAAAAAACGAATTTGGATGGAACGTCGAATGTAAATGTTGCTATTTCAGCACCATGGACAGTACCGGACCACACTGACGAAGCCATTTTGGAAATGGGGAAAGCATGCAGGCTCAAACAAAATTAACTCCAGACAAGGCTCCGGAGCAAACAATGATAATCCGGATTGTATTTATTTGTAACCATATAGGTCATATTTATTACTAGTCAGCAGTGTATTAGATGAACTAATGGATCAGAGAAAACTGAATATGAATGTATGACTTCAATATTACGTTTTGCAGTCAAGTTATGAATAAAACAATTCAGGAGTACAGTTGAGTAAAACATCAAAGATTTATTTCTCTTATGTTTTTCTCTTAAAGAAAAAAACATATCTTCCAGCATATTTTAATTTTGTCTCTTATATTAAAGTATATTTAGTTTTTAAGAATTGTAAAGGATTATAAGAATGTGCTTCAGCCAATTCCTTTTTTCAGTCATTGAGTTTGGATTTTGTGTGTGAGCTTGCTTTGAATATGTGCATTTGTCATTTCTTTTCCTTTTGAGAGTCCACACATGTTTTTAATTTGTCTGTAGACAAGGACTGAAAATAAACAATTAATCATAATTCTGGTTACATGGTATTGATTATATGATTACTTGAAAATGGGGGACCCTGATGTAAACAAGACGAAAGTCTCTCTGGTCTGCATCCCCTTAACAATTGCATGTATTGAGCTGTACTGTACCCATTCTGCAATCTGTTAAACTTTTCAATCAATCAATCAGCTACGATGGCCATCAAACGAACGTATTACACATCACCAACTTCATCCACGTGGAATCAGAATAGTTAAAATGAGGAAACTGGGCTCATTCAGGATTATTGAGGTGGCTCTTAAAAGAGCCTTTAGGGGAAGAACTAGTCAACAGGTCGATTTAAGCTCGCTCTCCACGGATGCGGCGGGCCAGCTGGATGTCTTTGGGCATGATGGTCACCCTCTTGGCGTGGATGGCGCACAGGTTGGTGTCCTCAAACAGACCGACCAGATAAGCCTCACTGGCCTCCTGAAGAGCCATGACAGCAGAGCTCTGGAAGCGCAGATCGGTCTTGAAGTCCTGGGCGATTTCTCTGACCAGGCGCTGGAAAGGCAGCTTGCGGATCAGCAACTCGGTGGACTTCTGGTAACGACGGATCTCTCTCAGCGCCACGGTACCGGGCCTGTAACGATGAGGTTTCTTCACGCCGCCGGTAGCCGGTGCGCTCTTACGGGCAGCCTTGGTGGCGAGCTGCTTCCTTGGGGCTTTGCCACCGGTGGACTTACGAGCGGTCTGCTTAGTTCTGGCCATTATGAGAAACTATGTTAAAGTCTTCACTTCAACAAGAATAATACGCTGCTGTGTTGAAACTCTGGCCTTATATTACTAACGCGGAGGCGCAGTCGTTTCTGATTGGTCTCCTCTCTGTGAGCTCGTTACTCCGCCTACACCTCACAGGATTATTGGAGGACTTCACGGAGATACAACTGGGAACAAGGTTATTGGAGGACTGGTCTTTTGGAAAAACCGCCAACAAAACGTCTTTCCTGATTGGGTGAGAAAACACAAACCTGATGATAAAAGGCGTCTCTCCAGCTCGCTGCATTCATTTTCAAATTTGTTTAACTAAAGACAACCATAAACATGTCTGGAAGAGGCAAGACCGGAGGAAAGGCCAGAGCTAAGGCCAAGACTCGCTCCTCTCGTGCCGGGCTTCAGTTCCCCGTGGGTCGTGTCCACAGACTGCTGCGTAAAGGCAACTATGCTCATCGTGTTGGAGCCGGTGCCCCGGTTTATTTGGCCGCTGTGCTGGAATATCTGACCGCTGAGATCCTGGAGTTGGCTGGAAACGCTGCCCGTGACAACAAGAAGAGTCGTATCATCCCCCGCCATCTGCAGCTGGCCGTGCGTAACGACGAGGAGCTCAACAAACTTCTGGGAGGAGTGACCATCGCTCAGGGTGGTGTGCTGCCCAACATCCAGGCTGTCCTTCTGCCCAAGAAGACCGAGAAGGCTGCCAAGAAGTAAATTATTTAGCCTCTTCGACAAACCCCACAAAGGCTCTTTTCAGAGCCACCCACATATTACCGAGAAGGCAATGACTGCATCCTATACTGTAATTTGTCATTATTGTAGAAGCTAAGCTTTTCTACACATAATTATTCTTTATGAAACTAGAATAACTTCACAATAAGACTAATCCGTATCGGTCATTTGACAGTCATACTAGTTCAGTCAGTTCATCCCTAAAACAGAATGACAGGTGTCGAGGACTGTGCATTTAACGCATAGGCATGGTTATACATTTCCTCAGGTTTAAATCCATTGTCGTTATACAGTACAAAGAAAATAAGTTTGCGTCTAAACAGTACACATGTAACAGTAAAGTGCAATAGGAATCGATAAAGTGATTAAACTGGAGTATCAGATGTATATGTGTTACAGGTATACTATAAAGACTATGTATTAAGTCATACTGACGAGTGGTATAACTTTTCAGAATATAGGTAAGGGTTATGGTACACACACACATAACTGACTAGAAGTTTGCCCAATTTGAAGTACTTCATGTATAAGAATGACTCACTTTCTCCATTGGTATTGCCCCAAACTACAGCTATGAAATTCTAACAGAACTACAAAACAGGAATGGAGTTCTGGACTAAATCAGTCATTCAAAAGAATGACGCGCTATTTCAGTCTTCTTTTACGTCCTCAGAGAGTATTTATATTCAGAGGGCTTTGCCTTTGTTCTTCATTACTTCTTTTCATTTGTTTTGAACTCATCCTAGAAGAAAATGTCTGGTCGTGGAAAGGGAGGAAAGGGACTCGGAAAAGGAGGCGCCAAGCGTCACCGTAAAGTTCTCCGTGACAACATCCAGGGAATCACCAAACCCGCGATTCGTCGCCTGGCGCGCCGCGGTGGAGTGAAGCGCATCTCTGGTCTGATCTACGAGGAGACTCGTGGTGTGCTGAAGGTCTTCCTGGAGAACGTGATCCGTGACGCCGTCACCTACACCGAACACGCCAAGAGGAAGACCGTCACAGCCATGGATGTGGTCTATGCTCTGAAGAGACAGGGACGCACTCTGTACGGCTTCGGCGGCTAATCGTATATTCAATCCAAACTATCCCAAGACCCAAAGGCTCTTTTCAGAGCCACACACATCTTACTAGAATTGAGTCGATTCCATGTTGCGTCTCAGAATAACATTCATCCTTAGCTGCTAGATATGTACGCCTCCTAGTCGCTTTGGACGATTCTATATTGTGCAGTATATATATTATGACTTGTACAGGACGTGAAAATTGCATACAGGTCATTAAAAATGTCTTAAGCCTGAGAAGAGAATTTGCCTAGTTATGAGGGGTGGCTATTTGATCTGAACATATAGATGCATTTAAGATACTAGCTCTTTTGACACTGGTCTGAGCAATACTTTAAATGGACACTACTGAACTGGATCTCAAATTCAAGTTAAAGTTATTTTTGTCAAATACACCACAATACAGGGGCATTGCAGCTAATGACATAATTGTGTTTCGAGCTCAGACCCAACAATGCATAAAAGAATGGTAACAATGGGTAAAATAACATAAAATCAGATTAAATAAAATAGTAAATTATTTACAGAAAGTGTCTTACATATAAGTGTATGTGCATAGTGCGTGTGTTCAATTCGTTTTTAAAAGGTGTGTCTGTTCAAGGATCTTGAAGTATCTTTCTTGGCTTCATTTATCTCTCTAAGTTCATTGATCGTATAGTTTTCTATATCACCCTTTCCTCTGCATTGTTTTAGGTATTGTCAGATGTTCGGTTTCAAGTAAGGGGAGACGGACAACGTGGTCAAAATCAACGGGCGGCGGTGTTTATTAATAAAACCACAGCTTTAGGAATCAACAAGTACATCGTCTCTTTGGTTCAATCTAATTGTCTCTTTCATTCAATCTAATCGTCTCTCGGTGCTGTTCTCTGGTTGTTGTCTTGGTTTCCAGGCCAACACGCGTTCTCTCTAGTGGTCCGTGGTCTGGTTGTCACGGCAACCTTGCTTTCGGATCCTGGGAGGTTTGGGAGCGCTTGGTTTTCATCTACCCTCGGTGGAGTCTGCTATGAGCCTCGGCTCGGTCATCTGGTCTCAATTGGCTCTCTGTGTCATCGGCTCTTCAGTAGCCTGAGTGGCGAGTCTCCCTCTGTCGGTGGAGGTTTTCAGCGCTCCAGCTGCGATGCGATCTCTGTCATCGTCTGTCCCCATGGCTCTGTGTCTTCAGGTCCTTTCTGGTGTGTCAGCGCTTCTCCAGGTCCCTTCTGGGTGTGAGTCTCAGGCTCGGCTCTCCAGGGATCCTCTCTTGTCTCCTCGCTCCCGTCACCGGGTGTGTGTGTGTCTGTCCGTCGCCATCAGCCCTTTTTATCAGAGAGAGAGAGAGAGAGAGAGAGAGAGAGAGAGAGAGAGAGAGAGAGAGAGAGAGAGAGAGAGAGAGAGAGAGAGAGAGAGAGAGAGAGAGAGAGAGAGAGAGAGAGCCCTGCCTGCCTATTCACGTTTCACAATCTGCCATCCTTCTTTGGCCACATTCCAGCAGGAACTTGTCTGCGGGTCTGGTGACAACTTACACATTTTCTGCTGACACAACCGTTTCACCATAGAACCTTGCCGGCCTGTTTAATCATTGATTAGTTTAATGCGTGCCATCTCTTCATGCTTCTTGTGACAAAATGTTTACATAGTCTAGATAAGAAACAGACTACTTTGTGTCCTGACAACAAACCATATATCCCCGTCCTTTAATAGAACACTTTATTTTCCTGATGAACATTTGACCAATACTGTATAGTTTTACCTTCTAGTTTTAAGAGTTTTTATTCTTTATTGTGACTAAGTTATTCTAATAGTTTCTAAGAGTTTATGCCTACATGTAACCTATGAAATTGCTAAATCTTTTAGTATATCATTGCTTTGCATTGTTTTTTCAACTAGTGGCAGTTATCTGTGTAAGGGGAGATTTCCAAATAGCCTGTGTCACCTTTCTGACCTCTGGGTTAGTCAGCAGCAGCCGTGTTGTAACCTGAAGTTCCTTCCGTAGGGTAAATATGACCTTTTTGATCTCAACTGTTATTCTGAGTTTTTAGTTCCTGTTTCAACGATAATGATCTCCTCTCTTTTCAGTTGGAGGTGGCCTAAACCACAGCTGCTAACCAGTGGAATGTGCATTAACGTCATAAACAGTCTTTTGCCCTCTCTCCCTCTCAAGCCTAGGGTCTCAGAAATAACTTCACATGGTGTTCTAAATGGCCTTTCTATCAATCAGCATTTTGTCTTTCTAATCATTTTCCTTGTACATTTCCCTTGCATTTATTCATGTTTTCATTTAGAAATATACGACAATCCACCCTTAGGGGGTTTAATAACCCACTATACAACATTAATTTTCTAAATTAAACATGTTAAAAATCATAATCATAATTTTTGCTAATATTTTTCTAAAATTTTCAAAAAAATCCAAAATTTACCCAAATTGAACTACAACCCCCTTTCCATCTGTACAGTTACAAAATCATCATTTTACCTACCTTTTCCTCCTTTCACAGTTATACACATTTATCAGTTATTATTATGACATCCAGTCTAAGAAAGCTGTTCCTGTTTTTACAAGAAACACTCTTTCAATAATAGCTTTGTTGTTTAGACTATTTTTTATCCGTGTAATTAGCTTAAATGTCTATTTTGTGTAATGGACTCTGCAAGAAAAAGATTAATACATCACACCACTAAAAGATTAACTCTCTAAACATTTGAGGGAAATTCAAACAAGCAACATAAATTATTTCTTCTCCTTGAAAAGACCACTGAGGCCTCAATTATCCTTCGCTTTCATCCCTGTCAGTTATCCCTATTCCAACCTCCTAAGGCCTTTACTGCTAACTCGTTTTTGACCATTTTCTTCTTGTTGTATTTTGTGCTAATCACAGCCTCTTCTTTGTTGTATGCAGGTCTCGGTACTGCTCCGATTCTCCACAGAAGGAAACGATTTTCCCTCTGTCCTTTTTGCATTTTGGATTATTATTTACAAAACACACAATAGATTGGAAACTTTTATTTTCGCAGATACATCTTTACTGTTCTGCATTTTGACAATACATTTTTCTCCAATTAATTATCTATGTATTTCACAGCTTCTTACGTTAGCATTCAATCAAATCATCTTTGTCTCATTTCTTTTTGTGCTGTACTGTTTTACTAGATATGCAATATCTCAAGATCAACACAACTACCACTTCCACCCTTGACAGTGGAATAACCATTATTTCACTTTCAAATACCTTGTTTCCCGACAGCTCCTCGGTCCGGACAGTCAGCTCCAGACGAGGCCAATCACCAACAGAACCTACGTGCATGGTCAACAAACCACAGTCCCTTTAAACACACATCACACACACTCCGCCAGCTTTCAACAAGCCGGTGCAGAGCCTCCCTAAGTCAATCATCAAATTCACATGTCTGCACTCTACATGAACACTGTCTGGCCAATTTGCGACCAAAAACCTACAAAGCTTCCTATAGACAGAGAAATATGTTTTCCCAACCCTTACCATAACCCAAAAAGTGACACAACCCTCCAGATTCTACATCCGGAGTCTTAATGAGCGGAAAACAAACCATGAACCAGCTCCCGTCCATTCTCAGTTTCCAGCTCATTATCTCAGACCTCCTACCAGTCTCGCTGTGTCACCACCACCTGCTATCCCTGACCGGCGAGAGAACTCCCCCAGCCAGCCAGTTCCTATAACTATCAGAGTACCAAACAAAAACAAACAAATTAACAAAAAATTGTGAGTGCCTACATACTACACACCCATCAAACAGAACTTAACAATCATCTAGAGGCATAAATACCCCCGCAAAACTAAGACAGCAAAATTAGAAATCCAAAAAGAAATAAAATAAGTAACGAAATAATAATTGTGGTTTTTTATACATATATATATTTTTTTTTTTTTTCAACTTTGACCACCCTTTGATCAAGTATTGTAATCACTACTATAAATAGTCCTTTGTTTCTAACTCTGTCTAATATTACATGTTCCATTGTTCCTGTCTAAAACCATAAATTTTGTTAGTTTAGATTAACCCATGCAATTTTCCCAGTTACTTCATCCCTCTATAGCCCCAACTTACCCTGGTTAGTCTTCCAAACCATTTTAGTAACTTGCACACCTAATCAAACCTTATCTATGTATCCTCATCTCTATCCTTATTCTAATCAGTCTCATTTTCCATCTTAATTTATCAATAACTCTATTTACTCAAACACCCAAAAGGCTTTGTTTGTGCATTTCCGCTTTGCTCTTAATTAACCTATGACCTATGCAGACACCTCCTCTGAAAATGTCCCAACTCTCCACATTCCCAGCAACCCTGTTTGGACTCTCGCTTCTTACTGGACGTTCGCTGAGTCCGCCACCCTTTGTAACATGACCGAGCGAAATGGCCAACCTCCCCACAATTCCAGCACACAGCCGACGCCGGCCATCCCAGGGGTTCCAGTTTACCCAGTTTACCACGACTCCCACAGTCTCTCGGCTGGCCTCCCACCGTCCTCGCCAGGTCAACCCCTCTCCCGTCCTCTGGGCGCATGTCCTGTTGCCTGGAGGAGAGAGGGGCATACCTGTCCTTTTCTGCTGCCTCTCCTCGGGCCTTCTCTTGTTGGGAGGGGCCTAGAAACTCACCCCTCCTGCGGTTCTGTTCACCCTGTCGCGGCCCAGTTCCCTGTCCGGGCAACGGGGCACAGGGCACTCTTTGATCCCGGCGGCCTAGGTCAGACGCCCGAAGCATGATCTCAACAGCTGTCGCTTCTAGCAGCGCAGCCTTTCTTGCCAGTTCTCGTTCCAATCTCTGAGTCTTGTGTGCGGCTTGACCGATCTCCAGCTGTGTCTTCATCAGATCTCGATGAACTGCCTCGTGTTGTTCGAACGCTGTCACAAACGCTCTCCGTCGTCTATAGGATGCTGCCTCCTCCCCCATCTCAGCACCGGCGGTTTGACTTCCCATCATTGGGCTCCGCCTCTCATCTTGGCTTTGGTGCTGAGGGCAGGGTGGACATGGGAAACGGGTGGGCTGTAGAAACTGTTCGTGTATTCCATACCTGCTGTCGGTCTCAGTTCCAGCCATCCGGCCAGAGTGGACTTCGTGGGACTGCTGTAACCTCAGTCTCTTTTTCTGCCCCTTGGTTAAACCGCAGTCGCCTGCAATGGACACTCCAGCTTGAATCGGTTCTGGTTGGAGTAACACCATTGTCACTGGTTCACTCCCCTGTATCGGAACCAAAGTCAACATTTCAAGTCCTTCTGTCGTACTGGTCACATGAGAGAAGTCCCAATTAATCAGATCATCACTGGTAAAGTCTATCTGGGAAATGTCTGCAGAGGCTCTCGGCCTACTCCCCCCAATGGCCCGATCACTAAGGCCCTTCTCCATATTGTTGTTGCTGTTATTCTATTGTTTTTGCATCTAACGCTTCAGTCGTTCCTATTAATGTTCCACTAAGGTGAACTTCCTATGTTACTGTCATTCACTTCACTCTTTCAAACACTCCTGTAACACTGTTTGAAAAAACAAGTTCCTCTGTCTTTCACTATTACCACTTACTTGAGTTAAAACACTCACACTGTCAAATTTTTACTGTGCAGACAAGGATTGATAACTGGCTTATCATTCATACTTATACCAAGGCTCATTACAGCCGTTTTCCTAGATGGTTATGGAAGTCGTTAGAGCTCCTGTCCGGCCGAGCACCTGTACAGAAAGAAAGCAGAAATATCCAGACTTAATACAGTGGCATTTCCCTATTATTCCCACTCTTCGTTATGCATTGGAAATGTCGGGCAACACTATACTAAAATATTTAGAGAGACACAGTGTGATTTGTTTGAAAAAATAACGATACAGCTTATCTTGTTTTTTGTCCGTTCCTTCAACAGGAACACTGGTGGTTTCCAATCCCCTGTGTGCTCTCTCCACCTGATTTCCTGGGAAATATAATCATTAATCCCCTTCCTATCCATCGTCTAATAATCCTTTGTAAACTTGGTCCTTCATCTGATTCTAATCTCTCCTTGCTTGATGAATCTGTTCATCCTAACCTTATTTCTTACTTTTAAATGCCCGATTAACGTATCGACTAAATGTATCATTCGCTTTTGCTTCACTCTTCATACAACATCAATTTCATTCACTCCTTATACAACATCCATTTCATTCATCCTTACACACAACCATTACCCCCCACAACACCTAATAAAAACTAATTAGTGTTGCTACTGCTACCAACCACCAATCAGGGAAAACAATAAACTTTTAGCAACTTATATCACTAAAACCCTGACCGACACATAGTACAGCTGGCCACGTTAATAAATTCATGGACACTCGCACTATGCCACCTGCAATATTCACCCAGTTCCCTGCATACACAAAGAACCGTCAACTCACAGCCCAAAGCGTCCTCCCTTCAGTTTCGAACCTGAACGGAAACACCCCAAGCCTTTCCACACCAAGAATATCACAAATCATCCTACCACCACCTGCACCTAGACAGGCCAGCGCCCATCCGGTACCTACCTCACATACACAATAACAACGTAGTTCAAATAAACCTACAACCAAATGCCCCACAACATGCCACAAACCTAGGGATGGCGAAATACAAGGATAGACAGAGGGGGGGCGAAGGGAAAAGAAAAAAGGAGGGAGGGATACAGGGATCCAGGGACTGAGGGGAGGAAAGGGGGGGGGGGGGGGGCACACAATGCAACATTAACTATTACCAAAACCGTCTACACTCAATCAGCAGAATACCCCGTATTGCCTGGTCCCGTTTACCCACAGGACTTCAAACCTATCACCATCATCTGCTGCCAACTTTAACTCAAATCAACCTTAACTTCAATCAGACTAAAAGAGTCCGCATGGAGAGACATAGAGGGAGGGGGGGAGGGCTCCAAAATAACCATGAATATCCTATTTACCCTTACGCAATAATTTAGCAAGTAACACTATTCTAATATAACCAATATAACCAATCTTAATATAACCAATACTCCACTCCCATGATGAATTGAAAATGGGGGACCCTGATGTAAACAAGACGAAAGTCTTTCTCTGGTCTGCATCCCCTTAACAATTGTGTGTACTGAGCTGTACCGTATTGTACCCATTCTACAATCTGTCAATAAAATTCTTCAATCAATCAATCAATCAGGCAATCTATCCTAAACAAAACTCCCTTTGTGCACCTGTCATCTCACAAAGTTAAGCTGGGAGACAGGGATGGAGCGGAGGGGGGCGGGGGTGGAGGAGGGAGGGAGGGAGGGAGGGAAGGAGGGAGAGAGGGAGGGAGGGAGGGAGGGAGGGAGAGAGAGTGGGAGGGAGGGAGGGAGGGAGGGACCGGGAGGGAGGGAGGGAAGGAGGAAGGGGAGAGTGTGAACGAGGGAGGAAGAGACAGAGGAAAAAAGGGGGGGGGGGGGGTTTCACGCAACCAAAGTCACAAACAAACTCACACATCTATCCCATACTATCCCACCAGCGCCATTACCCCTGGCCCATAACAAATACAGACCTATAATCAAACCAGTAAACACACCCATCATCAACAACAGAAAAAACCGATAAAAAGAACTCACAAATTCCCACAGATTGCCGCGCTTCAAAACCTATAATAATCACAACTGTTCTCTATTGTTTACTGCACCTCGTTCCACCTGTAAAGGTGAAACTATAAAAGAGGCAACAGCGCCCTCCGCTGGAACGTCTTGTCCATCACCACCAACGCACCACAACACTCACCACTTCCTGTAGGAGGCGCCCACGCCTCCCCCGCAAGTGCGTCATCACGCCGTACCATACCAAGACAACAACTTGACGTTCTACCTCAACCACAAAACTACAATTCCCAGAACCCTCTACACCGGAAGTCCCTGTCCTCCGCCTCTCTAAGATCCCGCTGCCAGCAACAGTAGCAACACGCGAGATTCCCAGAGAGTTCAATCATGCTATATTGTTAGCACAGGTAGCTTAGCATCTTAGCTTCGATAGCTCAGTGCTGCTAGCTCCTATTAGCTTAGCTCAGCATCCAACATCACTCCTCCTAAACGGCCCAGTCTCCTGTTGATCCGAGCGGCACAACACATCGCAACGTTTACACAACCCCAGCTATACCCCGTAACACAACTTTAATCCTATTTAGCCCCCGTTCACAGAACATATATCATTATCCTTATTCTAGCACGCTCGCCCGATTGGCCCCGCCTGACCGAAATACACAGTATATCAAACGCACCCCCAGCTCCGACGCTCTCAGTGACGTCATCAGCTCCAAAATCCCCGTTTTCTTTGATCTTTACTACATTACTTTTAGACTTCCACACCACCGTTTTGACAAATTTCAACGCACACTTCACATCATCTAGGTTCCATCACACATGCCATTCATTCAATTCACTCGAAAACGCAACACAGCAACCACACGCTAGTCCCGTCGCGCTCAGCTAATGCTGGCAGGACAGGGGTGTGGTTTCTCCCCGCTGTAGCCTTGGCCACCTGGTTCATAATAATACAAAAAATACCTTGACAATCACTCAGAGCTCCTAACATTCATCCATTTAAACACATATACTTAGCAAAACAATGTCCCATTCATAAGCATACCATTCATTTGCACACATTCATTCCTAAACGCATTTGCTGCCCACTTCACACAATATCCTCCTATGTTCTAATCCCCTGTGCAGTATCTACTTCCAAAGTGCTTCATATATCTACTGAGTCCGCGTTGCTATACCCCTGAGAAACCCACTCCATTCATGTATAGTAGCCCGTGAAGAGTTTTAATAGCGCCCCTTGTTGGCTTGTATTTCCTCTACATTCCCTCATTCCTCCACGCGGCTGATGTTCTTCAGATATCGACCTTAGCCAATCTGAGCCTAAATGACGTCGGACTAGAAGTGGTAATTCGCTTATGGAACGTCTTCCAAAGTCCATTACTCCGTCGCACCGATTCTAAGTGTGGTTTCTACAGCATCCTAGCCCGAACCCTAACCTCTTCTCATCTCCCTGTTCTCTGTCTCTCTTCGCGGAACCAGGCTACCCCCGTACTTCACCACGGTCCTCTTATTCTACTCTTTAAGATCTGACTACTCCTCTCTACCCTTTAATGAACCACTACGTCACGCACAGTCCCACTTCCCGCTATCTGTGACTAATCTCCGTTCTACTGCTCCTACGCCGGTCCCCTCAAATATTTTACCTAATCCCTAGCCTATCCCCTAAGCTGATATAACTAAATACAGACATCTATTTCCTCTCCTCACTTGGCCTTGTACCAACTATAGGCATCCTAACTGAACATCCCCTAACCCCTACGCTTCCTAAGTGCAGCGCCGGTGTGTGGCTGAGACCAGAGCCAGGTTGTGAAACCTGGACCCCGGTACTCCTCCAACACCAACATAACCTGATCCATCTCATTTCTACCTAATACAATAGCAACCCCAAAATGCGAGACTGCTTCGACCATTACCGATCTTAAACGCCATCACTTACCTAGTCCCGCTGGCCTTGGCTGAAGTGGACGATCATTCAGTCGCAGAGGGCTTCGATGATGGGGGGAGAACCTCTCCGTGTCCTTGAGAAGTGGCTGCCGTCGTCTTCAACCGGTTCTGGTCGAATGTAGCACGGGTCACGGACCAATTGAAGTATCTTTCTTAGCTTCATTCATCTCTATCTGTGATCGTATAGTTTTCTATATCACCCTTTCCTCTGCATTGGTTTAGGTATTTTCTCAGATGTTCGGTTCAAGTAAGGGGAGACGGACAACGTGGTCAAAATCAACGGGCGGCGGTGTTTATTAATAAAACCACAGCTTTAGGAATCAACAAGTACATCGTCTCTTTGGTTCAATCTAATTGTCTCTTTCATTCAATCTAATCATCTCTCGGTGCTGTTCTCTGGTTGTTGTCTTGGTTTCCAGGCCAACACGCGTTCTCTCTAGTGGTCCGTGGTCTGGTTGTCACGGCAACCTTGCTTTCGGATCCTGGGAGGTTTGGGAGCGCTTGGTTTTCATCTACCCTCGGTGGAGTCTGCTATGAGCCTCGGCTCGGTCATCTGGTCTCAATTGGCTCTCTGTGTCATCGGCTCTTCAGTAGCCTGAGTGGCGAGTCTCCCTCTGTCGGTGGAGGTTTTCAGCGCTCCAGCTGCGATGCGATCTCTGTCATCGTCTGTCCCCATGGCTCTGTGTCTTCAGGTCCTTTCTGGTGTGTCAGCGCTTCTCCAGGTCCCTTCTGGGTGTGAGTCTCAGGCTCGGCTCTCCAGGGATCCTCTCTTGTCTCCTCGCTCCCGTCACCGGGTGTGTGTGTGTCTGTCCGTCGCCATCAGCCCTTTTTATCAGAGAGAGAGAGAGAGAGAGAGAGAGAGAGAGAGAGAGAGAGAGAGAGAGAGAGAGAGAGAGAGAGAGAGAGAGAGAGAGAGAGAGAGAGAGAGAGCCCTGCCTGCCTATTCACGTTTCACAATCTGCCATCCTTCTTTGGCCACATTCCAGCAGGAACTTGTCTGCGGGTCTGGTGACAACTTACACATTTTCTGCTGACACAACCGTTTCACCATAGAACCTTGCCGGCCTGTTTAATCATTGATTAGTTTAATGCGTGCCATCTCTTCATGCTTCTTGTGACAAAATGTTTACATAGTCTAGATAAGAAACAGACTACTTTGTGTCCTGACAACAAACCATATATCCCCGTCCTTTAATAGAACACTTTATTTTCCTGATGAACATTTGACCAATACTGTATAGTTTTACCTTCTAGTTTTAAGAGTTTTTATTCTTTATTGTGACTAAGTTATTCTAATAGTTTCTAAGAGTTTATGCCTACATGTAACCTATGAAATTGCTAAATCTTTTAGTATATCATTGCTTTGCATTGTTTTTTCAACTAGTGGCAGTTCTCTGTGTAAGGGGAGATTTCCAAATAGCCTGTGTCACCTTTCTGACCTCTGGGTTAGTCAGCAGCAGCCATGTTGTAACCTGAAGTTCCTTCCGTAGGGTAAATATGACCTTTTTGATCTCAACTGTTATTCTGAGTTTTTAGTTCCTGTTTCAACGATAATGATCTCCTCTCTTTTCAGTTGGAGGTGGCCTAAACCACAGCTGCTAACCAGTGGAATGTGCATTAACGTCATAAACAGTCTTTTGCCCTCTCTCCCTCTCAAGCCTAGGGTCTCAGAAATAACTTCACATGGTGTTCTAAATGGCCTTTCTATCAATCAGCATTTTGTCTTTCTAATCATTTTCCTTGTACATTTCCCTTGCATTTATTCATGTTTTCATTTAGAAATATACGACAATCTCATTAGAGGCCACAGGACTTTAGGAGCCTTCCTATGTGTTTATGTAAATTAATGAAGGTATTGATTCGACGGCAGGTCTATTTGCGACCTTGTAGTAATATACTGTATTATAGTCTTCTATCTAGTCAGATTTTACATGAAACACCACAGACCTATGTGGTGGAATTAATGATAAAAGAAAGCAAATATTTGACAGGAAGGTTGTAAACAGGATGGTTAAACAAGTATAACTGCCTTCTGTGATGAGACTGTAGGTGATGTTTAATTAAATGCAATGAGGCAAGGATCACAAATAGAATATCAGAATTGTCACTGCTGTGCAGAATATGCAGTAATAGGAGCTTAATAAATAGAAGATACAGCGTATTTTCAGGGGTGGAAATAATGTATTTGCTGTACACAGCATTCAGTTTTTACACACCTGCAACTCGTCTACCTCTGTACCACTCTGTGTATAACTTTTACATCGCAGCATCCTCAAGTGAAATAGTTAATAAATGAAAACTTTATTTAACAGATTGCAGAATGGGTACAATACAGTACGGCTCAATACATACAATTGTTAAGGGGATGCAGACCAGAGAAAGACGTTTGTCTTGTTTACATCAGGGTCCCCCATTTTCAATTCATAGTGACATTTATGACATTACACAACATACATGACATTTATGGCATAGGGACATACATGACATACAGGTACATAGTACTGTTACATTTGTGACATATATGATATGCAAATATACAGTACTGTTACCCATAGATCCTGACAGTATATACATATCATGGGGAGGAGACTGTACATTAGGAGGGGGTGGGTGGGTGGGAGAGAAATATACATACGGTGGGGGGGAGACTGTAGGAGGGGGTGGGAGAGAGATATACATACGGTGGGGAGATAATATATACGGAGGGGAGGAGACTGTCTATTAGGAGGGGGTGGGGGGGGTTTGGCCATTTACGGTGGCCAGTTTAGAATTGCAGCCTCCCGTACAGGGCTGTACACTGCGATGAGATGATTGCAAATTGCGCCCTAATTTTGTCTGTGCGAGTTTAAAATAATATCTGGGGGCAAGCTTGCAAGTGGTGATTTCACTCCTAAATTAATCCATACAAATTGGATAAAAAAAATAGTAAAACATTAGCCTACAACCAGGGCTGTACAGTGCGATACAATGTTGCGGTTGTAATTTCATTAGACAGACCAGCGCGGACATTTAATAACATGCAATTTAATTGACACGAGCAATGAGCTATCGTTAGCAGCAGCTAACGATAGCTGCTAACCAAGGTATCCATTAGGGCTAAGCTAACTAGCGATAGCTGCTAACCAAGGTATCCATTAGGGCTAAGCTAACTAGCGATAGCTGCTAACCAAGGTATCCATTAGGGCTAAGCTAACTAACGATAGCTGCTAACCAAGGTATCCATTAGGGCTAAGCTAACTAGCGATAGCTGCTAACCCTGGAAAACGGTCAAAGCGGACTCCACAACACTAGTTCCATTTGTGAGGAAAGGGGGTGGGTTATATTAAAAACGCTTTACACGAACGAACGCTTAAAACGAATCAGCGCCGTTTCGCATCCCAAAAGGGGTGAGTGAGAACACTCCCCCCCCCGTGCCCCGGGGCGGTGATTTGATCTGAGTGAGAAAGGCCCCTAAGCCATCCTAGGTAGTCAAAGTGGGCAGGGGTGAGGTGGGTTCTAGGAGTAAGGTCAAGTAGTAGTCTGACCAGTTTGTTTTGTGATATTTGTAATCTTGTTTTTAGCGCCTTTGAGGTGCTTTGGTACCGTGAGGTGCAAGCATAGTCGTAGTACCCTTGAATGAGTGCTCCTGCCAGAGTCTTCAGGGTATTCTTGTTTACCAGAGAGGACAATATAACATGTAGCAGACAGACTACCATACTTCACAACAGTGCAAAATACCCTTTGCAACAACCAACTGAGTCCTATCAATTGGAAACATATTGAAATGTAGTCATAATGTGCATGCGTAATTACGCGCAATGACTGCATTAGCACCGTTGGGATGACTATGGTCACAGCGTGACACGTTTTATTCCCCCTGTTGCGCCAGCTGTTATTATTATGACTCGTATGCTTTATTACTAACTAACTTGTGCCTATTATTACTATTGACATGTAATTGAAACAGATTTTTTTCATTGTTAAGCATTCCGTCTGGGCTTTAATAGGCGAGTCTCTCCCAAAAGGAAAGATACATTGTACCTTCCTTGTGTATTTTTTTTTTAATCTTCATAAAAGTAACTGTAGATTTAATTCATCATGAGCTACATAAAGCCTTCCACAGAAGTGGTAATCTTCCACAGAAGACGAGGTAACACATATCATGCCGACGCCAGCAATGACTGTGTTTACCAGCACTGAGAAAGTACAAGTTTATAACCAAAAGCATGACACCAGATGCCTTGTTTTACTGCCAGTCCATCACCAGGCAGCTCGACTCACCGGGGAACGAGTACTGGATTATAATGACATTTAAACCATTTTAAAAGCAAAATACTGAGACAAGTTGCTGCTCACTGCACCATGTGACGACGGAAAGGAGAGCTTTGGAACGTGTCCAAACTAACCACGGCTCTCCAGATGGTTTTAACCTAATGGGACATGCTTGTGCTAACTGACCCATTAGGTGTTCGATTTCAACTATGTTCCCACGTTTGTATTTTAGCCCGTTTTGGCGAGAAGAAAACACAAGTAGCAGAGCTTTTCAGCTGCAGAGTTGTAGACAGGGTGGGTTGAGTCTGCATGGCTCTCATGTAGTATTTAAGACCAGCCCCCTGTCCCAGCTCCACTACCAGTCAGCTCGGACTATTTTGTTGCATTTCGTGTTGATCAGACGATAGAAGAGAACCATGGCAGAAGTCGCTCCAGCCGCTGCCCCTCTGGCTAAAGTCCCCAGGAAGAAAGCTGCCTCCAAGCCGAAGAAGGCATCAGGTCCCAGCGCCGCAGAACTCGTCCTCGAGGCGGTATCTGCCTCTAAAGAGAGGAGCGGCGTGTCCCTGGCTGCGGTAAAGAAGGCTCTGGCTGCCGGTGGCTACGACGTGGAGAAGAATAATTCACGTGTGAAGACCGCTGTGAAGAGCTTGGTGTTAAAGGGCACTCTTGTCCAGCTCAAGGGTACCGGTGCCTCCGGCTCCTTCAAAATCAACAAGGCTGAAGCCAAGAAGCCCGTCAAGAAAGCAGCTAAGAAAGCGCCAGTGAAGAAACCTGCTGCTGCTAAGAAGGCTGTTGCTAAAAAGCCTGCCGCTAAGAAGTCTCCAAAGAAGCCTGCAGTCAAAGCCAAGAGCCCCAAGAAGGTGGCAGCTAAGAGCCCCAAGAAGGTGGCAGCTAAGAGCCCCAAGAAGGTGGCAGCCAAGAGCCCCAAGAAGGCCGTGAAGAAGCCTGCAGCCAAGAAAGCCCCCACGAAGAAGGCTGCCAAGCCCAAAGCAGCGAAGCCCACGAGGACGGCAGCCAAGAGGAAGTGAAGGTCTTAAGCTTTACTGTCTAAAACACACAAAAGGCTCTTTTTAGAGCCAACCACTACTATCCCTGAAATGGCACATTCCCTCGTATAAATGCATTGTTTAATGCTGGATAGAAGCAAATCTAAGTCACATGTTTGTGTCCTGGATACATTGCAGCAGCACCAGTTAAGTAGAGCTGAGTGTTCAGTTACTGCATCATTTGATTCATATTCTGGAAGATGAGTCGATTCCAGTCCAGAAGAATAAAACATAATTTAGATACACTTAAATCTAAATACGATGTGATTTAACATTGAATGTAATTATGTTCCTGTTATTAATATCAGTCTAGAAGATACTGCTATACATACCAGAACATTTTATATGGACTGCTGCCTTTTAATTGCATTGAGCATTAATGAACAACACAAAGATTCAATGTCCCCAATGGTATTCAAACTAATTTACTCCCAATAACTCAAACTAAATGAATGTGTGCAAAACAGTTAGTGGATGTTAGTGAGATAATGTGCTAAATACATTTCTTCGTTTCCCCTTTAAAGTTCCAACCTTGTTTATACAAAAACTACAGCTAGTTTCAATGTCAATGTTATATCTAGAAAAGCATATTTTAACAGGCAGCATTGCTGCATTATTTTGAATAACTGATTTAGTCCAGAACTCCATTGCTGTCTTGTAGTTATGTTAGAATTTCATAGCTGTAGTTTGGGCAATAATAATGGAGAAAGTAAAACACATGATCATAATATGAATTATGATATATACTGTACCTCATAATGGGCTAACTTCTAGTCAGTTAAATTATAGTGAAATGAACACTCACCTGGAACCCTCTCAAAGACTCCTGACTGTCTTTTTTTAACATTAAAATGTATTGTCATCGTACAGGGTAAGTACAGTACAACAAAAATAACTTCAGTGCAAATACAAAAGTAAAGTGCAAAATACAATGTATAAGTGATTAAACTGGAGTACGTGTATAAATTAGTATTAGTGCTAATTAGACACAATACAATTTTGGTTTCAATATCAATCTTCTATCTAGAAAAGCAGGTTTTAACAGGAAGCATCACTGCATTATTTTTGAATGACTGATTTAGTCCAGAACTCCATTGCTGTCTTGTAGTTATGAATTTCATAGCTGTAGTTTGGACAATAACAATGGAGACAGAGTCATACTTATATACATAAGGTATGTAACTGACCGCCAAGGGTAAAGATGCCTATCATCTTTACTGTCAGTAAGCTTTGATTTGCGTTGGTCTAGATGATCAATTTCTCTGTATAGGCTCAGAATACTGAGCCCTCTATTTATCTATCTAAGAAAATAATATTTCGGAGCCACTTGTGCACTTTCATTTAGTGTCCACATGGGGGCAGAGCTCGTCTTTCTTTAGTATAAAGGTCACAGCTTTCTGTGTGACCAAGGCGGAAGTAACTCAGATAACGATGGAGCAGGCAGCGAATTGTATGATGGAAGGACCTTACTCCAGTTAAATTAACTACCCTTGGTAAAGCGGAATAAGGTATGTCGAACACTCAAATGTATTATTATTATTACTGTTGTTGAAGATATGTTGTTGTATATTTATGTGTGTAACCGCCAAACATTTATAAACATATAAAGTGGTGCACTCACGAAGCAGATTCTAATCAAAGGCACCTGCTGCCGGACAAGTAACGTTATTATATATCATTGTTTTTCCCTGAGTGCCTTTGCTATGGAAGACGAGTTCACCCTTTAAATATCTTTAATACAATTGTTTGTTTGAACACTTTGGTATAATAATGAACGACATGTGAACAATATTGAAATGTGAAATATGTAACTAATTGTATGTTTGTGTTTGACTGTCCTATGCAGTTTTCACGGTGCAAACGAGGTGCAAACGAGGTGCAAACGAGGTGCAAACGAGGTGCAAACGGACCAAATGAGGCAACCGTCACTACCTGTACAAAGTACCAAAGAAAAGCTACAGTACTGCTAAGCTGAAATGCAAGAGAAAAAAGAGAAAATAAATAAAAGCATCTGTACGAAACATAACCGCATCTTTATTTCAAGACCAAGCCGGGGGGCAGTTACAGTGAAAACTTACCCGACTCTGAAGAGTGAAAACTTACCGACCAGTGGTGAGTGAAAACTTACCGACCAGTGGTGAGCGAAGACTTACCCATACTCTGAAGATGATAAACAGTGAGTAAAACCCATACTCTGAAGATGAGCAACAGTGAGTAAAACCCATACTCTGAAGATGATAAACAGTGAGTAAAAACCCATACTCTGAAGAGGATAAATGTATTATGAAACCTCATTCTGAAGTGGATAAATGTGAAATAGACCTTACTCTGAAGAGGATGGATGTATTATGAAGACTTTATTCTGAAGTGGATAAATGTACAATGAAGACCATACTCCAAAGAAAATGCATGTATGTTGAAGACCTCACTCTGAAGAAAATGCATGTACAATGAAGACCTCACTCTGAAGAAAATACATGTATGTTGAAGATCTTACTCCGAAGAGAACACATGTATTTTGAGGACCCTACACTAAAGAAAATACATGCATGAAGAGAAGGAAGAATGAACCTACTAATTACCCTCATGCTGTCTGGTATCCATCCCAGCAAACCCACGGACGTGTGGCAACTCCTGTATATCTAATTACCCTCATGCTGTCTGGTATCCATCCCAGCAAAACCACGGACGTGTGGCAACTCCTGTATATCTAATTACCCTCATGCTGTATGGTATCCATCCCAGCAATACCACGGATGTGTGGCAACTTCTGTATATCTAATTACCCTCATGCTGTCTGGTATTCATCCCAGCAATACCACGGACGTGTGGCAACTCCTGTATGTTTAATGAATATTATGCTGTCTGATATCCATCCCAGCAAGTGGAACTCTTAAATACCATCTAGTTATTTGATATTTTGAGTGTATGTGATCAAGCACAATGTCGGCCCAAGAAGACGAAGCTGGCAACCCCTTGGAGTTGGAACAGAACAGAACGGGTGCTCGCCAAAGAACTCTAACCGAGAAAGGAAAAGAAAACCGTGAAGTGGAGGATAAGAGGAATGAGAAAGCTTTTAACAAAGCTTATCAGAAGTGGAAGAAGATAGCCAAGGAAGCAAGAGGGAAGCTAAGAACCTTCTGTCCAGCAGAAGAACTTGAAAGACTAAAACAAGACATTCAAGCAAGTTGTGACTTAGTAAGAAGTTTATATGAGTCCATTTTACGTAACCATGCCACGACTCCTGAGATCGCAAATAAAATGGACGCCTGTATTCAGCTGACGACAGACACCCAAGAGCTTGTGTGTAAGCAGCTGGAAACAAAAGAGGAAGATTTTAATGAAAGACTTGAGAAGGAGAGGGTGAGAATAGCTCTGAACAAAGAAGAGTACAGATCTGTATATGGTCACACAAATACTGAAACAATTCACTCTCAACGTTCCAAGGCATCAAACAGGCGGAGGGAAGCTGAACTCGCGGCTAAAGTGGAAGAGGTAAAGGCCATGCAAGTGATCCAGGCTCAGCAAACCAGTCTCCTCCAACTAGAGGGGGAAGAGGCAGCCATGCTGATGGAAATGGAGAAGTTGAAGGTACAGAGTCGACGTAAGCTGGAGGAGGAGAGGATGAAGTTACAGCAGCTACAAGCAGAGAAGGAAGTCCAGGTAGCAGCAGCCCGAGTGAGGGCATACAGTTCGGGAAGTGATCTAGACAACGAAGAAGAAGAAGTCACTGACCATGAAATAAATACTGCTTACCAAAATCCTGAATATAGTGCTCCGCTACATCCTACGGCATTCCAACGTCAAGCATCTCCCAGCGCGACGGCAAACCAAGAGGCCTTCAGTCTAGCCGAAGCAATCACAAGTGCATTAAGCATGAATCGCCTACCTACACCAGAACCAACAATATTCAACGGTGACCCTATGAAATTTGTTGATTGGAAGATGACCTTCATGACCCTGATACATCGAAAGCCTCTCCCAACAAGTGATAAGATGTTTTATCTGAAAATGTACCTTACTGGAGAAGCTCGTAAGTCTGTGGAAGGATTCTTTTACAGAGACTCCGAGGAAGCATATAAAGGTGCCTGGAGAGTGTTGGAAGAGAGGTATGGAAACCCCTTCATTATACAAAGGGCGTTCAGAGACAAGCTAATGAGATGGCCTAAGATAAACACAAACGATCCTCTGGCGCTCCGAGAATTTGCAGACTTCCTACAGGGATGCACAGAGGCAATTCCACATGTCCGAGGGCTGGACATCTTGAACGACTGTGAAGAGAACCACAAACTGCTCAAGAAACTACCTGAGTGGATTGTGCGAAGATGGAGCAGGATCATCGTAGAAGAGCTAGATAAATCTGGAAGCTATCCAAGTCTTGCACACTTTTCAAAGTTTCTGAACAAAGAGGCACGAATAGCTTGTAACCCCATCGCTACCCCACTACTGTTGAACTCCAGAGCCTCAGACGAGAGGTTTTCCAAGAGAGCCAGAGCGTTGAATACAAGCACTCACATAAAGAGCAACATCGTGGAGACACAGTATTCACCCTATAGAGCCAGACCACCTTGCCCAATCTGCAAGAATGAGAATCATGGCATTGCTACATGCACTAACTTCGCATCAAGGTCTATAGAGGATAAGAGAACGTACATCTACCAAAATCACCTCTGCTTTGGATGTCTAAAGAAGGGACACTCCAGCAAGGACTGTAAACGGCGACATACCTGCAACACCTGCAACCGTCGTCATCCAACGTGTCTGCACGAAGAGAGGTCACAAGCACCAGAGACAACCCAGAGTGGCACATCTACTGCAAACTACCGGGGCCAAGAAGTCTGCAGAGTCGTGTCTCACACTACAACCCGATGTGCTTCTGCGACCTCAAGCATTGTCCCAGTCCTTGTGTCTTCAGTTCAAGAGCCACAGATAACGGTGCTCACTTACGCACTACTCGACACACAGAGTGATACAACGTTTATCTTAGAGGACCTGCTTAAGGAGTTAAGTGTGGAAAGTCAACCTGTGAAGCTGAGACTCAGTACAATGACTGCTGTAAATACAGTTATAACCAGCAAGAGTGTCAGCGGCCTACAAATCAGAGGACTCCATTCTGCAAACAACATCAGAGTGCCACAAGCCTACACTCGTAGCTTCATCCCAGTAGACAAATCCTACATTCCTACTGGTAAAACAGCGCTACAGTGGCCTCACCTCAAGCATCTCGTAAACAAGTTGCCAACACTTCTAGACTGTGAAGTGGGTATGTTAATAGGATGTGATTGTCCCTCAGCGCTAGCTCCACTCGAAGTCATCACAGGCTGTGAAAACGAACCTTTCGCACAGAGGACAGAGCTTGGCTGGAGCATAATAGGCTCATCTAACCCTCATCTGGACCGACAAGGGAGCCAGAGCTTTGTACATAGAGTGTCAGTAAAAGAAATACCAGCCCCGTCTACAACAGATGTCCTTAAAGTACTTGAGTCGGACTTCTCTGAAAGGAACTACGAGGACAAGTACGTGTCTCAAGAAGATGTTCACTTCATACAATTCCTCAGCGAGAACATCAGACAGAAAGAAGATGGACACTACGAGATGCCTCTACCTTTCAAGGGTAGCAGCCCACCATCCCTACCAAACAACAAGAGACTAGCTACAGTCCGCCTCCAGTCTCTAAAGAAGAAGCTAAAGACGGATAAAGAGTATCACGAACGCTATAAGGCTTTCATGAAAGACATCATCGAGAAAGGTGACGCAGAACTTGACCATACCACTTCATATGGAGAGACCGCTTGGTACCTTCCTCATCACGGCATTTACCACCCTCAAAAGCCTGGCAGGCTACGGGTCGTGTTTGACTGCTCAGCTAAATTCTGTGCAGTTTCCCTAAATGACTGTCTATTGACCGGTCCCGACTTAATCAACTCCCTAATAGGAGTTCTATGCCGCTTCAGAAAGGAAGACGTGGCCATAATCTGCGACGTGGAAAGAATGTTCCACCAGTTCTTCGTCCACCCTGACTCTCGAAAATACCTCAAGTTCCTGTGGTGGAGGGAAGGTGATTTGGAAACGGAACCACAGGAATACAGGATGGCAGTTCACCTCTTTGGAGCTGCTTCGTCTCCTGGATGTGCCAATTTTGGCCTAAGGTACATGGCACACCAACATAGAGAAGACTACCCAGCAGCCTCAGCCTTCATTGAGAAGAACTTCTACGTTGATGATGGGTTAGCCAGCGTTTCATCAGTCGAAGAGGCCAAGAAACTGATCATCGAGGCACAAAAATTGTGCAAACGAGGAGGCCTGCGCCTCCACAAATTCAACTCTAACCACAAAGACGTCCTCAACTGTGTGAAACCCTCAGAAAGAGCAACAATCACTGACCCTCTCGAACTTAAGCTGGAAGCGACCCCAACTGAGCATGCACTTGGCCTTCAGTGGTCTATAGACAACGACACCTTCAGCTTCAATGTCAACATGAAAGACCAGCCTTCAACCCGTCGAGGAATCCTCTCCATCGTCGCCTCTCTTTATGACCCACTCGGGTTTGTTGCCCCATTCACCCTAAGCGGGAAACGCATACTCCAAGAACTATGCCGCAGAGGCATAAGATGGGACGATCCACTGCCAGATGACTTAAAGCCACGGTGGGAGGAATGGAAGATCGGGCTACATAACTTAAAGGAATTCACAATCCCTAGATGCTATCACCCACATGACTTCGGCAACATCATCAAGACGGAACTGCATCACTTTGCCGATGCCAGCAGCATGGGGTATGGCGCTTGTTCCTACCTCAGGTACAAAAATGACAAAAATACAGTACACTCCAGTCTTGTGATGGCCAAAGCAAGAGTAGCACCCACCAAGGTCTCAAGCATCCCACGACTAGAGCTCTCAGCGGCAGTGGTCGCAACCAAATTAAGTGTGTTGCTGAAAAGAGAACTGCAGATGAAGATCGATGAAGAATTCTTCTGGACAGATTCACAAGTAGTTCTGGGCTACATCAATAATGAGGCAAGAAGGTTCCATGTGTTCGTCGCGAACAGAGTCCAACTGATAAGAGAAAACACTGACCCAAGTAAATGGCACTATATCGAAACAGCAGAGAACCCGGCAGATCATGCCTCCAGAGGCCTTCAGGCATCTCACATTCCTTCAACAAACTGGATGTCAGGTCCTACATTTCTCTGGGAGCAAGAAGTACATCCCAAACTGAATCCCTTCGCAGACTTACTCGTAGGCGATCCTGAGGTTAAGGCTGTCCAAGCTTTCACAACCAAAGTTAACAGTTGTACAGACATTCTAAGTCACCTAAATCAGATCTCTTCATGGTCAAAGATCCTGAAAGTAGTCGCAAGAATCAAGAGGCTGGGATCGGGAAAAGTACACAACACCGAACTGGTGACAGTCGAAGAACGAGAAAGAGCTGCCAAAATAGTGATCAAGCTTGTCCAGCAGCAAGCCTTCTCTCAGGAAATTAAGAGATGCCAGGAAGGAGATGCTCTCCCAAGTTCAAGTGCTCTCCATTCCCTTGATCCAATTCTGCATCAAGAACTTCTCTGTGTGGGTGGAAGATTGAGACGCTCATCCCTCAGTCAAGAAATGAAACATCCCATCATTTTGCCAAAAGACAGCCCTATCACCAAGCTAATTACGGCTCATCACCACGCTCAAGTTTGTCACCAAGGCCGAAGTCAAACCCAAATGGAACTGAGGGCAAATGGTTTCTGGGTCATTGGTGGGAGCAAATTAGTAGCCAAGCTGATTCACAACTGTGTACGATGCAGGAAACTCCGACGACCTACTCAAGAGCAGCAAATGGCTGAACTCCCTAAAGAGCGTGTGGAAGACTCACCGCCTTTCTCATACAGTGGCATGGACTGCTTCGGCCCCTTTCTGATTAAAAAGGCTCGAAAGGAGTACAAAAGGTATGGCCTGATACTAACTTGCCTAGCTTCACGAGCTGTCCACATCGAGATGCTTGAAGACTTATCAACAGACTCATTCATTAACGCCTTGAGATGCTTCATCAGCCTCAGAGGAGCTGTTCGGCAACTTCATTGCGACCACGGTACTAACTTCGTGGGAGCTAGAAACCAGTTTAAAGAAGCACTCAAACAATGTGACGCCAGTTTACTGGAGATCTTTCTAGCAGAGAAACAGTGTGAATTTGTCTTCAACGCTCCATCTGCCAGCCATGCAGGTGGTGTCTGGGAACGTCAAATCAGGACAGTAAGAAATGTGCTGAACGCCACTATCGCTCTGTGTCCAGGCAGACTTGATGACGCCTCTCTTAGAACACTCTTCTATGAAGCTACAGCTATTGTAAACAGCCGACCACTGACAGTAGATGGTATCAACGATCCTATGGCGCTAGAACCCTTAACACCAAACCATCTCGTCATGATGAAGTCTAAAATCGCTCTTCCACCCCCTGGGAGATTTGTTAAAGAGGACATGTATGCAACCAAGAGATGGCGCAGAGTCCAGTACCTAATCGAACAATTCTGGAGCCGCTGGAAGAAGGAATACCTCCTGAACATTTCTACACGCCAGAAGTGGCACGTACCACGGCGTAACCTCAAGGTGAACGACATAGTCATCCTCAAGGACAGTAACCTGCCAAGAAGCCAGTGGCAACTATGTCGGGTCGTCGAAGCCACTCCAGAGAGCGACGGTCTAGTACGTCGAGTAAAAATACAGACTGGGGAGCGAAAAGATCACTCTACCAGACCTTCAGTCCTCGAGCGACCGATCCAGAAATTGGTACTCCTCCTCGAGAGTAATTAGTATAGAAATGCTTGAAAAATATTATTTTGATGCTATGTGAAATCTAAAAGGAAATCCTGTATGACTAAATTAATTGTTTTTGTGCTTATCCGTCATAGCAGGATTTGGTGGGAGTGTAACTGACCGCCAAGGGTAAAGATGCCTATCATCTTTACTGTCAGTAAGCTTTGATTTGCGTTGGTCTAGATGATCAATTTCTCTGTATAGGCTCAGAATACTGAGCCCTCTATTTATCTATCTAAGAAAATAATATTTCTGAGCCACTTGTGCACTTTCATTTAGTGTCCACATGGGGGCAGAGCTCGTCTTTCTTTAGTATAAAGGTCACAGCTTTCTGTGTGACCAAGGCGGAAGTAACTCAGATAACGACGGAGCAGGCAGCGAATTGTATGATGGAAGGACCTTAATCCAGTTAAATTAACTACCCTTGGTAAAGCGGAATAAGGTATGTCGAACACTCAAATGTATTATTATTATTACTGTTGTTGAAGATATGTTGTTGTATATTTATGTGTGTAACCGCCAAACATTTATAAACATATAAAGTGGTGCACTCACGAAGCAGATTCTAATCAAAGGCACCTGCTGCCGGACAAGTAACGTTATTATATATCATTGTTTTTCCCTGAGTGCCTTTGCTATGGAAGACGAGTTCACCCTTTAAATATCTTTAATACAATTGTTTGTTTGAACACTTTGGTATAATAATGAACGACATGTGAACAATATTGAAATGTGAAATATGTAACTAATTGTATGTTTGTGTTTGACTGTCCTATGCAGTTTTCACGGTGCAAACGAGGTGCAAACGAGGTGCAAACGAGGTGCAAACGAGGTGCAAACGGACCAAATGAGGCAACCGTCACTACCTGTACAAAGTACCAAAGAAAAGCTACAGTACTGCTAAGCTGAAATGCAAGAGAAAAAAGAGAAAATAAATAAAAGCATCTGTACGAAACATAACCGCATCTTTATTTCAAGACCAAGCCGGGGGGCAGTTACAAGGTACTTCATATTGGCTAACTTCTAATCAGTTAAATGAATAGTTAATATCCTATACTCTAGGATATGTTATCCATACTGTTCAAACTCTGAACTCTGTTTCCTACTGCCTTACACAAACTATATTCTACACATGTAACTCTTGTGTGATAGCATGTACAATAATGCTGCATACACTGCATGTATAGTATATCTATCCACTTATGTCTTAATACACCTGCATATCATCTTTTTATATATCCTTTACCTTGCACTGGTCAGTATGACTTACTACCATAGTGTCTTTATACCTGTAACACTGTACATACATCTGATCAGCACTAGTAATTTATATATACTCCAGTTTAATCCTATTGCACTTTATTGTTACATTTGTACTCTAGTTAGGCACCAATTTGTTTCCGTTGTACTATACTTGTGCTGTATAATGACAATTCATGTTAATCTAATCTGATCTAAAATAGTGAAATTAAAACACTAATTTGGCTGGAATGCTCTCAATGTCGAATGTAAACGTCGCTATTTCAGCACCATGGACAGTACCGGACCACACTGACGAAGCCATTTTGGAAATGGGGAAAGCATGCAGGCTCAACCAAAATTAACTCCAGACAAGGCTCTGGGGCAAACAATGATAATCCGGATTGTATTTATTTTTAACCATATAGGTAATTTATTTGTCAGCAGTGTATTAGATGAACTAATGGATCCGAGAAAACTGAATATGAATGTATGACTTCAATATTACGTTTTGCAGTCTCAAGTTATGAATAAAATAATTCAGGAGTACAGTTGAGTAAAACATCAAACATTTATTTCTCTTAAAAAGAAAAGGTATATCTTGCATCATATTTTAATTTTGTATATTAAAGTATATTTAGTTTTTAAGAATTGTAAAGGATAGGCAAAAATAAGCATGTGCTTCAGCCAATTCCTTTTTTCTGTCATTGAGTTTGGATTTTGTGTGCGAGCTTGCTTTGAATATGTACATTTGTGATTTTTTCTTTTCCTTTTGAGTCCACACATGTTTTTGATTTGTCTGTAGACAAGGACAGAAAAGAAACGATTCATCATCATCCTAGTTACTTTGTATTGAGCTACGATGGTCGTGAAACGAACGTATTACACATCAACAACTTCATCCACGTGGAACCAGAACATAGTTAAAATGAGGAAATGGGGCTCATTCATGATTATTGAGGTGGCTCTTAAAAGAGCCTTTAGGGGGACAACTAGTCAACAGGTCGATTTAAGCGCGCTCTCCGCGGATGCGGCGGGCCAGCTGGATGTCTTTGGGCATGATAGTCACCCTTTTGGCGTGGATGGCGCACAGGTTGGTGTCCTCAAACAGACCGACCAGATAAGCCTCGCTGGCCTCCTGAAGAGCCATGACAGCAGATCTCTGGAAGCGCAGGTCGGTCTTGAAGTCTTGGGCGATTTCTCTGACAAGACGCTGGAAAGGCAGCTTGCGGATCAGCAACTCGGTGGACTTCTGGTAACGACGGATCTCTCTCAGCGCCACGGTACCGGGCCTGTAACGATGAGGTTTCTTCACGCCGCCGGTAGCGGGTGCGCTCTTACGGGCAGCCTTGGTGGCGAGCTGCTTCCTTGGGGCTTTGCCACTGGTGGACTTACGAGCGGTCTGCTTAGTTCTGGCCATTATGAGAAACTATGTTTCAGTCTTCAGCAATCAGAAGTCTAAAATCTGACTTCATAAGTAACCCTCAGCAATACTGATCATCTCCGGTCCCCTCTCCCTCCATGTTTAGCAGGATACACAGCCTCCACATCTGGCTCAAAGGTTACTCTGCTCAACAGGCATCCCCTGTGGTTTGGACTTCAACAAATTCACTGATAACCACACCATGCTCTCTCCACTCGTAATGTTAATGCTTCAAATCTAGTCACAATTTCTCTAGATGTGTTTCTGTCATACAACATAAAATCACAGATTAGGGCCTAACTTTTCTGAACAGTATTTACTAATAAGGACACTTTTGATCAAACTGATCAGCAGCTCAATAGTTGCTTTTATGTTTCACAAGGTGCTCTGAATCTGCTTTTACAAAAAAAATATTTTCTGTTTTACCATGGTACCAGTCATAAATTATTGACCATGGTACAGCCATATAGTAAATGTAATGGAACCATTAATAACATGGTTATAACATGGTATAGTCAGGATACATTTTTGTAAGAGATGTTTCTAAATGGAAATGGAGGACCCTGATGTAAACAAGACAAACGTCTTTCTCTGGTCTGCATCCCCTTAACTAACAATTGTGTGTATTGAGCCGTACTGTATTGTACCCATTCTGCAATCTGTTAAATATTGATTGATTTATTGAACATTTTATTAACAGATTGCAGAATGGGTACAATACAGTACGGCTCAATAAGGGGATGCAGACCAGAGAAAGACTTTCGTCTTGTTTACATCAGGGTCCCCCATTTTCAATTCATCATAACATATATGACACACATGACATACAGATAGACAATACTGCTACTTCTATATATTTATGACATACCAGATTTACAAATACAATATCGTTTGTGAAAAAAAAGAGAGTATATACATTTGACAAAGAAACTGTACATTGGAGGAGGTTGGGTAGGAGGGGGTGGGGGGAACTGTACATTGGAGGTGGTTGGGTGGTTTCCCTGAATGTCAGCAAAACAAAAGAGATGATTGTGGACTTCAGGAGGTCGGGGGTCAAGGACTACAGCCCCCTCAGCATCGACGGGGCACCGGTTGAGAGAGTGAACAGTTTCAAGTACCTCGGAGCCCACATATCCGAGGACGTGACATGGACCACACACATTGACAGTGTTGTGAAGAAGGCACGACAACGCCCCTACTTCCTCAGGCGCCTAAGGAAGTTCCAAGTCAGTCAGAAGATCCTTAGGAACTTCTACTCATGTACAATAGAGAGCATCCTGACTGGCAACATCACCTCCTGGTTTGGGAATAGCACTGCACAAGACCGTAGCAGACTACAAAGAGTGACACGTTCAGCCGAACGCACAATTGGAGGGGGGCTTCCCACCCTCCAGAACATTTACAACAAGCGGTGCAGGGGGAAGGCTAAGAGAATTATTAAGGACTCGAGCCACCCGAACAACTACCTCTTTGAACTGCTGCGGTCAGGCAAGCGATACCGGAGTCTTAAGGCGAGCACAGAAAGACTCAGAAGAAGCTTCTATCCCCAGGCCATCAGGCTGCTAAACGAACAATAAACACTATGCAACAACCATCAAATGCACACAGCACACACACCAACACGCACACACTCACTTAAACCACACAAACACACTTTATATTTATTGATAAAGGATTTGCACTACAACTCGTACACCCACTGTAAATTGTACCTAAATTGCACCTCATCCCATTTCTGCCTTGCACTATATAGTATTGTATTAGTACACTGCACAGTATTGTATATTATATGGTAACTCAGTTAAGTCTATTCTGCATCGAACATTGTACATATGTCTATACTGAACACTGTGACCTCATTTTTTTTACTTCTAATTTACATGCTATACTATGTTATTTTATTTCATGCTTATCTTGTCTTGCACAGTCTCTGGAGCGTAACAGTAAGAAGCATTTTGTATAAAAGTATTCTGTACTTCTGTATGCCAACTATTAAAGAAACTTGAAACTATGCAATTGAAGAAAACTGTAAAGACTAGAGATGAACTGTTTATTTATTTTGTACATAGGCTGTGCATATGTTTGTTTGTTTGTTTATTTGCTTATGTGTATGATTCTTAACTGTGTTTTTATTTTGTTATTGGTGTATATGTGTATGTATGTACAGTATATGCATATATATTATATATATATTTATGTATATATATGTGTATATATGTATATTTGTACTCCTGTTGGGGCTTCTTGGACCAGATCAATGTTTTATCTGGCTAAATAAATAAGAAACTGATGATTTGGTCCTGTTAACTTTGAATTTTTTATGGGGACTGCCCAGATCCCTCTCATGGACCTGGACCTCACTTTGAGAACCTCTAATGATTCTAGTTATTCAGTATTCATCTCTAATTACTCTAAAGGGGGGGGGGGCTGACCCCCCTCTCCACCCCCCCGGGCTGAAGCCCCCAATGTTTTCTAACCCTAAAAACGCCCCTGATGGGGAGGGAGGAGCAGATGTAGCCCTTTACTAGCTTCTCAAAGCACTTCATGGCTATGGAGGTGAGAGCTACAGGGCGGTAGTCGTTGAGGCAAGCAGGCTTGGATTTTTTGGGTACAGGGATAATAGTGGACTTCTTCAGGCAGGTGGGGATGACAGCCTGTTCTAAGGACAGGTTAAATATGTCAGTGAATACCGGGGCCAGTTGGTCGGCACAGACTTTTAGGACGCGGCCGGGTATGCTGTCCGGTCCTGCTGCCTTCCTGATATGAAGATGTAAACATCAGTAAACATCTCTTACAAAAATGTATCCTGGCATTCCTATGATAAAAAATTATGCCATGTACCATTGATATCATGGTTTTAAAATGGACTATACCATGTTATTAATGGTTCCATTACATTTACTATGGCTGTACCATGGTACATCATTTATATAATGACTGGTACCATGGTAAGAAAAGAAAAAAAGAGCACCTTGTGATTATTATTATGGTAAATAATTTATATGACTGGTACAATGGTAAAACAGAAAATAAAATGGATTCAGAGCACCTCATGAAACACAAAAGAAACAATTGAGCTGCTGATCAGTTTGATCAAAAGTGCCCTTATTGGTAAATACTGCTCAGAAAAGTTAGGCCCAAATCTGTGATTTTATGTTGTATGCAGTGGCGGCCGGTATGAACTACATCTGGGTGGTCGCAAGCTGGCCAAGCGAATACGGACTCATAACGTTACCAACATTAAGTCCAGTTAATTGATGCATACTACATTAGTACACGTATGATCATCAAATCAATAATGAACACATATATATAGTCATTTTAAACAAGTTACCATTCATTCATTCAGCCATTATGCAATACCCGGCCACAGCGAAATTAACACGCTGTGTTGAGAGAGCGAGAGAGAGAGAGAGAGACAGAGATATCGCAATTCTACCTTGTTGTTAAGTTGGCAGCAGGCAGAAAGGCTTGATAAAGTATATCCACTCCACTGTCCAGACTGTGTTGATGTCCATTGTCCATGCATGTCCGGCACACTGCATCCATATAATTATAGCTTGTTGTTAGCCAACAAGAGTGTGAGTGAAGAGCTGTGTCCCTTTGTCCATTTCCGTGTCAAAATAGCCTGCAAACTACCTGGTGTTCTATCGCCATGCTCTAAGACAAACTCTAACCTTAACCAACTTTGAAAGAGTGCCTAGGCTTAACCGTCGAAAGAACTTGCCGTCACGCTCTAAGACAAATAGCTGCATCACAACAAAACAACAGCATACTGTCTATCGAAACTGAAACTGGCGTTGGCCAATCAGAGAGAGCGTCTCCGAGAAATGCGGCTAAGGAAATTATAGACGCTGCTGCTTAGACCGCTTCAAATCGCGCCCGGCTTCCATCATATTTCAACGCACAGCACGTTACGCACTGATTGGCTTTGACTGATACAGCGATGAAACAGTGCACGGCGTGCACGCGCACTCAGAGCGCTATTGCGTCTAGCCCGAGACGAGAGAAATACGGCTAGGAGAAATGCGGCTACAGACAGTGAGTCACTTACTGTTCAGGAAAACGATTATTTATATTTGATATATTAACGTTATATTGTGCATTGGAAACACAAACATACTTAAAATGAGTAAATATTATTCATTTTAAACATGTTTATATTATTTATAGGGCTATAAAACAAAAAAACAAAACAAAATATTTCTTGTTCTTCTCTCTTATAACCAGGGTTAACCAGGGGGGTCGGCGCCCGAGCGCCACTAGTGGCCAGCCGCCACTGGTTGTATGACAGAAACACATCTAGAGAAATTGTGACTAGATTTGAAGCATTAACATTACGAGTGGAGAGAGCATGGTGTGGTGTATCAGTGCATTTGTTGAAGTCCAAACCACAGGGGATGCCTGATGAGCAGAGTAACCTTTCAGCCAGATGTGGAGGCTGTGTATCCTGCTAAACATGGGAGAGGGGACCGGAGATGATCTGTATTGCTGAGGGTTACTTATGAAGTCATATTTTAGTCTTCAGATTGCTAGAGTTTGATGTCAAATAAAAGCTTATTGTTGTTGTAATAATGTATTTAACATTTAACGTAGGTATGGGGTGGTTCATCTTTTTCATTATAATTATTATTATTATTTTTCGAATAGCATTTCAACTTTGAAAATGCTAAAATAAACGTTATCCATGTGTATTATAAAGACCAATAATGTATTATTGATCAGGGTTCTAATACAGCAGGTGATATTCATTTACTGTATAATTGTGATGTACAAGCTAGAATTCTATCCAATCTAGCTACTTGTCAACAACCTAAAAATCACAAGATTTTGACTAGTAAATATATAATTTGCAACTTAATAGCCATCCAAACTATGATTACAGTTGCTAGTCATTTATTAATCAATAATTAAGATATACAATTCCATCTCCCAACAGACACCCCCCTACCATAATACCTGTACAAACGAAATGTAGGACATTTTTTAAATGGAGAATTTTAAAAATGAAATACCCGGCACTCAATAACCACTTTGATAAACAGCGCGATCATGAGATTATTGGAATAACTCTCTCAGGACAGAGTGGGTGGCTCTTAAAAGAGCCTTTGGGTTAATCTTCAGTGAACAGCGTAGTTTACTTGGAGCTAGTGTACTTGGTCACAGCCTTGGTTCCCTCAGACACAGCGTGCTTCGCCAGCTCACCGGGCAGCAGCAGACGCACAGCGGTCTGGATCTCCCTGGAGGTGATGGTGCGACGCTTGTTGTAGAGAGCCAGGCGCGAGGCTTCTCCAGCGATGCGCTCGAAGATGTCGTTAACGAAGGAGTTCATGATCCCCATGGCCTTGGAGGAAACGCCGGTGTCGGGATGAACCTGCTTCAGGACTTTGTAAATGTATATGGCATAACTCTCCTTCCTGGACTTTCTGCGCTTCTTGCCTCCCTTGGCAGCGGTCTTGGTGACGGCTTTCTTGGAGCCCTTCTTGGGCGCTGGCTTGGCTGGTTCAGGCATATTCGACGGCTTATCAGAATCGAATGGTGACGGACGGTTGCTTACGTTTCCTGCCTTATTTATAGGAGGTCGATGCAAATAGTACTGCGTGGCTTCTACGATACGATTGGTTGGGCGTGGCGCACGTGTGTAAAGCTAATGAAACATGCATCTCTCTCACCGTGGGTAAAAAGGGAATGATAAGAAAATGTACACATTGACAATATTTTGGTTTATTATTTGGCAGTGCTGGGAAAAGTATTGAGCAAAAGTACAAATACACTAATAGAATAGTACTGCAAAAAGTCCTCAATTTAAAGTACTTCTCATTTTAATAGTTTCTAATCAAGTAAAAGTATACATACAAGTATTAAAGTATCCTAGACCTACACTATATATTATATATATAATCAAAAGTAAATATATTTGTTCAATAAAAGTAAACATGTGCTTAAGACTCTATATTGATCCAGTCTCCTGGTTGTACCACAACATCCAGGTCAACTAACTGGAGACTAGTTTAAACTAGTCTCAACATTGTAACCACCATGTTATAAACAGATTATTATGACTATTGATGTTTGTGCTGTCAGGAACACAACTCCCCAATGTTAGCCTCCTCTCTCCATTGACTTCCATGGTGAAATTGAACTTTACAATAGCGCTT
Organism: Notolepis coatsorum; assembly: GCF_963971535.1. Classification (NCBI taxonomy): domain Eukaryota; kingdom Metazoa; phylum Chordata; class Actinopteri; order Aulopiformes; family Paralepididae; genus Notolepis; species Notolepis coatsorum. Next base: position 227,486,334 of record NC_140166.1, on the reverse strand, counting down.
ATACAATTCATGGTAAATGTCCTCTGTACTCACCACTGAACTGCCCTCTCACACTCCTCTGCTACAACTTTTCAGAACTACACAAAAAAATCTAGCCACTAATTATATTTTATGCTCAGAAATAACTCTTCCCCAACACTCACAGCAGCTTTACTCCCAAAACACAATACAAGTCAAGAACGCATCACAATATCAATCTCACATGCACTCATTCCAGTACCGGCTTACAAAAATAACTATGGAATAAGATAATTTTTCCACACAAACACTAACATTTGGAACGAGATCCCATTTCACATCAGAGCAATAACCTCCATCTCACATTTCAAATAGGCCTACAAACAACATCTGATGCTAGAACACATCTGTAATCATTGATCTGACTCTTTCATATAGGTCTTAATCTCGTTGATACTGTCGATTTGTATTTACTGCTATGACTGTATGTTTGACCTTGCTGTCCACAATGACTATAATGCAATGTCTTTGTCAGGATTATATGATTGTATGTAGTGCAACTGCCTATTTGTTTTGTATTTAAATTATTGTTTCATGTGCAACAGGAACCTGCTGAAAAACTGTTTGTAACTGAGTCAGGACAGTTTAAATGTACATTGTGAAATGTCTTTTTTTTACCATATCCTGTATAAATAAAGTAAAAATTAAATGAAAAAATATTAAATTGTATGTGAATTTACCTCAAAACTATTTAAATACCTTCAATTGTCCACATAGGTAAATTGTCTTGCACTCAGTCCGGCAGTAAACATACTCTTGGAATGTAAGAGATGGTCTTGTCACTATAGTCTTACATGTGAAGTGTTGATTAAAAATATACAATATATAAACTGTATGTTAGCAATGTACAATAACACTGTACACACCGTATACACTGACAATACCGACCAGGTATTAGTGCCTCGCAAAGTGCAGATATGAAGTTTCCCCCTTTTTTTTGTATGCATTTAGGAGGTTGTGTTCTTCATCAACAATAAAGTTCTCTCCACGTTTGATATATGGCCATTCAGACTGTATTTGTGATGGGGAATATGCTTATATTTTTGGTATCGTAACCGATTAGGCCAACAATGACTTGTGTTAATTAAGCAATATCACAGCTATGGGGAGTATTTCAGCCCTGCGTCTTGCTGACAGCCCTGTGATATAATAGCAGCATGTCACGAAGTGAGCTATTGCTTTAATAAAGCGGTTATCAAGTAGCATATATATAAAAGTAAGATTTACACTTACATTTAATTTGTTTTTATTAATACATAATGTTCAAAATATTTGTAATTTTTTTTTATGAGTAATATATATATATAATTGAATAAGGAATATACTTTCATAGTTATTGAGGTGGCTCTTAAAAGAGCCCTTTGGTAGAGAATATACGAGGAGTCTTATTTAGGCACGCTCTCCACGGATGCGGCGGGCCAGCTGGATGTCTTTGGGCATGATGGTCACCCTCTTGGCGTGGATAGCGCACAGGTTGGTGTCCTCAAACAGACCGACCAGATAAGCCTCACTGGCCTCCTGAAGAGCCATGATAGCAGAGCTCTGGAAGCGCAGGTCGGTCTTGAAGTCCTGGGCGATTTCTCTGACCAGACGCTGGAAAGGCAGCTTGCGGATCAGCAACTCGGTGGACTTCTGGTAACGACGGATCTCTCTCAGCGCCACGGTACCGGGCCTGTAACGATGAGGTTTCTTCACGCCGCCGGTAGCGGGTGCGCTCTTACGGGCAGCCTTGGTGGCGAGCTGCTTCCTTGGGGCTTTGCCACCGGTGGACTTACGAGCGGTCTGCTTAGTTCTTGCCATTATGAGAAACTATAATTTCTTCAATCGAACAAGAATAATACGCTGCCGTGCCGAAACTCTGGCCTTATATTACTAACGCGGAGGCGCAGTAGTTTCTGATTGGTCTCCTCTCTGTGAGCTCGTTACTCCGCCTACACCTCACAGGGTTATTGGAGGACTTCACGGAGATACAACTGGGAACGAGGTTATTGGAGGACTGGTCGTTTGGAAAAACCGCCAACAAAACGTCTTTCCTGATTGGGTGAGAAAACACAAGCCTGACTATAAAAGGTTACTCTCCAACTCGCTGCATTCATTTTCTAACTCGTTTAGCGAAACAGAATAATAAACATGTCTGGAAGAGGAAAGACCGGAGGAAAGGCCAGAGTTAAGTCCAAGACTCGCTCCTCTCGTGCCGGGCTTCAATTCCCCGTGGGTCGTGTCCACAGACTGCTGCGTAAAGGCAACTATGCTCATCGTGTTGGAGCCGGTGCCCCGGTTTATCTGGCGGCTGTGCTGGAATATCTGACCGCTGAGATCCTGGAGTTGGCTGGAAACGCTGCCCGTGACAACAAGAAGAGTCGTATCATCCCCCGTCATCTGCAGCTGGCCGTGCGTAACGACGAGGAGCTCAACAGACTGCTGGGAGGAGTGACCATCGCTCAGGGTGGTGTGCTGCCCAACATCCAGGCTGTCCTTCTGCCCAAGAAGACCGAGAAGGCTGCCAAGCCTGCCAAGAAGTAAATTATTTAGCCTCTTAGACAAACTCCACAAAGGCTCTTTTCAGAGCCACCCACCTCTTCTTGAAAATGCAATATTTCCGTTTCTCAAAATACAGTTTGGTTGTGTAACTTAGGTTGTTTCCTCGGACATATGTAAGACTATAAACACATAATGCATAACATTTGACTGTCCACTAATGGGTACACTTGTACAGTGCTGGTTATAAGTAAACGTTTAATGTATTGTCTGTCTGTTTGAAGGCTTAACGATATAATATACAATGATAAAATGGCATGTCATAGCAGTCAAGTGATTATTAATTTGAACTGAAAAAAAACGATATGGGTAAATCATACTGGACAGCGGTATAAATAGTAAGGGTTATATATAGATTACAGCATGCACAAACATAAGGACAGCAATTAGTTTCCACAATTGTTGGGCCTTTGTTGAGCTCATTAATCTGATGTGTCCACTAATGGGCCATCAGCCGTAGTCATTCAAATAGTGTCATAGCGGTCATTTACGCACGGACTTAAATGCACCATAATGATAGCAATTTATGTATTTCCACAATAAAGGGCTCAACTTGTTGCGGTAAAGTGTCTGCGTTAGGACCCACTAATCAAACCGGACTTAACAATCAACATTATCCAATTAAGAACCTATATCTGATCTATATTTTATATATATATTGTTGTGGTATATCCTCCATATTTATATAATATATAAAGCTGCGTTTGCTTTGTTGCCGTGCCGAAAGTAACTCGTGGAAATCAACCATGCCAAAAGTAATACTAAGTTATATACTTCGATAAGCCCCCTTCACTTCCACACACACTAGAGTACAATATTGCTTTTCATGAAAGTGGTGAGTGGCTCTTAAAAGAGCCTTGTTGAATTAAAGACAATGTTCTGTTTAAATGCTTATCTCTTCTTGGGAGCTCCTCTCTTAGCTGCTATTGGCTTGGCAGCCTTCTTAGCTGGGGCCTTCTTGGGCGCAGCGGGCTTTTTCACCTTCTTTGGGCTCTTGGCTGCTACCTTCTTGGGACTCTTGGCCGCTACCTTCTTGGGGCTCTTGGCCGCTACCTTCTTGACTTTCTTGGGAGACTTCTTGGCGGCAGCAGGCTTCTTCGTTGCTGCCTTCGCAGGCTTTTTGGCCACGACAGGTTTCTTGGCTGCTGGCTTCTTGGCTTTCGGAGCGACTTTCTTTGCGGGCTTTTTGGCTTTAACCTCAGCCTTGTTGATCTTGAAAGAGCCGGAGGCTCCGGTACCCTTGACCTGGACCAGGGTTCCCTTTGTCACCAGACTCTTGACAGCGGTCTTAACGCGGGCCTTGTTCTTGTCCACGTCATAGCCACCGGCAGCCAGAGCCTTCTTTACGGCAGCCAGAGACACACCGCTCCTCTCTTTAGAAGCAGACACTGCCTCGACGACCAGGTCACTGACGCTGGGACCTGCCTTCTTGGGTTTGGGAGCTGCCTTCTTCTTAGCGGCCTTAGCCGGAGCGGCGGGAGCTGGAGCTGGAGCGACTTCTGCCATCTTCTCTCGTTCTGTCTCAGATTCAACACAAGTAGAATTATGATATTGAAGCTCAGTCAGAGGGCTGGTCTTAAACACTACATGAGAGCCATGTAGACTCAACCCACCCTGTCCTCCTTTGTGCTGCCAAAATGCTCTGCCGCTTGTGTTTTCTCCTCGCCAAAAAAGAGCTCAAATACACAACTATGAATATTGCAGGAATTTAACGCCAAATGGGTCAGCAAGCAGAAATATGTGCCATCAGAATTAAACCATTTGGAGACCCCTGGTGTGTTTGTGGACGCTTCAAACCACCAATTTGCGCCTTCACCATGGTGCGCAGCTATACCTTTCTCTGTTATTTATGTCTCACAATTCTTTAGATTGCATTATAATCAGACATAATCTCGTTTTCCAGCGAGCCGAGCTACCTGACTAGAGACTGGGAGCAAGAATAGTAATCAAGGGTGACGCGTTTTGTTTTAAATTGATGCTTTTCCGGTGTTGGTAAACACACTGTTGCTGGTGGCCTGTAGCGTGGGTCACCTCGACTTCGTATGAGGGATGATCACCACCTTAGATCAGTGGAAGGTTTCACGTGGCCTATATTAATTACAACTAACATTTAATTAATTAATGTTGCAAAACATTTCATAACTCACACAAGAAACGTAGCTACATTTTCCTTTTGGGGGTGGGGGACTAGTTTGTTGTGTACTTTAGACTGCTGCATGCTTGTTGACAATACATGCTTTTTGGGCATTGCTGATCTGCTGTGTTTTCTGATTTAAATCTGCTACACTGAACACTTAGCACAATAAATAATAACTGGTCTATTTTAATTAGATTTCAATAGTTTAAATAGACATAGTAGATTCATAATGAATCATCATATCACCAAACATAAATGCACCATATCAACATGTTCTGCATTTCCACAAAAGAGGCCTTGCACGGAATGTTTGTGTAGTAAAGGCAATGGAATGGTTGCTATGTATACATTTTATGTATAGATTATCATATCAACACATAGTGACCATGTTGTGTCTTATTACTGAATGTTATGAAGAAGTCACAACGGAATAGTAATATCATGCTTTTCAGCAGTGTTTTACCGACTACCACTGCACACAAATTAGGCATTTTCTTTTGAAAGTGGTTACCAACGGTTACAGGCAGCCATGCTGGAAGAAACAGAACAACACAAACATTACAGTTTGTGTTTAGCCTATAGGTCAGATATACAGGCCTCTATTGTTAGGGCTCAACTCATTGTGAAGTAAAGGATCTTAGAATGTGGTGCAGTAGGCTGCCAGCTACATTGTTGATACACTCAGAAGAAATAGCTGAAGGAATGAAACATACTATGTTGTCAGAGTCATACTTGTATTATTATCTTGTACCACAGTGAGGTACCGATACATGTAGCTCATGGTGAGACCATGTCGGTCTGTGTCATCTGTTTATGATCAGTAATAAATAACCCAAACAAGAGGACACCTGCTCATGGAGACGACTCAGCACCATCAGAAAACATCTCTCACCTTATAAATGTATACTGGCATTTCCATGATTAAAAGTTATGCCAAATACATGTAAAAAGGAGTATATGCAGGTATGTACAGACAGATGTGTATATGAATGTGTGTGTGTATATATATATATTGTAAGTCAAAGCAGTGACAGATGTCACCAAGAGAGCTATTGTTTGATTGAAAACTTTATTAACAGATTGCAGAATGGGTACAGTACAGCTCAATACATACAATTGTTAAGGGGATGCATTACATTTGACGTAGAAACTGTACATTGCGCTTTCAAGGTGCACAAAATCATTCTCTTGGAAAAATGCAGTTTCATGTCGATTATTGCTTGGCTTAGTTAATATCAAGTGTGGCTATGGAGTTTTGCTAAGAGAATATAGTTGGGTTATTATGGCTTTGCGCGCAAATAGTTTCCTGTGCGCGGGAAATGTGCGACAAAGCCTCTCAACCAATCGTATACAAGAAGCCACACAGCTATACTTGCACAATTTGACCTATATTCTACCCATGTAACTCTTGTGTGCATGTATAGTATATATATAAATCCACTTATGTCTGAATACACCTACATATCATCTTTTTTATATAACCTACCTTATACCACTGGTCAGTATGACTTACTACCATAGTGTATTTATACCTATAACAATGTACATACATCTGATCAGCATTATTACAATACTCGGTATAGTACTAATTTATTATACTTCAGTTTAATCCTATTGCACTTTAGTGTTATTTATACTCTAGAAAGACGACAATTTATTTTCGTTGTACTATGTGACAATGCATTTTAATCTAAAATAGTGAAATTAAAACTAATTTGGCTGGAACGCTCTCGACTAATGTAAATATGAGGAGTCAAACAAGGCACTTATTGTAGAAGCAAACATTTTCTCCACAGATATCCTATATGGAATTCCGATTAAACTTATTCCTTAAGCGGTGATGTCATTATTAGCTACTCCCAGGTCGAAACTGTATGTGGAGAGGACAGTATACATTTAACTTATAATAGTCAGTTCTAGATGTGTAGGAGTATTGCTTTCCTCTGTAATATGTGGGTGGCTCTGAAAAGAGCCTTTGTGGGGTTTGTCGAAGAGGCTAAATACCAACCTGTGCGCCATCCACGCCAAGAGGGTGACCATCATGCCCAAAGACATCCAGCTGGCCCGCCGCATCCGTGGAGAGCGAGCTTAAATCGACCTGTTGACTAGTTGTCTCCCTAAAGGCTCTTTTAAGAGCCACCTCAATAATCATGAATGAGCCCCGTTTCCTTATTTTAACTGTTCTGATTCCACGTGGATGAAATTGGTGATGTGTAATACGTTCGTTTGGTGACCATCGTAGCTCGATACCAAGTAACCAGAATGATTCATAACTCGACTACGCAAAATGTTATATTGAAGTCATATGTTCATATTCAGTTAGTCTTTTCTCGGATCCATTAGTTCATCGAATACACTGCTGACTAGTAATAATTATGACCCATATGGTTAAAAATAAATACAATCCGGATTCTCAGTGTTTGCTCCAAGTCTTGTCTGGAGTTCATTTAGGTTGAGCCTGCATGCTTTCCCCATTTCCAAATGGTGCTGAAATAGTGACATTTAGATTTCCAGTGACTACAAGTAGCGAATCCACACTTCCAAACAATCTCGAGATAACAAAATAAATTAATCGGTTATCACAAATACACAATTTTATTATGTCGAGTAAATTATAAATGTATGTATGGCCTCTTTGGGCTTCCGTAGAATACACCTGCATATATAATCTTTTTTTATATACTTGTGTGACTATATATATATATCCCTTACCTTATATCACTGGCCAGTGTATGACTTACTACCATAGTGTCTTTATACCTGTAACACCTGATCAGCATTATTAGTAGTAGTACTCATTTATAGGAAAACCAACATTTTAGCTTATTTAACATCTTCCCTGGAGTTAGACAAGATACATACCCTTTTCGTCTCTCTGCATGCATTAGGCCTAGTTCCCTACAAGTGTGACTGGGAGACTCATGTGAATGAATGAATGAATGAAAACTTTATTTAACAGATTGCAGAATGGGTACAATACAGTACGGCTCAATACATACAATTGTTAAGGGGATGCCGACCTGAGAAAGACGTTTGTCTTGTTTCCATCAGGGTCCCCCATTTTCAATTCATATAGACATTTATGACATACACAACATACATGACATTTATGGCATAGGGACATATAGGTATTTAGTACTGATACATTTGTGACATAAGCGGTATTCAAATATACAGTACTGTTACCCCTAGATCCTGACAGGGTATATACATATGATGGGGAGGGGACTGTACATTAGGAGGGGGTGGGTGGGTGGGAGGGAAATATACATACGGCGGGGAGGGAATATATACAGCTTCCTCTTGAGCTTCCTCTGGTGTAGTGGTTGTGGTATTCACTGACCTTTGGGAAGTATTTTGACATGTACATGGGCACCCCGGTCGTATAGTGTATCTTGTAGACCAGGCCCATTGCAAGTTGCTGTACTCTGTCGTCTACTCTAAGCCATCCTAGGTTGTCAAAGTGGGCAGGGGTGAGGTGGGTTCTGGAGTTCAGGTCAAGTAGTAGTCTGACCAGTTTGTTTTGTGATGTTTGTAATTTTGTTTTAAGCGCCTTTGAGGTGCTTTGGTACCATGAGGTGCACGCATAGTCATAGTACCCTTGAATGAGTGCTCCTGCCAGAGTCTTCAGGGTATTCTTGTTTACCAGAGAGGAGATCCGGTACAAGAATCTAGTTCGTTGGTTGACTTTTTTTATTACATTGGATGCCATTTTGTCACAGGAAAGATTTGCCTCTAGGATGGAACCCAGGTAGGTAATTTCGTATTTCCTTGTGACAATATTGTCACCCACTGTAACTGAGAATCCGTCGGTCTTGCTGAGTTTGTTATTTGAGCCGAAGAGAATGGACTCTGTTTTGCCCATGTGTAATGATAGTTTGTTATCAGCGAGCCATATGCAGATTTTGCCTAGTTCCGTGCTGAGGGTTTTTTCAACCTGCAATTTATTCTTGTCAGAGACCAGCAGGGCTGAGTCGTCCGCAAACAGGAACAAGTTGCAGTCACAGGCTGACGACATGTCATTTGCATAAATTAGGAAGAGTAGCGGTCCTAGTATGCTTCCTTGTGGAACACCACAGCTCACTGTGAGGGGGGGGGATAGAGTGCCCTTTACCTCTACCATCTGTTCTCTCCCCTCCAGGTAGGATTGCATCCAGCTCACTGATAAGCTATCAAAACCAATTGCTTTTAGCTTGTCCATTAGAATGGAGTGATTGACAGTGTCGAAGGCCTTTTGTAGGTCCAGCATGACCATGCCGCAGTATTTGCCCGCGTCCACCTCTTGTTTGATGTGGTCGTTCAAATAGAGGAGGCATGTGTCAGTGGAGTGGGACGTTCTGAAGCCAGATTGGAATTCGTAGATTAGATTTTTTTTCCGCCAGGTACTTTTTGACCTGTGACTGGGACATGTGACTGTGACATGTGACTGGGCGACTTGTGTGACTTGGATACTTGTGTGACTGGGAGACTTGTGTGGCTTGTGTGACTGGGAGACTTTTGTTGCTGGGAGACTTGTGTGACTTTGTGTGACTGGGAGATGTGGTAAATACACAGGTACAACATGTTTACAGGAACGTTTTGGAGTTGTATTTTGATTGTATTTGGAGTGTGTATTTCATGACTGTAGGGAACTCGGGTAAATGTCTGACCCACTTACAGTGATGAAGCTAAGCTAGGTCCAGGCGTTCCCTAAGCCTAATGCATGCATGTCTAACTCCAGGGAAGAGTGTTAAATAAGCTAATTTCCCAAAATGTTGGAGTTTTCCTTTAAGAGAGTAAAGCAGAACAAACTCATGGCTGAAACTCTTCTGCCCTCTACTGGCTAAATGAGAACTTAACTTAACCAAGAAGGGCTCCAAGAAAGCCGTCACCAAGACCGCTGCCAAGGGAGGCAAGAAGCGCAGAAAGTCCAGGAAGGAGAGTTATGCGATCTACATTTACAAAGTCCTGAAGCAGGTTCATCCCGACACCGGCGTTTCCTCCAAGGCCATGGGGATCATGAACTCCTTCGTTAACGACATCTTCGAGCGCATCGCTGGAGAAGCCTCGCGCCTGGCTCTCTACAACAAGCGTCGCACCATCACTTCCAGGGAGATCCAGACCGCTGTGCGTCTGCTGCTGCCCGGTGAGCTGGCGAAGCACGCTGTGTCTGAGGGTACCAAGGCTGTGACCAAGTACACTAGCTCCAAGTAAACCCTGTTCACTGAAGATTAACCCAAAGGCTCTTTTAAGAGCCACCCACTCTTTCCTGAGAGAGTTATTCCTATTATGCTCATGATCGCGCTGTTCATCAAAGTGGTTGTTCAGTGCTAAATGAGTGTTCATTTCACTATAATTTAACTGACTTAGAAGTTAGCCCAATTATGAGGTACAGTATATATCATAATTAATACTATGATCATGTGTTTTACTTTCTCCATTATTATTGTCCAAACTACAGCTATGCAATTCTAACAGTATACAAGACAGCAATGGAGTTATGGACTTAATCAGTTATTCAAAATAATGCTGCCTGTTAAAAGCTGCTTTTCTAGATCAAGATTGATATTGAAACTAGCTTTAGTTTGTGTATATTTTTTGGAATTCCATATAGAATATTTATGTGGAGAAAAGTTTTGCTTCTACCAGGTGATTTGCCTGTCATATTAGTTCAGTCAGTTCATCCCAGGTCGAAACTAAAACAGAATGACTATGTGGAGAGGACCGTGCATTTAACTCATCATAATAGACATGGTTATACATTTCCTCAATAGGTTTAAATCCATTGTCGTTATACAAAGAAAATAAGTTGACGTCTAAACAGTACAAATATAACAGTAAAGTGCAATATGAAAGGACAAAGTGATTAAACTGGAGTATATCAGATGTATGTACATCAGTGTTACAGGTATAAGTCATACTGACCAGTGGTATAACTATAAGAGTAGGTAAGGGATTGATTGATTGAAAACTTTATTAACTAATGCAACAGAATGGGTACAATACAGTACAGCTCAATACACACAATTGTTAAGGGGATGCAGACCAGAGAAAGACTTTCGTCTTGTTTACATCAGGGTCCCCCATTTTCAATTAATCATAACATATGACATACAGATAGACAGTACTGCTACATTTATGACATACCAGATTTACATACAGTACAAAAATAGTCTAAAAAAGAGAGTATACATTTGATGAAAAAACTGTACATTGGAGGAGGTTGGCTGGTGGGGTGGGGGGGGATATAGTACACATTATATATATTATTGCACATGCTATCATACAGACGTATACCGGTATGCAGAATATAGTTTGAGGTAGGTGTGTAAGGCAGTTGTAGACAGTGAAATGCAGGAGTTTGAACAGTATGGATAACCGATCCTGGAGTATAGGCAATCAGGTATAGGCACTATTAACTTTTAACTATTATTTAACTGACTAGAAGTTTTCCCAATATGAAGTACTTCATGTATAAGAATAACTCACTTTCTAAATTCTAACAGAACTACAAGACAGCAATGGAGTTCTGGACTAAATCAGTCATTAAAAAAATAATGCAGTGATGCTTCCTGTTACAACCTGCTTTTCTAGATAGAATATTGATATAACCAAAATTGTATTATGTCTGATTAGCACTAGTACTAATTTATACATGTACTCCAGTTTAATCACTTATACATTGTATATTGCACTTTACTTTTGTATTTGCACTTATTTTTGTTGTACTGTACTTGCCCTGTATGATGACAATACATTTTAACCTTAAAAAAAGACAGTCAGGGGTCTTTGAGAGGGCTCCAGGTGGTACACTATAATTTAACTGACTAGAAGTTAGCCCAATTATGAGTTACAGTATATATCATAATTAATACTATGATCATGTGTGTTACTTTCTCCATTATTATAGTCCAAACTACAGCTATGCAATTCTAACAGTATACAAGACAGCAATGGAGTTATGGACTTAATCAGTTATTCAAAATAATGCAGCAATGCTTCCTGTTAAAAGCTGCTTTTCTAGATCAAGATTGATATTGAAACTAGCTTTAGTTTTTGTATATATTTTTTGGAATTCCATATAGAATATTTATGTGGAGAAAAGTTGCTTCTACCATAATTGCCTTGTTTGACTCCTTATATCCTGTTGACATGTACATTTGTCATTGAGCGCGTTCTAGCCAAATGAGTGTTTTAATTTCACTATTTTAGATGATTATATTAAAAAAAAAAAACATTATACAGCACAAGTATAGTACAACAGAAATAAATTGGTGTCTAACTAGAGTACAAGTGTAACAGTAAAGTGCAATAGGATTAAACTGGAGTATATATAAATGAGTATACTGAGTAATAATGCTGATCAGATGTGTATGTACAGTGTTACAGTTAGACACTGTGATAATAAGTTAAGGGATATATATAGTCTATATGCAGAAGTTTTCAGACAGAAGTGGATATATGTATATTATACATGCAGTATTATTGTACATGCTATCACAAGTTACATGGGTAGAACATAATGAGGTCGGTAGTGATTAGTGTAAGGCAGTAGTATAGGCATCAGAGATTGAACAGTAAGGATAACATATTCTTGACCTAGAGTATAGGATATTAACTATTAATTCAACCGACTAGAAGTCACAAAACATAAGCATTAGTAGATTTGCTTCTATCCACCATTAAACAATGGATTTATACGAGGGAATGTGCCATTTCAAGGATAGTAGTGGTTGGCTCTAAAAAGAGCCGTTTGTGTGTTTTAGACAGTAAAGCTTAAGACCTTCACTTCCTCTTGGCTGCTGTCCTCGTGGGCTTCGCTGCTTTGGGCTTGGCAGCCTTCTTCGCGGGGGCTTTCTTGGCTGCAGGCTTCTTCACGGCCTTCTTGGGGCTCTTGGCTGCCACCTTCTTGGGACTCACTTTCTTGGGGCTCTTGGCTTTGACTGCAGGCTTCTTTGCCTTTGGAGACTTTTTAGCCACAACCTTCTTAGCCGCAGCAGGTTTCTTCACTGGCGCTTTCTTAGCTGCTTTCTTGGCGGGCTTCTTGGCTTCAGCCTTGTTGATTTTGAAGGAGCCGGAGGCACCGGTACCCTTGAGCTGGACAAGAGTGCCCTTTAACACCAAGCTCTTCACAGCGGTCTTCACACGTGAATTATTCTTCTCCACGTCGTAGCCACCGGCAGCCAGAGCCTTCTTTACCGCAGCCAGGGACACGCCGCTCCTCTCTTTAGAGGCAGATACCGCCTCGAGGACGAGTTCTGCGGCGCTGGGACCTGATGCCTTCTTCGGCTTGGAGGCAGCTTTCTTCCTGGGGACTTTAGCCGGAGGGGCAGCGGCTGGAGCGACTTCTGCCATAGTTCTCTTCTATCGTCTGATCAACACAAAATGCAACAAATAGTCCGAGCTGACTGGTAGTGGAGCTGGGACAGGGGGCTGGTCTTAAATACTACATGAGAGCCATGCAGACTCAACCCACCCTGTCTACAACGCTGCAGCTGAAAAGCTCTGCTACTTGTGTTTTCTTCTCGCCAAAACGGGCTAAAATACAAACGTGGGAATATAGTTGAAATCTAACACCTAATGGGTCAGTTAGCACAAGCATGTCCTATTAGAATAAAACCATCTGGAGAGCCGTGGTTAGTTTGGACACGTTCCAACGCTCTCCTTTCCGTCGTCACATGGTGCAGTGAGCCGCAACTTGTCTCAGTATTTTGCTTTTAAAATGGTTTAAATGTCATTATAATCCAGTCAGTACTCGTTCCCCAGTGAGTCGAGCTGCCTGGTGAGGGACTGGCAGTAAAACAAGGCATCTGGTGTCATGCTTTTGGTTATAAACTTGTACTTGCTCACTGCTGGTAAACACAGTCATTGCTGGCGTCGGCATGATATGTGTTACCTCGTCTTCTGTGGAAGGCTTTATGTAGCTCATGATGAATTAAATCTACAATTACTTTTATGAAGATTAAAAAAAAATACACAAGGAAGGTACAATGTAACTTTCTTTTTGGGAGAGACTCGCCTATATTGTCAAACTGCTGTGTGCTGCCGATTAAAGCCCAGACGGAAAGCTTAACAATGAAAAAAATCTGTTTCAATTACATGTCAATAGTAATAATAGGCAAAAGTTAGTTAGTAATAAAGCATACGAGTCATAATAATAACAGCTGGCGCAACAGGGGGAATAAAACGTGTCACGCTCTGACCATAGTCATCCCAACGGTGCTAATGCAGTCATTGTGCGTAATTACGCATGCACATTATGACATACATTTCAATATGTTTCCAATTGATAGGACTCAGTTGGTTGTTGCAAAGGGTATTTTGTACTGTTGTGAAGTATGGTAGTCTGTCTGCTACATGTTATTGTCCTCTCTGGTAAACAAGAATACCCTGAAGACTCTGGCAGGAGCACCCATTCAAGGGTACTACGACTATGCTTGCACCTCATGGTACCAAAGCACCTCAAAGGCGCTAAAAACAAGATTACAAACATCACAAAACAAACTGGTCAGACTACCTCACCCCTGCCCACTTTGACTACCTAGGATGGCTTAGAGTAGACGACAGAGTACAGCAACTTGCAATGGGCCTGGTCTACAAGATACACTATACGACTAAGGTACCCATGTACATGTCAAAACACTTCCCAAAGGTCAGGGAATACCACGACCACAACACCAGAGGAAGCTCAACAAATCATGTTAAACCCAGATTCGGCTCAAACAAGGGACTAAACACGTTTCGCAATTATGCCACATCAATGTGGAACGCCCTACCCAAAGCTGTAAAGGAATGTGAATCCCTACCCACATTCAAAACCACTCTAAAGGAGCACCTACGGGAGGCTGCAATTCGAAACTGGCCACCGTAAATGTCCAAACCCCCCCCCCCAACTAATAGACAGTCTCCTCCCCTCCGTATGTATATATTCTCCCCACCGTATGTATATTTTTCTCCCGCCCTCCCACCCCCTCCTAATGTAGTCTCCTCCCCACCGTATGTATATATTCTCTCCCCACTATGTATATTTCTCTCCCACCCACCCCCTCCTAATGTACAGTCTCCTCCCCATCATACTGTCAGGATCTATGGGTAACAGTACTGTATATTTGCATATCATATATGTCACAAATGTAACAGTACTATATACCTGTATGTCATAAATGTCATGATGTCATGTATGTTGTGTAATGTCATAAATGTCACTATGAATTGAAAATGGGGGACCCTGATGTAAACAAGACAAACGTCTTTCTCTGGTCTGCCTCCCCTTAACAATTGTATGTATTGAGACGTACTGTATTGTACCCATTCTGCAATCTGTTAAATAAAGTTTTCATTCATTAACTATTTCACTTGATGATGCTGCGATGTAAAGGTTATACACAGTGGTACAGAGGTAGACGAGTTGCAGGTGTGTATAAACTGAATGCTGTGTACAGCAAATACATTATTTCCACCCCTGAAAATATGCTGTATCTTCTATTTAAACATCACCTACAGTCTCATCACAGAAGGCAGTTATACTTGTTTAACCATCCTGTTTACAACCTTCCTGTCAAATATTTGCTTTCTTTTATCATTAATTCCACCACATACGTCTGTGGTGATTCATGTCAAATCTGACTAGATAGAACACCAATGGGTGAGACTATAATACAGTATATTACTACAAGGTGGCAAATAGACCCGATTGTGAATATTTCAACCAAATATTCACTTTATTTTCTGCCGTCGAATCAATACCTTCATTAATTTACATAAACACATAGGAAGGCTCCTAAAGTCCCGTGGCCTCTAATGAGATCCTTGAACAGACACACCTTTTAAAAACTAATTGAACACACGCACTATGCACATACACTTATATGTAAGACACTTTCTGTAAATCATTTATTATTTTATTTAATCTGATTTTATGTTATCTTACCCATTGTTGGGTCTGAGCTCGAAACACAATTGTCATTAGCTGCAATGCACCTGTATTGTAGTGTATTTGACAAAAATAACTTTAATCTGAGATCCAGTTCTGTTGTCCATTTACAGTATTGCTCAGACTAGTGTCAAAAGAGCCAGTATCTTAATGCATTTATATGTTCAGATCAAATAGCCATCCCTCATAACTAGGCTACTTCTCTTCTCAGGCTTAAGACATTTTTAATGATCTGTATGCAATTTTCACGTCCTGTACAAGTCAAAATATATATACGTATATAATTGTGCATTGTCCAAGGCGTACATATCTAGCAGCTAAGGATGAATCTTATTCTGAGAAGCAACATGAAATCGACTCAATTCTAGTAAGATGTGTGTGGCTCTGAAAAGAGCCTTTGGGTCTTGGGATAGTTTGGATTGAATAGACGATTAGCCGCCGAAGCCGTACAGAGTGCGTCCCTGTCTCTTCAGAGCATAGACCACATCCATGGCTGTGACGGTCTTCCTCTTGGCGTGTTCGGTGTAGGTGACGGCATCACGGATCACGTTCTCCAGGAAGACCTTCAGCACACCACGAGTCTCCTCGTAGATCAGACCAGAGATGCGCTTCACTCCTCCGCGGCGCGCCAGGCGACGGATGGCGGGTTTGGTGATTCCCTGGATGTTGTCACGGAGAACTTTACGGTGACGCTTGGCGCCTCCTTTTCCGAGTCCCTTTCCTCCCTTTCCACGACCAGACATTTTCTTCTGGGGATGAGTTCCAAACAAATGAAAAGAAGTAATGACAAGCAAAGGCAAAGCCCTCTGAATATAAATACTGTCTGAGGACGTAAAAGAAGACTGAGAGAGCGCGTCATGCTGGGCGTGGCCAAAAGCTGCAGCCCATAATAACCCCCCTTCTCACACACTTAGTTTTGACCATAGACGCCCGCGCTGCCGGCCGCGTTTTCCTTAATGCCAAGCAAGCAGTGCAAAAATGCTTCCGCATTGCCTGCCGGCCAATGGAGAGCGACGTCACTGAACCGCCGCCATCTTGTGAGGGTCAGCCTTGAGTGAGAGTGGCGTCTATACAAATAGTAGCTCTAGTTCTGCAGACCCCCCTCTGATTGGTTGAGCTCCATTTCTGCAGCCCCCTCTCTGATTGGTTGAGCTCCATTTCTGCAGCCCCCTCTCTGATTGGTTGAGCGAAGCCCCTCGCGCGTAAGGTTATCGAGGTGCTTTGAGGTGGTTATCGAGGTGCTCTCGCCAAGAAAAGAAAAACAGTTAATGCCTAACTAGACAGTTACAATATAACATTTAGATTAACACACAATATAACATTTAGATTAATTAACCCAGGCTGGTGGTCAAGTCAAGTCAAGAGTTTTATTAATATGGCAGCTAATCTCACAAAACGCGTCAGCAATGATGAGCGTTTTACCTGTACTCCGCCATGTGAATCTAATGTGGATGCGTACCCTGAACTTGTGGTAGGCCTCGACTTTCGTCTTGTTTACATCAGGGTCCCCCATTTTCAATTCATCGTCTTGTTTACATCAGGGTCCCCCATTTTCAATTCATGATAACATGACATAACATATATGACATACAGGTAGACAGATAGACAGTACTGCTACATCTAGACATTTATGACATACCAGATTTACAATTACAGTACTGTTTGTGATACAAAAAGAGTCCAGAAAAGAGAGGCTATATTTATGACATACCAGATTTACAATTACAGTACTGTTTGTGATACAAAAAGAGTCCAGAAAAGAGAGACTATACATTTGACGTAGAAAGGGTCCCCCATTTTCAATTCATGATAACATATATGACATACAGGTAGACAGATAGACAGTACTGCTACATCTAGACATTTATGACATACCAGATTTACAAATACAGTACTGTTTGTGATACAAAAAGAGTCCAGAAAAGAGAGGCTATACATTTGACATAGAAACTGTACATTGGAGGAGGTTGGGTGGGTGGGGGGGACTGTACATTGCTTCTTCTAAATGTCTATGTCAGTATTTACTGGCTTTCAAAAAAATAACATCTTGTTGCTTGTGTGTTGAAGGACTTTTTACCGAAGGGTTACACATATCATGTCTGCACGTACAGACGTGCGGTGAACCCATCCTGCGTTGACCATACCTCTTTTGAGGCCACTGTGCGAATGACTCACCAGTCTGAGGAGGAGATCCTGGTGTGGGCAAGGTCGATGCAGGTCACCTGGAGAGTGGCCCATACAAGACCCAAGAAGATCATCTTCAGAGTATGTTGTTCTTTTAGAGTTGGTATGGTCAACATTCCCTGAGAAGTGATTTTCCACTTTCAGTACGTTCAGCTGAAAGGTCATTTATGGCTGATACTATAATATTTGTCTCCAAATATATGATGGCTCTGGATCATTTGACTCTTATTTACCATTTCAACCACATTTGCATAACTACAGTGGATGTCATTACTTGGGTTCATGGGTTCATGACAAAGCAACATCTTGGGAGGATCTTTCTGGTAAAATAAATATCTTATAATTTGTATACAGAGAGACTACAGGTGCCAGCACAACACCAGGTGCACACCAACCACACCAACACCTGGCAAGGTGTCTAAAAACACAGGTTGCCCGGCTGGAATGAAGATCACCCTTGTGCGCACTGTGGACTCCAGTGGACGACCGAGCGCGTATGTGTAACACGCAAACCCATTTACATTCCAAATGGAATTCAAATTTTATATTTTTGTTTTTTATTTCTCTGTTTAACAATATGTTTTACCACACCAGGAGCACTGATCCCCACATTCCCGCCTATCCCATGAGCGTGTATATCAGCAATATCCACAATCACAACATCCATGTGGCTGATGCTGTGCGTCACAAGGATGTGGGCGGCGAAGCCGTAGAGAAGCTCACCAAGCTGTTCGAGTCTGGACACTCGGCGTCCTCTGCACTGGACGTGTTCAAGTATGATCTGCAGGTCCAACATGGGGATGAGTACATCTACGCCTCAGCAGACCGCTCCATCTGTCCTGACCTGCGGTTCTGCGTCAGCCATGATAAAGACCTTCAATCAGCTGAAGGGGAATCCCTCCAAGCTGCTGTCAGCTCTACACACCTTCGGCCGCTCTGGTATCAGCCATGCATCAAAACGTGCACACGCACTCAGGCGAGTCGCTAACCGTGCTGGGCCAAGCATAGCGGCTCAACCCACCTCTGTTGCCCGTCGTAAAATGAAGCTCGGGGGTCGACGACGGCTCGCTGCGGGGAGGCCGAAGAAAAGTGTGGTGAGCACAGACCATCGCTATAGTTTCCCAACAGGAGTAAAGTCTGGAACGCACCACAGCCTGTCACAAGCAGTAGAGATGTGTCGTAGCAATCCGAAGTGACATTGACCACCAATATAGCATGTACATAAAGACCCAGTGCCTCATCCGTAGCTAATATTGCACTACCACAGGACCTAGCATGTCCTACCATGCTCTGTAAATAACTTATGTACATATACCGATATGCCCTACTCTGTTTACTTGTTTTATTGCACAATGTCGTTCTATTGGATTCTATTATATGTTATTACTATTGTATTATGCACATCTTTGCGGGCACAACCACCCGCATTTTTTTTTTTTTTTTATTGATATTTTTTGCACAAATCTCTCCAATATTCAAAACATCTCTTTCCACATCACCATATGCAACTTCCAAGATTAGCCTTTTTCTTTTTTGTAAGAACATACAAAACATGTAAAGGACTCATACAAATACATTAACAACTGACATGGAAAATAAAAAAATACTTACGAAAAAAAGAAAAATACTATACTATACATTGTGCGTATACATCCCCGATATATATACTTTGCATGTAGACCGATCTACCTGCGAGCAGGTATGTGCTGCATCCTCTATCGGGATGCCACCCTTCTCCATATTGCATGTGAGAGAAAGCGTCCCAGACACATGTAGGTGTGCATGATAGCATGCATGCATGTGTGTCTCCAACATATGTATGTGGGTACGTGTATCACGTAAGCATGTGTACATGCCTCACATGTGTGTGTGTGTGTGCATCTTCCAGGTATGTGACTGTACTCCTATCTCTTGTGTGTGTCTCGTATCCATGTGTGCCTCCGCCCCCTATGTGAGTGTATATCTCAGGTGTGCATATATATGTGCGTCTCAGCTACGTATGTGTGTGTCTCCTATGTACATGTATATCCCCCATATGTGTCAGTGAGAGCCTATACCTCAACTATGTGTATATGTAGGTGTGTGTATGCCTATTTCCTATAAGTGAGTATGTGCATGTGTGCCCCTGACATGTATAACTTAGCCTTGTGCATATGAGTGTGTGTAAACCTATTATGTACACATACGAATATGTGTATCCTAGATACTTGTATGCGGCTAAACATGCGCATATGAGAGTGTGATAGAGACAGTGACCATTCCATAGATATACCATCCGGACATAAAATCCATGTACATACATATAACACATTATAAAGTACAAGTACCATCAGATCAGATCCCCTTTTTCATATTCATCCTTGATATCATTGTAACCCCACCTTAATCATTTGTCCCCAGACCGTTCAGTCAGGTGTAGAAAACTGTCCCATAAACTTGTATGCAAATAAACAACTTGTGACAAATAAAACTCTTGACTTGACCACCAGCCTCTCTCTCTTAAGGCATTAACTGGGTTAATTAATCTAAATGTTATATTGTTAACTGTCTAGTTAGGCATTAACTGTGTTAATCTAAATGTTATATTGTTAACTGTCTAGTTAAGGCATTAACTGGGTTAATTAATCTAAATGTTATATTGTTAACTGTCTAGTTAAGGCATTAACTGGGTTAAGTGGGGAGTGCGTCATGGTACAGTTTCAGTAAGTGGGGAGTGTAAACAAGTTGAACGCGTCACGTGAAATAACGTTACGTGAATAAACATATAACGTTACAATGTACAGTTTCTGACAGCTGGCTGTGTTGTGAAATGTGCATAACGTTATGAATAAACCGCGAAGTCACGCGAAATAACGTTATAAACGCGAATCTGGTAGTATATTTATTTGTATCTTCTTGAGATGATAACATTACATCCGCATTTTACCGCATGACGAGCTAAACCAATCAGAGAGGGGCTTCGCTCAACCAATCAAAGAGGGGGCTGCAGAAATGGAGCCCAACCAATCAGAGAGGCGTCTGCAGAACTAGAGCTACTATTTGTATAGACGCGTGAGGGTGAGTGAGCTGCACAGACAAAAATACTCATAACTCGCTGAAATATTGACGGATTTACAAACGGTTTGGTTTATTACAAGCATTATTAACGGTTTGTAAAAAAAAAACATCTTTAAAAAATATTTTTTTTATAAGTATGCAGTACCATAACTACATCTTTGATGTTTATAGCAAACCAACCCGTTTGTAAATCCGTCAATATTTCAGCGAGTTATGAGTATTTTTGTCTGTGCAGCTCACTCACTCTCACTCAAGGCTGACCCTCACAAGATGGCGGCGGTTCAGTGACGCTGGTGACTCCGCCTTAAGCTATCTAGTGTTCTATAGATTTCTATGGTTTTGACCATAGGACTGGTGTCACGTGATCATTCGTTCATGAGTTCCTCATGGCAGCTGGGTTCACATGGTTGCACTTATTCAATTTATCTCTCCAGTGGTTCCCAAACTGTGGTGCGCGCACCCTAGGTGGTGCGTGACATGAAAAGACTAATGGCGTTATTTTACTAATAAATATATATAATATACATTATTTCAAATGGGGATTTCCACTGTGTAAATCATGAAATTCAAGAAACTTTTTAATAAAAAAACTTATGTTTGAATAATAATAATAATAATAAACAATGTCTCAGGCGAGGTGCGCTTCGTCTGTGCTGATGTACTCCGCTCTGCCTGGAGTCTCCTCAGTTCTCCTAATATGCGGGCTTAACAGCGGGCCGATGACAGTAGCGAGCGCAAGCCAGTGCACATAATAACTTCCTGCCAAAACTGACTTGAGTGAGGTCAGTGAGCGCGAAAGATAGAGTCAGGTAAAATATAATAATCACTTCTTTGAGACGTGGTGGTTAGCAGCCTGGTAGGCCATCATGATGATGATCCAGATCCACAATCGTCGGCGGTAACGGTAAATGATCTCGGGACTGAGCATCCCAAACAAATGGTTTTACAACCATACCCTGCCAGCATTTTTAGCGGTAGGAAACGGTCATTTGTAGCAACGTGGTTCCAAAACAGAGACATTAACTTTCGGCGCCTCCACCGCAATGTGCGAGAACTCGTTCTCAACGCTACAGAAAGTTTTTTCGGATCACAGACGGACAATGCTCCACAGACGAAAGGCCCAATTGGTTCAGCTGGCGTTTGAGAAGGACCTCACGCAAAAATGTACCACGGAATGGAAGGACACTGTTCTGAGGAGATTCAGTGCCACGACCCGCCGCCTACAACTCTTTTAATCGGCAAGTCATATACACTGTTATTATTAATAATAATTGATGTAAAGCCCAGCCTCTGGCTTATTATTTCATACTGTTTCATTTAAGCTGCCTTGCCCCTTGGCCCTTGTCAGTATTAATAATACGAAAACGAAATACGTGATCTTTCACTTATTAATGAATGTAAAGCCCAGCCTCGGGCTTATTTCATATTTGTGTGTGTGCGCAAGATGCCAGTGTGTTTGTGACGTGCGAGAGAGAAAGAGAGAGAGAGAGAGAGAGAGAGAGAGAGACTTATAAGAGACTTATATCTTATGCCTGCAGTGCACTCATGTTTTGAAATGTGTGTTGGTTTGCGGGAAATGCGTTTTCTGAAGCCTATTTTATGCCCCCCCCCCCCCCCCCCCCCCCCCCGAAATTACAATATGCCCTCCGTTAAATTCGTTCTGATGCCGACACTGGGGGTGCGCGAGCTAGGTCGGGAGGTGACAGGGGGTGCGCGGCCAAAAAAGTTTGGGAACCGCTGATCTATCCCATTAGTTTGCCCCAGATTCTTGTCTGGGGTCCATTTTGGTTGGTCTGCATGCTTTCTCGGTTTCTTTGGTCAGTGTGGTCTGGTACTGTACATGGTGCTGAAATAGCGCCATTTAGATTCACAGTGCCTACAAGTAGTTCAAGTTTGCTTTTATTTGTCATGTATAAAGTACATTCTTTATGAGCCCCTGAGAATGTGCTTCAAGCAGTAAAATAAAAAGTAAGTAAAAGACCCAACACTATACAGATATACAATACAACTAAAGAACAACCTAAGTACCAATGAGGTACACAAATGCAAACTTTTAAAAATGCTAAATGCAAAGATGAGGTATGGATGTAGTGCAAATCTCTTTATTAAATAGATCAAATATGGTGTAGTGATAAAGTGTTCAAAGTGTCTAAAGTGAGTGCTTGTATAGTGAGTGTGTGCATGTGGATGTGTGTGCAATGTATGTATACAGGTTAATGTTGCATAGAGTCATTGAGCATCCTGATGGCCTGGGGATAGAAGCTCCTTCTGAGTCTCTCTGTACTGACCATGATACTCCGGTAGCACTTGCAGCAGCAGTGCAAAGAGGCAGTTGTTTGTTATCCCTCCCTCCCTCCCTCCCTCCATCCATCCCTCCCTCCCTCCCTCCCTCCCTCCCTCCCGGCCTAAGGATCAAGGGTTAATCCCCTGAAGGGGGAGGAGCCGAACCATGGGGGCATGGTCAACATAGACCAATGAAAGAGGACATCCCTACTGAGTACAATGGCACAACCCGCAAGTCTCTACGACAAACGGTTCAAAAGATACAAAAAAGGGGCGCGGCCTAGGGTTCAAGGGTTGATCCCCTGAAGGGTGAGGACAGACCAAAGAAATACTTTAGTCTTGTTTACATCAGGGTCCCCCATTTTCAATTCATAGTGATGGACCTGTAAGCGCCTGGCAGAGGGCAGCAGGTCAAACAGGTGATGTGCTGGGTGGTGAGAGGAGGTCAGAGGTCATCGGGTCACATGGTAGCCTCTCCCTGCTAGCTGGCACACCTCCACCATGGCGTATCGACGAGATGACCTGCCTTGTGCAGAGCAGACAGGTTTCAGATCATGTGCAGGCAGCTTAAAAAGCCTTAGACACCATTATTCTGAACTAGAGATAAGTAATAGAGATAAGGCTTGTAATACACAACAGAGTAACAGAGTCCATCTCGAAAGACATGGAAAAAATAGTATACGAACAGGTCGAAAAGTACATAGCGGAAAAAAATCTAATCTTCGAATTCCAATCTGGCTTCAGAACATCCCACTCCACTGACACATGCCTTCTCTATTTGAACGACCACATCAAACAAGAGGTGGACGCGGGCAAATACTGCGGCATGGTCATGCTGGCCCTACAAAAGGCCTTCGACACTGTCAATCCCTCCATTCTGATTGACAAGCTAAAGGCAATTGGTTTTGATAGTCTATCAGTGAGCTGGATGCAATCCTACCTGGAGGGGAGAGAACAGATGGTGGAGGTAAACGGTACCCTATCCCCCCCTCCCATTGAGCTGTGGTGTTCCACAAGGAAGCATACTAGGACCGCTACTGTTCCTAATTTATGCAAATGACATGTCGTCAGCTTGTGACTGCAACTTGTTCCTGTTCGCGGACGACTCAGCCCTGCTGGTTTCTGACAAGAACAAGTTACAGGTTGAAAAAACCCTCAGCTCGGAACTAGGCAAAATCTGCACCTGGCTCTCTGACAACAAACTATCATTACACCTGGGTAAAACAGAGTCCATTCTCTTCGGTTCAAATAACAAACTCAGCAAGGCCGACGGCTTCTCAGTTACAGTGGGTGACAATATTGTCACAAGGAAAGATGAAATTACATACCTAGGTTCTATCCTAGAGGCTAATCTTTCCAGGCAGGAGAAATGCGGCAGGAGTGAGTCACTTCCTGTTCAGGAAAACGATTATTTTTTTATTTGATATATTAACGTTATATTGTGCATTGGAAACACAAACATACTTAAAATGAGTAAATATTATTCATTTTAAACATGTTTATATTATTTATAGGGCTATACAACAAAAAAAAATTCTTGTTCTTCTCTCATTTTAACCAGGGTTCACCAGGGGGGTCGGCGCCCGAGCGCCCCTAGTGGCGAGCCGCCACTGCGCTGCGTTCTGAATGAGTTGAAGAGGCTTGGTGGCAGTGGTCGGAAGGCCAGCAAGCAGTGCGTTGCAGTAGCCGAGGCAGGAGATGACTGTTGATTGGACGAGGAGTTGGGTGGCTTCTTTTGTCAGGAATAGGCGGATCCGTCTGACATTGCTCATTCATTCTTCACCTACATTCATGTTAACTACTGAGTTAGTCTTCTATTCATTCATGTTAACTACCGAGTTAGTCTTCTATTCATTCATGTTAACTACTGAGTTAGTCTTATATTCATTCATGTTAACTAGTGAGTTAGTCTTCTATTCATTCATGTTAACTACTGAGTTAGTCTTCTATTCATTCATGTTAACTACTGAGTTAATCTTCTATTCATTCATGTTAACTACTGAGTTAATCTTCTATTCATTCATGTTTCAAATGCCACATAAAATATCTACAAACAAAACTGTCCAAATATGTTGGCTTATTCTGTAAAATACGTCATTTTCTTCCCTTGCCTGCCCTTCTCACTCTATATAAAACCTTGTATGAACCCCTCATTAACTATTGTAACGTCATATGGTGCAATACTTACCCCAGCCATCTCAAGAAACTTGAAAGCTTACAAAAGAAAATACTACAAGTAGTGTCATGGTCCGGGTATAAAGCGCCCTCACGCCCTTTGTTCCATCGCTTTGGTCTCCTGAGGCTCGCTGAGTTTAACATACACCAAAACGCATCAATTATGTATCAAGGTGTCAACAACATGAATCACAGACTGTCTGAGCTTGTCCCAGTCTGCCGTCCACTGCACATCCACAACACAAGAAATAGGGATCTTATATTCGGCAAGAGGAGAAAACTCAAATGTGCTAGCCTAAGCATAGCATGCAGAGGCCCAGAGATCTGGAACGAACTTGACGAGAGTCTGAAACTGTCTAAATATAGCTCAGCGTTCAACACCATAGTCCCCACCAGACTGGTGGACAAGCTGATCAAGCTGGGTCTGAGCTCCGCTCTGAGCGCCTGGATACTGGACTTTCTGAGTGAAAGGCCCCAGGCTGTCAGGGCGGGGGGTCAGATCTCCAACACCATCACCCTGAGTATCGGGTCCCCCCAGGGCTGTGTCCTGAGCCCCCTGCTGTATTAACTATACACACATGATTGTGTGGCCAAGTTCAGCTCCAACTCCATAGTGAAGTTTGCGGACGACACAGTGGTGGTGGGGCTGATCTCTGACAACGACAAGAAGGCCTACCGGCAGGAAGTTGAGGTACTGGAACACTGGTGCCAGGACAACAGCATGCTCCTGAACATTGGTAAAACCAAGGAGCTGATCATGGATTTTAGGAGAACACAGCAGGGGACACACACACCACTGAGGATAAACAGGGCTACAGTGGACAGGGTGAGCAGCTTCAAGTACCTGGGGGTCCACATCTCAGAGGATCTGACATGGACAACACACATAGACTCAGTCGTAAAGAAGGCGAAGCAGCGCATCTACCACCTGAGACAGTTAAGGAAGTTCAGAGTATCGGGGAAGATACTCCAGTCCTTCTACTCCGGAGCTGTAGAGAGCATCTTGACTGGAAACATCACTGCCTGGTATGGAAACAGCACGGCACTGCAAGAAGGCCCTACAGAGAGTGGTGCGCTCAGCTGAGCGTACTACGGGTATTGCACTACCACCCCTGCAGGTCTTATATAACAAGAGGTGCAAATCCAGAGCCTGCAGAATAATGAAAGACCCTCACCACCCCAACAACAGCCTGTTCAAGCTGCTGCGGTCAGGCAAACGCCTGCGAACACCAGCAACTAGGACAGAGAGACTTCGGCTCAGCTTCTTCCCCCAGGCCATCAGAGTCTTGAACACTGAACTCTCCACACACAAGCACACATGAGCACACACACAACACACACACACTGTATACGCTCACACACTAGCAGTCACTTTAACATGAACACACACACACACACACACACACACACACCATTGAATAATTTTAAATGAAAGAAATAAACAAAATGGGGGGGGGGGGTATTAAATCCTATCTGTTAATCCGTTTTTTTTCAAATACAGTATTAACTAACTGTATATTATAGCTGTATTTCCCAGTAAACTCCCTATATTAAAACTAAGCTTGACTTTCTGAATGGCTGATTTCAGTAACTTTCTGTGTTCCTCATACGTATTGCATTCCAGTAACACATGCTGAACAGATTCCGGGTTATTGCAGTGTGCACAAATGCCAGTTGGGTGTTTCCCTATCCTATAAAGTGTGTCATTCAATCCAGTGTGACCTATCCTGAGACGGGTAATGACTGTCTCTTCTTTCCGGTTCCTGCCCATCCTACTTGCTATTCCAACTTTCTTCTGAATATTGTACAAATGTCTTCCTGTTTAATTTCTGTTCCAGCTTTCTTGCCATAATTCCTGCATGTGTGTTTTGATGATTGATTACACCGCAGATTTACTAAGTGGGATATCCATTTTTTTTTTTTTTTTTTATTGGTCTTTTTCCCCCTCCATTTTTCCTCCGATTTTCTCCCATCCCAATGTTAGTCGTATGCCAATTCCCAGTCCCTTCCTGGTCGCTGCGCACTTACCCCCCACAGTCAGATCATCTGGGAGAGTGGAGGCTACCACGTGCTTCCTCCGACACACGTCCAGCCAATCACCGCTTCTTTTCACCTGGCAGCGCGGATTCTCATCGAGAGGGCGTAGCGTGTGGGAGGACCACACTATCCCCCTCGAGTCCTATCCGCGCTTAGCAGGCGCCCCGACCGAACTGTAGGAGTTTACAACGTTTACAACGACCCGGACCCACCCCGCCAGCTTCTCCCACCCTCTAATACAGCCAATTGTATTAGTGCAGACGGCCAGCCAAGCTGGTGACAACCCCGGAGCTGTGAGCTGGATTCAGGCGAATCCAGCTCACAGCTCCGGGGCTGGTGACGAACGCAATCTCCGCTCGGCCACCTAACCGCCCTGGGATATCCATTTCTATTGTTTGTGACTTAAGTGATTGTTTAGCTAATAAATGTGCATTTTCATTTCCTTCTACCCATACATGGGCAGGCACCCAAACGAAGCCAACAGGCATACCTCTACTATATATTTCATAAATTAAATGATTAATCTTAAAAACAATATAGCAGTATTATGTAGCCAGTCCTGGTAGATGATTGGCTGGATGGCTGCCGGCCAATGGAGAGCGACGTCACTGAACCGCCGCCATCTTACCCCAGTCAGCCTTGAGTGAGAGTGAGTGAGCTGCACAGACAAAAATACTCATAACTTGCTGAAATATTGACGGATTTACAAACGGTTTGGTTTATTACAAGCATTATTAACGTGGCTATGATTCAAGCGGTTTGTAAAAAAAAAACATCTTTAAAAGATTTTTTTTTTATAAGTATGCAGTATCATAACTACATCTTTGATGTTTATAGCAAACCAACCCGTTTGTAAATCCGTCAATATTTCAGCGTGTTATGAGTATTTTTGTCTGTGACTCCGCCTTAAGCTATCTAGTGTTCATGGGTACCGAAGACGTCACTTCCGGAATGCCAGCCGCCATCTTTGTGACCTACTTTTTTAGCGACATTGACCATCATGGCAGTCAACACAGCACATCTTAAGATGTCGATTATTGGTTGTGATCCATATTTATTACCTTCAACTTTATTTTGTCCCTTAAAATCAGCGGAACGTCTGCCCCAACTTACTTTTCCCGACATCTACATCTATCTTGTACATAATCCATCCCCATTCACCGGAGAGACCCTGAAGGCTTTCAAGAGCACCGATGCTTATCAATATTCCGTTGCAGGATGGGTGAACGACACCAAGATATGGCATCTGGAGACCAAAAATATATATGTAATCACAGGACGTGTAAGTAATTCAACAACCATTATCAACCGTGTTATTTTGGTGGTGGTTAACGTTAAGTCTAGAGTGCTAATGTTATAGAGAGTAGTTATGCGACTTTCCATGTTGACTGCCAGAACGTTAAGCCTTACTAGTCTTTAAAACAATAACGTTAGACTAACGTTACCACACGAGTTCAAGTATTATATCGTTATGTATTTGAACAATTTTGTTAACAGTTGCAGTTTAGGTGAATTGATGATGGGGTGAAAATGATGAATTGAAAATGGGGGACCCTGATGTAAACAAGACGAAAGTCTTTCTCTGGTCTGCATCCCCTTAACAATTGTGTATATTTAGCTGTACTGTACCCATTCTGCAATCTGTTAATAAACGTATCAATCAATTAGGCAGTTTAATATTTTATTCTGTTTTCTAATAATACAAAGTTCTCTAGGCTATATTTATTTTTTACTGGCAGGTCTAAGTTAATTAACCACTATTTATTTGTTTAAAAAAGTTATTGCTTTCTGTGTATGGCCCAGCTAACATTTGGGGCTTCTTAAGCTCAGGGGAGTTTAGCTTTGACTGTATATTAACGTTCACATTTTTCACTTAACAGGTGAATCATTCCCAGGCTCTGAACACAAAGGCAACATGTCCATGGATAGTTGTGCAGGAGGAAGGGACAGTGGTGATGGCACATTGCACATGTATGGCTGGGTTGGGCGAGGTGTGTTCCCACGCTGCTGCACTGATGTTCACAGTTTTGGCTGCTGTTGACAAGAGAGAAGGACAGACATGCACCGAGAAGCCATGTGCATGGACCAAGCCAAGCACGAAAAAAGTTGAGTATGCTGAGTTGTCTAACATCTTTGCTAACCAAGAGCAAGGTGAAAAAGACTATTTGCAGCACATGAGACCATCTGCTGATGAGTTAAAGTTCTTCTGTGAACAGCTCCACCAAAGTGAGGACCAAGAGGCAAAGCCCAAGAAAAGTGCGATCCTGTCAGTCATCGAAGGCCATTCCCTCAGATACATGCCCAAGACTGTACAGTTGGATCTGCCAACACCTCTGTCAACACTGTATGCAAGCACCAGGCTTGAAATGGATTTGCCCGCACTGCTGGAGGAGGGTGCCATGATCTTTGATGAGCTGCATCTCACACCAGAGCAGGTAAGAAATGAGAATGGCTCGTTAAAACAAGAATGTCACAATCCCAATATATAAACATCACCAAATTCATTAAGAATAGCTTAATTCCTTTGTGATAATTACAGCTGTTTTGATAGTTGAATTCTTTTTTTAGTGTTTGTTAGTTGAGGAGAAGACCCGGCAACAGAGAAAGTCGAGGATGTGGTTTGATCAGAGAGCAGGAAGAGTTACTGCATCGTCGTTCCATGAGGCAGCCAGGACAAAGAAATCTCTATCTTTGATTAAGAGAGTTTGTTATCCTCGCTCCTCTCAGTTTTCGACTGAAGCGACCAGGTATATATATATATATATATATAATTTTAAGCAATATGAAATCATGCCTTTTTTTCACTACTTTATCATGAATAAATAAAATTGAGAACTGGATTGAGAAACTATATATTAGGTGGGGAAAACAAAATGTTAACATTCTAATTACAGTATGTTTGGGATAATGTAAAGAGAGCCATACCCTGTTGGTGTTTATTTTGCAATAATGAACATCTCTTCGAATGATTCAGTTTATTACACTTACTTATGAAAACAATAATTAAATAATTAAACACAAGGCTTAATGATGAAAAATTTATAAATAAATACATTTCACCACAGTCAGGTGTTCTCAGGTTAGAACCTCACTGTTTTGTTTAGGTCCTAGTCTGGAGTTGTTCTCAAATGTTCAAAATAACATGGCTCACTTTTGCATTATCTTCATCAGATGGGGTCTAGAAAACGAGGACACTGCCAGAGAGTCGTACCTGATGACGATGCACGATCGCCATGCAGACCTCACCGTTGCAGCATCTGGGCTTATCATCAATCCAGAGCTGCCATGGATGGGTGCATCACCAGATGGCGTGGTGACCTGTGCTTGCCATGAGCCTGGCATGTTAGAGATTAAGTGTCCTTTCAGTGCAAAAGGCCGCACTCTAAATGAATGTGCCAAAGACTCACGGTTCTGCTTGACTGTCACTGAGGAAGGTTTGATGAGCCTAAAGCTAGATCACAGTTACATGTATCAAGTGCAGGCCCAAATGCGTGTAGCAGAGGTAACATACTGTGATTTTGTGGTGTGGACACCTCAAGAACTTTTTATACAGCGTATCCCGTTTGATGGCAAATTTTTTGATAATGGGTATTTGAAGGTGGTTGACTTCATTAGAACAGGGATACTACCAGAGCTGTTGGGTAAATGGTTTACTGTGCCACGCCTCTCAGCCACTGCAACCTCTGAGGAGACAGTAATGGGATGTTACTGTGGTAAACCTACTGGTGACACAGACAACCTCCTCTCTTGCACATCTGAGCAATGTAAGCGAAAACACTTCCACAAGTCTTGTCTGAAGCTGAGCAGGGTACCAAAGACTTGGAAATGTTTAGAGTGCAAGAAGCAAACAAACAAGAAATAAGCTCCACAGATAATAACATAGGCCCTTCGGGTATCTGCAGGTTTCAACAAGTTAATTGAGTCGATACCACAGAGTCGGGTTCACCCTAGAATGGCTGATATTCCATACATTATTCCATATACAGCCATAGAAAAATCGATGTAACGTGTTATTTAATTCTAATTCATCTAGTTAATTGATTGATTGATTAAACATGTACATTGGTCGTGTAGTGTATCTTGTAGACCAGGCCCATTGCAAGTTGCTGTACTTTGTCGTCTACTCTAAGCCATCCTAGGTTGTCAAAATGGGCAGGGGTGAGGTGGGTTCTAGGAGTAAGGTCAAATAAATTCTGAAAGAAACTATTCTGTCTTTTGGTCATGTATTTGTGTAATGTGTACACATTCATCTGACATCACTGAATCATATATATTCAAATACCGTAGATCAGTGGTCACCAACCTTTTTAAGCCCAAGATCACTTTTTTTTTGGTGAAGGCAAGATCTACCTATTAAAGCGTTGAGAGAAAAAGACAGCCAAGATTGTACTTTAAACTAAATTACTTTTATTTGCCTGTTTGCTAAGTGCAGTCAGTAATAGATCCATTTCACATGGTAAGCAACTACTGCCTGTCTATTCTGTGGGCACCACAGATGGGCAAATATTACAAAGAGCACAGCAAACTGTTACCATCTTGTCAATGGAGGTAGGTTGTCCTTGAGCGGCTGTTTGGCAGAGCGACAGTGGGATGGTGGTCTGAAGGATGGTATATTTGTTCCTGACCAGGCCAATGACTCTTTCCACATGGATCCTAACGGCAGCAAGTCCCCTTGTTGCTTCTAGTTCCAGGGGGTGCAGTTGCTGCTTGCCTCTGGTGAATGCTGGGATTTTCAACTGTGCACAATACAGGCCTACCGTATCTTTGACATTGAAGCCTCTATCTGCAAGAATGACATCTCCTGGTGATATTTTCTCAAGATAACCACAGTTTTCTGTGATGTGCTTGTCGCTTGTGCGTCCACCCCAGCCATTTGACACAAAGGATATAACACCTTGCGGTGTTATTGAAATCAAGAATTTTACAGTGTTGTGATGCTTGTACTGAGAGTATGTTTGTGCACGAGCTCTCAAGTTTTTTGGCTTCTCTATGAATATTTCAAAACAGTCAATGATAGAGGTGCAGTTTTTAAAATTATCCCTGAAACACATGGGCAGACTGACCTGAATTTGTTCTTTTGATGGCCAAAAGATAAGTGGTGACATTCTAACATACATTACATCTAATGTACTATTAAATATTCTGCCAACACTTGTCTTAGACATACGAAATAAATAGACAAAAAAATATAGAGGTAAATTAAGCCTCATTCTCATCAGTGTTAACAGAAAGCTATGAAAGGGAGTCAGTCTTGGACTAGGTTTCAGAAATCCTGACAGGAAAGTAAAGACAACCATTAATTTAGCATAGCTTGGAAGGCCTGTGAGTTCCAGTACCATGTCATCATTTCCTTTAAAGGCCTCTTCATTCAAAGACAGCTCATCAACGTTGTCTTTTAGACGATGAACCTCTGCCCTAAGTCGTGCACACTCATTTGTCAATGCCTTGACTGTAGCTTGGCAGGCTGCATTCGAGCATGGTCCCACGATGCCTGGGCTATGAATGGCTTGAGAGTAATTGTGCTCATCCTTCATGCATTCTGCCCGTACTTGCATGGTGTTGTCATGCTCAGTGTCATCGCTGGTGCTGGAGGGGGCCACAGTCTCATGGTCATCACTGCTAGGGGCCATTGTCTCAGTCCTTTTCCGTTTCATCTGCTGGGTATGCTCAAACCTACTGTTGGCATAGATGGTTTTCTGCCTTTGTCCAGCTGAAGTGTGTGCAAACAGGCTTGGTACATAATCAGGACTCATGGGGTTCTCACTTTTTCTGCCTAAGCAGACAGAGAGACAAGAATGGTAGACTATTAAATGTGTGCATAGTGCATACCATCAAAATATTGACCATCTTTTTCTCAGAATTTGTTCTCTCTTATTCACATATATACTGCAGTATATTGTACTGTATATTTAATTAAGTGCAGAGGTAAGTAAGAGTAGCTTTACAACTGGGTTTAATAACAGTTTCCTTTTTGACAAGTAGCTAGGTATGTGATTAGTGTAATAAATCTAACCACTACACAGTCTGAATCGATCTCAAATTAGCATTATGTGTTTGGATGACACTGCTAACGTTAATTATGTTTAAATGTTTCAAGTGTTTCCCTGAGCTAAAAGATTAAAATAATAATTAACGTTAGATACGTTGAGGGCAAAACAAACGTAAATTTACCGGATACGAAGTGTTGACTGCACAATCTAGAATTAGATGTTGGCTGCCAGTGGTCCCTTCTGATTGAAGCCAACCATTTATTGCGCCGATCTAACTCCTTTGGGATGGAATACAATTGTAGTTCGGGGTTTCTCTGACGACTGTTGTTACAGCCAACTGCACAACATATCCCGGGCATATTGTATGAAGTTGTATGAACTTTAGTTGTGTTTCGCGCAACTTCTCTTCTCTAGTTGTGGCGCGCAGGAGTACCTCTCTCCTCATTCACCTGTCGGACACAATACAGGACACAAAGATGGCCGCGCTAAATCACTGTGACGTCATATGGCCCAGATGAATAGATATCTATGGTTATCTCTGCACTGACTCAGTTTAACCCTTTCACTTCCACACTACAGAAGGTTAACCCTTTACTACCACACTACAGAAGGTTAACCTTTCACTGCCACACTACAGAAGGTTAACCCTTTACTATCACACTACCGACGGTTACCGTCGGTAATAATAATAATAATAATAATAATAATAATAATAATAATAATAATAATAATAATAATAATAATAATAATAATAATAATAATAATAATAATAATAATAATAATAATAATAATAATAATAATAATAATAATAATAATAATAATAATAATAATAATAATAATAATAATAATAATAATAATAATAATAATAATAATAATAATAATAATAATAATGATAAACTTTATTTGTATAGCACCTTTCATACAGAAACTGCAGCTCAAAGTGCTTCACAACAGAAAAAAGACAGGCATAAAATGAGCACATAAAGTGCAGACATATAAAATCACAGTTTTTTACATTAGGATCTAATATCCCAACAGGTCACCTTGTTTATGGTTTGATTCAGTTTTAAATAGACAATAATAAAAAGAGTAAGATAAAATAGACAGAGTAAAATAGTGTAGTGCAATACAATTGTAGAATAGAATAGATAAAAAAAATAAAATTATAATACAGTGCAATAATAGAATAGTAGAATAGAATAGATAGTACAATTATGCAATAGAATGGACAGAGTAAAATAGTGCTACAGTACAATCAACAGCAGGGTGTATTAGAAGGCTATGGTGAAGAGGTACGTTTTTAGCTTATTTTTGAAAATATTAAGAGATCTAGCTTCCCTAATGTCCATAGGTAGTGTGTTCCATAACTTTGGTGCATAGTTTGCAAAGGCGGTAGTGCGATAGTAAAGGATTAACCTTCTGTAGTGTGGCAGTGAAAGGGTTAACCATCTGTATTCATCATTTATTATAATAGGCCGCATGGATCTCACAGTAGCTTCTGTGCAAACAGCTGTTGGCAGTCGTTTTTCAAGTCAAAATAGTGACCACATAATATTATTAATGTTAGTTTGATTCAGAAATCATTATGATCTCTGAGCGGATCTCGGCCTGTCTGTCCGACATCTCCGCCTGGATGACGACCAACCACCTCAAACTGAACCTAAGCAAAACAGAATTGCTCCACCTGCCGGCCAAATCCTCCCCCCTGACCGACCTCTCCATCACAGTCGAGAATGCAGCTGTGACCGCGTCCCCGACCGCCAAGAACCTTGGTGTTGTCCTCGACGACCAGTTGAACTTCTCTGCTCACATCGCAGCGACAACCAGAACCTGCAGATTCCTCCTGAGCAACGTCAGAAGGATACGCCCATTCCTGACAAAAGAAGCCACCCAACTCCTCGTCCAATCAACAGTCATCTCCCGCCTCGACTACTGCAACGCACTGCTAGCTGGCCTCCCGGCCACTGCCACCAAGCCTCTTCAACTCATTCAAAACGCAGCAGCCCGCCTGATCTCAAACCTACCGAAGTCGGCCCATGTCACCCCACTTCTTAGGGACCTGCACTGGCTCCCCATTGCTGCACGTATCCGCTTCAAGGCCCTCGACCTAGCATACCGTGCGGCAAAGGGAACCGCTCCCGCCTACCTCCGGTCAATGGTCTCTAACTACACACCCTCAAGACCCCTACGCTCTGCATCTTCTGGCCGCCTCAGATCTACTCCTATCCAAGCTCCCGGAGGGTCATCAAAGAGAAGCCGCCTATTCTCAGTCCTTGCCCCACAATGGTGGAATGAACTACCCATCCCAGTTAGGACAGCCGAATCCCGTCCAATCTTTCGCCGTCGACTAAAGACTCACTTCTTCAACCATTATCTGAAATGATAAAAAAAAAAAAAAAAAAAAAAAAAATCCTGACTAACCTGTCATGCACTTGTCCTAATAAACTAACCTACACTGTAACACGCAACACTTTGATGAACATTGTTACTCAGCTGATAGAGTTATACCCTTCTTGCTGTCTTGTCGCACAGAACTTGTAAGTCGCTTTGGATAAAAGCGTCAGCTAAATGACTAAATGTAAATGTAAATGTAAATGTAAATGTAAGGGAGCCCAGTGTGGGTCCTCCTGACCCCTACCTTGGGAAAGCCTGCTCTTGAGTTTTTGTTGCTGTAGTTCTACATCATAAGCACTAGAGGGCAGAACAGTACTGTTTTCATTGACAGGCATGGTGATCAAATATACTAGTGCCAGTTTAATAATGCAAAGAAAACCATATAAACCTTTTTTGACACCATGTCTTGAGGTCAGATATGTTATTTTGTTCAGTTTGTGCGTGAGCATGCACATGTTTCTGTCTGAGTGAGTGAGTGAGTGAGTGAGTGAGTGAGTGAGTGAGTGAGTGAGTGAGTGAGTGAGTGAGTGAGTGAGTGAGTGAGTGAGTGAGTGAGTGAGTGAGTGAGTGAGTGAGTGTGTGTGTGTGTGTGTGTGTGTGTGTGTGTGTGTGTGTGTGTGTGTGTGTGTGTTTGTGTGTTTGTTTCTGTCTGAGTGATGGGGGCAATTTGTCATGATTTTGGGGCTATACAAATACATTTGATTTGACTTGATTTGATTTAGGTTAGATTCACATGTATTGTCATTGTACACCACAAGTACAGTACAACAGAGTGAAGTTGGAATCTAACCAGAGGGCAAGGTAAAAGTGCATTAACAATATACAGTGTAAGAAGTGATTAAATGGAATATAAGATGATCTGAATCACTGAGTTATGTGAGTTATTGTAGTTGGTTGATTAGTTGGTTAATCGGTCAGTCGGTAGGTCAGTCAATTGGCTTGTCAGTTGGTCGGTTGGTGGCTTGTTTGGTTAGTTGGCTTGTCAGTTGGTTGGTGGCTTGGTTGGTTAGTTGGCTTGTCAGTTGGTTGGTGGCTTGGTTGGTTAGTTGGCTTGTCTAGTCAGTTAAATAATAGTTAAAAGTTAATAGTGCCTATACCTGATTGCCTATACTCCAGGATCTGTTATCCATACCGTTCAAACTCCTGCATTTCACTGTCTACAACTGCCTTACACACCTACCTCAAACTATATTCTGCATACCGCTATACGTCTGTATGATAGCATGTGCAATAATATATATAATGTGTACTATATCCCCCCCACCCCACCAGCGAACCTCCTCCAATGTACAGTTTTTTCATCAAATGTATACTCTCTTTTTTAGACTATTTTTGTACTGTATGCAAATCTGGTATGTCATAAATGTATAAATATAGCAGTACTGTCTATCTGTATGTCATATGTTATGATTAATTGAAAATGGGGGACCCTGATGTAAACAAGACGAACGTCTTTCTCTGGTCTGCATCCCCTTAACAATTGTGTGTATTGAGCTGTACTGTATTGTACACATTCCGTTGCATCTGTTAATAAAGTTTTCAATCAATCAATCCCTTACCTACTCTTCTAGTTATACCACTGGTCAGTATGACTTATACCTGTAACACTGATGTACATACATCTGATATACTCCAGTTTAATCACTTTGTCCTTTCATATTGCACTTTACTGTTATATTTGTACTGTTTAGACGTCAACTTATTTTCTTTGTATAACGACAATGGATTTAAACCTATTGAGGAAATGTATAACCATGTCTATTATGATGAGTTAAATGCACGGTCCTCTCCACATAGAGTAATTCTGTTTTAGTTTCGACCTGGGATGAAATGACTGAACTAATATTATGACTGGCAAATCACCTGGTAGAAGCAAAACTCTTCTCGACATAAATATTATATATGGAATTCCAAAAAAATATATACAAAAACTAAAGCTAGTTTCAATATCAATCTTGATCTAGAAAAGCAGCTTTTAACAGGCAGCATTGCTGCATTATTTTGAATAACTGATTAAGTCCATAACTCCATTGCTGTCTTGTATACTGTTAGAATTGCATAGCTGTAGTTTGGACAATAATAATGGAGAAAGTAAAACACATGATCATAGTATTAATTATGATATATACTGTACCTCATAATTGGGCTAACTTCTAAGTCAGTTAAATTATAGTGAAATGCACACTCATTTAGCTGGGGTACCACCTGGAACCCTCTCAAAGACCCCTGACTGTCTTTTTTAAAGATTAAAATGTATTGTCATCATACAGGGCAAGTACAGTACAACAAAAATAACTTGAGTGCAAATACAAAAGTAAAGTGCAATATACAATGTATAAGTGATTAAACTGGAGTACATGTATAAATGAGTACTAGTGCTAATCAGACATAATACAATTTTGGTTTCAATATCAATATTATATCTAGAAAAGCAGGTTGTAACAGGAAGCATCACTGCATTATTTTTTTAATGACTGTGATTTAGTCCAGAACTCCATTGCTGTCTTGTAGTTCTGTTAGAATTTAGAAAGTGAGTCATTATTATACATGAAGTACTTCATATTGGGAAAACTTCTAGTCAGTTAAATAATAGTTAAAAGTTAATAGTGCCTATACCTGATTGCCTATACTCTAGGATCTCTTATCCATACTGTTCAAACTCCTGCATTTCACTGTCTACAACTGCCTTACACACCTACCTCAAACTATATTCTGCATATACGTCTGTATGATAGCATGTGCAATAATGCTGCATATATATATATATAATGTGTACTATATCCCCCCACCCCACCTCCTCCAATGTACAGTTTTTTCGTCAAATGTATAGTCTCTTTTTTAGACTATTTTTGTACTGTATGTAAATCTGGTATGTCATAAATGTAGCAGTACTGTCTATCTGTATGTCATTATGTTATGATGAATTGAAAATGGGGGACCCTGATGTAAAAAAGACGAAAGTCTTTCTCTGGTCTGCATCCCCTTTACAATTGTGTGTATTGAGCTGTGCTGTACAGTGTACTGTATTGTGCCCATGCTGCTGCATCTGTTAATAAAGTTTTCAATCAATCAATCCCTTACCTATACTCTTCTAGTTATACCACTGGTCAGAATGACTTATACCTGTAACACTGATGTACAATACATACATCTGATATACTCCAGTTGAATCACTTTGTCCTTTCATATTGCACTTTACTGTTATATTTGTACCGTTTAGACGCCAAATAATTTTCTTTGTATAACGACAATGGATTTAAACCTATTGAGGAAATGTATAACAATGTATATTATGGTGAGTTAAATGCACTGTCCTCTCCACATAGTCACTGTTTTAGTTTCGACCTGGGATGAACTGACTGAACTAATATTATGACTGTCAAATCACCTACTGATTAGTCTTATTCTGAAGTTATTCTACCGTCTCCTAAAGAATAATTATTTGGAGAAAAGTTTAGCTTCTACAATAATTACCTTGTTTGACTCCATAAACTCCTATAGTAAAGAGTGAGCGGCAATATTTTCATGTAAGAGTACAAATTACAGTATAGGATGCAGCCAAGAGTAATTGCTTTCTCGGTAATATGTGGGTGGCTCTGAAAAGAGCCGTTGTGGGGTTTGTCGAGGAGGCTAAATAATTTACTTCTTGGCAGCCTTCTCGGTCTTCTTTGGGAGCAGGACAGCCTGGATGTTGGGCAGCACACCACCCTGCGCGATGGTCACTCCTCCCAGCAGTTTGTTGAGCTCCTCGTCGTTACGCACGGCCAGCTGCAGATGACGGGGGATGATACGACTCTTCTTGTTGTCACGGGCAGCGTTTCCAGCCAACTCCAAGATCTCAGCGGTCAGATATTCCAGCACAGCGGCCAGATAAACCGGGGCACCGGCTCCAACACGATGAGCATAGTTGCCTTTACGCAGCAGTCTGTGGACACGACCCACGGGGAACTGAAGCCCGGCACGAGAGGAGCGAGTCTTGGACTTAGCCTTCACCTTCCCTCCTGTTTTACCTCTTCCACTCATGATTCAGTTTATTCTAGAGATGAACACAGAATAATGTGGTTAACACGCCGAAGAGCCGTCTTTATATCCTCACTAAGGTTCGTGCTTATTGGTCAAATATGGCTCCGTGCATCATCACCCAATCAGAGAAGGACTGACAGAGATAATAGGGGTTGGTTTACATTGTTGGCGAACTTTTCATACCATCTCCACCAATGATACACGCAAATGTAGGCGGTGAAAGGGAATTATAATAACAACGTGGATATTGTTATATCAGCGTATAAGGCGCGCCCCACAGAGCCGACAATATAGAACCATGTCACTATACTATGAATAATAACCCCATAGACACGCTTATTGGAATGTCTTATAACCTCTAACATAATACCAGGCCTGTTATGCCTTTATAGCAGATCTTTTTCGACATATTCTCATTATTGGATCTGCCTGTTGGACAAACAGTTAATATATAACCTCTTCTTGAAAATGCAATATTGCCGTTTGTCAAAATACAATTTGGTTGTGTAACTTACGTTGTTACCTCGGACATAAGTAAGACGATAAACACGTAATGCATAACATTTGACCGTGTCCACTAATGGGTACAGTGCTGGTTATAAGTAAATGTTTGATTGATTCATTGAAAACTTTATT
Organism: Notolepis coatsorum; assembly: GCF_963971535.1. Classification (NCBI taxonomy): domain Eukaryota; kingdom Metazoa; phylum Chordata; class Actinopteri; order Aulopiformes; family Paralepididae; genus Notolepis; species Notolepis coatsorum. The sequence goes on along the minus strand of NC_140166.1, from coordinate 227,445,950 downwards.
AACAGATTGCCGAATGGGTACAGTACAGCTCAATACATACAATTGTTAAGGGGATGCAGACAAGAGAAAGACTTTCGTCAGGGTCCCCCATGTTCTATTCATCATAACATATGACATACAGATAGACAGTACTGCTACATCTATACATTTATGACATACCAGATTTGCAAATACAGTACTGTTTGTGATACAAAGAGTCCAGCAAAGAGTATATACATTTGACGTAGAAACTGTACATTGGAGGAGGTGGGGTGGGGTCGGACTGTACATTGGAGGTGGGTGGGGGACACTGTACAACTGTACAAAGCAAAACTGTACATTGGAATATTGACAAAACCATACTTGGTCATTTAATGTACATTGGAGGGGGTTGGGTTAGGACATTTACAGGGGCCAGTTTCGAATTGCAGTCTCCCGTAGGTGTTCTTTGAGAGTGCTTTTGAAAGTGGGTAGTGATTCACAGGGTGTTTAATGTATTGTCTGTCTGCAGTGTCAAGTGATTATTAATTTGAACTGAAAAAAACAATGTGGGTAGTAAGTGAATGAATGAATGGATGAAAACTTTATTTAACATATTGCAGAATGGGTACACTACAGTACGGCTCAATACACACAATTGTTAAGGGGATGCAGACCAGAGAAAGACGTTTGTCTTGTTTACATCAGGGTCCCCCATTTTCAATTCATATTGACATTTATGACATCCTCAACATACATGACATTTATGGCATACATGTATTTAGTACTGATACATTTGTGACATATACGGTATTCAAATATACAGTACTGTTACCCATATATCCTGACAGAGTATATACATATGATGGGGAGGGGACTGTACATTAGGAGGGGGTGGGTGGGAGAGAAATATACATACGGTGGTGAGGAGACCATACATTTGGAGGGGGTGGGTGGGTGGGAGAGAAATATACATATGGCGGGGAGAGAATAGGCGGTGGGGAGGAGACTGTCTATTTAGGAGGGGGTGGGGGGTTTGGACATTTACGGTGGCCAGTTTCGAATTGCAGCCTCCCGTAGGTGCTCTTTAAGAGCGGTTTTGAATGTGGGTATTCACATTCCTTTACAGCTGTGGGTAGGGCGTTCCACATTGATGTGGCATAATTGCGAAACATGTTTAGTCCCTTGTTTGAGCCGAATCTGGGTTTAACATGATTTGTTGAGCTTCGTCTGGTGTTGTGGTCGTGGTATTCACTGACCTTTGGGAAGTATTTTGACATGTACATGGGTACCTTAGTTGTATAGTGTATCTTGTAGACCAGGCCCATTGCAAGTTGCTGTACTCTGTCGTCTACTCTAAGCCATCCTAGGTTGTCAAAGTGGGCAGGGGTGAGGTGGGTTCTAGGGGTAAGTTATACTGGACAGCGGTATAAATAGTAAGGGTATATATATAGATTACAGCATGCACGAACATAAATTGACCATAATGACAGCAATTTGTGTATTTACACAATTTTTGGGCCTTTGTTAAGCTCCTCGTCGTTACGCACGGGCAAAAGGTCGTGTTTTGTAGCCGTGCCTGCTTCATATAAATCGTGGGGGTCCATAAAATAGCCTTTTGTGTGAGACAATGTTCCACTTGTTTGGTTGTGTAACTTATGTTGTTGTCTCGCTACGTCGGGCATAAGTGTAAGAGTATAAACACAATGCATAACATTTGACTGTGTCCACTATGGGTACACTTGTACAGTGCTGGTTAGAAGTCAATGTTTATTGTATTGTCTGTCTGCAGTGTTTTTGTCCCTGTTTTGAAGGCTTAACGATATAATATACAATGATAATGGCATGTCATAGCGGTCAAGTGATGATTAATCTGAATACAAAAAATATGGGTAGCAAGTCATACTGGACAGCAATATAAATACTAAGGGTTATATATATATATATATACAGATTACAGCATGCACGAACATAAATGGATCATAATGACAGCTATTTGTGTATTTCCGCAATTTCTTTCAATAGTGTCATAGTGGTCATTTACCCACGTACATAAATGCACCATAATTATAGCAATTTATGTATTTCCACAATAAAGGGCTCAACTCAACTTGTGGTATCTGCGTTAGTAGGACCCACTAATCAAACCAGACTTTTATTAGAACCTATATCTGATCTATATTAGCTTTTTTTGTGGTATATTCTCGATATTTGGCTTTGTTGCCGTGTTAGAAGTAACTCGTGGAAATCAACCATCCCAAAAGTAATACTAAGTTATATACCTCGATAAGCCCCCTTCACTTCCACACACTAGAGTACAATAATTGCTTTTCATGGAAGTGGTGGGTGGCTCTTAAAAGAGCCTTTTGTTGAATGAAAGACAACGTTCTGTTCAAACGCTCATCTCTTTTTGGGAGCTGCTCTCTTAGCTGCTTTTGGCTTGGCAGCCTTCTTAGCTGGGGCCTTCTTGGGCGCAGCGGGCTTTGTCACCTTCTTGGGACTCTTGGCTGCTACCTTCTTGGGACTCTTGGCTGCTACCTTCTTGGGACTCTTGGCTGCTACCTTCTTGACTTTCTTGGGAGACTTCTTGGCGGCAGCAGGCTTCTTCGCTGCTGCCTTCGTGGGCTTTTTGGCCACGACAGGTGTCTTGGCTGCTGGCTTCTTGGCTTTCGGAGCGGCTTTCTTTGCAGGCTTTTTGGCTTTAACCTCAGCCTTGTTGATCTTGAAAGAGCCGGAGGCTCCGGTACCCTTGACCTGGACCAGGGTTCCTTTTGTCACCAGACTCTTGACAGCGGTCTTAACGCAGGCCTTGTTCTTGTCCACGTCATAGCCACCGGCAGCCAGAGCCTTCTTTACGGCAGCCAGAGACACACCGCTCCTCTCTTTAGAAGCAGATACTGCCTCGACGACCAGGTCACTGACGCTGGGACCTGCCTTCTTGGGTTTGGGAGCTGCCTTCTTCTTAGCGGCCTTAGCCGGAGCAGCGGGAGCTGGAGCGACTTCTGCCATCTTCTCTCGTTCTGTCTCAGATTCAACACAACTAGAATTAATTATGATATTGAAGCTCAGTCAGAGGGCTTGTCTTAAACACTACATGAGAGCCATGTAGACTCAACCCACCCTGTCCACCTCTGTGCTGCCAAAATGCTCTGCCGCTTGTGTTTTCTCCTCGCCAAAAAAGAGCTCAAATACACAACTATGAATATTGCAGGAATTTAACGCCAAATGGGTCAGCAAGCAGAAATATGTGCCATCAGAATTAAACCATTTGGAGACCCCTGCTGTGTTTGTGGACGCTTCAAACCACCAATTTGCGCCTTCACCATGGTGCGCAGCTATACCTTTCTCTGTTATTTATGTCTCACAATTCTTTACATTGCATTATAATCCGACATAATCTCGTTTTCCAGCGAGCCGAGCTACCTGACTAGAGACTGGGAGCAAGAATAGTAATCAAGGGTGACGCGTTTTGTTTTAAATGGATGCTTTTCCGGTGTTGGTAAACACACTGTTGCTGGTGGCCTGTAGCGTGGGTCACCTCGACTTCGTATGAGGGATGATCACCACCTTAGATCAGTGGAAGGTTTCACGTGGCTAGGCCTGCCGCGATAAGCAATAAATCGATTAATTGCCGCGATAATTAAAATTAATGCAATGATTTTGACGGGCGCGATTAATTGCTATTTGCGCGTTTGTTTTAATGAGGCGGAACCAGTACCCCTCGTCAGTCACTCCGTGTGGGGGGCCGCTGGCCTTACTACAGAGCACAGCACGGGAGCTCCGTGGGGCACTAGCAACGCCACATATAGCTTAACTACATTTCTCAATAGTGTTGCTCCTTTTAACCAAATAGCGTTCTTTGTAGTGTAACGTTAGCTATTTTTAGACCCAAGTAGTTACTCGCTACTGCCCGGAGAAACTGGACTGCTAAATAAAGATTAAAGATCTAGTGTTGATGCTCATTCAATGCCAACAACATTAGCTAAATAGCTAACAAACTAAATACAACGTATAGCATAGCTACAACACAGAATAACGTTAATACAATTACATGCATCATTGTTTACAATGAACGGGTGGGACTAGTCAAAGGACTGGACACGGGGACAAGTTAAACATGAATTAATTTATTATAACAGGTAATCGAGTTGCGCTCCCGTGCCTACGCACCACAGGGCTATTCTATTCTATACGGCTTTGACGCTTCCTCCTCATCGTTGATTGCCTGTAGTAGCTGCATCTAACGTTAGTAGCTAACGTTAAAACTAACCTAAAGTTAGTTGCTCACCAACAATCTCAACATTTGTTTTATCATTAGCTCAAAAACACAGACCGGACGAGACAAGTTGGCCGCTCATAGATGCTGCTAGGATAATAACAACAATACTTCCGCTCCGGTCGGTGGGCTTCAAAATAAAAGTCTAAAACACCGGAAAAGACTGAGCGGTGGGCTTCAAAATAAAAGTTTGGGGAAATAAATTTCTCAAAAAAAAATTCTCTAACCGGTCGCAATAATATCGCTTATCGCGATATTTTCGGGGGCAATTAATCGCCCAGCAAAATGTGTTATCGTGGCAGGCCTACACGTGGCCTATATTAATTACAACTAACATTTCATTAATGTTGCAAAACATTTCATAACTCACACAAGAAACGTAGCTACATTTTCCTTTTGGGGGGGACTAGTTTGCTGTGTACTTTAGACTGCTGCATGCTTGTTGACAATACATGCTTTTTGGGCATTGCTGATCTGCTGTGTTTTCTGATTTAAATCTGCTACACTGAACACTTAGCACAATAAATAATAACTGCATTGGTCTATTTTAATTAGATTTCAATAGTTTAAATAGACATAGTAGATTCATAATGAATCATCATATCACCAAACATAAACGCACCATATCAACATGTTCTGCATTTCCACAAAAGAGGCCTTGCACGGAATGTTTGTGTAGTAAAGGCAATGGAATGGTTGCTATGTATAAATTATATGTATAAATGATCATATCAACACATAGTGTTGTGTCTTATTACTGAATGTTATAAAGAAGTCACAACGGAACAGTAATATCATGCTTTTCAGCAGTGTTTTACCGACTACCACTGCACACAAATTAGGCATTTTCTTTTGAAAGTGGTTACCAACGGTTACAGGCAGCCATGCTGGAAGAAACAGAACAACACAAACATTACAGTTTGTGTTTAGCCTATAGGTCAGATATACAGGCCTCTATTGTTAGGGCTCAACTCATTGTGAAGTAAAGGATATTAGAATGTGGTACAGTAGGCTGCCAGCTACATTGTTGATACACTCAGAAGAAATAGCTGAAGGAATGAAACATACTATGTTGTCAGAGTCATACTTGTATTATTATCTTGTACCACAGTGAGGTACCGATACATGTAGCTCATGGTGAGACCATGCCGGTCTGTGTCATCTGTTTATGATCAGTAATAACCCAAACAAGAGGAAACCTGCTCATGGAGACGACTCAGCACCATCAGAAAACATCTCTCACCTTATAAATGTATACTGGCATTTCCATGATTAAAAGTTTTGCCAAATACATGTAAAAAGGATTATGCAACTGTATGTACAGACAGATGTGTATGAAGGTGTGTGTGTGTGTGTATATATATTGTAAGTCAAAGCAGTGACAGATGTCACCAAGAGAGCTATCAAGGTGCACAAAATCATTGTCTTGGAAAAATGCAGTTTCATGTCGATTATTGCTTGGCTTAATATCAAGTGTGTCTATGGAGTTTTGCTAAGAGAATATATAGTTGGGTTATTATGGTTTTGCGCGCAAATAGTTTCCTGTGCGCGGGAAATGTGCGACAAAGCCTCTCAACCAATCGTATACAAGAAGCCACGCAGCTGTATTTGCACAATTTGACCTATAAAGAGGCAGCAGTGCGCTTCTGTTTTCACATTCGTTGCTGTTTAGTCCCGACTGATCATCATGCCTGAGCCAGCCAAGCCAGCGCCCAAGAAGGGCTCCAAGAAAGCCGTCACCAAGACAACCGCCAAGGGAGGCAAGAAGCGCAGAAAGTCCAGGAAGGAGAGTTATGCCATTTATATTTACAAGGTGCTGAAGCAGGTCCATCCTGACACAGGCGTTTCCTCCAAGGCCATGGGGATCATGAACTCCTTCGTTAACGACATCTTTGAGCGCATCGCCGGAGAAGCCTCTAAACTGGCTCTCTACAACAAGCGTAGGACCATCACCTCCAGGGAGATTCAGACCGCCGTCCGCCTGCTGCTCCCCGGTGAACTGGCCAAGCACGCAGTGTCCGAGGGAACCAAGGCTGTGACCAAGTACACCAGCTCCAAGTAAACTTCCCTGTCCATCTAACCCGTATTCACCCAAAGGCTCTTTTCAGAGCCACCCACTTTGTTTTGAGAGAGTTATCCCAATGACCAGTCAAGGTCAGGTGACTAATTAATAAACATATCCATATGTATAAGTTGTTCTGTTTTTCCTGGACCATGTCTAGGATGCTGCCTGTCATAATGGGTTTCACCGCCAGATGGAGTAAGTGCTCTACTAGGTGGAACAAGAGCCTCTAATAGATTTTCAGATTGGAGAAGTTTGAATTCATAGATTTAACTGATTTTGGAAGGGAAATTGAGTTTGTTTGGTTAAAGGTCACGGTTGGGTTGAGGGTTAGAGTTAGAGCAGGGTTGAGGGTACTAGTTGGCTCCACATGCAGCTGTTTGCTATGGGCCTTTAATAGCATCTATAACTTCTGGTTACACACACTCTTGGAGAGTTAACAGTAACAACCAAAAGTTACAAAGAGTGACCATCGCACACAAAATAAATACATATATGTCAAACCTGATGTATGATAAACTGGTACATTTAGAATTAATAGTCTCATGTTTAATTTGTTAAATTCATATTGAAATGCATTTTTACTTAACTTTACAGCATTATTAAAAACGTGATAGGATGTTAGGAGTCATCAGCAGCCCTCTTAATTATGTATATATTATCTGTTAGGATCTCTGTTTAACAGTACTGTATATTTGCATATCTTGTATGTCATAAATTTAAATACTGTGTATCTATGTCATGATACATATCTGTATGTTGTGTATGTCATAAATGTCATGAATTGAAAATGGGGGACCCTGATGTAAACAAGACGAAAGTCTTTCTCTGGTCTGCATCCCTTAACAATTGTGTGTATTGAGCCGTGCTGTATTGTACCCATTCTGCAATCTGTTAAATAAAGTTTTCATTCATTCATTGATTCATTCATTGATTCAGTCTCAGAATGGATTTGGTAGAGAGAGAAAAAAAATTGTCATTCTTATGTTGTGGCATTTTACAAGTAATCTGTGGCATCACTGATTCAAGATTCAAGATTCAAGATTCAAGATTCAAGAGTTTTAATTGTCACGGTATACAGGTATACAATGAAATGCGGCTGGTCTTGCCCGCGACGATGTGCAATACAGTGGTACAACATATAATAGAGTCCAATAAAAATACAGTGGTACAACATATTACTAGAATCCAATAAAACAGTGCAATAAACAGGTACATGGTGTGCCATCTCGGTATCTGTACATTAGTATTTACAGAGCATATAGGACATGCTAGTTAGCTTTAGTAGTGCAATACACTGTTCCTGAAGTTATACTACTTTAAGTGGCCTTTCCTCTGGCCATAAGTGTGCGTGTGTGCGGCATGAGTGTTAAAGTGGCTGCTAGTGTGTGAGCGTGCTCAGCGTGCGTGTCGTGTATGTACTTGTGTGTGGATAGTTCAGTTTCTGTGTCTCTCAATGTTCATTGTTCAAGGCTCTGATGGCCTGGGGGAAGAAGCTTAGCCTAAGCCTCTCCGTCTTAGTCTCTAGAATTCGCAGGCGTCTGCCTGACCTCAGCAGCTGGAACAGGCTGTTATTGGGGTGGTGGGGGTCTTTCATTATCCTGCAGGCTCTGGATTTGCACCTCTTGTTGTATAGAGCCTGCAGGGGAGGTAGCGCAATACCCGTGGTACGCTCGGCTGAGCGCACCACACTCTGTAGGGCCTTCTTGTCCTGTGCCGTGCTGTTCCCATACCAGGCAGTGATGTTTCCGGTCAAGATGCTCTCTACAGCTCCTGAGTAGAAGGACTGGAGTATCTTCCCCGATACTCTGAACTTCCTTAACTGTCTCAGGTGGTAGAGGCGCTGCTTCGCTTTCTTTACTACTGTGCCTATGTGTGTTGACCATGTCAGGTCCTCTGAGATGTGGACCCCCAGGTACTTGAAGCTGCTCACCCTGTCCACGGTAGCCCCGTTAATCCTCAGTGGTGTGTGTGTCTCCCGCTGTCCTCTCCTATAATCCACGATCAGCTCCTTGGTTTTACCAATGTTCAGGAGCAGGCTGTTGTCCTGGCACCAACGTTCCAGTACCTCAACCTCCTCCCGGTAGGCCTTCTCGTCGTTGTCCGAGATCAGCCCCACCACCACCGTGTCGTCGGCGAACTTCACAATGGAGTTGGAGCTGAACTTGGCCACACAGTCGTGTGTGTAGAGTGAGTACAGCAGGGGGCTTAGAACACAGCCCTGGGGGGACCCGATGCTCAGGGTGATGGTGTTGGAGGTCTGACCCCCCACCCTGACCGCCTGGGGTCTTTCACTCAGAAAGTCCAGTACCCAGGCGCTCAGGGCGGAGCTCAGGCCTAGCTCGATCAGCTTGTCCACCAGTCTGGTGGGGACTATGGTGTTGAACGCTGAGCTGTAGTCAATGAACAACAGTCTCACATAGCCCCCCTTCTGACGGTCAAGGTGGGAGAGAGTGCTGTGCAGTACCTGGGAGACCGCGTCATCAGTGGACCTGTTTGTCCTGTATGCAAATTGCATAGGGTCCATATCACTGGGGAGAGAGGCACAAATGTGGTCCTTGACCAGCCTCTCGAAACATTTCATGACCACAGAGGTGAGTGCCACCGGTCTGTAATCATTTGGACATGTTGGGGAGGGTTTCTTCGGTACAGGGATGATGGTGGACATCTTGAAGCAGGCAGGGACTACTGACTCCGCCAGGGATTGATTAAATATGGCGGTGAACACCGGGGCAAGCTGGTTTGCACAGGACTTAAGTATGCGTCCTGTTATACCATCTGGGCCTGCAGCCTTTGTTGGGGAAAATGTGTATGAGGTGGACTAGTTTAATATAGGTCAACTAGCAGTGCTGAAAGACGTCTGGCTGACGTTCTTAAAACAACTTGGACAGAGGGACATTTCAGTACGGCACATTGTGTGCTGGTAATCTTATCTTGTTCTTTTCTCTCTTTCATACATACACAGCACACACACACAGACACAGGCACAGCACACACACACAGACACACGGACACGCACATACACAATACACACATACAATACACATACGTCTGTACGCAGACGCACGCACACACAGACACACACACACATACACACACACACACACACATCTCACTCTCTACATCATATCGTGTGTGGATATCATATCTTGCTTATCTCTCTTCATGTTCTCTCTCTCCGATGTTAAATCTACGTATCATCTTAATGTACGTCATGTCAGATCTGACATGATGTGATACGTCATCATATCTGTCATGGGGGGGCAGGACTGAGAGGGGATTTAGGGACAGGCAAAGGGATCCAGGGGAGAGTGTTTTTTGTTCAAGCCGTGGTGATCTTCTTTGACCCATAGCTCTTGCTGTTAAAGAACTTCTTTTCTTAAATAAATTACCTATTTGTTACAATTGGAAATATCGTCTCCTGCTGTGTTAAACAACCTTTCCACAACATTTGGTGACCCTTGACCTGTAGACCGCCCTGCCGGGCCCCCTCACACGGCCAGCTCCGGACCTCTCCCGTAGAAATTCTGCCGGTTGTCGACACCAAGGTAAGCGTTGGGCTTGTAATTATAAATATCCGTCAGAGTTTCTGCGGGAGGGAAAAGTTGAGCTGACTGTGTTGACGAGGTCTGGGAAGGACGGCTAAAACGAACACGGTGAGGTGTTTTACACTGGGGCGACTCCTTTTTTAACAAGTGGCGGCCACTAATCAATTTTAAATTGCATGTTTTCGACCTCTGGTCAAAATTTTTCTCAATCCTCTTCAAACCTCTTCAAAACCTCTCCCCGACCGCTTTCACATAACTATTCCTGTGTCCTCTGTAGATAAGACTCTCAACATTTTTTAAAAACAAAAAACTGCTGAAGATAGCTCATTCTGGGCGTTCTGCCAAGAGAGATAGCTCTCTCTCTCTCTCTCTCTCCTCTCTCTCTCTCTCTCTCTCTCTCTCTCTCTCTCTCTCTCTCTCAATTCAATTCAGTTCAATTCGGGTAGGCTTTGTTGGCATGAAATATCAACATACTTGTTGCCAGGTCAGGTCCAATATACAAACGGTGGCATATATATTATTAAGCAGTAAAACATACCATAATATTAGCGATAAGTAAAACAATCAACAGAAACATATTAAATTGCAGGGTGGTCATTCGATCGGGTAGTCGTTTTGCAGATGTGGCCACCCAGATACGTGTATTTACAGGGCTTGTTCTCTTGTTGTGTGACGGCCGTCTGCATGTTTTGCAGCTGGTGCTGTGCACTGACTTTTCTCCCCGCATATGTGTAGCAGCTTTTGGTTATCGGGGAGATGGATGAGCTGTGGATCAATTTTGTTTATTTTGTAGAAGAAAACTTCTCTTAGATCCTTGTATTTCTCACAGTATAGTAGGAAGTGAGGTTCTGTCTCAACATCCCCCTGATGACAAAGTGAACACAGCCTGGCCTCTCTGGGCAGCCAGTTCTGCCTGTGACGGCCTGTTTCTATGGCTAGACTATGTCCACTCAGTCTGTACCGTGTCAATGTCTTTCTTAATTTTATATCATTCACAGTGATCAGGTATTCTGCCACCGTGTACTCTCTGTTTAGTGTCAAATAGAATTCTAATTTACTTTGAGATTTGGTTGATTTGTTCCAATATTCTATATAGTTTTCTTTTTGTTTTGAGGTTATTTGGTTGGGCCAGATTTTTTGGTATCTGTCCTGAGGCATTTGTGGGCAGAGATTTCTGACTAGCTGGCAGAGGGGACTCTTATCTGGGTTCATCTCTTGGCTCTGAAGGGTTTTGTAGTGGTAGGAGTGGGGGTCACTTGATTGGAGGTGTGTGTAAAATTTTATGGCTCGCTTTTGGAATTTGAATGATTAGGGGGTATTGGCCGAGTTCTGCCCTGCATGCATTATTGGCAGTGTGTCTGTGGACCTTAAGTAGGTTTTTGCACAATTCTGCATGCAGTACTTCTAATGGGTGTTTTTCCCATTTTGGGAAATCTTGGTTAGTTAATGGACCCCACACTTCACTGCCATATAATATTATTTGATTTATTACGGAATTTAGAATTTTGAGCCAGGTCCTAATTAGGATGTCAATTGGAATTTTCCTTTTGATGGCATAAAAAGCCCTTCTTCCCTTCTCCTTCAATTCATTCACAGCCATATCTCTCTCTCTCTCTCTCTCTCTCTCTCTCTCTCTCTCTCTCTCTCTCTCTCTCTCTCTCTCTCTCTCTCTCTCTCTCTCTCTCTCTCTCTCTCTCTCTCTCTCTCTCTCTCTCTCTCTCTCTCTCTCTCTCTCTCTCTCTCTCTCCTGACACACACACACAGTCACACACACACGGTCACACACACACACACACACACACAATCACACACAAACACACACACACAATCACACATACAATATACACACACACACACACACACACACACACACACACACACAAACACACACACATACAATACACACACACACACACACACACAAACACACACACACACCGACACACACACAGACACACACACACACATAGACACACACACACACACACACACATTCCTGTGTCCTGGTAGACAGCGGGTTGTAATACACACACACACACACACACACACACAAACACACACACACACCGACACACACACAGACACACACATACACAGTCACACACACACACACACAGACACACACACACACACACACACACACATAGACACACACACAAACACACACACATTCCTGTGTCCCGGTAGACAGCGGGTTGTGTCACACACACACACATACACAGTCACACACACACACACACAATCACACATACAATACACACACACACACACACACACACACACACACACACAATCACACATACAATACACACACACACACACACACACACACAAACACACACACACACCGACACACACACAGACACACACACATACAATACACACACACACACACACACACAAACACACACACACACCGACACACACACAGACTCAGACACACACAATCACACATACAATACACACACACACACACACACACACACACACACACACAAACACACACACACACCGACACACACACAGACACACACACATACAATACACACACACACACACACACACACACACACACACACACACACAAACACACACACACACCGACACACACACAGACTCACACACACACAGTCACACACATACACACACACCGAGTTGTAGTAGCGTTGTAGTAGTAGATCTAGGTTAACTGTTGTTCCTGGAGTGGTAGTGGTAGAGTAGGAGAGTAGGAGTAGGAGATCTAGGTTAACTGTTGTTCCTGGAGTGGTAGAGTAGGAGAGTAGGAGTAGGAGATCTAGGTTAACTGTTGTTCCTGGAGTGGTAGAGTAGGAGAGTAGGAGTAGGAGATCTAGGTTAACTGTTGTTCCTGGAGTGGTAGAGTAGGAGAGTAGGAGTAGGAGATCTAGGTTAACTGTTGTTCCTGGAGTGGTAGAGTAGAGTAGGAGAGTAGGAGATCTAGGTTAACTGTTGTTCCTGGAGTGGTAGAGTAGGAGAGTAGGAGTAGGAGATCTAGGTTAACTGTTGTTCCTGGAGTGGTAGAGTAGGCCAGTAGGAGTAGGAGATCTAGGTTAACTGTTGTTCCTGGAGTGGTAGAGTAGGAGAGAGTAGGAGATCTAGGTTAACTGTTGTTCCTGGAGTGGTAGAGTAGGAGTAGGAGATCTAGGTTAACTGTTGTTCCTGGAGTGGTAGTTGTAGAGAGAGTAGTAGATCTAGGTTAACTGTTGTTCCTGGAGTGGTAGTTGTAGAGAGAGTAGTAGAGTAGATCTAGGTTAACTGTTGTTCCTGGAGTGGTAGTTGTAGAGTAGTAGGTAGTTGTAGAGTAGTAGTAGCTGAAGTACAACCACACACACACACACACAACACAATAAACACATATACACACTAAACAACGATGCATACAGCAGAGGACATACTGTTGGACACCAACCCGTTGATAAAGAACCTAATTCTCAAGGTTGGTGTCCGTTGGCAGAGGCGTACAAAGGCCGGGGACACAAAATGGCCTTCCGGAGGTACTTTTGATCTCGACATATGCGAAGAGATGAATGTAATGATTCGTAACCACAAGCCAGGCGACAGCAGCAAAAAGAGGTTGAAAAAGAGGACAGAAGAGTTGGGGGTAATGAAGCTCTACGCCCAGAAGGGGAGAGCATACAGGCAGGAAGCTTTAGCGCTAAATCAGAGAGAGACGGATATAGGGAAACCAACATCCCCACCTTATGTCACGCAATTGCCGGTGAACATGTGCTATGTGAACAAAATACTGAAGGAGTGGAGAGGTGAGCTAGGACACAACCCAGAAATTGACCCGTTGCAGAGAGCGATGTTTAGAGAAAGTGTGATGAGAGGGCTTCCAGAGGTGGTTAAGAATAGACTGGAAGACGTGGTGGGGTTAATGGACATGACTTATCCTTTGTTCTGTGCACATGTAACACATAGTGTGGAGAAGCAAAGGGCTCAGGAGCAGAAAGTCAGGGATCAGGATAGAAATGACTCAAGGAAGTTAACTCAGCAACAACTGCAGCCCCAAAGGAGGTTGCAGGCAGTAATGGTGTCATCTGCGACCTCTCCACCCATGCAGGACCAGGGACCCCCGCCTGCACCTCAGGTAGTGAGAAGCTATGGCTATAGTTCACAGAACCAGGCGTCCAGGCGGCAGGCAGGGAATGGGCAATCAGGCCCACGGTTTACACAGGGACCGGGGAACGAACAACAGTTTCCCCGTTTCCACTGTTGGAACTGCGGCATGCAGGGACACAGGGAAATGAGATGTAGGCAACCATACCGTCCCGGCTCGGAGTATGGAAGACCCGTGCGCCAGGGGGAGTCACAAGGGCCCCACGACCAGGGGGAGACAGGAGGGCCCCGAAACCAGGGGGGTAATCACTAGGGGTGCCCAGATAAATGCGACGGGGGGAAATCAAATGATTGTGGTTTCCAAGGGAGCTGAGCAAGAACCTATTCTGCAGGTCCTAGTGGAGGGCAAATTAACGGAGCAAAAATACGCCGCTCACTTACCCCAGTCTGGACAGTATGTTCGGACGGTCGGATTCTTGGGAAAAAACAACCGATAGCATATTACTCTAGAGCTCTTTCGCCGGTAGAGCAGGGTCTGCCACCTTGTTATCAGGCCCTGGCCGCAGCACATTTGATGTATGAGAAGGCAACGGCCGTGACAATGGGATATGACATTTGCATTTGGACACATCACAAATTGGCAAACTTGATTGAAAGAGGCAAATTTGTTCTGACCAGCCAACGGCAACAGGCTTACATGAGGCTCCTGCAGTACTCGGACGTTACGATAAAAACATGCCACGGCAGTAACCCGGCGGATCTGGTACCACTCCCGAGCGAGGGTCAACCGCATGAGTGTGAGGTGGAGGTACAGGCTTTCGTGAAACTCCGTCCTGATTTGGGAGTCGACCCGCTCGCGATAGCAGAACTCTCACTTTTTGTGGATGGGTCCTGCTATCGGGAGGGGGAAAATTTAAGGTCAGGATACGCCGTCGTACAGTGCAAACCTAACGGAGAAACACTAACAAGAAAGGCCGGACAATGCATGCAACCATGTTCGGCCCAGCTTGCAGAACTAATAGCACTAACAGAAGCATGCATAATAGCTAAAGATCGCACGGTTAACATCTTTACAGACTCTGCGTATGCGCATGGCGTATGCCACCTATTCGCGGCCATTTGGAAGGCAAGAGGCTTTAAGAAATCGGACGGCTCACCGATCCTTCACCACAAGCAGGTTGTGGCGCTTATTCAGGCTGTAAAGTTGCCCAAAAGCATTGCTATCGTAAAGTGCCAGGCACACAGAAAAGACCTGTCCTTTGTGACGACGGGAAACAACGCGGCGGACGAGGCCGCGAAGGCGGCGGCTGCGGTGCCGTCCACGGCTGTTCTGATGTTTGCGGCCGAACTGACGACTGAGGTAACTGAGGATAATTTGAGTGATCTTCAGGACTCAGCCACGCAGGCCGAGAAACAGTCGTGGACGGAGAGGGGGGCTGTAAGGGGGGCAGATGGTCTGTGGAGGAGTCATAACGGTTTGATAGTCGCCTCCATCGATCTTCTGTCCTTAGTGATACCTGAGGCTCATGGTGTTGATCACTGTGGAAGAGCAGAGACCCTGAAACGAATCACGAAAATGGGATTTTGGTCCCCAAAGCTTCAGGCACAAATTGACGTTACACTAGCCAGGTGTTTAACATGCTTACAGGGCAATGTGCGCAAAGGAGTACCGACAGTGGCGGCTTACACACCCCTCCCTGAGGGACCATTCAGACATCTGATTATGGACTATACAGACATGATAACGCCAGTGCAGGGCAAACGATACCTCCTGGTAGTAGAGGACTGCTTTAGTCGCTGGATTGAGGCCATTCCATCTAAACACAAGAACGCGGACACAGTGATCAAGTTCCTGTGTCGCGAGGTCATTCCGAGATTTGGAATTCCCACGATATTACAAAGCGATAATGGCCGCGAGTTCATCGACAAGGTGGTTAAAGGGCTGATGCAGAAATTAGGTATAAGACAGCGCCTTTCCTGTGTCTATAGTCCCGGGTCGCAGGGGAAGGTGGAAAGGGCCAATCTGGTCATTAAAAACAAACTGTTGAAAATCTGTATGCAAACTAAGCTTAACTGGATTGATGCTTTGCCACTTGCTCTGATGGCTATTAGAAGCAGCGTAAACCGCCAAACACAGCTAACACCGCATGAAATGCTTACAGGCCGCAGCATGCCAGCACCGCCATTTAGACACCTGGCTAGGGGCCCGGCATTAGATATTTTTGAGCAAGATCTGAAAAAATATCTTCAGCAAGTGACTAAAATACATGAAGCTGTGTTTCGACAGGAGCAGAGAAAGCGAAGGAGGCGGAGAAGGAAGCCACCAAACCGAGACTGATCCCTGGGGACTTGGTCTTCGTAAAGGTCCACAAGAGAAAGTGGTCATCACCCCGGAGAGAGGGCCCGTACGAGGTGATCCGATCGACTGGAACGGCAGTCCAAGTCAAGGGATCAGCGACCTGGTTCCACTTCAATCACTGCATAAAGGCCAGCGGCGATCTCTTGGGGGATACAATCGATCGCAGTTATGCAGAACCCGACATGGAGGGTCCGAGACGGCAACTGGAAGGTGCAGTGCCTGCTGATGCTCCCGCAGATGTTGGCAGCAGTGTGCGGACGGTCGGCCGGGCACAACGACGTCATTAAGAACCGTCACGGTCGACCCGTCCTTGAGGATGACGGGTTTGAGTGGGTAGGAGTCCCACGGGGTCCCGCTCAGGCTCAAGTACCAGCAGACTTTCATGACCAGGCTCAGAATCAGGCGCCCCCTTTTCCCTCCATCGAGGAAGGGGGGGAGAAGATAAGACTACAACCAAACGGGGTGTTTCCCGTAGGACCGCAAGGGCATGTTTTTGATTTTGACCATTCCCCCGTTACAGGCGGGGATACTTACCATTATACTAACGAGCATCGGGTTGTGGGGGTAGATAGGAGAGTTGAGCCTGTCCCGAACCAATCACAGGGGACAGGGGTGAGGGGAAAAAGGGAGGTCAAGGACACTGAGTCGGAAGAGGTGGGGGGACAGGATATGTTCCAGAGGACAGCCGGAACGTTGAGGGACTCAGTGGGCTCACTCTGGGCCAGGTTGAGGGGTTTGCTTCCTTCCGGGGAACAAGATGGGGGCGACTATGACTATGACGAGGAAGACCCGGAGGCTGACCCGATGTATAGGGCGGCTTTAGGGAATGAGTGGTTTAAGTGGGTCCAGTACACGAACGCGCAGAATCAGATAGAGGATTGTTATGTCTGCTCCAAGGCACGTCCGGATAGGCTGCTGGTGAAGGGCACGAAGTTCAGTTGGGCTCAGTGTGACAGGGACGCAGAGGCATGGGAGGGGCCCCATAATAGTCGCCCTTGGTGCGAGGCAGAGTGTTTGGGGTTTCTCGGCTCTAGTCGTTTTAAGGCGGCAGGAAACGTCACGGATTTCAAGGATGTCACTATGCGGGAACGGTGTAGGAAATTGGATGTACGTGTGCAGGGGGTAGCGACGGGGTTGCCAATACCCAGAGGTGTCAAACTATGGCTGACCAAGGATTTCGAGTGCTTGCAAAAGGAGGGGACCCGGGATGTAGGGGAGGTGGCAGAGGGGCGGTGCACTACTATTTGGAGCATCACGACTAACTGTACGAAAGAAGGAAAGTGTGGACACGGGGTCGTGTTAAAGGGAGTGGATACCAACCCACGGCCTGTAGCTTGCCCTTTTCATGTCCAGGATATGGCACTGGCGGACCAATACTGGCTCTGCGGCGGTAGGAGGTTGAGGAATACACTTCCTTTAGATTGGTCAGGTAGATGTGCCCGGGTTCAGGCGATCATGCCAATGGTGGTCCTACCATTATCAGTGACGGAAGGACCTTCTGAGTCTCCTATCTCTCGAACGAAGCGTAGCTACAAGGCAGACCCAAGGGTGTATCTAGACAGCATAGGACAGCCAAGGGGCATTCCAGCCGAGTTCATGGCTAAGAATGAGATTGCGGCAGGGTTTGAGTCTATTCTGCCATGGATATCGGTCAATAAGAACACCGGGTGGATCAACTATTTGTTTTACAATCAGCAGCGGTATCTCAATTACACCGAGGAGGCGTTGGATGCAATGGGGGACCAGATGCACGCGACCAGTACGGTGGCGTGGCAGAATAGACAGGCTCTGAACTGGTTAATGGCGGAGAAGGGTGGAGTCTGTTCCATGTTTGGACAGTACTGCTGCACATTCATTCCGACGAATGTGGGGCCAGGGGGAAAGTTCTCCGAGGCCATGGCTAAGCTGAAGGATTTGAGGGAGGAGTTGAGGGGGAATTCTGGCCGGAATGAAGAATGGTGGGGGAGTGGGGTGTTGGAAAGATTGGGACAGTGGGGAAGCATAGTGATGCAGACGGGGATATCCATCGGGGTGGCAGGGTTGATATTGGTTCTCCTTTTCTGTTGTGGTATGCCTCTCTTGGGTAGGCTGGTAACTTCACACGTAACGAGCCAAATGCTGATGGTGGGACAGAAAGAGATTGAGCCACAAATCGGGCCATATCCTCAGCTTTATGCTGCCTTAGAGGGAGACGAGGGAATAGAGGATTAGGGGTATGGTGAGGTAGGGACATTTTCTTTTTGTTGGTTCTTTCCTTTAAGAGTGACGGGGGATGGTCTGAGTGCAGTTTTGTTGGTTTATTCCTTTAACTAGGAATTTTAGTCTGATTTTCTAATGATCCTTCGGCATAGAGATTGCAACCATTGAAAATCATTGCATTGTTTTTTATTTTATTATTATTTTTTGTTTATTTTACTTGTGGTCCTGGTCAAACCGGAATGGGAAGGGGCATCGGCAGAGTGTCGGTTCTGAGCCTGAGGAAGCATTGAGAAGAAGTGGTCGGGGGATCGGTTCTGGGGACTGGAGGGACAAAGGGGGGGGCTAACGCAGTGGGCAAGATGGGCACCTCCCGTCGAAGATGGGGGGACACGTGGTGAGGTCGGTACCAGCGCCTCCCGTCCAGGCATGGGGACATGCTTCTACGAGGACTGGAGGTGTGGCGTGGTGGTTGCTGTATTGGCAAAATGTGACTTTTGGCAATACGGTGAGGAGACTATGGCGTGGGCATGGAAGGGGGGCTGAGCGATGGACACTGGGACTCAATGTTATGGAAGAGACAATGTCATTTTTTTGGGAGGGATGTTCTATGTTTAGTTCTGACGGTCAACTTCTCCTTTCCCTGATGAGAGTCGCGGTTTCCGGCCGGAACTGTGGCTCATTTGGTAAGCGGTGGAGGTTGGGGGGATTTGTCTGTCAGGTTAGGATTATAAATTGGGGTTTTTTTTTTTTTTTTTTTTATGTTTTATTATTACTCTTGTTTTGAGCGGTTTTGTGTTTATTGTGAGAACGGTAGTCAGCCTTTGTTGGTCCGTTAGGGGTCCAGTGAATGAAGTAAGGTTTCTTGTTTAGTTAGACGTTCACATTTTCTTGGTTATATGATTTGGGTGGGACTAGGGATAGCCCCAAATGGGGGAATGTTGGGGAAAATGTGTATGAGGTGGACTAGTTTAATATAGGTCAACTAGCAGTGCTGAAAGACGTCTGGCTGACGTTCTTAAAACAACTTGGACAGAGGGACATTTCAGTACGGCACATTGTGTGCTGGTAATCTTATCTTGTTCTTTTCTCTCTTTCATACATACACAGCACACACACACAGACACAGGCACAGCACACACACACAGACACACGGACACGCACATACACAATACACACATACAATACACATACGTCTGTACGCAGACGCACGCACACACAGACACACACACACATACACACACACACACACACATCTCACTCTCTACATCATATCGTGTGTGGATATCATATCTTGCTTATCTCTCTTCATGTTCTCTCTCTCCGATGTTAAATCTACGTATCATCTTAATGTACGTCATGTCAGATCTGACATGATGTGATACGTCATCATATCTGTCATGGGGGGGCAGGACTGAGAGGGGATTTAGGGACAGGCAAAGGGATCCAGGGGAGAGTGTTTTTTGTTCAAGCCGTGGTGATCTTCTTTGACCCATAGCTCTTGCTGTTAAAGAACTTCTTTTCTTAAATAAATTACCTATTTGTTACAATTGGAAATATCGTCTCCTGCTGTGTTAAACAACCTTTCCACAACACCTTCCTGGTGTTCACCTGCATAAATGCTCTTCTCACACTGTGTACCGACAACGAGAGTTGTCGGATTGTAATGAACCAAAGGAGAATATCAATTATATTTTTTTATGTCATCTTTGACGGTGAATAACACCATGCTAAAAAATACCCATTCTGCAATCTGTTAATAAAGTTTTCAATCAATCACTCTCTACAACCGCACCTCAGCACAGACGTACTTCGAGATACTTCCGTACTTTCCGCCAATCAGTGCGCATCCTGTGGCTGGCAGGCGCGTCCTGTGGCTGGCTGAAGTTGCCAGTGAGCGGATTCTCCGGGGATGCAGCTGGACCCAATTGGAGTGCATCTTAACTCTGAGTTATATGTATGATTGGATATGGGTGCATGGTCATGGGTTACTTTTGAGCTGTTGTTGATTGTTGCAACATTGTGTTGAAAACCAGTTTGTCATCTTGAATTATAAATACCAATAAAGAATGTCCTATTGTCTCAGTGTATGAACCTGTGCGGTTACATTGTTGCTCCTAAAGTAAAATATGGGCAAAATAGCAAAGTTCATATGACATAAATTAAGCACCTCGTACAGATGGAAATGTATTGACTCCGAGAGCTAATTCCTCCCAGTATATCTGCCAGTGAGAGAAAATCCTTGTTAATTACAGCACCATGAAATATAAATGAAAATATAGCAATACGTCGCCTTAAGGCCTCTACATGCTACAGCAACTTCAAAGCAACTTCAACACAACATCAGCGCGATTTCAGCACGGTTGTTGTTTAGGGTATTGTAGACTGTGTTGCGAGGAATCTGCGTACATGTCTCCAAAATCTAACCTAAACAACCGTTGCGTTGATATTGCGTAGCAGTGATTGGTTGGTTAGCGAATGGGGGCGGGGCTGTCATAGAATAATATAGGTCTCGCAGAGAATACCACCCGCCATTGTTGTAGCCAGCCAGCGTTGATGCTAAATAATTAGCGTCACATAGCTGGCCTTTTTCTGAAAACCCAAGCACATATTGTTCCATAGCATACGCCTTCAGTTGATCATGACAAATCCTCTCTTACCTTGACGATAAAAAAGCCTCCATAATTTAGTAAATAAAGCTGTAGCCAGCCAGCTAGCATTGGTGCTATACAAAATGCTATCCACATTAGCTACATAGCTAACCAACTAAATACAATGGTATCCTGAGGTAACGTTAACGTTAAATACAACGTTTGCTAGTCGAAATGACTGGACACACACAGGGACAAGTTAAACATCAATCAATTAATTTATTCCAATAGGTAGTTTGAGCTGCATGTGAGCCGGTCTTTCTCTCCTCTCCATTGGAAACTAATGAAGTTACGTTAAAAAAGTTGACAAAAGTTAAGCTGCTAGCAACAGACACTATAATACTTCCGGTCGGGGAATTTCAAAATAAAAGAGCGACGACTAAAAGCACCGGAAATACGTTTATTTTGTACATTATCTAACGTTAACACGAACCTAAACTAACTTTAGATTAGTTTAGGTTCGTGTAACGTTAGATATTGTAAAAAATAAACGTATTTACGGTGCTTTTAGACTCGCTCTTTTATTTTGAAACCCCCCGCCCGTAAGTAAAAATTATGCTTATTTTTCTGCTTGTTATCAATGGGTTGGTTGAGAAGGGAAGCGTCATCTATCTAGGGAACCTAGCTACATACGGGGTACAATGTTACATAGGCTGCGCGTTGATTTTGCAGAAGCATAAAGGTAGAGTGTCTAAAACACCGTTGCTTTGTCGATGTTGTGTTGCAGTTGCTTTGAAGTTTCTGTAGCATGCAGAGGCCTTTATGGACTGCTACCTTATTTCATTGAGCTGTAATTAACACACAAGACACAGATGACCATATTCAAACTACTTTACTCGACTGTAAAACTTTGAATTTCCCCATCGAGGTCAATATGGGGGTCAGCCCTATGGTCCCACAGCCCCAGATTTTCTTTTCACTCAAAATGTAGGGCCTATGTTCCCACATTTCTAAGATGCTTCTCAAAATGAGGCAGCATGTTCCCGGACGAACCTACTACGAGGACAACCTTGTTGCCCATATCCAGAGTTAATTACATTGTATATTGTTTACACTGCCTTTTTATTAAATGGTTACTTCTCCACTGTAATATAATTCTGTGACCTGTATGTATTATACTACCTGTACCTCCCCTGCTATGATAACTAATATCCCCAAAGGGATCAATAAATGTTATATGGCAATTTGCAATCTGTTCCGCTTTAGCCAACAGGAAATGCTAGTCTAAATATTTGTATTATCAGAATTGTGATGATTTGAGTAAAACTGGCATATTGAAATAATGAGTTAATGGAATGTACTTTTCATGATAACGGTGTTGGCTCTTAAAAGAGCCTTTGGGTTATGAATGTAGGAAAACAAAAGCCGATCTAAGCGCGCTCTCCACGGATGTGGCGGGCCAGCTGGATGTCTTTGGGCATGATGGTCACCCTCTTGGCGTGGATGGCGCACAGGTTGGTGTCCTCAAACAGACCGACCAGGTAAGCCTCACTGGCCTCCTGAAGAGCCATGACAGCAGAGCTCTGGAAGCGCAGGTCGGTCTTGAAGTCCTGGGCGATTTCTCTGACCAGGCGCTGGAAAGGCAGCTTGCGGATCAACAACTCGGTGGACTTTTGGTGACGACGGATCTCTCTCAGCGCCACGGTACCGGGCCGGTAACGATGAGGTTTCTTTACGCCGCCGGTAGCGGGTGCGCTCTTACGGGCAGCCTTGGTGGCGAGCTGCTTCCTTGGGGCTTTGCCACCGGTGGACTTACGTGCGGTCTGCTTAGTTTTGGCCATTATGAGAAACTATGTTTCAGTCTTCACTTCAACAAGAATAATACGCTGCTGTGTAGAAACTCTGGCCTTATATTACTAACGCGGAGGCGCAGTAGTTTCTGATTGGTCTCCTCTCTGTGAGGTCATTACTCCGCCTACATCTCACAGGGTTATTGGAGGACTTCACGGAGATACAACTGGGAACGAGGTTATTGGAGGACTGGTCTTTTGGAAAAGCCGCCAACAAAACGTCTTTCCTGATTGGGTGAGAAAACACAAGCCTGAATATAAAAGGCGCCTCTCCAACTCGCTGCATTCATTTTCAAATTCGTTTAACTAAAGACAACCATAAACATGTCTGGAAGAGGCAAGACTAGTGATGGCGAGATGAAGCTTCATGAAGCATTGAGGCTTTCCATCCAATTGTACCACACATGTGTCGAAGCTTCATGGTGCATTTGCTCTACTGTGCCATCAAGTGGACAATAAATGTAGAACAGGCAGAGTGATGATGATGCCAATAAACAAATAATAATGTGTCTGTTTATCTAACAGAATGATGGCAGGGACAGAGGAGAAAGTGCTTGTGTTACTACAACATTCTATAATTTAATATAGTGTGTTTTTCTAACAGAATGATGGCAGGGACAAGTGCTTGCTTCATTAATTTTTATTCAGAAAAAGCAACTCAAAATCGACATGCCATCCTGCATTTGGATAATACAGATGTGATCAGATTAGGCACAGCAATTTAGACATTACAGCAAGTTTATATGTAACGGAGATGATATCATATGGTCACCTTTTTTGCGTTGTGTTTAACTTTCTTCGATGCCCCGAGGGAGTTTAGAACCCGGGTCTGCGGTGACACGGGCGACAGGTGACAGCACAGACCGCTACACCAAGGTGAATTCACTCTTCATGACGTGTAAAGTGTGTCTTTTTAAGTGGAGTGAGTTTAACTCGCAGTACCGCTACTCGCCAGTCACTTCACAACGCTTGAAGTCCATCGTGACTGACAGTGCCTCGCGCTACCATCTGTTATATATATATATATGTTGGGATTATTAGGATACACATTTATTTGTCTTTCCCAGTACTCCACGGGATTCTCCAACGCAAAGAAACTCGTAATGAATTCCTATGTCGACACTTGTGTTGCGGGGATGTTCCCGTGTTGGAGACGCGTTGCGCACCAACCCCGAAGCCATTTCCTGAATCAGTGACGCGGAGTGGGGCTTCGGGGGCGGTACCCCCCGGAGTGGGGCTTCGGGGGTGGTACCCCCCGGACCGAGGCTTCGGACGTCATCAGTACGTCACCTGATACGCGCTTCGATACAGGCTCCACTTAAAAAAAGCTGGATTGCTCGACACAAGCTCCGGAGCCTCGCTTCAAACGTCACATCACTAGGCAAGACCGGAGGAAAGGCCAGAGCTAAGGCCAAGACTCGCTCCTCTCGTGCCGGGCTTCAGTTCCCCGTCGGTCGTGTCCACAGACTGCTGCGTAAAGGCAACTATGTTCATCGTGTTGGAGCCGGTGCCCCGGTTTATTTGGCCGCTGTGCTGGAATATCTGACCGCTGAGATCCTGGAGTTGGCTGGAAACGCTGCCCGTGACAACAAGAAGAGTCGTTTTTTTTTTGATCCACTTTTTCTCCCATTTTCTATATTTTCTCCCATCCCAATTTCGTATCATCCAATTCAACCCTCCCCTGTCACGAACGCTGTTTCTTGCCTCCCACAAGCCGGCTGCAGTGAGGACTAAGTCATACATAGCACAAGTCCCCTCCGGTACTTGAGGTAACAGCAGTCGCATCTTTTCACCTGCGCAGCTCGACCTCTCAGTGTCGAGGAGTAACGCGTGGGAGGCTCACGCTGCCCCCGACACTTCCTGATTCTACTGCGCAGGCGCACCAACCGACTTGTAGGAGTCGCTTGTTCACAACGTTCGATCCCCACCCTTCAGTTTTTCCCTCCCCGTAATACGGCCAATGTGTATTACTGCGGACGACCAGCCAAACTGAAAAACAATGTGGAGAGCTGGATTCGAACACGCGAATCCTAGCGTCTCCACACTGGTGGCGAGTGCCTTAGACCACTACACCACCTAGCCGCCTCAACAACAAGAAGAGTCGTATCATCCCCCGCCATCTGCAGCTGGCCGTGCGTAACGACGAGGAGCTCAACAAACTCCTGGGAGGAGTGACCATCGCTCAGGGTGGTGTGCTGCCCAACATCCAGGCTGTCCTTCTGCCCAAGAAGACCGAGAAGGCTGCCAAGAAGTAAATTATTTAGCCTCTTCGACAAACTCCACAAAGGCTCTTTTCAGAGCCACCCAGATATTACCGAGAAGGCAATGACTCTGCATCCTATACTGTAATTTGTCATTATTGTAGAAGCTAAGCTTTTCTACACATAATTATTCTTTATGAAACTAGAATAACGTCACAATAAGACTAATCCATATAGACGGTCATTTGACAGTCATACTAGTTCAGTCAGTTCATCCCTAAAACAGAATGACAGGTGTCGAGAGGACGGTGCATTTAACGCATAGGCATGGTTATACATTTCCTCTAGGTTTAAATCCATTGTCGTTATACAGTACAAAGAAAATAAGTTGGCGTCTAAACAGTACAAATGTAACAGTAAAGTGCAATTGGAATCGATAAAGTGATTAAACTGGAGTATATCAGATGTATATGTGTTACAGGTATACTATAAAGACACTATGTATTAAGTCATACTGATGAGTGGTATAACTATAGTAGAGTATAGGTGAGGGATATGGTACACACATAACTGACTAGAAGTTTGCCCAATTTGAAGTACTTCATGTATAAGAATGACTCACTTTCTCCATTGGTATTGCCCCAAACTACAGCTATGAAATTCTAACAGAACTACAAAACAGGAATGGAGTTCTGGACTAAATCAGTCATTCAAAAGAATGCAGCAATGCTGCCTGAAGCTGTTTTTCTAGATATAAGGTTGATATTGAAACTAGCTGTAGTTTGTGTATACATTTTTTGGAATTCCATATAGAATATTTATGTGGAGAAAAGTTTTGCTTCTACCATAATTGCCTTGTTTGGCTCCTTATATCCTGTTTATTTTTTGGGGGGGATGTATGTCCTGGTTCCACATGGAATTAAGAAACTATTTCAATAAGAAGTACTTTAAATTGAGGACTTTTAACAGAGTACTATTCTATTAGTGTATTGTACTTTTGCTCAATACTTTTCCCAGCACTGCCAAATAATAAACCAAAATATTGTCAATGTGTACACTTTCTTATAATTTCCTTTTTAACCATGCTGAGAGAAATGCATGTTCTATTAGCTTTACGCACGTACGCCCGACCAATCGTATCGTAGAAGCCACGCAGCACTATTTGCATCAACCTCCTATAAATAAGGCAGGAAACCATAAGCGACCGTCACCATTCGATTCTGATAAGCCGTCGAACATGCCTGAACCAGCCAAGCCAGCGCCCAAGAAGGGCTCCAAGAAAGCCGTCACCAAGACCGCGAGATGCTTCCAGCTGCAGCTCCGGAGACCAGCGCTTACAAGCCCCGCACATACAAGCCCGCACATAGCAACCCCTCGCTTCCATTGACTGATTTTGGTCACGTGATTTGGGTCCCACCCAATGGCTGAAGTTCTGCAGACGCCTCTCTGATTGGTTGGGCTCCATTTCTGCAGCCCCCTCTTTGATTGGTTGAGCGAAGCCCCTCTCTGATTGGTTTAGCTCGCCATGCGGTAAAATGCGGATGTTAATGTTATCATCTCAAGAAGATACAAATAAATATACTACCAGATTCGCGTTTATAACGTTATTTCGCGTGACTTCGCGGTTTATTCATAACGTTATGCACATTTCACAACACAGCCAGCTGTCAGAAACTGTACATTGTAACGTTATATGTTTATTCACGTAACGTTATTTCACGTGACGCGTTCAACTTGTTTACACTCCCCACTTACTGAAACTGTACCATGACGCACTCCCCACTTAACCCAGTTAATGCCTTAACTAGACAGTTAACAATATAACATTTAGATTAATTAACCCAGTTAATGCCTTAACTAGACAGTTAACAATATAACATTTAGATTAACACAGTTAATGCCTAACTAGACAGTTAACAATATAACATTTAGATAGAGAGGCTGGTGGTCAAGTCAAGAGTTTTATTTGTCACAAGTTGTTTATTTGCATACACGTTTATGGGACAGTTTTCTACACCTGACTGAACGGTCTGGGGACAAATGATTAAGGTGGGGTTACAATGATATCAAGGATGAATATGAAAAAGGGGATCTGATCTGATGGTACTTGTACTTTATAATGTGTTATATATGTATGTACATGGATTTTATGTCCGGATGGTATATCTATGGAATGGTCACTGTCTCTATCACACTCTCATATGTGCATGTTTAGCCGCATACAAGTATCTAGGATACACATATTCGTATGTGTACATAATAGGTTTACACACACTCATATGCACAAGGCTAAGTTATACATGTCAGGGGCACACATACATGCACATACTCACTTATAGGAAATAGGCATACACACACCTACATATACACATAGTTGAGGTATAGGCTCTCACTGACACATATGGGGGATATACATGTACATAGGAGACACACACATACGTAGCTGAGACGCACATATATATGCACACCTGAGATATACACTCACATAGGGGGCGGAGGCACACATGGATACGAGACACACACAAGAGATAGGAGTACAGTCGCATACCTGGAAGATGCACACACACACACATGTGAGGCATGTACACATGCTTACGTACACAGCCCTCACCCAACCCACCCAACCCCACCCCACCAACCTCCTCCAATGTACAGTTTCTACGCCAAATGTATATACACTCCTTTTCTGGACACTTTTGTATCACAAACAGTACTGTATTTGCAAATCTGATATGTCATAAATGTATAGATGTAGCAGTACTGTCTATCTGTATGTCATGTATGTCATATATGTTATGATGAATTGAAAATGGGGGACCCTGATGTAAACAAGATGAAAGTCTTTCTCTGGTCTGCATCCCCTTAACAATTGTATGTATTGAGATGTACTGTACTGTACCCATTCTGCAATCTGTTAATAAACTTTTCAATCAATCAATCAATCAATTCAATCAATCAATCAATCAATACACGTACCCACATGCATATGTTGGAGACACACATGCATGCATGCTATCATGCACACCTACATGTGTCTGGGACGCTTTCTCTCACATGCAATATGGAGAAGGGTGGCATCCCGATAGAGGATGCAGCACATACCTGCTCGCAGGTAGATCGGTCTACATGCAAAGTATATATATCAGGGATGTATACGCACAATGTATAGTATAGTATTTTTCTTTTTTTCGTAAGTCTTTTTTATTTTCCATGTCAGTTGTACCCATTCTGCAATCTGTTAATAAACTTTTCAATCAATCAATCAATCAATTCAATCAATCAATCAATCAATACACGTACCCACATACATATGTTGGAGACACACATGCATGCATGCTATCATGCACACCTACATGTGTCTGGGACGCTTACCGAACACTGTGACCTCATTTTCTTCTTCTAAATTCATGCTATATTATGTTATTATGTTATTTGATACTATCTTGTCTAGCACAGTCTCTGGAGCGTAACAGTAAGAAGCATTTTGTATGAAAGTATTCTGTACTTCTGTATGACAACTATTAAAGAACTTGAACTTGAACTTGAGTTGTTAATGTATTTGTATGAGTCCTTTACATGTTTTGTATGTTCTTACAAAAAAGAAAAAGGCAAATCTTGGAAGTTGCATATGGTGATGTGGAAAGAGATGTTTTGAATATTGGAGAGATTTGTGCAAAAAATATCAAAAAAAAAAAAAAAAAAATTAAATGCGGGTGGTCGTGCCCGCAAAGATGTGCATAATACAATAGTAATAACATATAATAGAATCCAATAGAACGACATTGTGCAATAAAACAAGTAAACAGAGTAGGGCATATCGGTATATGTACATAAGTTATTTACAGAGCATGGTAGGACATGCTAGGTCCTGTGGTAGTGCAATATTAGCTACGGATGAGGCACTGGGTCTTTATGTACATGCTATATTGGTGGTCAATGTCACTTCGGATTGCTACGACACATCTCTACTGCTTGTGACAGGCTGTGGTGCGTTCCAGACTTTACTCCTGTTGGGAAACTATAGCGATGGTCTGTGCTCACCACACTTTTCTTCGGCCTCCCCGCAGCGAGCCGTCGTCGACCCCCGAGCTTCATTTTACGATGGGCAACAGAGGTGGGTTGAGCCGCTATACTTGGCCCAGCACGGTTAGCGACTCGCCTGAGTGCGTGTGCACGTTTTGATGCATGGCTGATACCAGAGCGGCCGAAGGTGTGTAGCACTGACAGCAGCTTGGAGGGATTCCCCTTCAGCTGATTGAAGGTCTTTATCATGGCTTTATCATCACCACCCTCTGTAGAGCCTCTTGCTCTGCCTTTGTGCAGCTGGAGAACCACACAGACTTCACACAGACTGTCTGTACAATACTGCTGTAGGCCTATAATACTTATGTAAATAAGTAAGGCAATTGAAATATATCTGCAGTACAGCTCAATACACACAATTGTTAAGGGGATGCAGACCAGAGAAAGACTTCCGTCTTGTTTACATCAGGGTCCCCCATTTTCAATTCATCATAAATGTACAGTTCCCTCCCCCTTGTATATATTTACTGTATGTCACAAATGTAACAGTACTGCATGGTCTGCATCCCCTTAACAATTGTGTGTATTGAGCTGTACTGCATTCTGCAATCTGTTAATAAAGTTTTCAATCAATCAATCAATCAATCAATCAATCAATCAATCAATCAATCAATCAATCGGTCACTGTACCCATTCTGCAATCTGTTAATAAAGTTTTCAATCAATCAATCAATCAATCAATCAATCAATCGGTCAGGTCACGTGTACCCATTCTACAATCTGTTAATAAAGTTTTCAATCAATCAATCAGGGCCTGTGGTCACGTGTACCCATTCGGCAATCTGTTAATAAAGTTTTCAATCAATCAATCAATCTGTTAATAAAGTTTTCAATCAATCAATCAATGAATCAATGAATCAATGAATCAATCAATCAATCAATCAATCAATCCCGCAGTGCAACGTGACCCAAATCATACGGCAATCTGTTAATAAAGTTTTCAATCAATCAATCAATCAATCCCGCAGTGCAACGTGACCCAAAATCACGTGACCAAAATCAGCCAATGGAAGCGAGGGGTTGCTATGTGCGGGCTTGTATGTGCGGGGCTTGTAAGCGCTGGTCTCCGGAGCTGCAGCTGGGTACTATTGGAGACCGCTGCCAAGGGAGGCAAGAAGCGCAGAAAGTCCAGGAAGGAGAGTTATGCCATCTACATTTACAAAGTCCTGAAGCAGGTTCATCCCGACACCGGCGTTTCCTCCAAGGCCATGGGGATCATGAACTCCTTCGTTAACGACATCTTCGAGCGCATCGCTGGAGAAGCCTCGCGCCTGGCTCTCTACAACAAGCGTCGCACCATCACCTCCAGGGAGATCCAGACCGCTGTGCGTCTGCTGCTGCCCGGTGAGCTGGCGAAGCACGCTGTGTCTGAGGGAACCAAGGCTGTGACCAAGTACACTAGCTCCAAGTAAACTACCCTGTTCACTGAAGATTAACCAAAAGGCTCTTTTAAGAGCCACCCACTCTGTCCTGAGAGAGTTATTCCTATTATGCTCATGATCGCGCTGTTCATCAAAGTGGTTGTTCAGTGCTAAATGAGTGTTTATTTCACTATAATTTAACTGACTTAGAAGTTAGCCCAATTATGAGGTACAGTATATATCATAATTAATACTATGATCATGTGTTTTACTTTCTCCATTATTATTGTCCAAACTACAGCTATGCAATTCTAACAGTATACAAGACAGCAATGGAGTTATGGACTTAATCAGTTATTCAAAATAATGCTGCCTGTTAAAAGCTGCTTTTCTAGATTAAGATTGATATTGACACTAGCTTTAGTTTTTGTGTATATTTTTTGGAATTCCATATAGAATATTTATTTGGAGAAAAGTTTTGCTTCTACCAGGTGATTTGCCAGTCATAATATTAGTTCAGTCAGTTCATCCCAGGTCGAAACTAAAACAGAATGACTATGTGGAGAGGACCGTGCATTTAACTCATCATAATAGACATGGTTATACATTTCCTCAATAGGTTTAAATCCATTGTCGTTATACAAAGAAAATAAGTTGACGTCTAAACAGTACAAATATAACAGTAAAGTGCAATATGAAAGGACGAAGTGATTGGTTCACTCACTTTCTAAATTCTAACAGAACTACAAGACAGCAATGGAGTTCTGGACTAAATCACAGTCATTAAAAAAATAATGCAGTGATGCTTCCTGTTACAACCTGCTTTTCTAGATAGAATATTGATATTGAAACCAAAATTGTATTATGTCTGATTAGCACTAGTACTAATTTATACATGTACTCCAGTTTAATCACTTATACATTGTATATTGCACTTTACTTTTGTATTTGCACTCAAGTTATTTTTGTTGTACTGTACTTGCCCTGTATGATGACAATACATTTTAACCTTAAAAAAAGACAGTCAGAGGTCTTTGAGAGGGCTCCAGGTGGTACCCCAGCTAAATGAGTGTTCATTTCACTATAATTTAACTGACTAGAAGTTAGCCCAATTATGAGGTACAGTATATATCATAATTAATACTATGATCATGTGTTTTACTTTCTCCATTATTATTGTCCAAACTAAGGCTATGCAATTCTAACAGTATACAAGACAGCAATGTAGAGCCATATGAAATGCATCGCGGACGGAAACGGCATCGCGGACGGAATCGCGGAATTAACCAATACAAATGGAATCAACTGCAAAACGTGGAATATTACAGAATTTGGCCTAATCTGGACTGAAATTTCGTTTTTGGGTGGAACGTTTGGTGCACACGCGACCGGGGAGGCGGGGACTCTACAGCGTGTTACACACAACACAGCCGCGGTGCTCAAGCGTCTGGCTGCTTCAGCGTTAACATCGTCAAGAAGCTAAACAATTCCACAATAAGCCCTCAATTCAGAGCAGAACAGTATCCTAATGACTTTTATGCCTCCGGTGATAAGGTGTTTTGCTAATTCTGTCAACGTTCCGTGGACTGGAACCGCAAAAACACTTGCGACACTATTGTGATTAAATAGCTATAACGTTAGGACGTTTAGCTTCTAGCTAAATCTAGTGCACCCATCCATTTGTTTAATGCAAACGATTGTCATTATACACTGCCCTTTATAAACTAAATACACTTAAATAGCTATGTAACGTTATAAGACTATCTATGGAAATGATAGCTTCTAGAAGTTCTAGCTAAATCTGGTGCACCCATCCATTTGTTTAATGCAAACGGTCATTATACACTGCCCTTTATAATCTAAATAAACTTAAATAGCTATGAAACGTTACAGTACATAGGACTATAGATGGAAATGATAGCTTCTTGCTAAATCTAGTGCACCCATCCATTTGTTTAATGCAAACGATTGCCATTATACACTGTCCTTTATAAACGAAATAAACTAAACTAAAGGTGCCTAAATTATGCATTACTATATTTCATCACAATATAATAGATATAGCTAGGTTACTGACATTGTCATTGTGATAATGTCAGTAGTAGCTAGCTGTATCTATTGTTTACACTTGAAATATGTATTTTTATTTTGTCACAATATTAATTGAAAAATATTGTGTAAAATTGAACTGTATTTCTGAGTTGCAGCACTTAAAAACATTAAATGGACTGTTATATCTTATTCAATTGTGGACATTTATTCATTCCCACTTATTAGACACTATTTCTGATGGTAAAATGAGCATAAAAGGCAAAATACAGAATTCTGAAATATTAAAACGGAAAAAATGGAATTTGGGAAAAAATAAAATGGAATTTGGAAAATAATAAAACGGATTTCATATGGCTCTACAGCAATGGAGTTATGGACTTAATCAGTTATTCAAAATAATGCAGCAATGCTTCCTGTTAAAAGCTGCTTTTCTAGATCAAGTTTGATATTGAAACTAGCTTTAGTTCTTGTATATATTTTTTGGAATTCCATATAGAATATTTATGTGGAGAAAAGTTGCTTCTACCATAATTGCCTTGTTTGACTCCTTATATCCTGTTGACATGTACATTTGTCATTGAGCGCGTTCTAGCCAAATGAGTGTTTTAATTTCACTATTTTAGATGATTATAATAAAAAAAAATTGTCATTATACAGCACAAGTATAGTACAACAGAAATAAATTGGTGTCTAACTAGAGTACAAGTGTAACAGTAAAGTGCAATAGGATTAAACTGGAGTATATATAAATGAGTATACTGAGTAATAATGCTGATCAGATGTGTATGTACAGTGTTACAGTTATAAAGACACTGTGATAATAAGTTAAGGGATATATATAGTCTATATGCAGATGTTTTCAGACAGAAGTGGATAAATGTATATTATACATGCAGCATTATTGTACATGCTATCACAAGTTACATGGGTAGAACATAATGAGGTCGGTAGTGATTACAGTGTAAGGCAGTAGTATAGGCATCAGAGATTGAACAGTAAGGATAACATATTCTTGACCTAGAGTATAGGATATTAACTTTTAATTCAACCGACTAGAAGTCACAAAACATAAGCATTAGTAGATTTGCTTCTATCCACCATTAAACAATGGATTTATACGAGGGAATGTGCCATTTCAGGGATAGTAGTGGTTGGCTCTAAAAAGAGCTGTTTGTGTGTTTTAGACAGTAAAGCTTAAGACCTTCACTTCCTCTTGGCTGCTGTCCTCGTGGGCTTCGCGGCTTTGGGCTTGGCAGCCTTCTTTGCGGGGGCTTTCTTGGCTGCAGGCTTCTTCACGGCCTTCTTGGGGCTCTTGGCTGCCACCTTCTTGGGGCTCTTGGCTGCCACCTTCTTGGGGCTCTTGGCTGCCACCTTCTTGGGCCAGTCAAGGTCAGGTGACTAATTAATAAACATATCCCTATGTATAAGTTGTTCTGTTTTTCCTGGACCATGTCTAGGATGCTGCCTGTCATATTGGGTTTCACCGCCAGATGGAGTAAGTGCTCTACTAGGTGGAACAAGAGCCTCTAATAGATTTTCAGATTGGAGAAGTTTGAATTCATAGATTTAACTGATTTTGGAAGGGAAATTGAGTTTGTTGGGTTAAAGGTCACGGTTGAGTTGAGGGTTAGAGTTAAAGCAGGGTTGAGGGTATCTAGTTGGCTCCACATGCAGCTGTTTGCTATGTGCCTTTAATAGCATCTATAACTTCTGGTTACACACACTCTTGGAGAGTTAACAGTAACAACCAAAAGTTACAAAGAGTGACCATCGCACACAAAATAAATACATATATGTCAAACCTGATGTATGATAAACTGGTACATTTAGAATTAATAGTTGCATGTTTAATTTGTTAAATTCATATTGAAATGCATTTTTACTTAACTTTACAGCATTATTAAAAACATGATACATTTACATTTACATTTAGTCATTTAGCTGACGCTTTTATCCAAAGCGACTTACAAGTTCTGTGCGACAAGACAGCAAGAAGGGTATAACTCTATCAGCTGAGTAACAATGTTCATCAAAGTGTTGCGTGTTACAGTGTAGGTTAGTTTATTAGGACAAGTGCATGACAGTAAGGTTAGTCGGG
This sequence comes from Notolepis coatsorum, assembly GCF_963971535.1. NCBI lineage: Eukaryota > Metazoa > Chordata > Actinopteri > Aulopiformes > Paralepididae > Notolepis > Notolepis coatsorum. The sequence goes on along the minus strand of NC_140166.1, from coordinate 227,411,238 downwards.
GTTAGATTTTTTTTTTTTTTTTATCATTTCAGATAATGGTTGAAGAAGTGAGTCTTTAGTCGACGGCGAAAGATTGGACGGGATTCGGCTGTCCTAACTGGGATGGGTAGTTCATTCCACCATTGTGGGGCAAGTACTGAGAATAGGCGGCTTATCTTTGATGACCCTCCGGGAGCTTGGATAGGAGTAGATCTGATAGGATGTTAGGAGTCATCAGCAGCCCTCATAATTATGTATATATTATCTGTTAGGATCTCTGTTTAACAGTACTGTATATTTGCATATCTTGTATGTCATAAATTTAACTACTGTGTATCTATGTCATGATACATATCTGTATGTTGTGTATGTCATAAATGTCATGAATTGAAAATGGGGGACCCTGATGTAAACAAGACGAAAGTCTTTCTCTGGTCTGCATCCCTTAACAATTGTGTGTATTGAGCCGTGCTGTATTGTACCCATTCTGCAATCTGTTAAATAAAGTTTTCATTCATTCATTGATTCAGTCTCAGAATGGATTTGGTAAAGAGAGAAAAAAAATTGTCATTCTTATGTTGTGGCATTTTACAAGTAATCTGTGGCATCACTGATTGTAATGAACCAAAGGAGAATATCAATTCTATTTTTTTATGTCATCTTTGACGGTGAATAACACCATTCTGCAATCTGTTAATAAAGTTTTCAATCAATCACTCTCTACAACCGCACCTCAGCACAGATGTACTTCGAGATACTTCCGTACTTTCCGCCAATCAGTGCGCATCCTGTGGCTGGCAGGCGCGTCCTGTGGCTGGCTGAAGTTGCCAGTGAGCGGATTCTCCGGGGATGCAGCTGGACCCTATTGGAGTGCATCTTAACTCTGAGTTATATGTATGATTGGATATGGGTGCATGGTCATGGGTTACTTTTGAGCTGTTGTTGATTGTTGCAACATTGAGTTGAAAACCAGTTTGTCATATTGAATTATAAATACCAATAAAGAATGTCCTATTGTCTCAGTGTATGAACCTGTGCGGTTACATTGTTGCTCCTAAAGTAAAATATGGGCAAAATAGCAAAGTTCATATGACATAAATTAAGCACCTTGTACAGATGGAAATGTATTGACTCCGAGAGCTAATTCCTCCCAGTATATCTGCCAGTGAGAGAAAATCCTTGTTAATTACAGCACCATGAAATATAAATGAAAATATAGCAATACGTCGCCTTATGGACTGCTACCTTATTTCATTGAGCTGTAATTAACACACAAGACACAGATGACCATATTCAAACTACTTTACTCGACTGTAAAACTTTGAATTTCCCTATCGAGGTCAATGTAATGTGTTGCATCATGGGGGTCAGCCCTATGGTCCCACAGCCCCAGATTTTCTTTTCACTCAAAATGTAGGGCCTATGTTCCCACATTTATAAGATGCTTCTCAAAATGAGGCAGCATGTTCCCGGACGAACCTACTACGAGGACAACCTTGTTGCCCATATCCAGAGTTAATTACATTGTATATTGTTTACACTGCCTTTTTATTAAATGGTTACTTCTCCACTGTAATATAATTCTGTGACCTGTATGTATTATACTACCTGTACCTCCCCTGTCCACTCCTGCTATGATAACTAATATCCCCAAAGGGATCAATAAATGTTATATGGCAATTTGCAGTCTGTTCTGCTTTAGCCAACAGGAAATGCTAGTCTAAATATTTGTATCATCAGAATTGTGATGATTGAGTAAAACTGGCATATTGAAATAATGAGTTAATGGAATGTACTTTTCATGATAACGGTGTTGGCTCTTAAAAGAGCCTTTGGGTTATGAATGTAGGAAAACAAAAGCCGATCCAAGCGCGCTCTCCACGGATGCGGCGGGCCAGCTGGATGTCTTTGGGCATGATGGTCACCCTCTTGGCGTGGATGGCGCACAGGTTGGTGTCCTCAAACAGACCGACAAGGTAAGCCTCACTGGCCTCCTGAAGAGCCATGACAGCAGAGCTCTGGAAGCGCAGGTCGGTCTTGAAGTCCTGGGCGATTTCTCTGACCAGGCGCTGGAAAGGCAACTTGCGGATCAGCAACTCGGTGGACTTCTGGTAACGACGGATCTCTCTCAGCGCCACGGTACCGGGCCTGTAACGATGAGGTTTCTTCACGCCGCCGGTAGCCGGTGCGCTCTTACGGGCAGCCTTGGTAGCGAGCTGCTTCCTTGGGGCTTTGCCACCGGTGGACTTACGAGCGGTCTGCTTAGTTCTAGCCATTATGAGAAAGTATCTTATCTTCTTCAATCGAACAAGAATAACACGCTGCTGTGCCGAAACTCTGGCCTTATATTACTAACGTGTAGGGGCAGTCGTTTCTGATTGGTCTCCACTCTGGGAGCTCGTTATTCCGCCTACATCTCACACGAGGATTGGAGGACTCGTCTTTTGGAAAAACCGCCAAGAAAACGTCTTTCCTGATTGGGTGAGAAAACACAAGCCCGAAAATAAAACGCGACTCTCCAACTCGCTGCATTCATTGTCTAACTCGTTTAGCTAAAGAGAATTATAAACATGTCTGGAAGAGGAAAGACCGGAGGAAAGGCCAGAGTTAAGTCCAAGACTCGCTCCTCTCGTGCCGGGCTTCAGTTCCCCGTGGGTTGTGTCCACAGACTGCTGCGTAAAGGCAACTATGCTCATCGTGTTGGAGCCGGTGCCCCGGTTTATCTGGCCGCTGTGCTGGAATATCTGACCGCTGAGATCTTGGAGTTGGCTGGAAACGCTGCCCGTGACAACAAGAAGAGTCGTATCATCCCCCGCCATCTGCAGCTGGCCGTGCGTAACGACGAGGAGCTCAACAGACTGCTGGGAGGAGTGACCATCGCTCAGGGGAGTAGGGGGTATCTGCAGACCAGGCAGCCCAGACTATCATTACCACTGCCTCTACTGCCAGGCAACATTTGTAACCAAAATACAGGCTTTGGTCCATATATCATCATGTAAGAGCCAGCCCTCCCCTCAACCACCTCTGCCCTCCCCTCAACCACCTCTGCCCTCCCCTCAACCACCTCTGCCCTCCCCTCAACCGACTCTGCCATCTCCTCAACCGACTCTGCCATCTCCTCAACCGACTCTGCCATCTCCTCAACCACCTCTGGCTGCAGAAACATCCCCAAGTCGGGCCAGAAGGCGGCCAGTCATTCAAAAGAAGTGTCCGATGTGTAAGATTACCATGAACGCCAGAAATATGAAGAAACACATCGAAAGGAAACACACGGATCAAACGCATGACATAACAGCAAGGCATCACCTTACCAGTGAGTGCATAGATTCAAAGAATAGAATGTTCATAGTATTCAAGTCATTCCAGGGGGCGAGTACTCCACTGCATGTCGTGCAAAAATTTGGGGTGGAAAACATTGATGTTGGTTGTGAGTCACAGGAGTGCCAACAAAATATGAAGTTGGCATGGCTGAGTGGATTCAACTCCTTCAAGTGTATACATCTGAGGTCACTTGACTATTGCACATCCAACGCTCCCATTGAAGTGCTAGCCGAAGAAACGCTCTCTAGGATGGTGCAAGAAAAATGGTTTGGTGAAGATAAGAAGAGAGACTGCCTTAATCATCAAAGCCTAGCCGTAGCCCAATATGTACCACTTTCTGTTTTTTCTAAAATTGCAATCCCTCCGTCAAAGAAGTACATTTCCGTATATGAGCCCAAAGCTTCATGGTACAGCCGCCTTGGAAGAGTCATGGTTGTGTACGATGCCAAGATCAATACGTGGCACTGTCCATGCGCCAAACCCAAAAAGTCATGTATCCACAAGTACATAGCAAAATGGCACTTGTTTCAAACGGACAGTCAATTGTTCAGGACAGCCAGAAGCACAGAGTTGGATCCAAGCACTGTACCACATGCATCACAGAATGATGGTGATTGTGACATGTACTATCCACCGAAAGACAAACTGCAGAGCATGGTTGAGTACATGCAGGAAAAAAAGATGATCCCCGCTGTGCTCCCAGAAAACTTGAGGCTTCCTTCAGTGGAAACTGTTTATCCACCATGCCTAGTTCCTGAGGAGATGATGTGCCAGCGATGCCCAGACAATGTGCCCCTCTCGGATCCTGTCCTTATTACTACAAAGGCCAAAATCCTGACTAGCACCAAAATTATTCAAGGTATTTTGATTATGATATTGAAATGTACAGTGTTAATTAAATCAACCATGTGAGAAAGTACTGTATCAAGTGTAATGCTGCATATTTCCATCTCTAGATGTTGCCACCTACTACAAATACTGCAAACAATGTAGAATGCATTACCGTTACCAGGAATGGAAAGATGGTCTACACAACTTCAACGACAGTGTTCTCCTTGATCTACCATTGTGCCTTTTCTTGAGGAATATGTTACAGGTTAGAAACTGTGGCTCAACAACTTATTAAATGTCCATGGAAATTAAAACTTAATCATTGCACTAATTTTGCTTCCATAACTGTTTCTCCCATAGGTCCACACTGCAGTCAGCAGAGTAGTAGAGTCCCTGGAACTCACTACTGGGGTACAATTCCCCCCTGCAAAAACAGTTCTCAATGCCTACCTTCACTTTGAGGCTCTTACAGAACATGAGTATTCATACTCTTGTGTAACCTGTGGTGATAACCCTCCGGTGGTGGTGATGGACCTCCACAAGAAAGGAGTGTTCCATTTATCCAGTAAGAATATTCATATATTACTTGACTTGGTTGAATACTCAATTCAGTCTCGGGTCAATGAACACGATTTTCTCTCCTGTGACCTTGTAATGGACATTTAGAGACATAATTTTCACTGATAACCGCTGTGCACTATCTCTTACTTGGATGTTCCTAATCGTATGACTTGGAGAATATGCTTTTGCATGTAAATGTTCCTTGTTTTTCTTAGTAAGTGACCTCAAACGACCTCCAGATGATTTCAGTGGAGAGGTGGACGTGGAACACTTCTGGAAGACGCTGTCTATGGATATGATTGGTCGTGGTTTTGTAACGGGTAACTCGCAGCGCTTAGTCGACATCTCCTTTTATCAATTTGTTAAGCAACTTCTATTCCTGATGTGACATTATTATTTTCTTTTCATTGCAAAGGTCAAAAAAACAACCCATTTGCAGTTCCCCCCAGCTATCACTTTTGGGCACCATGGATAGGCAAAAATACCCGCCGGTCCAACAAAGTAATCAACACTGAATTTGAGAAAGTCCATCCTCAAAAACAAGCAGAGGGGCAGGAAATCACAGTCTCGGAAGACAGGCTCAGAAACGAGCTCTACAAGCAGAAGGTTGATATTCTTTTTAAGTGTAAACTATATAGTATTAGCCTAATGAAGATTTATTTCTGTGCATTGATTAACATTTTACAACTTAAAACACTGGCTATTTCTTATACATTTTTCATGTCTTAGGTTTCTGTGATACGGAAGCTGTGTAAAGAATGTAAATTGGATTCCTCTGGGTCACGCACTGACCTCCTTCTGAGACTATCTACCGAAATGAAGTCGAGGCACACTTATGATAAAATCTTTGAGAAGATTTGGGCTGCCTCGGGTACGATACATTACAGTGCTGCTTTAGTGTTGCCTCTGGTTATTTAAAATGTGTATCCAGAAAAGATATGCGAAGGGCATAATTTAACTTTGTCTAAGACTAACTGATGTGATCACATAAGTGTTTGATTTTCTTTCATTTCAGGTGGATGGGCTGTAGTAATGTGTCCCTGTGGCATTGTATACAGCATCAAATGCAATTTGAGAGCGGAGAGCCCTCGTGACTATGCTGATCTGCTCCTATCATGGAAGCATGTGCCAAATATCAGCATCTACGATTTTGCACGTGGGCTGGCAGTACATTGTAATTTAAGGGACCCAATCAGGATGCTTTTCAGCCCGTTTGAAGGTCGGTTGGCAGACCCCACCCTGGAAAATATCAATTTGGCCAAAGGAGGAAAACTCCATGTGTCCCTGCCATGGCTCGATGAAAGAAAACCGGTCCCAGACACAAATGGCCATCCTATCACGGGCTCTGCAGAACATTATGTTCTGTACGACAAATTTCATGAGGATAACACCAAGGATGACCGTGATGCTCTCCGCAAACTTGGTCTAGTCCCTCAAACTGCAGGACATGTAAACAGTCAAGTTGCAGAACAACTGTTTGCACAAATGAGAAAGAACAATTACTTTTTAACACAGCAACTACCATCGACCCATCTGTTCCTAATGAGAAACATCCTAGAACACTTCAACAACAACAAAAACAAGAAGCGAATGGACAACATCAAAAAGTTATTTGGGACGACAGCGGTGGCAATAAACAGCTACCACCAGGCTGTATTGGGTACATTTTCTACTTGCACTTGCATTAAAGATATTTAATGCATTAATCCTGTTTTTAATTGATCTAGGAAATAATGTATAAATGTCTTCATTCATCAAGTTCACTGTTCCTTACTAAGCTGTGTTTGTCATCTGCTTACAGTGTCACAGGAAGCAGTCCTTGATCCATCACTGGAAGCAGCTCAAGGTGTGCTCCCTGAAGCGGGTTCAGGTCTGCCCCCAGCAATGACAAGTAAGTGGAATTGCATGCCTGGTCCTTAGAAAGTCTTAAAATGTCTTAAATTCAAGTTTAGCCGCCTATTGACTGAAACCACGCATGATTTGTCCAATAATCTTATTAAACTGCCACCCACCGCCTTAAATAGTGAACTTCACTGTTCCTTACTAAGCTGTGTTTGTCATCTGCTTACAGTGTCACAGGAAGCAGTCCTTGATCCATCACTGGAAGCAGCTCAAGGTGTGCTCCCTGAAGCGGGTTCAGGTCTGCCCCCAGCAATGACAAGTAAGTGGAATTGCATGCCTGGGTCCTTAGAAAGTCTTAAAATGTCCTTAAATTCAAGTTTAGCCACCTATTGACTGAAACCACGCATGATTTGTCCAATAATCATATTAAACTGCCACCCACTACCTTAAATAGTGAACTCTTAATTGCTCCAAGTCAAGAGTGCTAACTAGTACACCATAGAACCTGGCTTCTGCAGCAGAAGCAGGCCTATAAAAACCTATGCCTACCTACAGTAATTCTTACCTCTACACTATTAGTTTTATTAAACATTGTTATTATTTCTCTTATATTTTTGTGTATGTCCATCCCTGTAGAACTTGAGATTCCAGTGGACAATGACTACTCACCAGACCAACCCTGGGCGAAGTCTCGAAACCCTATCCAACAACAACTGGTAGGCAAATTTCTACAAATAATTACTTTCTATGTAAAACTACTCATCTGTATCTGTATCACAACAATGGTTATTATCTTCAGCTCAGTTATGTCCTGGACCGAAAGAGGCCTTCGGAAGAAATAATTGTGAAGGAAGGACAAACTTGTTTGACATGGGATGAGTTTTGGAGCCTTGGGTTGAACAGCTATATGGATTCAACTGTGAGTAGTCACATGGTCTAACAGATTAACATTTATTACCGAAGGGAGAGTTTCAGTCATGTTCACTATAATGTCTTAATTGTGATTTCTTGCAGATTGGAAATGCATGCCTGAAGCTCATTGGTGAACTGGCTCTGAAACGTGTATGACCTCTTTTTTAATTACACATTTAAAAGTAACTTTTGGTACTGAAGGCAGACTATTAATAATCATGTTTGGTTTTTCCTCATCAGGACATGGACATTTATATAGAAGACATGTATGTTGTTCCTACCTGGAAGGACCAAAGTATCAACCCGTTAGCTTCATTTCCGGTAAGTAATTAATTGATGAAATAAATATAATTATTCAGTTAGTAAATTGAATAAGCATAATGGCACATCCCTACTCTAATGGCAAACTCATGTTTCATAAATATTAGGCTGACATGAAGATGAAACATGCAATAGTCTTTCCAGCCTGGACCGAAAACCACTTTGTGCTATGTGTAAGTGAAATTAGTAATGCGTGTCTTATAAACTTAATCTGTTTATAAGGAATTATAAACTAAAAGGCTTTGATAGCTATTAACTAAACATTCTATCGGAGCAGATTCTGCCGTTTGGGTGAGAGGGGCACATGGCCGCCGTCCTGGGAGAATAGCAGAATCCACGTTGGGTGACAGGGGCACACGTCCGCCGTCCTTGGAGAATAGCAGAATCCACGTTGGGTGACAGGGGCACACGTCCGCCGTCCTTGGAGAATAGCACAATCCACGTTGGGTGACAGGGGCACACGTCCACCGTCCTTGGAGAATAGCAGAATCCACGTTGGGTGAGAGGGGCACACATCCACCGTCCTTGGAGAATAGCAGAATCCACGTTGGGTGAGAGGGGCACATGGGTGAGAGGGGCACATGTCTCCCGTTCTGGGAGAATAGCAGAATCCACATTCCCACAGAAACCTGACTGACATGCTGTGCTTATTTTTACATACCCATTATAGGTATTGAAGCCACGCATACAGGAGATTCTATTATTGGACTCCAAATACATAGAGCATACCTCTGGCTTTGGCGATGAAGACTACAGAACTGTTTTTAGGTACACGGATGAGAGCTACTGTTTGTTGTGTTCATATGGCATTTAGATGGTTCACCGATGAGAGATGCTTCCCTTGGGGGGGAGGGAGTGCAGAGACTCAAACGCATCAGCGACCCAACTAACTGCGTGTCTGTCTGCATGAATAAAGACTTCTCAAAGTCCAGTTATTATACTGATATCCAATAATTAATTCTGCCCCCTCCCTCCCTCAGGCGTGTTGCACAGGGCATAGATCCTAGACACTGGACTGAGACCACGGCCTATGATTTGCAGGTGAAAAGCTAATACAGTCATTACTATTATCCCCATGATTTCTGCCATTGTTATGTTGTAAGATAACATATGTATAAAGCCCCCATTTTCTTTTCTTCTCTTCTTTCATTTCTAGCACATGTTCATTCCAAGACAAACAAATGGAATTGACTGTGGGATTTTTATGCTTATGGTAAGATTGTTTCATATTGGTATACATTGGTTTTACCCTTGAATATATATATATTAAGTCTATTGAAGACGCAGAACATTACATATAACTGCTGCTGGATGCACCACATTTTAGTGGAGTTAGGAAATTAAAAGCGCTCTTCCCCCTCCCCTTTTTTCAGTACACCCTTTGCATTGTCGCCAACACCCGGTTCCAGTTCACAGAGGTCTGTATTTCCAACCAAGTAAAGGGCCTATGTAACACATATGGCACAACTTGCAAGCAGAGATACTTGTGATTGCAATTACTTAAAAATACCACTTCATATCATTCTCATGACATCATGCCATTGCCTACCAATATAGCTCAATTGTACAACTCGTTGGCCATTAATGATAATCCCATGTTATTGTTTGTCATGTCTGTGATTTTTAGTTGGACATTAACTCAATTCGTGAGTGGTGGTGTACTCTACTAATGGAGCGCTTCCAAACTGAGGGGTACGTTACAGTATCTTAGAGTATAATTAGTCAACATGTGTTGAAGCAATAATAACTTATTTTTTCATAATTTGAAAGGCACGGCAAGAGGTTTGCCCACAGGACCAGGGAGTCGAGGTGTCTGCTCCAAGGACTGCTACAACCTGTTTACAGGGTGCCTCGGACTTCAAGGATTACTACCAGTATCCCACAACACCTCCAGGTTGCCATGGACCGCAGTGCTGAACAAAAAAAGCTGGTGGACTTCATCATCACAGCACATCGGACTAAAGAACACCTAAAGGTACAGTATGTTGGCACCTGTTGCCAAATCTGTGTTTACCAAGCCCATCTGACTGTCTACAATGATTTGATCCTGGACGATTCTCTCTCCTTGCTTTTCTGTACTCTCAGGCCATCGTAAGTGGCAGAGAACCGTCAAACTGGTTGCAGAAGTACATCCAGATGTCACCAAGCAAGAAGCGGTCATGGTCAACGTGTGCCCCAGTCTATTTTCAGGACGACGGGCATCAAAACGCAGTGTTTGACTTCTTGTCAAACATCCTGGCCAGCACAGTCTCATCTGTACCCATCCTGGATAATGTAGCCTATATCCTTGAGGTCTTGCTGCCTGAGGTGAATTTGTATGATATTTTTACTTTTCACTATGTATGAAACAAGCCTTTGTTGAGAGATTTCAATTCTAATGTGTGCAGTTATTGAAAAATAATGCATGATCCAGGGGCTCATTTACTTCTGTCTCATGGGGTAAACTGTAATCTTCTCTCTCCATGACAGGCCACTATAAGCGCTATTGCAGCAGTCAATGAGGTCACCAGTAAGAGGGCTGAAGAAATCTTCTGGACCCCAGATGTCGACAAAAGGCATGCCAACATTATCCTAATCATCAGATTCGTTTTTATTATCTGAAACATTTTCTCTTTTAAATGTCTTGTTTTGAATTTATTGTCACAGTATGTGTTGTCCTGGTCATATCGCTATTAGACCTAACTATGTATAGTGGTACAGTGTAGAATTACCAGAATATTGCATTGTCAACCTTTTTTTACATTTTGTATGTTATGCTTTTTCATATTAGTGAGCGGGAGGCATTCGATGACAGAATCGACCGTGAAAGGAAGAAACAGCGCTGAACTCGGCTGCAATGGTCCTCACGCACACCAAACCCTGGCAGCACATCACCCCCACCCTGCAAAAACTCCACTGGCTCCCCATCAACTACCGAATCCCCTACAAGAGCCTCCTCCTCCGCAATCATTCGAGTTTTTTTTTATTATCTTTTCCCCCCCCTCCTTTTTCCGATTTTTCTCCCATCCCACTGTTAGTCGTTATGCCAATTCCCAACCCCCTTTCTGGTTGTTGTGCGCCCCCCCCCCCCCCCCCCCCCCCCCCCCACTACTGTTGGTCCGAGAGGCCGGAGACTGTCTCATGCTTTCCTCCGACGCATGTGCGGCCAGCCTGGCAGCGCAGATTCTCACTGGGAGAGTAACGTGTGGAAGGTCGCTGTTGTGAAGGATCAGATTAAACCGAATATATATATTTATTTATGGATATATATTTAATAGTATTTGTATATCGTTCGATATCCCTTGTATATTCATACACTGAATATCCCTTTAGTCTAATACAGCCCATAATAGTTCATTCTCTCATTGGACAAGGACCTGGCGCCAGCAGACAAGCCCCTTGAGTCAAGTTCAATAGCGCCGACGAACATGTCGTTACTAGCCCCGGTTCCGCGTAGGAATACGGCTACCGAAATACGAATGGTACTATTTGTTCACCGCGCATATAAATATGGCGCAAGTAAATGTAGACGACCCTTAGTCCTTTACCCTCCAACCTAGTAACAGACGTGAAGCCTCACCCACGACCAGCGTGTGGTGCAGTATGGTCTATTTGGCCCCAGAATAGGCATTGAGACCTCGTGTAAATTAATAGCTGAATTGTCATAGTTTGGCACTGTACCGTCGAGTGGGACGTATTTCTATTAAGTTAATAATAGTCTATTATGTATGGTGCATCGTGCGGTATAGAGTTCTAAAGTGAGTAGCATCCCCATCGCCTCCTCGTGTTATCTAGAAGCTTAACCAGGTTGGGCAGACCACATGTGGTGCTTGCATCCGAGGAGTTCTAGACGAGGACCGAGGGGACCTGCACATTGGATTACCTACCCGGACGACTGCTGAGCCCTATACGGCTTGGAATATATATTTGCTTTGGTGCTTTGATTGTGGAGCGGATAACAGCCAACACCGGTGAGTGTTGGAATTACCCCCGAGAGGAGCCCAGGTGAGACGGCGCTCAACCCAGACCGAGGTCGCCTCGCTTCTCCTTCGTTGTGGACCTACAGCCTACAGCTACCGTCTACAAGAGGGCCCAAGTGTATTCATCTGTGGATCAAGATTCTGCGGGCACTGTGTTCTGTACCTGAATTCTCCCCAGAAATCGTTGGCCAGATGGGATACAGCTGACGGCTCTCCTAACCCCCCCCCTACTGACTTACAACCGGCAGGACCCCTTTAGTATACCCCGCTATAATCATTAAGTACCATCGCTATAATTCCCTAAGAACCAGGTTGTATACTTGCTTCCTGCGTAACCAGAGATTGGACATTCAGTGTTGATTTGCCTACGAATACTCATTTGCCTTACAAGTGCATTCAAATCATAAATGTAATAAGTAACTATTGTATATACCTTTTGCTATATTAAATATTCGACTGTTACATTTGTGTGGACCTGATTTCATATGTGGGAAAGTGTTCATCATATTTAGATATCGTGTACTGTATGGCCAGTAGTTAAAGTACATAAAGCGGTAGTGGTTTAATGATACCATACTTATCAATACAGTCAGGGAATTGTACCCCTCAGTTACAGTCGCACTACCTCTCTCATTGTACTGTACTTGTCTAATAGCCCTTCAAGAGCAACGGGTACAGGGTCGATATGACCCTGATGTAAACGAGACACTAATCTCTCTACCCCGCGCTCGGTTGCTAACTTGCTATTGGTTTTTACAGTCTGCCGTGAACATGGGAAATAATTGCGACAGCTCTGCTGTACACTGGGAACCTTGGTTGCTATGCCCACACAAAACCGCAAAACTTCACCCTGGACTCCGGTTTTCAAAGACCGGGGTTGCAGTGTAGCAAATCCCCGGTTGTGTGTGGCCGAACAGTGCAACTGCGCACATACAATCATGGTTATATTAAATCCAGCGCTCGTGTGGACTGGGCAACTTGCCTGCCATTACGTTGCGTTCTGAAAAGCGAAACTGACCCTGAAAACGAAACGAAAATGGCCCTGTGTGTAACTGCAGCCGTCTCTGTGCTAACAGTCACGTTTTCAGTACGAGAAGACAAGACAAAACTTCTTTCTCTGGTCTGCATCCCCTTAACAATTGTGTGTATTGAGCCGTACTGTATTGTACCCATTCTGCAATCTTGTTGCAATAAAGTTTTCATTCACACTCAAAATCTGTGTTCATTTTTTATTTTGCATACTAATGTTCTGTGTCTTGAGTCGTACTTGTATTGAAAAACTGATTTTATGTCTGAGGAGAAGACCGGTACTCATCATCTTCGTCTCCACAAAAAGAAAAATGACATGTGAAGTATGTTGTGTGCCAGGTTCAAACAGTGCTCTATATGTACAGTTTATTCCTACTCCTATCCAAGCTCCGGGAGGGTCATCAAAGAGAAGTCGGGTCATCAAAGAGAAGTCGCCTATTCTTAGTCCTTGCCCCACAATGGTGGAATAACAAAAAGAAAAATGACATGTGAAGTATGTTGTGTGCCACGTTCAAACAGTGCTGTATATGTACAGTTTATTCCTACTCCTATCCAAGCTCCGGGAGGGTCATCAAAGAGAAGTCGCCTATTCTTAGTCCTTGCCCCACAATGGTGGAATAACAAAAAGAAAAATGACATGTGAAGTATGTTGTGTGCCACGTTCAAACAGTGCTGTATATGTACAGTTTATTCCTACTCCTATCCAAGCTCCGGGAGGGTCATCAAAGAGAAGTCGCCTATTCTTAGTCCTTGCCCCACAATGGTGGAATAACAAAAAGAAAAATGACATGTGAAGTATGTTGTGTGCCAGGTTCAAACAGTGCTGTATATGTACAGTTTATTCCTACTCCTATCCAAGCTCCGGGAGGGTCATCAAAGAGAAGTCGCCTATTCTTAGTCCTTGCCCCACAATGGTGGAATTGTCCTAATAAACGAACCTACACTGTAGCACTCAACACTTTATGAACATTGTTACTGAGACGAAAGTTAAGTTTACTCTATTATTACTAGATCTGGTATGTCTAGATGTAACACTGTATGGGTACAAGTTTACTCTATTATTACATGTCTAGATGTAACATTACTGTCTGTATAATGTACCTATGTAAACGAGACGAACCCTCTGTATAATGTACCTATGTAAACGAGACGAACCCCGCCCCCCCCCCCCCCCCCCCCCCCATTCGCAACTACTTGTCCAGACCACTTATACTTCTCCAGACCATTTATACCCGTCCAGACTGGCTCTGCGGCGCTGCAGATACCCCCTATTGGCTCAGGGTGGTGTGCTGTCCTGCTCCCAAAGAAGACCGAGAAGGCTGCTAAACCTGCCAAGAAGTAAATCATTTAGCCTCTTCGACAAACCCCACAAAGGCTCTTTTCAGAGCCACCCACCTCTTCTTGAAAATGCAATATTTCCGTTTGTCAAAATACAATTTGGTTTTTAACTTACGTTGTCTCGCTACCTCGGACATAAATGTAAGACTATAAACACGTAATGCATAACATTTGACCGTGTTCACTAATGGGTACACGTGTACAGTGCTGTTTAGAAGTAATGTTTAATGTGTTGTCTGTCTGCAGTGTTTTTTGTCCCTGTTTTGAAGGCTTAACGATATAATGTAAAATTATAAATTGCATGTCATAGCGGTCAAGTGATGATTAATTTGAACTGAGAAACATAAATAGTAAGGGTTCTATATACAGATTACAGCATGCACGAACATAAATTGACATAATGACAGCAATTTGTATTTCCACAATTGTTGGGGCTCAACTCGTAAACTGTCTGAAGCGGTGCGACTCGTTCAGACCATTTTCTTTACCTGCCAATGTTGCTGGTCTGGATCACTAATCACATAATAAATAAATGGGTAGAACTACAAGTCGTGTTTGGTAGCAGTGCCTGTTTCATATAAATAGTGGGGGTCCATAAAAGAGCCTTTTGTATAATATAATGGTTGTGTAGATATTTAATGTGAGGTAGTGGGAAACATAATTATGTGCCAACATATGATCCAAACCAGTCTGAATAAATAAAATTACAATAATGTCCACTAATGGGCCATCACCCGTAGTCATTCCAAGTGTCATAGCGGTCATTTACGCACGGACATAAATGCACCATAATGATGGCAATTTATGTATTTCCACAATAAAGGGCTCAACTCGTTGCGGTAAAGTATCTGCGTTAGTAGGACCTAATAATCAAACCGGACTTAATATCAACATTCTCCAATTAAGAACCTATATCTGATCTATATTTTATAGTTTTTTGTGGTATATTCTCCATATATAATAATATATAAAGTTGCGTTTGCTTTGTTGCCGTGCTGGAAGTAACTCGTGGAAATCAACCATGCCATAAGGAATACTAAGTTGTATACTTCGATAAGCCGCCTTCACTTCCACACACGAGAGTACAATATTGCTTTTCATGAAAGTGGTGGGTGGCTCTTAAAAGAGCCTTTTGTTGAATTAAAGACAACGTTCTGTTTAAACGCTTATCTCTTCTTGGGAGCTCCTCTCTTAGCTGCTATTGGCTTGGCAGCCTTCTTAGCTGGGGCCTTCTTGGGCGCAGCGGGCTTTGTCACCTTCTTGGGACTCTTGGCCGCTACCTTCTTGGGGCTCTTGGCCGCTACCTTCTTGGGGCTCTTGGCCGCTACCTTCTTGGGGCTCTTGGCCGCTACCTTCTTGGGGCTCTTGGCCGCTACCTTCTTGGGGCTCTTGGCCGCTACCTTCTTGACTTTCTTGGGAGACTTCTTGGCGGCAGCAGGCTTCTTCGTTGCTGCCTTCGCAGGCTTTTTGGCCACGACAGGTTTCTTGGCTGCTGGCTTCTTGGCTTTCGGAGCGACTTTCTTTGCAGGCTTTTTGGCTTTAACCTCAGCCTTGTTGATCTTGAAAGAGCCGGAGGCTCCGGTACCCTTGACCTGGACCAGGGTTCCCTTTGTCACCAGACTCTTGACAGCGGTCTTAACGCGGGCCTTGTTCTTGTCCACGTCATAGCCACCGGCAGCCAGAGCCTTCTTTACGGCAGCCAGAGACACACCGCTCCTCTCTTTAGAAGCAGACACTGCCTCGACGACCAGGTCACTGACGCTGGGACCTGCCTTCTTGGGTTTGGGAGCTGCCTTCTTCTTAGCGGCCTTAGCCAGAGCGGCGGGAGCTGGAGCTGGAGCTGGAGCGACTTCTGCCATCTTCTCTCTGTTCTGTCTCAGATTCAACACAAGTAGAATTATGATATTGAAGCTCAGTCAGAGGGCTGGTCTTAAACACTACATGAGAGCCATGTAGACTCAACCCACCCTGTCCTCCTCTGTGCTGCCAAAATGCTCTGCCGCTTGTGTTTTCTCCTCGCCAAAAAAGAACTCAAATACACAACTATGAATATTGCAGGAATTTAACGCCAAATGGGTCAGCAAGCAGAAATATGTGCCATCAGAATTAAACCATTTGGAGACCCCTGGTGTGTTTGTGGACGCTTCAAACCACCAATTTGCGCCTTCACCATGGTGCGCAGCTATACCTTTCTCTGTTATTTATGTCTCACAATTCTTTAGATTGCATTATAATCAGACATAATCTCGTTTTCCAGCGAGCCGAGCTACCTGACTAGAGACTGGGAGCAGGAATAGTAATCTGGGGTGACGCGTTTTGTTTTAAATGGATGCTTTTCCGGTGTTGGTAAACACACTGTTGCTGGTGGCCTGTAGCGTGGGTCACCTCGACTTCGTATGAGGGATGATCACCACCTTAGATCAGTGGAAGGTTTCACGTGGCCTATATTAATTACAACTAACATTTAATTAATTAATGTTGCAAAACATTTCATAACTCACACAAGAAACGTAGCTACATTTTCCTTGGGGGGGGGGGGACTAGTTTGTTGTGTACTTTAGACTGCTGCATGCTTGTTGACAATACATGCTTTTTGAGCATTGCTGATCTGCTGTGTTTTCTGATTTAAATCTGCTACACTGAACACTTAGCACAATAAATAATAACTGCATTGGTCTATTTTAATTAGATTTCAATAGTTTAAATAGACATAGTAGATTCATAATGAATCATCATATCACCAAACATAAACGCACCATATCAACATGTTCTGCATTTCCACAAAAGAGGCCTTGCACGGAATGTTTGTGTAGTAAAGGCAATGGAATGGTTGCTATGTATACATTTTATGTATAGATTATCATATCAACACATAGTGACCATGTTGTGTCTTATTACTGAATGTTATGAAGAAGTCACAACGGAATAGTAATATCATGCTTTTCAGCAGTGTTTACCGACTACCACTGCACACAAATTAGGCATTTTCTTTTGAAAGTGGTTACCAATGGTTACAGGCAGCCGTGCTGGAAGAAACAGAACAACACAAACATTACAGTTTGTGTTTAGCCTATAGGTCAGATATACAGGCCTCTATTGTTAGGGCTCAACTCATTGTGAAGTAAAGGATCTTAGAATGTGGTGCAGTAGGCTGCCAGCTACATTGTTGATACACTCAGAAGAAATAGCTGAAGGAATGAAACATACTATGTTGTCAGAGTCATACTTGTATTATTATCTTGTACCACAGTGAGGTACCGATACATGTAGCTCATGGTGAGACCATGTCGGTTTGTGTCAACTGTTTATGATCAGTAATAAATAACCCAAACAAGAGGACACCTGCTCATGGAGACGACTCAGCACCATCAGAAAACATCTCTCACCTTATAAATGTATACTGGCATTTCCATGATTAAAAGTTATGCCAAATACATGTAAAAAGGATTATATGCAGGTATGTACAGACAGATGTGTATATGAATGTGTGTGTGTGTATATATATATTGTAAGTCAAAGCAGTGACAGATGTCACCAAGAGAGCTATTGTTTGATTGAAAACTTTATTAACAGATTGCAGAATGGGTACAGTACAGCTCAATACATACAATTGTTAAGGGGATGCAGACCAGAGAAAGACTTTTGTCTTGTTTACATCAGGGTCCCCCATTTTCAATTCATCATAACAATTATGACATACACGACTTACAGATAGACAGTACTGCTACATCTATACATTTATGACATACCAGATTAGCAAATACAGTACTGTTTGTGATACAAAAATAGTCTAGAACCGAGAGTATACATTTGACGTAGAAACTGTACATTGCGCTATCAAGGTGCACAAAATCATTCTCTTGGAAAAATGCAGTTTCATGTCGATTATTGCTTGGCTTAGTTAATATCAAGTGTGGCTATGGAGTTTTGCTAAGAGAATATAGTTGGGTTATTATGGCTTTGCGCGCAAATAGTTTCCTGTGCGCGGGAAATGTGCGACAAAGCCTCTCAACCAATCGTATACAAGAAGCCACACAGCTATACTTGCACAATTTGACCTATATTCTACCCATGTAACTCTTGCATGTATAGTATATATATAAATCCACTTATGTCTGAATACACCTACTGTTACAAAGGGTCAGATTAAACCGAATATATATATTTATTACTTGAGATATATTGTATAATATTTGTATATCGTCTGATATCCCTTGTATATTCTTTGTACATATACACGGAATATCCCTTTACCTAGGTACAGGCCAGACCATAATATTCGTTCTCCTATTGGACAGCGACCCCTAGGCGCCAACGGCCATACCCCCAATGGCAAGTTCAAAGCTACCGCTAAGACATGTCTCAACATGTACAGGTTTGCGCAGTAATACGAGACAGAACTGAGGTTGGCACTAGATTATTCACCTTACGTATAAATACGTCGCAGGTGGATACAGAAGCACTTAGACCAAAACGTTGAAGCCTTCACCACGATACAACGTGCCGTGAAGTGGGCCCTTTTTGCCCCTAAATAGAGCCTTGAGAACTGCGTGCGAATTGATAGCTAAAGTGTCAGAGTTTAACGCTGTATCGTCGAGTTCGACTTATTCTATTGTAAAGTAATAGTCTATTATTTATAGTGTATCGTGCGGCTACCGTTCTACAGTGACTAGCATTACCACCGGTTCGTCGTACCGAGCTAGTGCACTTATCCAGGCTGGGCGGCTTAAACTCGTGCCGCCATCCGAGGAGTCCTAGACGAGAACCGTTGGATATGTACACCGGAGAACCTACACCGACGAATGCAGAGCCTTTTCCGGCTGGATTATATTGCTTTGGTACTGTGGCTGCTGGAGCAGAGAACCGTCTACCCACTGCTGTGTGGGATCTACCCTGTGAGGAGCACCGTCGAGCCCGCCTCTAGGACCCACAGAGGCTGGCTAGCTTTCATCCATGCTGTTTTGCATACCGGAGTATAGCTGTTGCTTTGTCTACGGAACAAAGGATTATTGCACTGTCTCCTGTATCTGGAGTCTCTTTATTCCTCGTTGATCCAGACTTTGCTCCCGACCATTCCTCTCCCCTGCTGGCTTACAACCGGAGGGAACCCCCTTAGTATCTCCAGCTGACTACGAGTGTGCCTTATGTAATTCTTATGCTACAGGTGGTGTCAATTATACCCATCTTAATATGCTCATGACCTACTTAAGTGTTCTTCGCCATATAAGCGCAATTCATAATTCTCAATATTGTAACCTATTGTTGCTGCTCTGATAATAAATAATTCTAAATATAACTTTCTTTGTTAAGCCGTATTCTTGTGTGGGTGTTCACCATATATACCGTGTACTGTATGGCCAGTAATTCAAGTACATAACTAAGTAGTGGTTTACTGATACCATACTCTCAATACAGTCAGGGAATTGTACCCCTCAGTTACACCTACATATCATCTTTTTTATATAACCTACCTTATACCACTGGTCAGTATGACTTACTACCATAGTGTTTTTATACCTATAACACTGTACATACATCTGATCAGCATTATTACAATACTCGGTATAGTACTAATTTATTATACTTGAGTTTAATCCTATTGCACTTTACTGTTACATTTATACTCTAGAAAGACTCCAATTTATTTTCGTTGTACTATGTGACAATTCATTTTAATCTAATCTGATCTAAAATAGTTAAATTAAAACTAATTTGGCTGGAACGCTCTCGACTAATGTAAATATGAGGCGTCAAACAAGGCACTTATTGTAGAAGCAAACATTTTCTCCACAAATATTCTATATGGAATTCCGATTAAACTTATTCCTTAAGAGGTGATGTCATTATTAGCTACTCCCAGGTCGAAACTGTATGTGGAGAGGACAGTATACATTTAACTTATAATAGGCATAGTTATAGATGTGTAGGAGTATTGCTTTCTCTGTAATATGTGGGTGGCTCTGAAAAGAGCCTTTGTGGGGTTTGTCGAGGAGGCTAAATAATTTACTTCTTGGCAGCCTTCTCTGTCTTCTTGGGCAGAAGGACAGTTATCTGGTCGGTCTGTTTGAGGACACCAACCTGTGCGCCATCCACGCCAAGAGGGTGACCATCATGCCCAAAGACATCCAGCTGGCCCGCCGCATACGTGGAGAGCGAGCTTAAATCGACCTGTTGACTAGTTGTCCCCCTAAAGGCTCTTTTAAGAGCCACCTCAATAATCATGAATGAGCCCCGTTTCCTTATTTTAACTGTTCTGATTCCACGTGGATGAAATTGGTGATGTGTAATACGTTCGTTTGATGACCATCGTAGCTCAATACCAAGTAACCAGAATGATTCATAACTCGACTACGCAAAATGTAATATTGAAGTCATATGTTCATATTCAGTTAGTCTTTTCTCTGATCCATTAGTTCATCGAATACACTGCTGACTAGTAATAATTATGACCCATATGGTTAAAAATAAATACAATCCGGATTCTCAGTGTTTGCTCCAGAGTCTTGTCTGGAGTTCATTTTGGTTGAGCCTGCATGCTTTCCCCATTTCCAAATGGTGCTGAAATAGTGACATTTAGATTTCCAGTGACTACAAGTAGCGAATCCACACTTCCAAACAATCTCGAGATAACAAAATAAATTAATCGGTTATCACAAATAAACTATTTTATGTCGAGTAAATTATAAAATGAATAGTAAATCAAATGTATGTATGGCCTCTTTGGACTTCCGTAGAATACACCTGCATATAATCTTTTTTATATACTTGTGTGACTATATATATACTACCATAGTGTCTTTATACCTGTAACACCTGATCAGCATTATTAGTAGTAGTACTCATTTATAGATAATAGTTTAATTTAAAGGAAAACCAACATTTTGGGAAATTAGCTTATTTAACATCTTCCCTGGAGTTAGACAAGATACATACCTTTTTCGTCTCTCTGCATGCATTAGGCCTAGTTCCCTACAAGTGTGACTGGGAGACTCATGTGACTGGGAGACTTGTGTGACTTGGATACTTGTGTGACTGTGAGACTTGTGTGGCTTGTGTGACTGGGAGACTTTTGTTGCAGGAAGACTTGTGTGACTTTGTGTGACTGGGAGATGTGGTAAATACACAGGTACAACATGTTTACAGGCACGTTTTGGAGTTGTATTTTGATTGTATTTGGAGTGTGTATTTCATGACTGTAGGGAACTCGGGTAAATGTCTGACCCACTTACAGTGATGAAGCTAAGCTAGGTCCAGGCGTTCCCTAAGCCTAATGCATGCATGTCTAACTCCAGGGAAGATGTTAAATAAGCTAATTTCCCAAAATGTTGGAGTTTTCCTTTAAGAGAGTAAAGCAGAACAAACTCATGGCTGAAACTCTTCTGCCCTCTACTGGCTAAATGAGAACTTAACTTATATTAGGTTTACACACGTGCGCCACGCCCGACCAATCGTATCGTAGAAGACACGCAGCACTATTTGCATCAACCTCCTATAAATAAGGCAGGAAACCGTAAGCGGCCGTCACCATTCGATTCTGATAAGCCGTCGAATATGCCTGAACCAGCCAAGCCAGCGCCCAAGAAGGGCTCCAAGAAAGCCGTCACCAAGACCGCTGCCAAGGGAGGCAAGAAGCGCAGAAAGTCCAGGAAGGAGAGTTATGCCATCTACATTTACAAAGTCCTGAAGCAGGTTCATCCCGACACCGGCGTTTCCTCCAAGGCCATGGGGATCATGAACTCCTTCGTTAACGACATCTTCGAGCGCATCGCTGGAGAAGCCTCGCGCCTGGCTCTCTACAACAAGCGTCGCACCATCACCTCCAGGGAGATCCAGACCGCTGTGCGTCTGCTGCTGCCCGGTGAGCTGGCGAAGCACGCTGTGTCTGAGGGAACCAAGGCTGTGACCAAGTACACTAGCTCCAAGTAAACTACCCTGTTCACTGAAGATTAACCCAAAGGCTCTTTTAAGAGCCACCCACTCTGTCCTGAGAGAGTTATTCCTATTATGCTCATGATCGCGCTGTTCATCAAAGTGGTTGTTCAGTGCTAAATGAGTTCATTTCACTATAATTTAACTGACTTAGAAGTTAGCCCAATTATGAGGTACAGTATATATCATAATTAATACTATGATCATGTGTTTTACTTTCTCCATTATTATTGTCCAAACTACAGCTATGCAATTCTAACAGTATACAAGACAGCAATGGAGTTATGGACTTAATCAGTTATTCAAAATAATGCTGCCTGTTAAAAGCTGCTTTTCTAGATCAAGATTGATATTGAAACTAGCTTTAGTTTTTGTATATATTTTTTGGAATTCCATATAGAATATTTATGTGGAGAAAAGTTTTGCTTCTACCAGGTGATTTGCCAGTCATAATATTAGTTCAGTCAGTTCATCCCAGGTCGAAACTAAAACAGAATGACTGTATGTGGAGAGGACCGTGCATTTAACTCATCATAATAGACATGGTTATACATTTCCTCAATAGGTTTAAATCCATTGTCGTTATACAAAGAAAATAAGTTGACGTCTAAACAGTACAAATATAACAGTAAAGTGCAATATGAAAGGACAAAGTGATTAAACTAGAGTATATCAGATGTATGTACATCAGTGTTACAGGTATAAGTCATACTGACCAGTGGTATAACTAGAAGAGTAGGTAAGGGATTGATTGATTGAAAACTGTATTAACAGATGCAACAGAATGGGTACAATACAGTACAGCTCAATACACACAATTGTTAAGGGGATGCAGACCAGAGAAAGACTTTCGTCTTGTTTACATCAGGGTCCCCCATTTTCAATTAATCATAACATATGACATACAGATAGACAGTACTGCTACATTTATGACATACCAGATTTACATACAGTACAAAAATAGTCTAAAAAAGAGAGTATACATTTGATGAAAAGACTGTACATTGGAGGAGGTTGGCTGGTGGGGTGGGGGGGATATAGTACACATTATATATATTATTGCACATGCTATCATACAGACGTATACCGGTATGCAGAATATAGTTTGAGGTAGGTGTGTAAGGCAGTTGTAGACGGTGAAATGCAGGAGTTTGAACAGTATGGATAACCGATCCTGGAGTATAGGCAATCAGGTATAGGCACTATTAACTTTTAACTATTATTTAACTGACTAGAAGTTTTCCCAATATGAAGTATGAAGAATAACTCACTTTCTAAATTCTAACAGAACTACAAGACAGCAATGGAGTTCTGGACTAAATCACAGTAATTAAAAAAATAATGCAGTGATGCTTCCTGTTACAACCTGCTTTTCTAGATAGAATATTGATATAACCAAAATTGTATTATGTCTGATTAGCACTAGTACTAATGTATACATGTACTCCAGTTTAATCACTTATACATTGTATATTGCACTTTACTTTTGTATTTGCACTCAAGTTATTTTTGTTGTACTGTACTTGCCCTGTATGATGACAATACATTTTAACCTTAAAAAAAGACAGTCAGGGGTCTTTGAGAGGGCTCCAGGTGGTACCCCAGCTAAATGAGTGTTCATTTCACTATAATTTAACTGACTAGAAGTTAGCCCAATTATGAGGTACAGTATATATCATAATTAATACTATGATCATGTGTTTTACTTTCTCCATTATTATTGTCCAAACTACAGCTATGCAATTCTAACAGTATACAAGACAGCAATGGACTTAATCAGTTATTCAAAATAATGCAGCAATGCTTCCTGTTAAAAGCTGCTTTTCTAGATCAAGATTGATATTGAAACTAGCTTTAGTTTTTGTATATATTTTTTGGAATTCCATATAGAATATTTATGTGGAGAAAAGTTGCTTCTACCATAATTGCCTTGTTTGACTCCTTATATCCTGTTGACATGTACATTTGTCATTGAGCGCGTTCTAGCCAAATGAGTGTTTTAATTTCACTATTTTAGATGATTATATAAAAAAAATTGTCATTATACAGCACAAGTATAGTACAACAGAAATAAATTGGTGTCTAACTAGAGTACAAGTGTAACAGTAAAGTGCAATAGGATTAAACTGGAGTATATATAAATGAGTATACTGAGTAATAATGCTGATCAGATGTGTATGTACAGTGTTACAGTTATAAAGACACTGTGATAATAAGTTAAGGGATATATATATAGTCTATATGCAGATGTTTTCAGACAGAAGTGGATATATGTATATTATACATGCAGTATTATTGTACATGCTATCACAAGTTACATGGGTAGAACATAATGAGGTCGGTAGTGATTACAGTGTAAGGCAGTAGTATAGGCATCAGAGATTGAACAGTAAGGATAATATATTATTATTATTATTGACCTAGAGTATAGGATATTAACTATTAATTCAACCGACTAGAAGTCACAAAACATAAGCATTAGTAGATTTGCTTCTATCCACCATTAAACAATGGATTTATACGAGGGAATGTGCCATTTCAGGGATAGTAGTGGTTGGCTCTAAAAAGAGCCGTTTGTGTGTTTTAGACAGTAAAGCTTAAGACCTTCACTTCCTCTTGGCTGCTGTCCTCGTGGGCTTCGCGGCTTTGGGCTTGGCAGCCTTCTTCGCGGGGGCTTTCTTGGCTGCAGGCTTCTTCACGGCCTTCTTGGGGCTCTTGGCTGCCACCTTCTTGGGGCTCTTGACGGCCACCTTCTTGGGACTCACTTTCTTGGGGCTCTTGGCTGCCACCTTCTTGGGGCTCTTGGCTTTGACTGCAGGCTTCTTTGCCTTTGGAGACTTTTTAGCCACAACCTTCTTAGCCGCAGCAGGTTTCTTCACTGGCGCTTTCTTAGCTTTCGGAGCTGCTTTCTTGGCTTCAGCCTTGTTGATTTTGAAGGAGCCGGAGGCACCGGTACCCTTGAGCTGGACAAGAGTGCCCTTTAACACCAAGCTCTTCACAGCGGTCTTCACACGTGAATTATTCTTCTCCACGTCGTAGCCACCGGCAGCCAGAGGGTCCGTGTACGTTTTGATAGTTCGTTTTTCGTTTCAAAAGGAAAAACGAAAAAACGAAAAAAAAAACGGAAATACGAGGTGTTTCCTATTTCCGTTTGAAACCAAACTCGAAAAAACGGGGGAAAACTGAAATACGGACCTGTTTTTCGTATTTTGGTATCAGAATCAAATGAAAAAAACGAGTCAATAATGGGCCGTGTACGTTTTGATAGTTCGTTTTTCGTTTTTGATGTGAAGAATGGAGAACGGAACCACGTGACAAGTACATTTTTCAATGTAAAAGCCATGCACAATCTAACGTGAACGAATATGTATAACGTTATGAATAAATACAGTATAGTTGTAGTAGCAGTAGTAATAGTAGTAGTAGAAGTAATAGTAGTAGTAAAGGTAGCAGTAGTAGTAGTAGTAATATTAGTGGTAGTAGTAGTAGTAGTAGTAGTAGTAGTAGTAGTAGTAGTAGTAGTAGTAGTAGTAGTAATAATAGTAACCAACTGTTATTGATACACTGCAACGTTAGGCTATCACTATGAATTGAAAATGGGGGACCCTGATGTAAACAAGACAAACGTCTTTCTCTGGTCTGCATCCCATAACGTTTTCATTCATTCATTCATTCTATACTGTCGATAATGACGCTTACCAAGACGTCTGAGCAATCCTCCACGATGGACGTGTACAAATTGCGCATAGAAATTAGGCATATGTATTGCACTGATGAAATACCGGAGGCTACTAATGCGCCAAAATACCTAGATTATATTACGATTATTTTTCTGTTGATCAAATAAAAAGCCTGCCTACTGCAAATCAATATGATTTGTCGACCATGTCACGGCTTATTGTGGTCTGCATCCCCTGAGCTGTACTGTATTGTACCCATTCTGCAATCTGTTAATAAAGTTTTCAATCACACGGACAATAAATATAATGTCTAAATGAAATGCACAAAACAAAAAATTTATCATAACGTTACCCTGGTATAGATCTGTATGCATGTATTTATTCATAACGGTATGTATACATATTCGTTCACGTTAGATTGTGCATGGCTTTTACATTGAAAATGTACTTGTCACGTGGTTCCGTTCTCCATCCTTCACATCAAAAACGATCAAAACGTACACATCAAAACGTACACGGCCCATTATTGACTCGTTTTTTTCATTTGATTCTGATACCAAAATACGAAAAACAGGTCCGTATTTCAGTTTGCCCCCGTTTTTTCGAGTTTGGTTTCAAACGGAAATAGGAAACACCTCGTATTTCCGTTTTTTTTCGTTTTTCCTTTTGAAACGAAAAACGAACTATCAAAACGTACACGGACCGTACACGGACCGTCTATATCTGTGTCGCCGTTATCATTTCCTTTCCAACGCCTAAATCGCCGTCTATCATTGGTGGAAAGGTATATGAAAAGTCCGCCAAAATGTAAACACAACCTCCTCTCCGTCCGTCTCTGATTGGGTGATGATGATGCACAAAAGATATTTGACCAATAAGAATCAGCCTTGCACGAACGTTAGTGGGGAATAGAACCTAGATTAAACTCACAAGCAGGTTTTATCATCTGGATAATCATAATATTCAAATGATTATGTGATGAACACATATTATGCAGGTGCATTATTAGGATCTGAATAGTGACATCGACGTCATCACATATCTCTATACCTTGTTTATTAATTAAATCGTGTTAATTTCCGGGACATAATTTGAAAACAATGAAAGAGATTCAGTTAAAAACAGAAGGACATTCTAATTATATGGCTGTGAACCACTTCTCCACTAGAAGTTAGCATAATTAAATAATGTATTATGATAATATTCTGGGTTCACTCTCCCCTATGGTATCTCCACACCAGTTATGGAATTCTGGACTAAATCATATCCAATACATATTCTCAGATGTGGGTTCCTGGGACAACAAAAGGTGGTTCCTGGTCTATTTTAGTATCAATGAGGGTTTTTGACTAAAGCAATGCTGTTTTAGAGTCGATTGAAATGTATCCATTATAAATTATAATACAGCACAACTAAAATGTTTGGCATCCAACAAGAGTAGTGCAATAGCGATATTTAATGAAGTGATTACACAGGGTATAACATTATATACATGGTATTATGAATTGTATGATATATTAGATGTAGGTATAGAATTGTGCATTGTTCAAAGCGACTAACTAAGTGACTATACCAAGATTATTCAGTAAGGTGATTTGTTGCTCCCAGGTGAAAATTGTAGGTGTGAAGACAGTACATTTAAATAGTCATAATAGGCATGGTTATAGATAGAAGTATTGCTTTCTCGGTAATATGTGGGTGGCTCTGAAAAGAGCCTTTGTGGAGTTTGTCGAATAGGCTAAATAATTTACTTCTTGGCAGCCTTCTCGGTCTTCTTGGGCAGAAGGACAGCCTGGATGTTGGGCAGCACACCACCCTGGGCGAGTCACTCCTCCCAGGAGTTTGTTGAGCTCCTCGTCGTTACGCACAGCGAGTTGCAGATGACGGGGGATGATACGACTCTTCTTGTTGTCACGGGCAGCGTTTCCAGCCAACTCCAAGATCTCAGCGGTCAGATATTCCAGCACAGCGGCCAGATAAACCGGGGCACCGGCTCCAACACGATGAGCATAGTTGCCTTTACGCAGCAGTCTGTGGACACGACCCACGGGGAACTGAAGCCCGGCGCGAGAGGAGCGAGTCTTGGCCTTAGCTCTGGCCTTTCCTCCAGTCTTGCCTCTTCCAGACATGTTTATTATTCTCTTACGTTAAACGAGTTAGAAAATGAATACAGTGAGTTGGAGAGACCTCTTATAGTCAGTCAGACTTGTGTTTTCTCACCCAATCAGGGGAGATGTTTTGTTGGCGGTTATTCCAAAAGACCAGTCCTCCAATAATCGTGTGAGATGTAGGCGGAGTAACAAACTCCCAGAGCTGAGACCAATCAGCAACGACTGCGCCTCCGCGTTAGTATGGCCAGAGTTTCGTCACACCAGCGTATTATTCTTGTTGAAGTGAAGACTAAAACGTAGTTTCTCATAACGGCAAGAACTAACTAACATAACTGATATAATAGTTATCGATTACACTGCTGACAAGTAATACATATGACCCTATGATTAAAAATAAATACAATCCGAACTATCATGTTTGCTCCTTGTCTGGACAACATTTGGGTTAAGCCTGCATGCTTTCCCCATTTCCAAAATGGTTTCGTCAGTGTGGTCCGGTACTGTCCATGGTGCTGAAATAGGTTAGCGCCCTTTAGATTTCCAGTGCCTACAAGTAGCGAATCCACGCTTCCAAACATTTTTTTTTATTTACATACCTGTATACTATATCTGTACATATTCCTTTCCTACTCTTACTCGTTACCCTTACCCTGCTTGCCAGTATGTACCATAGTGTCTTTATAGCTGATCACTGTACATATTAATACTACAACTCTGTACAGTACATACATCTGCTTAGCACTATTACTCAGTTGTACTCATTTATATATTGTATAGCTAGTTTATTCACCTGTATACATAGCATATTACTATTGCATTTAACTGTTATATTTGCACTATTATAGTTTGATGCCTTCTTTACATTGTACTGTAATTGCATTGTATGATTTCAATAGATTTGAATCTAAATTATATTACTTACAAAGTGTTGTACGAATAATCTTGAGGCATATCAATTTAATTGTAATTGTTCAGGAAGCCCTGTTGTGAGATGAGACTAAGTGTACTGGTCACTGAAACGTCTTTCACGGTCGTCTTCTCACTATTAAAATCACCATCAGTTATTTAGTTTTACATTATATGTACACACTGTAGTTACATGGCCATTCCAATGCAGGAATAACCTAGCAACGTCAGGAACCGTAGGCATTGCATCAGTGACTGGATTAAATTAAATGCTAAAACAAATTCGGTGCTATGCCTGAGACAACTCAGTTTAATACTTTTCACAAATAAACGTAAGTAGAGTGTGCTCATTCAGTGATAAGGTGGGTGGCTCTGAAAAGAGCCTTTGGGTTTTGGATAGTTAGGGTTGAATACAAGCCTAGCCGCCGAAGCCGTACAGAGTGCGTCCCTGTCTCTTCAGAGCATAGACCACATCCATGGCGGTCACGGTCTTTCTCTTGGCGTGTTCGGTGTAGGTGACGGCATCACGGATCACATTCTCCAGGAAGACCTTGAGAACACCACGAGTCTCCTCGTAGATGAGACCGGAGATACGCTTCACTCCCCCACGACGAGCCAGACGGCGGATAGCGGGTTTGGTGATTCCCTGGATGTTATCACGAAGAACTTTGCGGTGACGCTTAGCGCCTCCTTTACCAAGTCCCTTACCTCCCTTTCCTCTTCCGCTCATTGTAACGTATGTAAGAAAACAAACGAATGTAGCAACAGGCCAACCGTCTGCTTATTTGAACCCTCTCTGAGGACGTGGTTGAGACCAAGAAGCGCGCAGGGATAAATGTGGAGGGAGGGTTTGAGGTTTACGTCTGAACATGTTTTGAGGAAGTGTTGTTTTCCCAATACAATACATCATCCTGAGAACCAGGGGAAAAAGTGTTGTCACTTGTATTATTTTTTTTAAACATTTAACATATATATATATTTTTTTTTTTACTTAACTCTTTACAAGATGTGCACTGTAGTGCACAACCGGACTTCATTGATCGTAAAACAATAAGTATCATAAGAATATTTTGGAATTATGAAAATTGCATCCACATTGTCTTTTAACTGGCCAAAAGTGTGTGTGTGACAACGAAGAAAAGAAAACTTCTAATTTGATTCTTCTGAATTGTTCCTGTAGCAGGCAGGCCCCTTTTCTGAAGTAGACCAGTGTTCCTCTGGGAACCGTGTCAGTCAAGTACATGACTGAATTACCACATATTCCCATCTGTTCATCTGTGTCATTCTTCCATGTTTGCTCCGATTAAAAACCTCAGATCCCTACATTTGGTTTTGGCCCATGAAGCTGTCTTTATCAACTTCATGTGGCTCAGTGCATTGCTATACTGAGATATATTGTTTGTATATGTGATATAAATGGATGCTTGTGCCTTGCTAGTGAAATATATTGTTTGTATGTGATATAAATGCATACTTGTGCGTTGCTACACTGAGATAGTCTCATGTATCTGCCATGACCGACTACCTTGTTGTTGTTGTCCTTACAGTATGCTATGCTGTAATTTGACCAGAACAAAGCTTCTTTGTGGGTAGTGTACTAATATTTCTTTAAATAACTGTCCTTTCAGAAAGCACTGAGCACACTACAGGTATAGTTCAGACCTCCTTCTTGAGTGTTATACAGAGACAAATATATAAATAAGATGAAGAGGGTGTGGTATGCTATTGACCTAAATAATATACATCTGTATTTTAGATTAGTTCACTGGAAGAAGACGTATCATCCCCGGTCATCTGCAGCTGGCTGTGCGTAATGAAGAGGAACTAAACTAACTCTGGCGTGTTGACCAAGAAGACTAATGACTAATTACATGCGCAACATTGACAAGACAAATTAACCAAACCGGTCTGAATGCATGCAATTGTGCTTATGTACTGTTTCCATAAATGGGAAGAATGAATACTTAAAAGTCTTTATGTTGACGAGGAAATGTGTTGTTTTGTAATCCATTGTAACTAATGCATCGTTCTGCCGTGGTTTGATTTGATCAGTCGGCTAGACTGAAAGTTTAGCAATATATTGTAACTATATATAACTTTATATATAACTATATATATATAATTTGACAATAATTGTGATTCATATCATCCAGCCCTGCAGTCATTATGAGGTAACAAATGCACCATGATGGCAGCAATTTATGAATTTCCACATGTATGGATGTGATATGCAGTCAGATCTATATTTTAATTAATCATTAATTAGCTTATGATTATATACAAATTGGCTTGGAAGGAGTGAGACTCAATGTTCCCCGTCTGGTTCAAATAACTACAGATTGAAAAATGAAATACATGTTTTGTATAATTAGAAGACCTTCCGAAAAATGAAATACATGTTTTGTATAATTAGAAGACCCCTTCCCCTCAATACTATTACATTAGAATGCATTGTTCCTTCATGGGAAATGGTGGTTGGCTCTTAAAAGAGCCTTTTGATGTGTTCTGCTTGGTCGCTTACTTCTTCTTGGGAGCTGCTTTGGGCTTGGCAGCCTTCTTCGCTGGAGCCTTTTTGGGAGCAACAGGCTTTTTCGCCTTCTTTGGGCTCTTGGCCACTACCTTCTTGGGACTCTTAGCTACTACCTTCTTGGGACTCTTGGCTATTACCTTCTTTGGACTCTTGGCTACTACCTTCTTGGGACTCTTGGCTACTACCTTCTTGGGACTCTTGGCTGCTACCTTCTTGGGAGACTTCTTGGCTGCAACAGCCTTCTTAGCTGCAACAGGCTTCTTAAGCTTTTTAGCGGCGACTGGTTTCTTGGCCGCTGGCTTCTTGGCTTTAACCTCAGCCTTCTTGTTGATCTTGAAAGAGCCGGAGGCGCCGGTACCTTTGACCTGGACCAGGGTCCCCTTCGTCACCAGACTCTTGATGGCAGTCTTCACACGAGCCTTGTTCTTATCCACGTCGTAGCCACCGGCAGCCAGAGCCTTCTTTACGGCAGCAAGAGACACGCCGCTCCTCTCTTTGGAAGCAGACACTGCATCGACGACCAAGTCACTGACGCTGGGACCTGCTTTCGTGGGTCTGGGAGCTGCCTTCTTCTTGGCAGCCTTAACCGGAGCGGCGGGAGCTGGAGCTGGTGCGACTTCTGCCATCTTCTCTCGTTCTCTGCTGCGAAACAAAAGCTGAAGTAACTAGGAGGAGTAGGAGCGTCAACAGACTGATAGTGTAGCCGAGGCGGGGGGCTGGTCTTAAACACTGCATGAGAACCATGTAGACTCAACCAGCCCGGTCCTCCTCTGTACTATCAAAATGTTCTGTCGCTTGTGTTTTCTCTTCGCATAAAATAGTTAAAATACACAACTATGAATATTGCAGAAATCTAACGCCAAATGTCCCAGCTAGTAGACACATGTCCCGTCAGACTCACACTATTTGGAGAAGCGTGGTTAATTTGTGGACGCTCCAAAACAATAATGTGTGCCGTCACCACTGTTGTGCAGCTACTTTTTTCTTGTATTTATCTCTTACAATTCTTTAGAGTAAATTAGAATCCGACAAAATCTCGTTTTCCAGCGATCCGAGCTACCTGACAAGGGACTGAAAGAAAGATGAGTCATCTGGGGTGACGCGTTTTGTTTTAAATGGGTGACTTTTCGGTGTTGGTAAACACAGTCTTTTGTTGGTGGTGGCCTGTAGTGTGGGTGACCTCGACTTCGTTTGAGTAAGTGGAAGGTTTAATGTGGCCTATATATGGATAAAAAAAACTGAAATTAGTCCTACCTTTATGAGTATGTACCGTATACAAGAAACATAGCTACATTTAGCTTTTCGTTTACAATACAGGCTTTAAGACACAACTGAAACAACACCTAACAGCCCTACGCCTGCACATTATGTACATGTAGACACACACATACCCATAGTTACCTTTATTTTTACTTTATTGTATTTTTAGTGACAGGAATATTAGTAGCCTATCAAATAGGTGGTAAGAGTATATGGTTTCTCACTGCTTGTGAATTGAGTGCATATTTAAGTTATGTAATGTATATTGTACTATGTATGATTCCATTATGATTAGGAATGCGGTATCATTTAATATGTTTGATAGAAAGCATATTGTCGCTTTCTGATTTTTAATTCCACTTGGTTGCTTGTCTGAACATGTCTTATCTGTAACATGTGTTATGTGTGGATCTCCTCTCTGGGCCTAACAAAAATAATGGTTGGTTTCAGGTTGCCGACCGACCCTGCCGATTTAGGTGCGACCCAATATATTTTATGAGTTTAAAAAAATATATATATATTAAAAAAAAAAAGAAGAATAGCTTAATTCCTTTGTGATAATTACAGCTGTTTTGATAGTTGAATTATTTTTTTAGTGTTTGTTAGTTGAGGAGAAGACCCGGGAACAGAGAAAGTCGAGGATGTGGTTTGATCAGAGAGCAGGAAGAGTTACTGCATCGTCGTTCCATGAGGCAGCCAGGACAAAGAAATCCCTATCTTTGATTAAGAGAGTTTGTTATCCTCGCTCCTCTCAGTTTTCGACTGAAGCGACCAGGTATATATATTAAGGCTGTCAAAGTTAACGCGATATTAACGCGTTAACTCCCGATTCTATTAATGCCACTAATTTGTTTAACTCAAGATTAACTAAAAAAAAAAAAAAAAAAAAAAAATGTTTTTTACTAGACTTCACTCAGGTGTATTACTGATGCTCTCATTGATACTATGTTTGTTTCTGAAGTGTGTGTGTGTGTGTGTGTGTGTGTGTGTGTGTGTGTGTGTGTGTGTGTGTGTGTGTGTGTGTGTGTGTGAGATATAGAGAGAGAGGGGGTGAGAGAGATGAGGAAGGGGCAAGAGAGCTGGGAGAGAGAGAGAGTGATGATGAGAGTGTGTGATTAATCAGCCCTTGTGTGGGTGAATGTAACAAGTTCCTAACGTTTTCTTTCCCCTATTATTTCATGCACACTTTATTCATTGTTTTAAATTATTATTTTCTTTTAAGTTATTTTGTGCATCACTCTGTTTTGAATTTGATGCAAATTTGCAATGCATGAGGGTCATCCTTTTGTGTTAAATGGCTGCATAAAGCAAGCATTTGTTGACTCGCATGTTGATAAGAGTATTACAACTTGGAACTTGAAAAAGATCCGTTTAAGGTAAAAAAAAAATGTGATTAATTTGCGATTAATCGCGAGTTAACTATGGACAATCATGCGATTAATCGAGTTAAATATTTTAATCGTTTGACAGCACTAATATATATATATATATATATATATATATATATATATATATATATATATATATATACATATATAAGTTTAAGCAATACGAAATCATGCCTTTTTTTCACTACTTTATCATGAATAAATAAAATTGAGAACTGGATTGAGAAACTATATATTAGGTGGGGAAAACAAAATGTTAACATTCTAATTACAGTATGTTTGGGATAATGTAAAGAGAGCCATCAGATGCACAAACACACCATTGCTTAATTGTAGATACACCCAGGGCCGCCTGGGAGAAATGCGAGGCCCTGTGCGAGATTTAACGCGAGCCCCCCCCCCCCCCCCCCCCCCAAAAGGTTGAAAAAAAAAATATATATATATATATATATATATATATATATATTTTTTTTTTTTTATACAGTCAACATATTCTTAAATAATAGCGCTGCCCGAGGCGGGGCATGATACAGTCAACATATAGCAAAAGAGAGAGCGAGAGAGAGCTCCCGTTCTACAGTCAATATACAGTGTACAGAGAGAGAGAGAGAGACACATTGGAAAGAAATTGAAATGCTATTTGGCCCTAAACAGAGAGTACACAGTGGCAGAATACCTGAGCACTGTGACTGAAGATCCTTGAGCACAGCCTAGCCATCGAGAAAGGCCGCCATAGGCAGACTGTGTGTGTTAGAAAGAGAGAGAGAGAGAGAGAGAGAGAACATGTGTGTTTGTCATGTGTGTGTGTGTTAGAGAGAGACTAGAGCATGTATGAGAGATTCAAAAGGACAAAGATCAACACTTAAATCCAAGAGAGAGAGAGAGAGAGAGAGAGAGAGAGAGAGAGAGAGAGACACACACATTGGAAATAAATTGAAATGCTATTTGGCCCTAAACAGAGAGTACACAGTGGCAGAATACCTGAGCACTGTGACTGAAGATCCTTGAGCACAGCCTAGCCATCGAGAAAGGCCGCCATAGGCAGACTGTGTGTGTTAGAAAGAGAGAGAGAGAGAGAGAGAACATGTGTGTTTGTCATGTGTGTGTGTGTTAGAGAGAGACTAGAGCATGTATGAGAGATCCAAAAGGACAAAGATCAACACTTAAATCCAACAAGAAGAGGGTCTATACCAGAGAAACCAAAGCAGCAAGGAGCCAATGGCCGACATCAGCTAAATAGGCTAACCAGGTACTGTGACACCAGGCCACACACAGCTTTGGCCAACGGCCCAACGCTACCCAAGCTACACAAACGACCATTCACACACAGCACATGTCGTATCTCCAAATGTTGTGAAGTAGCATATGTTTTGCCTGGAAAAAAACATCGTTATTAACAAAACATTCGGGAGGGGAAGGAAGGAAGAGTGGGGTAATGTCATGACATTTTCATTAATCTTACCTGCACAAAAGGAACGCAGGGCGAAAGGCCGCAACACAGGTCTCCACGTTGACGAAAGGCCTCTCGCTGTCGGGACAAATAAGCTATGGCCAGAGCCTTGTCATGGTGCAGGCCCGACTACATCTTCTGTCAAAGATGATGTCGTAGTCAGAGTGCCAGGGCCTGCTATTCTCAAGGCTAACTGATAGCATCAAACGAACGTTCCCAGCTGACGCTAAACAGCTAACTGGCTAACAGTTAGCTCAATCAGGCACCTGGCTGTATGTAGCCGCATAGCTTGCTTCTGCGTTCTGCAAGCTATGTGGCTACATACAGCCAGGTGCTCTCACCAGGCACACACCGTTAGCTACTAGTAGTACTATATTAGCTAGTCGACCAGTTTGGCTCCAGAGAGAGAGAAAGAGAGATAGGTCAGGTCCACGGCGGGAATATAATCATAGGTTGACTCACCATAACGCAGTATCAACGCGGCGCCAATGGTAAAGTTGGAAGGAGACTTTCTTGGCCCATGGTGTAATTTCTTCTTCTTCTTCTTCGAGTACTTTCCGGCAGACTGGACACCTTTCGGCGTATTGCTGCCTAACAGATTTATCTGCTCACAAGTTCTCTTCTCCTTCTTTTGAAAAGACATCCACTCGCCTCGCTCCTCTGAATAGCGCTGAATTAGATCATCCCTGTACCTTGTGTGTTCGAGAAGAGCCCGGAAACACTATCCTAAAATCTGTAGAGCAGCAAAGCCGCAGAAACCGGAACACTGCAGTCTGCAGAGCAGGCAGGAACAAGTCAGACACATTCTACAAACGTGTCTAATGTGAAATATATAAGCATATAAGCAAAACTAGATTTTAGGTCTGTGATGAAAAAGGGCCTCGCGGGAAGGGGGGCCTCGCAAAAAAAAAAAAAAAAAAAAAAAAAAAAAAAAATGTATTTATTTTTTATTATTCTTTTTGCGAGGCCCCCCTTCCCGCGAGGCCCTGTGCGACCGCACTGCTCGCACACCCCCTGAGGCGGCCCTGGATACACCAATCAGGTTTAAGCACTATAAAAATGCAGCAGGTGAGTTCACCTGTCTTCAACCAAAATGGAAGGAGAGTGAAGTACTGTGTACACAGAGAACGTGAAAATATACAATACATCCACCAAACACTACACAAGACAACCAATGATGCAGACTGATGAAAATATACATTTTCTCCCATTTTCCCAAATCAGTCAACATGGAGAATCACAACAAAAAATTATCTTGCCAGATCCAGCTAGGCAAAGAGATAATGTCTAGTATTTTCTGTTTACATTTTTTTTTTTTTTTTTTTTTACTGTAATTGTAACCTGTACTGGATACAGTATTTTATGTTTGTCTGATATTTGCTGAGCTTGCAGTGTTATGCACATAGTAGCATGACAACTGGGACATGTATTGTTGTGATTCTCCATGTTGAAATGTTGACTGATTTGGTTATATGGAGAGAACATTTATATTTTCATCAGTCTGCATCATTGATTTGGGTATATGGAGAGAAAATGTAATTTTGTTCATCAATCTGCATCATTGATTTGGGTATATGTAGATAAATAAATTATATTTTCATCACAGCATTGGTCTTGTGTAGTGTTTGGTGAATTTATTGTATATTTGCACATTCTCTGCGTACTTCACTTACAGTACTCTAATCACTGAGAAGTAGAATTGCTAAATGTGTTTTAGGTTAAGCACAGCAGTGTGTGTAACTGGTTCAAACAGAATTAAGTCATATGAAACGTCATAGGAATGCCAGGATACATTTTTGTAAGCGATGTTTTCTGATGATGCTGAGTTGAGCCGATGGTTTCCTCTTGTTTGGGTTACTAAACAGATGACACCAACATTTACACAGGACTGGGTCTCACCATGGGCCATGTGTATATTGATGAAATATGACACGTATCATGTAATTTTATAAGCGGAGACATTCTCCCATCACTACACTATATAAAGCTGGTTTTACGTCTCTCTCTCAGACAAGAGGGCCACTCATTGATCAGTGACCTGCAGGCTGACCCCTGGTACATGGTACCGTTCCTCTCACACAAGCACACACACACACGAACCCACACACACACACACACACAAACCTACACACACACACACACACCCTTGCTCTCAACACACACACACATCCACACCCTCAAAGCACATACACACACCTACACACACACACACACCCTGGTACTGACCGGCATTAGATAAGGCCGGATCACATAAATTACCGGGATGTCACAAGCCGGGTGAAATACGACTGGGTCATTCAGTGGTCACGAAGACCAGTCTCCATTAAATCACAGATCGTTATCTTAGACCCACACACGCACCTACTTACACGTTAACGTGCGATACATGCACTCATGCACGCCGGACATACAGGCTGCCCAATACACAAGACACACAACGTGCACTGAGGAGAGACACCACATACACACTGAACTATGGGATCGCTAATAAAGATCACCCCCAGAGCCAAGGGGGGACTTCACTTCACTTCACTTCACTTCACTTCACTTGACTTCACTTCGACTTCTCTGCTTTGACTGGACTGAACAGACGGACTGGACTCCACGGACGAGACATGCTGGACTGAGACAATGACTTGACTTTTATAATTTCCTTTAATATACTCAACCGGCCGGTTGTAACAATCTAGATTTCAAATTGTACCTTGCTATATTCACCTTGTATAAATACTTTGCTTATTCACTTTTATATTACATTGCTTGTTAAACTTTTTATAATAAATACCTTCAAAAGTGTTTCATCTCTTATATCTTTAAGTATCTTTTACAACTTTCATGTTTGAGTCTAAAACGTGACAATATAAACCAATGCCCCACTATGGTACACATTGGTACAGGTAGTAGAAACATGGTATGTTTCATTCCTTGAACCATTTATTCAGAATGTATACCAACATGTACTACACCAATAGACACTAACAATAGAGGCCTTGCATGGACTGTTTGTGTACTTCTTTCTTATTGATTGATTGATTGAAAACGTTATTAACAGATTGCAGAATGGGTACAGTACAGTACAGCTCAATACATACAATTGTTAAGGGGATGCAGACCAGAGAAAGACTTTCGTCTTGTTTACATCAGGGTCCCCCATTTTCAATTCATCGTAACATATATGACATACAGATAGACAGTACTGCTACATCTATACATTTATGACATACCAGATTTGCAAATACAGTACTGTTTGTGATACGAAAAGAGTCCAGAAAAGAAGTATATACATTTGACGTAGAAACTGTACATTGGAGGAGGTTGGGTAGGTGGGGGGGGTACTTACAGTATGATTTTATTATGATCCCCATTAGCTGATGCAAAACATCAGCTACTCTTCCTGGGGTCCACACATAACACAGATAAGACATTTTCAGACAAGCAACCAAGTGGAATTAAAAATCAGAAAGTGACAATATACTTTATATCAAACATATTACTTGATACCGCATTCCTAAACATAATGGAATCATACATAGTACAATATACATTACATAACACTATATATTAATATGCACTCAATTCACAAGCAGTGAGAAACCATATACTATTTGTATAGGCTACTAATATTCCTGTCACTAAAAATACAATAAAATAAAAGTAACTATGGGTATGTGTCTTCATTTACATAATGTGCAGGCGTAGGGCTGTTAGATGTTGTTTCAGTTGTCTTTTAAAGCCTGTATTGTAAACAAAAAGCTATGTTTCCTTTATACGGTATGACACGTTTTTTACATACTCATAAAATATATATATATATATAATGTTAAATGTTTTAAAAAAATAATACAAGTGACAACACTTTTTCCCCTGGGTCTCAGGATGATGTATTGTATTGGGGAAACAACACTTCAGATGTAAACCTCAAACCCTCCCTCCACATTTGTCCCTGCGCGCCTCCTGGTCTCAACCACGTCCTCAGGGAGGGTTCAAAGAAGCAGGCGGTTGGCCAGTTGCTACATTCGTTTATTTTCTTACAGATGTTATAATGAGTGGAAGAGGAAAGGGAGGTAAGGGACTTGGTAAAGGAGGCGCTAAGCGTCACCGCAAAGTGCTTCGTGACAACATCCAGGGAATCACCAAACCCGCTATCCGTCGTCTGGCTCGTCGTGGCGGAGTGAAGCGTATCTCCGGTCTCATCTACGAGGAGACTCGTGGTGTTCTCAAGGTCTTCCTGGAGAATGTGATCCGTGATGCCGTCACCTACACCGAACACGCCAAGAGAAAGACCGTGACCGCCATGGATGTGGTCTATGCTCTGAAGAGACAGGGACGCACTCTGTACGGCTTCGGCGGCTAGACTTCTATTCAACTCTTAACTATCAAACCCAAAGGCTCTTTTCAGAGCCACCCACCTTATCACTGAATGAGCACACTTCATATGTTTATTAGTGAAAAGTATTAAACTGAGTTGTCTGAAACTTATCACAATTAGTTGATGATCATGTTCTGAGCTGTTTTCTAAGCTGTGTTGTGTTCTGAGCTGTGTTCTGAGCTTATATAGTGCTTTTACTAACTATTATATTTCTCTCTCCTCTGGTCAGGGGCATTGCCGGGTCTGTGCAGCGATAACACTGTATATTGACTGTAGAACGGGAGCTCTCTCTCTCTCTCTTGCTATATGTTGACTGTATCATGCCCAGCCTCGGGCAGCGCTATTATTTAAGAATATGTTGAATGTAAGTATATAAAAAAATATATATATATATACTTTTTTTTTTTTTTTTTTTTACCTTTAGGGGGGCTCACGTTTAAATCTCGCACAGGGCCTCGCATTTCTCCCAGGCGGCCCTGCCTGCAGGTCCTATACAACAAGAGGTACAAATCCAGAGCCTGCAGAATAATGAAAGACCCTCACCACCCCAACAACAGCCTGTTCAACTATGACAGAGAGACTTCAGCTCAGCTTCTTCCCCCAGGCCATCAGAGCCTTGAACACTGAACTCTACAC
Source organism: Notolepis coatsorum (assembly GCF_963971535.1). Taxonomy (NCBI): domain Eukaryota; kingdom Metazoa; phylum Chordata; class Actinopteri; order Aulopiformes; family Paralepididae; genus Notolepis; species Notolepis coatsorum. The sequence goes on along the minus strand of NC_140166.1, from coordinate 227,370,886 downwards.
ACGAGCACACACACAACACACACACACACACACTGTACACGCTCACACACTAGCAGCCACTTTAACATGAGCACACACACACTCATGCTGCACACGCTCACACTTATGGTCACTTTACAAAAGGAAAGGTCACTTTAAGAATAGTATAGTATAACTTGAGATTGTATAATATAGCATTGTATAGCAGTGTACATAAAGACCCTGTGCCTCATCCGTAGCTAACAGTGTATTGCACTACCACAGGACCTAGCATGTCCTACCATGCTCTGTAAATAACTCATGTACATATACCGATATGCCCTACTTTGATTACTTGTATTATTGCACAATGTCGTTCTATTGGATTCTTATTATATTATTATTGTATTATGCACAATCGTTGCGGGCAAGACCCCCACATTTCATTGTATACTTGTATGCCGTGACAAATAAAACTCTTGACTTGACTTGACTTTCCCGGTTTCCAAAATGATTTTGTCAGTGTGGTCCGGTATTGTCTATGGTGCTGAGCGGTGCCTACAAGTAGTTCAAGTTTGCTTTTATTTGTCTTGTATAAAGTACATGTACATTACAGTAAAATGCTTGGTTCTGTATGAGCCCATGGGAATGTGCTCCATACAGTAAAATAAAAAATCTACTATATTATCTATGATCTACCATCAACAAGTGCCAGTCTGACTGACATCATATATCAGGTTTGACATAATTATGTATTTATTGTGTACGATGGTCACTTTTTGATTGATTGTATGGTTGTTACTGTTAACTCTCAGAGTGTGTGTAGCCAGAAGTTATAGATGCTATTAAATAGTGCAGTTAAAGGCCCATAGCAAACAGCTGCTGGAGCCAACTAGAGGCTCTCAACCCTGCTCTTACACACTGCTTTAACCCCTAAACCCTATAACCATGTTCCGTTTCCTGTGTCTGTGCACCAGGATCTAACCCTAACACTCAACCCTTGACCTTTAACCTAACCAAAAACCTCAATTTCACTTCCAAAATCAGTTAAGCCTAACTTCAAACTTCTCCAATTTGAAAATATATTGGAGGCTCTTGTTCCACCTACTAGAGCACTTACTCCATCTGGTGTCGAAACCCAATATGCAGCATGCTAGAAATGGTCCAGGAAAAACAGAATACATAAGGAATGTGCTTATTTATGTCACCTGAACTTGGTTGATCATTGGGATAACTCTCAAAACAAAGTGGGTATGCCGATTGCTGACACTTTGTATGTATTTCTCATATATTTAGTTTTATAGAATTTAGAATTACACCCCACCCCCTTCGTGAATACGACAGGAACCAGGAAAAACTAATGCATAAAGGGATATGCGTTTAGTCATTAGTGACCCGAGCATGGTTGATCATTGGGATAACTCTCTCAAAACAAAGTGGGTGGCTCTGAAAAGAGCCTTTGGGTGAATACGGGTTAGATGGACAGGGAAGTTTACTTGGAGCTGGTGTACTTGGTCACAGCCTTGGTTCCCTCGGACACTGCGTGCTTGGCCAGTTCACCGGGGAGCAGCAGGCGGACGGCGGTCTGGATCTCCCTGGAAGTGATGGTCCTACGCTTGTTGTAGAGAGCCAGTTTAGAGGCTTCACCGGCGATGCGCTCAAAGATGTCGTTAACGAAGGAGTTCATGATCCCCATGGCCTTGGAAGAAACGCCGGTGTCAGGATGGACCTGCTTCAGGACCTTGTAAATATAAATGGCATAACTCTCCTTCCTGGACTTTCTGCGCTTCTTGCCCCCCTTGGCGGTTGTCTTGGTGACGGCTTTCTTGGAGCCCTTCTTGGGCGCTGGCTTGGCTGGCTCAGGCATGATGATCAGTCGGGACTAAACAGCAACGAATGTGAAAACAGAAGCGCACTGCTGCCTCTTTATAGGTCAAATTGTGCAAATACAGCTGCGTGGCTTCTTGTATACGATTGGTTGAGAGGCTTTGTCGCACATTTCCCGCGCACAGGAAACTATTTGCGCGCAAAACCATAATAACCCAACTATATATTCTCTTAGCAAAACTCCATAGCCACACTTGATATTAAGCCAAGCAATAATCGACATGAAACTGCATTTTTCCAAGACAATGATTTTGTGCACCTTGATAGCTCTCTTGGTGACATCTGTCACTGCTTTGACTTACAATATATATACACACACACACACCTTCATACACATCTGTCTGTACATACAGTTGCATAATCCTTTTTACATGTATTTGGCAAAACTTTTAATCATGGAAATGCCAGTATACATTTATAAGGTGAGAGATGTTTTCTGATGGTGCTGAGTCGTCTCCATGAGCAGGTTTCCTCTTGTTTGGGTTATTACTGATCATAAACAGATGACACAGACCGGCATGGTCTCACCATGAGCTACATGTATCGGTACCTCACTGTGGTACAAGATAATAATACAAGTATGACTCTGACAACATAGTATGTTTCATTCCTTCAGCTATTTCTTCTGAGTGTATCAACAATGTAGCTGGCAGCCTACTGTACCACATTCTAATATCCTTTACTTCACAATGAGTTGAGCCCTAACAATAGAGGCCTGTATATCTGACCTATAGGCTAAACACAAACTGTAATGTTTGTGTTGTTCTGTTTCTTCCAGCATGGCTGCCTGTAACCGTTGGTAACCACTTTCAAAAGATCAGTCGGGACTAAACAGCAATGAATGTGGAAACAGAAGCGCACTGCTGCCTCTTTATAGGCCAAATTATGCAAATACCGCTGCCTGGCTTCTTGTATACGATTGGTTGAGAGGCTTTGTCGCACATTTCCCGCTCACAGGAAACTATTTGCGCGCAAAGCCATGATAACCCAATTATTATTTTAGCAAAACTCCATAGCCACACTTGATATTAAGCCAAACAATAATCGACATGAAACTGCATTTTTCCAAGACAATGCTCTCTGGGTGACATCTGTCACTGCTTTGACTTACAATATATATATATATACACAGACACACACACATTCATACACGTCTGTACATACCTGCATATAATCCTTTTTACATGTATTTGGCATAATTTTTTGTAATTTAATTAATTTGTTGTAATATATATATAACCCTTACTATTTATACCGCTGTCCAGTATGACTTACTACCCATATAGTTTTTCAGTCAAAATTAATCATCACTTGACCGCATTTATAATTTTATATTATATCGTTAAGCCTTCAAAAACAGGCACAAAAACACTGCAGACAAACACATTAAACATTACTTCTAAACAGCATTGTACAGGTGTACCCATTAGTGAACACGGTCAAATGTTATGCATTACGTGTTTATCGTCTTCGTTACACTTATGTCCGAGGTAGCGAGACAACAACGTAAGTTACACAACCAAATTGTATTTGGACAAACGGAAATATTGCATTCAAGAAGAGGTGGGTGGCTCTGAAAAGAGCCTTTGTGGAGTTTGTCGAAGAGGCTAAATAATTTACTTCTTGGCAGCCTTCTCGGTCTTCTTGGGCAGAAGGACAGCCTGGATGTTGGGCAGCACACCACCCTGGGCGATGGTCACTCCTCCCAGCAGTCTGTTGAGCTCCTCGTCGTTACGCACGGCCAGCTGCAGATGACGGGGGATGATACGACTCTTCTTGTTGTCACGGGCAGCGTTTCCAGCCAACTCCAGGATCTCAGCGGTCAGATATTCCAGCACAGCCGCCAGATAAACCGGGGCACCGGCTCCAACACGATGAGCGAGTCTTGGACTTAGCCTTCACCTTTCCTCCTGTCTTACCTCTTCCAGACATGATTCAGTTTATTCTAGAGATGAACACAGAATAATGTGGTAAACACGCCGAAGAGCCGTCATTATATCCTCACTAAGGTTCGTGCTTATTGGTCAAATATGGCTCCGTGCATCATCACCCAATCAGAGAAGGACTGACAGAGATAATAGGGTTTGGTTTACGTTGTTGGCGAACTTTTCATACGATCTCTCCACCAATCATACACGCAAATGTAGGCGGTGAAGGAAATTATAATAACAACGTGGATATAGTTATATCAGCGTATAAGGCGCTCCCCACAGAGCCGACAATATAGAACCGTCCATGTCACTATACTATACTATGAATAATAAACTCATAGACAGGCTTATTGGAATGTCTTATAACCTCTAACATAATACCAGGCCTGTTATGATGCCTTTATAGCAGAAGGAGGAGAGATGTTTTTCGACCTATTCTCATTATTGGATCAGCGATGTTGTGTTGAACAAATAAAAAGTGACGAAATGCAGATACTTTCTATATACCGGATTTCAAAATCACATTATATTGTCAATTTTATTTGCTATAAATGCACCCAAACTATTTAAAAATGCATGTATGTCGAGTCAAGGGGGCACTTAGTGTCACGATAAAACAGTATGCAGATTACATGTCTCGCATTAAACACAACACCAGAATTATGTTAATATTATGGAGCACACCAAGAGCTAATAACTCAAAATTATTTTAGCAAAAGCAATTAGATTATGGAAGGAACTAGATAATAACCCAACGCCAAGTCTTCATTCTAGTACCACTTGCATTAGAACTGGTCTTACTTTGTGCCATTGAAAGAAAATCCCAATTTGGCTAAACAATCAACGTTCCTAGTTTGTGTAGTAATTTAAGGCTGTAAGGCATGTTATTTCAGTCTGTTCCAATAGTTATCAAGACTGGATTAACGTAATGGGAGACTATTCACTTTCTTAATTTTGGAATTAGTTACATATTACAATAAATGTAATGTAATTAACTTTAATTGCAACCCCTTAACAATTTGCAACCCCTTAACAATTGTATGTATAGAGCTGTACTGTACTCAATTAAGAAATATAATATCATGCAATTTGTTCTGCTTTAGCCAACAAGAGATGCTAGTATAAATATCAGAATTAAAGTGATGACTTTAGTATAACTGATCTGATGTTGAAATAATTAGTTAATGGAATGTACTTTTCATGATTACGGTGGTGGCTCTTAAAAGAGCCTTTCGGTTATGAATGTAGGGAGAGAGAAAAAAAAAGCAGGTTTAAGCGCGCTCTCCACGGATGCGGCGGGCCAGCTGGATGTCTTTGGGCATGATGGTCACCCTCTTGGCGTGGATGGCGCACAGGTTGGTGTCCTCAAACAGACCGACCAGGTAAGCCTCACTGGCCTCCTGAAGAGCCATGATAGCAGAGCTCTGGAAGCGCAGGTCGGTCTTGAAGTCCTGGGCGATTTCTCTGACCAGGCGCTGGAAAGGCAACTTGCGGATCAGCAACTCGGTGGACTTCTGGTAACGACGGATCTCTCTCAGCGCCACGGTACCGGGCCTGTAACGATGTGGCTTCTTCACGCCGCCGGTAGCCGGTGCGCTCTTACGAGCAGCCTTGGTGGCGAGCTGCTTCCTTGGGGCTTTGCCACCGGTGGACTTACGAGCGGTCTGCTTAGTTCTAGCCATTACGAGAAACTATGTTTTCTTCTTCACTGGAACAAGTATAATACGCTGCTGTTAGTGATGGGTCGGTCATGAGCGACTCGTTCATAAGAGCCGAGTCATCGCCGTGAGCGTGAGTCGAATCGCTCACGTCTGGCAATGAGTCGGTTCACGCGCCCCCCCCCCCCCCCGGCATGCACAACAGACACACACAATGAACTCAACGGATATCGTCGATCGGGGGCTCAACTAGAGTCTGACACGTTTCTATGATAAACTGAATGAATAGACAGACATTGACACAGACAACTGAATGAATAGCATACTACTTATTTGGTTGTATAGGAGTCGAGTGGCGCTAATGAGTGTCTTTTGTCAAACAACAGTAGTCTATGAATAGGCTATGCTAACGTAACATGATGCAAATATGCAATTGATCACCCTCGTCCTAGAACTCCTTTTTTTGTATTTTATTTTTTTATTATTTTTTATTATATAATCCTCCAACAGGCTCTTTTTTGTAAGTTGACTGGTTTGCACACCAATAATACAGTGCAATAATAGAATAGTAGAATAGATAGTAAAATTATGCAATAGAATGGCCAGAGTAAAATAGTGCTACAGTACAATCAACAGTCAGCGGGGTGTATTAGAAGGCTATGGTGAAGAGGTACGTTTTTAGCTTATTTCTGAAAATATTAAGATATCTAGCTTCCCTAATGTCCATAGGTAGTGTGTTCCATAACTTTGGTGCATAGTTAGCAAAGGCTGCATCCCTGATTTTCATCTAACATTGTAGATGATCGCAATGTTTATCCTTTGTATATAAGGAGGAGGACCTTGAAATCAATTCTAAATGTTACCGATGATTACTGATGTAAACAGGGGGATCCTGATGTAAACAAGACGAAAGTCTTTCTCTGGTCTGCATCCCCTTAACAATTGTATGTATAATTGTATGTAATTGTATAACATCGGCCAAATTTTTTTAGCGCTCGCGCCGCACGCTCACGCTTCATATTTTGGCTTACAGAACTTCGTCCGGAAGTGTCAATGATCCGTGAGCCGTGAGTCGCTTACGTGAATCAGTTCATTGCGGTGAGCGTGTATCGAATCGCTCACTCACTGAAATGATCCGTTTGGCACATCACTAGCTGCTGTGCCGTAACTCTGGCCTTATATAACTAACGTGGAGGCGCAGCCGTTTCTGATTGGTCTCAGCTCTGGGAGCTCGTTACTCCGCCTACATCTCACACGAGCATTGGAGGACTGGTCTTTTGGAAAAACCGCCAACAAAACGTCTTTCCTGATTGGGTGAGAAAACACCCCGAAAATAAAACGCGACTCTCCAACTCGCTGATTAATTTCAACTGAAAAAAATACTGGACAGCGGTATAAATATTATATATATATATACAGATTACCATAATGGCAGCAATTTGTGTATTACTGCAATTTTTGGGGCTCAACTCACTATCTGAAGCGGTGCGACTGATTGAGACTATTTTCTTTACCAATGTTGCTGGTCTCGATCACTAATCACATAAATAAATGGGTAGAACTACAAAGTGTTTTGTAGCTGTGCCCGTTTCATTTAAATCGTGGTGGTCCATAAAAGAGCCTTTTGTGAGAGACAATGTTCAACTTGTTCTGTAGAATAATGGTTGCTTGTAGATATTTAATGTGAGGTAGTGGGGAACATAATGTGCCAAATGTAGTGTCAGAGCGGCCATTTACGCACAAACAAATGCACCATAATGATAGCAATTTATGTATTTCCACAATAAAGGACTCAACTCGTTGTGGTATCTACGTTAGTATAGGACCAACTGATCAAACCGGACTTTGATTAGTCCAATTAAGAACCTAGATCTGATCTAGCTTGTTGTGGTATATTCTCCAGTCTCGCGTTTGCCTTGTTGCCGTGCTGGTGCTGGAAGTAACTCGTGGAAATCAACCATCCCAAAAGTAATACTAATTTATATACTTCGATAAGCCCCCTTCACTTCCACACACTAGAGTACAATATTGCTTTTCATGGAAGTGGTGGGTGGCTCTTAAAAGAGCCTTTTGTTTAATTAAGACAACGTTCTGTTCAAACGCTTATCTCTTCTTGGGAGCTCCTCTCTTAGCTGGGGCCTTCTTGGGCGCAGCGGGCTTTTTCACCTTCTTTGGGCTCTTGGCTGCTACCTTCTTGGGACTCTTTGCTGCTACCTTCTTGGGACTCTTTGCTGCTACCTTCTTGGGACTCTTTACTGCTACCTTCTTGACTTTCTTGGGAGACTTCTTGGCGGCAGCAGGCTTCTTCGTTGCCACCTTCGTGGGCTTTTTGGCCGCGACAGGTTTCTTGGCTGCAGGCTTCTTGGCTTTCGGAGCGGCTTTCTTTGCGGGCTTTTTGGCTTTAACCTCAGCCTTGTTGATCTTGAAAGAGCCGGATGCTCCGGTACCTTTGACCTGGACCAGGGTTCCTTTCGTCACCAGGCTCTTGATGGCAGTCTTCACACGAGCCTTGTTCTTGTCCACGTCATAGCCACCGGCAGCCAGAGCCTTCTTTACGGCAGCCAGAGACACGCCGCTCCTCTCTTTAGAAGCAGATACTGCCTCGACGACCAGGTCACGGACGCTGGGACCTGCCTTCTTGGGTTTAGGAGCTGCCTTCTTCTTGGCAGCCTTAGCCGGAGCGGCGGGAGCTGGAGCTGGGGCGACTTCTGCCATCTTCTCTCGTTCTCTGCTGCGAAACAAAAGCTGAAGTAACTAGGAGGAGTAGGAGCGTCAACAGACTGATCGTGTAGCCGAGGCGGGGGGCTGGTCTTAAACACTGCATGAGAACCATGTAGACTCAACCAGCCCGGTCCTCCTCTGTACTATCAAAATGTTCTGTCGCTTGTGTTTTCTCTTCGCATAAAATAGTTAAAATACACAACTATGAATATTGCAGAAATCTAACGCCAAATGTCCCAGCTAGTAGACACATGTCCCGTCAGACTCACACTATTTGGAGAAGCGTGGTTAATTTGTGGACGCTCCAAAACAATAATGTGTGCCGTCACCACTGTTGTGCAGCTACTTTTTTCTTGTATTTATCTCTTACAATTCTTTAGAGTAAATTAGAATCCGACAAAATCTCGTTTTCCAGCGATCCGAGCTACCTGGCAAGGGACTGAAAGAAAGATGAGTAATCTGGGGTGACGCGTTTTGTTTTAAATGGGTGCCTTTTCGGTGTTGGTAAACACAGTATTTTGTTGGTGGTGGCCTGTAGTGTGGGTGACCTCGACTTCCTTTGAGTAAGTGGAGGTTTAATGTGGCCTATATATGGATAAAAAAAACTGAAATTAGTCCTACCTTTATCATGAGTATGTACCGTATACAAGAAACATAGCTACATTTAGCTTTTTGTTTACAATACAGGCTTTAAAAGATAACTGAAACAACATCTAACAGCCCTACGCCTGCACATTATGTACATGTAGAGACACACACATACCCATAGTTATCTTTATTTTTACTTTATTGTATTTTTAGTGACAGGAATATTAGTAGCCTATCAAATAGGTGGTAAGAGTATATGGTTTATCACTGCTTGTGAATTGAGTGCATATTTAATATATAGTGTTATGTAATGTATATTGTACTATGTATATGATTCCATTATGATTAGGAATGCGGTATCATGTAATATGTTTGATAGAAAGTATATTGTCACTTTCTGATTTTTAATTCCACTTGGTTGCTTGTCTGAACATGTCTTATCTGTAACATGTGTTATGTGTGGACCCCAGGAAGAGTAGCTGATGTTTTGCATCAGCTAATGGGGATCATAATAAAATCATACTGTAAGAAAGAAGTACACAAACAGTCCATGCAAGGCCTCTATTTTTAGTGTCTATTGGTGTAGTACATGTTGATACATTCTGAAGAAATGGTTCAAGGAATGAAACATACTATGTTTCTAGTCTACTACCTGTACCATAGTGGGGCATTGGTTTGGTGAGACTGGTGAGACCCAGTCCTGTGTAAATGTTGGTGTCATCTGTTTAGTAACCCAAACAAGAGGAAACCATCGGCTCAACTCAGCATCATCAGAAAACATCTCTTACAAAAATGTATCCTGGCATTCCTATGATAAGAAATTACACCATGTACCATTGATGTCATGGTTTTAAAATGGACTATACCATGTTATTAATGGTTCCATTACATTTACTATGGCTGTACCATGGTACATAATTTATATAATGACTGGTACCATGGTAAAAAAAAAACAAAAAAAAAAGAGCACCTTGTGAAACACAAAATTAAACGATTGAGCTGCTGATCAGTTTGATCAAAAGTGTCCTTATTGGTAAATACTGCTCAGAAAAGTTAGGCCCAAATCTGTGAATTTATGTTGTATGACACACACACATCTAGAGAAATTGTGACTAGATTTGAAGCATTAACATTACGAATGGAAAGAGTGGAGAGAGCATGGTGTGGTCGTGTATCAGTGCATTTGTTGAAGTCCAAACCATAGGGGATGCCTGGTGAGCAGAGTACCATTTCAGCCAGATGTGGAGGCTGCATTATCCTGCTAAACATGGAGGGAGAGGGGACCAGCGATGATCAGTATTGCTGAAGTCATATTTTAGACTTCCGATTGCTGGAGTTTGATGTCAACAACGGTATAAAAGCGTATTGTTGTTGTAATAATGTATTTAACATATAACGTAGGTATGGGGTGGTTCATCTTTTTCATTATAATTATATGAGCCTGGAATGTATTATTTTTCGAATAGCATTTCCACTTTGAAAATGCTAAAATAAACATTATCCATGTGTATTATAAAGACCAATAATGTATTATTGATCAAGGTTATAATACAGCAGGTGATATTAATTTACTGTATAATTGTGATGTACAAGCTAGAATTATATCCAATCTAGCTACTTGTCAACAACCTAAAAATCACAGGATTTTGACTAGTGCCATCCAAACTATGATTACAGTTGCTAGTCATTTATTAATCAATAAGTAAGATATACAATTTAATCTCCCGACAGACCCCCTACCATGATAATACATGTACAAACGAAATGTAGGACATTTTTAAATAGAGAATTTTGAAAAGGACATACCCGGCACTCAATAACCACTTTGATGAACAGCGCGATCATGAGATGAATAATAATAATAATTATTATTATTGTAAAGTTTATCATTACAATTATTATTATTTTGTGCACGTTGTGCAAATTGAGAGGCTGTGCTCTTTGCACACAACCCTCGTACACTTGTAACATTGCCTCTCCAGGCGGCTGCGATTGTAATGATAATCTTTACAATAATAATAATAATAATAATAATGCTAACAATACCGACCAGGTATTAGTGCCTCGCAAAGTGCAGATATGAAGTTTTCCCCCTTTTTTTTATGGATTTAGGTTTTGTTCTTCATCAACGATAAAGTTCTCTACAAGTTTGATATATTGGCCATTCAGACTGTAATTGTGATGGGGAATATGCTTATATTTTTGGTATCATAACCGATTAGGCCAACATTATATTTCGGCCCTGCGTATTGCTGACAGCCCTGTGATATAATAACAGCATGTCACGAAGTGAGCTATTGCTTTTATAAAACGGTTACCAAGTAGCCTAATATGAAAGTAAGATTTACACTTACATTTATTAATACATAATAATGTTCAAAATATCATTTACTTTGATTTACATTCATCTGTATGCTGCCGTTTATTGTGCACCAACTGGCACAGGCAGAGATGGTATAAACAGCAGACTTATTTCTTGAAGAGGTGGCAAGATGGTACAAGGCAGAGCAGATTGCTTTGAGCTACCCAGTTTTATAATTATTATTGGTGAATATGTTATTTCTTAGCCAGCAGGTGTGCGTCAAAACTTTACACATGTAGTTTGGCTCAAGATGAATCACCATTCTAAATTATTCTGCTATCCAACACAACCCATATAGCTGGCTTGTTCGACAGACATCTCATGGACAACTGCATGAGACTTGGATTGCAAGTTGTAAAATAGTTTGTAAACAGATGTTTTGCTCCAAATCTCCATTAACTTCAATTCATCAAGTATTGTGACCATTTATGAGGTTTACCACAGTGGAGATATGCGAGAAGAAACCAAAGTATTCATGAATTCAAGACATCACAGTATGAGTTGATATGCAAGTTATACTTTTTGGGTTAAGTTCTCATTTAGCCTGTAGAGGGCAGAAGAGTTTCAGCCATGAGTTTGTTCTGCTTTACTCTCTTCTTGACACAGGGCTTTCATCGAATTACATTCCAAAACTCTGTTGTACTCCCCAAGATGTTATTTTATATTTTAGAACTCGAGGGATGATGATTATCAACCGATTTAGTCTAGTTCTACATGTGCCATTTAGGAGTTATATACTCACAACTATAGTGAGGGCATGCATGTACTTTGTACACCAACTCATTGTATTACACTGATACAGGCATTAGATTGCCATGTATTTGTCCCTTTAAAATAAATCAAATAAACTAAAACCGCGTAAACATTGTATAACTAAACGATGCGTTTTGTTTTAAATAATGAGTTATATATATATATACACACACAATTGAATAAGGAATATACTTTCATAGTTATTGAGGTGGCTCTTAAAAGAGCCTTTTGGTAGTGAATATACGAGGAGTCCTATTTAAGCGCGCTCTCCACGGATGCGGCGGGCCAGCTGGATGTCTTTGGGCATGATGGTCACCCTCTTGGCGTGGATCGCGCACAGGTTGGTGTCCTCAAACAGACCGACCAGGTAAGCCTCACTGGCCTCCTGAAGAGCCATGACAGCGGAACTCTGGAAGCGCAGATCGGTCTTGAAGTCCTGCGCGATTTCTCTCACCAGGCGCTGGAAAGGCAACTTGCGGATCAGCAGTTCGGTAGATTTCTGATAACGACGGATCTCTCTCAGAGCCACGGTACCGGGCCTGTAACGATGGGGCTTCTTAACACCACCAGTAGCCGGGGCGCTTTTACGAGCAGCCTTGGTAGCAAGTTGCTTCCTAGGAGCTTTTCCTCCAGTGGATTTACGAGCAGTCTGCTTGGTTCTAGCCATTGTGCTACTTCAGTTAATTCTTTCTAAGATAGAAGGAAATAATGTAACACAATACTACAAAACATGGCTTTATATTGTCGGTTCAGTGGGGGCGCGTCTTATGCTGATTGGTCTATATCTGTGTCGCCGTTATCATTTCCTCTCCAACGCCTAAATCGCCGTCTATCATTGGTGGAAAGGTATATGAAAAGTCCGCCAAAATGTAAACCCAACCTCCTCTCCGTTCGTCTCTGATTGGGTGATGATGCACAAAAGATATTTGAACAATAAGAATCAGCCTTGCACGAACGTTAGTGGGGAATAGAACCTAGATTAAACTCACAAGCAGGTTTTATCATCTGGATAATCATAATAATCAAATGATGATGTGATGAACACATATTATGCAGGTGCATTATTAGGATCTGAATAGTGACATCGACGTCATCACATATCTCTATACCTTGTTTATTAATTAAATTGTGTTAATTTCCGGGACATAATTTGAAAACAATGAAAGAGATTCAGTTCAAAACAGAAGGACATTCTAATTATATGGCTGTGAACCACTTCTCCACTAGAAGTTAGCACAATTATATAATGTATTATGATAATATTCTGGGTTCACTCTCCTCTTCACAATCCACACTGGATTCTGGACTAAATCATATCCAATAAATATATTCTCAGATGTGGGTTCCTGGGACAACAAAGGTGGTTCCTGGTCTATTTTAAATGAGGGTTTAGATTCGATTCAAATGTAGCCATTATAATACAGCACAACTAAAATGTTTGGCATCCAACAAGAGTAGTGCAATAGGGATATGAAATGATAGCGATATTTAATGAAGTGATTACACAGGGTATAACATTATATACATGGTATTATTAATTGTATGATATATTAGATGTAGGTATAGAATTGTGGATTGTTCAAAGCGACTAACTAGTGACGATACCAAGATTATTCAGTAAGGTGATTTGTTGCTCCCAGGTGGAAATTGTAGGTGAAGACAGTACATTTAAATAGTCATAATAATAGTCATGGTTATAGATAGAAGTATTGCTTTCTCGGTAATATGTGGGTGGCTCTGAAAAGAGCCTTTGTGGAGTTTGTCGAAGAGGCTAAATAATTTACTTCTTGGCAGCCTTCTCGGTCTTCTTGGGCAGAAGGACAGCCTGGATGTTGGGCAGCACACCACCCTGGGCGATGGTCACTCCTCCCAGGAGTTTGTTGAGCTCCTCGTCGTTACGCACAGCGAGTTGCAGATGACGGGGGATGATACGACTCTTCTTGTTGTCACGGGCAGCGTTTCCAGCCAACTCCAAGATCTCAGCGGTCAGATATTCCAGCACAGCGGCCAGATAAACCGGGGCACCGGCTCCAACACGATGAGCATAGTTGCCTTTGCGCAGCAGTCTGTGGAGTGGACACGACCCACGGGGAACTGAAGCCCGGCGCGAGAGGAGCGAGTCTTGGCCTTAGCTCTGGCCTTTCCTCCAGTCTTGCCTCTTCCAGACATGTTTATTATTCTCTTACGTTAAACGAGTTAGAAAATGAATGCAGTGAGTTGGATAGACCTCTTATAGTCAGTCAGACTTGTGTTTTCTCACCCAATCAGGGGAGATGTTTTGTTGGCGGTTTTTCCAAAAGACCAGTCCTCCAATAATCGTGTGAGATGTAGGCGGAGTAACGAACTCCCAGAGCTGAGACCAATCAGCAACGACTGCGCCTCCGCGTTAGTATGGCCAGAGTTTCGTCACACCAGTGTATTATTCTTGTTGAAGTGAAGACTAAAACGTAGTTTCTCATAATGGCAAGAACTAACTGATATAACTGATATAATAGTTATCGATTACACTGCTGACAAGTAATACATATGACCCTATGATTAAAAATAAATACAATCCGAACTATCATGTTTGCTCCTTGTCTGGACTCCATTTGGGTTAAGCCTGCACATGCTTGCCCCATTTCCAAAATGGTTTCGTCAGTGTGGTCCGGTACTGTCCATGGTGCTGAAATAGGTTAGCGCCCTTTAGATTTCCAGTGCCTACAAGTAGCGAATCCACGCTTCGAAACAATTTTTTTTATTTACATACCTGTATACTATATCTGTACATATTCCTTTCCTACTCTTACTCGTTACCCATACCCTGCTTGCCAGTATGTACCATAGTGTCTTTATAGCTGATCCCTGTACATATTAATACTACAACTCTGTACAGTACATACATCTGCTTAGCACTATTACTCAGTTGTACTCATTTATATATTTTATAGCTAGTTTATTCACCTGTATACATAGCATATTACTATTGCATTTAACTGTTATATTTGCACTATAGTTTGATGCCTTCTTTACATTGTACTGTAATTGCATTGTATGATTTCAATAGATTTGAATCTAATATATTACTTAAAGTGTTGTACGAATAATCTTGAGGCATATCAATTTAATTGTAATTGTTCACATGAGATGAGACTAAGTGTACTGGTCACTGAAACGTCTTTCACGTTAGTCTTCTCACTATTAAAATCACCATCAGTTATTAAGTAGCAACGTCAGGAACCGTAGGCATCAGTGACTGGATTAAATTAAATGCTAAAACAAATTAGGTGCTATGCCTGAGACAACTCAGTTTAATACTTTTCACAAATAAACGTATGTAGAGTGTGCTCATTCAGTGATAAGGTGGGTGGCTCTGAAAAGAGCCTTTGGGTTTTGGATAGTTAGGGTTGAATGGAAGTCTAGCCGCCGAAGCCGTACAGAGTGCGTCCCTGTCTCTTCAGAGCATAGACCACATCCATGGCGGTCACGGTCTTTCTCTTGGCGTGTTCGGTGTAGGTGACGGCATCACGGATCACATTCTCCAGGAAGACCTTGAGAACACCACGAGTCTCCTCGTAGATGAGACCGGAGATACGCTTTACTCCGCCACGACGAGCCAGACGACGGATAGCGGGTTTGGTGATTCCCTGGATGTTATCACGAAGCACTTTGCGGTGACGCTTAGCGCCCCCTTTACCAAGTCCCTTACCTCCCTTTCCTCTTCCACTCATTGTAACGTATGTAAGAAAACAAACGAATGTAGCAACTGGCCAACCGCCTGCTTATTTGAACCCTCCCTGAGGACGTGGTTGAGACCAAGAAGCGCGCGCAGGGACAAATGTGGAGGGAGGGTTTGAGGTTTACGTCTGAACATGTTTTGAGGAAGTGTTGTTTTCCCAATACAATACATCATCCTGAGACCCAGGGGAAAAAGTGTTGTCACTTGTATTATTTTTTTTAAACATTTAACATATATATATATATATATATATATATATATATATATATATATATATATATATATATATATATATATATATTTTTTTTTTTACTTAACTCTTTACAAGATGTGCACTGTAGTGCACAACCGGACTTCATTGATCGTAAAACAATAAGTATCATAAGAATATTTTGGAATTATGAAAATTGCATCCACATTGTCTTTTAACTGGCCAAAAGTGTGTGTGTGACAACGAAGAAAAGAAAACTTCTAATTTGATTCTTCTGAATTGTTCCTGTAGCAGGCAGGCCCCTTTTCTGAAGTAGACCAGTGTTCCTCTGGGAACCGTGTCAGTCAAGTACATGACTGAATTACCACATATTCCCATCTGTTCATCTGTGTCATTCTTCCATGTTTGCTCCGATTAAAAACCTCAGATCCCTACATTTGGTTTTGGCCCATGAAGCTGTCTTTATCAACTTCATGTGGCTCAGTGCATTGCTATACTGAGATATATTGTTTGTATATGTGATATAAATGGATGCTTGTGCCCTGCTAGTGAAATATATTTTTTGTATGTGATATAAATGCATACTTGTGCGTTGCTACACTGAGATAGTCTCATGTATCTGCCATGACCGACTACCTTGTTGTTGTTGTCCTTACAGTATGCTATGCTGTAATTTGACCAGAACAAAGCTTCTTTGTGGGTAGTGTACTAATATTTCATAAGTGTCCTTTCAGAAAGCACTGAGCACACTACAGGTATAGTTCAGACCTCCTTCTTGAGTGTTATACAGAGACAAATATATAAATAAGATGAAGAGGGTTGGGTATGCTATTGACCTAAATAATATACATCTGTATTTTAGATTCGTTCACTGGAAGAAGACGTATCATCCCCGGTCATCTGCAGCTGGCTGTGCGTAATGAAGAGGAACTAAACTAACTCCGGCGTGTTGACCAAGAAGACTAATGACTAATTACATGCGCAACATTGACAAGACAAATTAACCAAACCGGTCTGAATACATGCAATTGTGCTTATGTACTGTTTCCATAAATGGGAAGAATGAATACTTAAAGTCTTTATGTTGACGAGGAAATGTGTTGTTTTGTAATCCATTGTAACTAATGCATCGTTCTGCCGTGGTTTGATTTGATCAGTCGGCTAGACTGAAAGTTTAGCAATATATTGTAACTATATATAACTTTATATATAACTATATATATATAATTTTAGACAATAATTGTGATTCATATCATCCAGCCCTCCGGCTCATTGAAACAGTACCATAGCAGTCATTACGAGGTAACAAATGCACCATAATGGCAGCAATTTATGAATTTCCACATGTATGGATGTGATATGCAGTCTGATCTATATTTTAATTAATCATTAATTAGCTTATGATTATATACAAATTGGCTTGGAAGGAGTGAGACTCAATGTTCCCCGTCTGGTTCAAATAACTACAGACGAAAAATGAAATACATGTTTTGTATAATTAGAAGACTCCTTCCGAAAAATGAAATACATGTTTTGTATAATTAGAAGACCCCTTCCCCTCAATGTATACTATTACATTAGAATGCATTGTTCCTTCATGGGAAATGGTGGTTGGCTCTTAAAAGAGCCTTTTGATGTGAACAATGTTCTGCTTGGACGCTTACTTCTTCTTGGGAGCTGCTTTGGGCTTGGCAGCCTTCTTCGCTGGAGCCTTTTTGGGAGCAACAGGCTTGGCAGCCTTCTTTGGGCTCTTGGCTACTACCTTCTTGGGACTCTTGGCTACTACCTTCTTGGGACTCTTGGCTACTACCTTCTTGGGACTCTTGGCTACTACCTTCTTGGGACTCTTGGCTACTACCTTCTTGGGACTCTTGGCTACTACCTTCTTGGGACTCTTGGCTACTACCTTCTTGGGACTCTTGGCTACTACCTTCTTGGGAGACTTCTTGGCTGCAATAGCCTTCTTAGCTGCAACAGGCTTCTTAAGCTTTTTAGCGGCGACTGGTTTCTTGGCCGCTGGCTTCTTGGCTTTAACCTCAGCCTTCTTGTTGATCTTGAAAGAGCCGGATGCTCCGGTACCTTTGACCTGGACCAGGGTCCCCTTCGTCACCAGACTCTTGATGGCAGTCTTCACACGAGCCTTGTTCTTATCCACGTCGTAGCCACCGGCAGCCAGAGCCTTCTTTACAGCAGCAAGAGACACGCCGCTCCTCTCTTTGGAAGCGGACACTGCCTCGACGACCAAGTCACTGACGCTGGGACCTGCTTTCGTGGGTCTGGGAGCTGCCTTCTTCTTGGCAGCCTTAGCCGGAGCGGCGGGAGCTGGAGCTGGGGCGACTTCTGCCATCTTCTCTCGTTCTATGCTGCGAAACAAAAGCTGAAGTAACTAGGAGCGTCAACAGTCTGATAGTGTGGCCGAGGCGGGGGGCTGGTCTTAAACACTGCATGAGAGCCATGTAGACTCAACCAGCCCGGTCCGCCTCTGTGCTGTCAAAATGCTCTGTCGCTTGTGTTTTCTCTTCGCATAAAATAGTTAAAATACACAACTATGAAAATTGCAGAAATCTAACGCCAAATGTCCCAGCTAGTAGAGACATGTCCCGTCAGAATCAAACTATTTGGAGAAACGTGGTTAATCTGTGAACGCTCCAAAACAATAATGTGTGCCGTCACCACTGTTGTGCAGCTACTTTTTTCTTGTATTTATCTCTTACAATTCTTTAGAGTAAATTAGAATCCGACAAAATCTCGTTTTCCAGCGAGCCGAGCTACCAGACAAGGGACTGAAAGAAAGATGAGTCATCTGTGGTGACGCGTTTTGTTTTAAATGGGTACCTTTTCGGTGTTGGTAAACACAGTATTTTGTTGGTGGTGGCCTGTAGTGTGGGTGACCTCGACTTCGTTTGAGTAAGTGGAAGGTTTAATGTGGCCTATATATGGATAAAAAAAACTGAAATTAGTCCTACCTTTATGAGTATGTACCGTATACAAGAAACATAGCTACATTTAGCTTTTTGTTTACAATACAGGCTTTAAGAGACAACTGAAACAACATCTAACAGCCCTACGCCTGCACATTATGTACATGTAGACACACACATACCCATAGTTACTTTTATTTTTACTTTATTGTATTTTTAGTGACAGGAATATTAGTAGCCTATCAAATAGGTTGTAAGAGTATGGTTTCTCACTGCTTGTGAATTGAGTGCATATTTAATATATAGTGTTATGTAATGTATATTGTACTATGTATGATTTCATTATGTTTAGGAATATGGTATCATGTAATATGTTTGATAGAAAGTATATGGTCACTTTCTGATTTTTAATTCCACTTGGTTGCTTGTCTGAACATGTCTTATCTGTAACATGTTTATATGTTATGTGTGGACCCCAGGAAGGGTAGCTGATGTTTTGCATCAGCTAATGGGGATCATAATAAAATCATACTGTAAGAAAGAAGTACACAAACAGTCCATGCAAGGCCTCTATTGTTAGTGTCTATTTATTGGTGTAGTACATGTTGATACATTCTGAAGAAATGTTTCAAGGAATGAAACATACTATGTTTCTAGTCTACTACCTGTACCATAGTGGGGCATTGGTTTATACACATGGCCCATGGTGAGAACCAGTCCTGTGTAAATGTTGGTGTCATCTGTTTAGTAACCCAAACAAGAGGAAACCATCGGCTCAACTCAGCATCATCAGAAAACATCTCTTACAAAAATGTATCCTGGCATTCCTATGATAAAAAATTATGCCATGTACCATTGATATCATGGTTTTAAAATGGACTATACCATGTTATTAATGGTTCCATTACATTTACTATGGCTGTACCATGGTACATCATTTATATAATGACTGGTACCATGGTTTAAAAAAAAAAAGCACCTCGTGAAACACAAAAGAAACGATTGAGCTGCTGATCAGTTTGATCAAAAGTGTCCTTATTGGTAAATACTGCTCAGAAAAGTTAGGCCCAAATCTGTGATTTTATGTTGTATGACACACACATCTAGAGAAATTGTGACTAGATTTGAAGCATTAACATTACGAGTGGAAAGAGTGGAGAGAGCATGGTGTGGTGTATCAGTGCATTTGTTGAAGTCCAAACCATAGGGGATGCCTGACGAGCAGAGTACCATTTCAGCCAGATGTGGAGGCTGCATATCCTGCGAAACATGGAGGGAGAGGGGACCAGCGATGATCAGTATTGCTGAAGTCATATTTTAGACTTCCGATTCCTGGCGTTTGATGTCAACAATGTTATAAAAGCGTATTGTTGTTGTAATAATGTATTTAACATGGTATGGGGTGGTTCATCTTTTTCATTATAATTATATGAGCCTGGAATGTATTATTTTTCGAATAGCATTTCCACTTTGAAAATGCTAAAATAAACATTATCCATGTGTATTATAAAGACCAATAATGTATTGATCAAGGTTCTAATACAGCAGGTGATATATTCATTTACTGTATAGCTAGAATTCTATCCAATCTAGCTACTCGTCAACAACCTAAAAATCACAGGATTTTGACTAGTAGATATATAATTTGCAACTTAATAGCCATCCAAACTATGATTACAGTTGCTAGTCATTTATTAATCAATAAGTAAAATATACAATTCCATCTGCCGACAGACACCCCTACGATGATAATATCTGTACAAACGAAATGTAGGACATTTTTAAATAGAGAATTTTAAAAAGGAAATAGCCGGCACTCCATAACCACTTTGATGAACAGCGCGATCATGAGAATAATAGGAATAACTCTCTCATGACAGAGTGGGTGGCTCTTAAAAGAGCCTTTGGGTTAATCTTCAGTGAACAGCATAGTTTACTTGGAGCTAGTGTACTTGGTCACAGCCTTGGTTCCCTCAGACACAGCGTGCTTCGCCAGCTCACCGGGGAGCAGCAGACGCACAGCGGTCTGGATCTCCCTGGAGGTGATAGTGCGGCGCTTGTTGTAGAGAGCCAATTTCGAGGCTTCTCCAGCGATGCGCTCGAAGATGTCGTTAACGAAGGAGTTCATGATCCCCATGGCCTTGGAGGAAACGCCGGTGTCGGGATGAACCTGCTTCAGGACTTTGTAAATATAAATGGCATAACTCTCCTTCCTGGACTTTCTGCGCTTCTTGCCACCCTTTGCAGTTGTCTTGGTGACGGCTTTCTTGGAGCCCTTCTTGGGCGCTGGCTTGGCTGGTTCAGGCATATTCGACGGCTTATCAGAATCGAGTGGTGACGGTTGCTTACGTTTCCTGCCTTATTTATAGGAGGTCGATGCAAATAGTACTGCGTGGCTTCTACGATACGATTGGTTGGGCGTGGCGCACGTGTGTAAAGCTAATAGAACATGCGTCTCTCTCATCATGGATACAAAGGGAATGATAAGACAATGTAAACATTGACAATATTTTGGTTTATTATTTGGCAGTGCTGGGAAAAGTATTGAGCAAAAGTCCAAATACACTAATAGAATAGTACTGCAAAAAGTCCTCAATTTTAAGTATTTCTCATTTAAATAGTTTCTAATCAAGTAAAAGTATACATACAAGTATTAAAGTATCCTAGACCTACACTATATATATAATCAAAAGTAAAGATATTTGTTCAATAAAAGTAAACATGTGCTTAAGACTCTATATTGATCCAGTCTCCTGGTTGTACCACAACATCCAGGTCAACTAACTGGAGACTAGTTTAAACTAGTCTCAACATTGTAACCACCATGTTATAAACAGATGATTATGACTATTGATGTTTGTGCTGTCATGAACACAACTCCCCAATGTTAGCCTCCTCTCTCCATTGACTTCCATGGTGAAATTGAACACGGAAAAGTCACTGCAATTGCACTTAGTCAAGAAGGCAAATCAAAAACTATTTGTTTACACTAGCAAAGTCTCACCATCAATGTTTCAAATACATATCTACATTTTTCTTTCAACAATATCTTACTGTCTCCCAATCTGGTCCCTCACAACAAAGGCCATTACAGAACCCATAGCAAGACTTTACAATAGCGCTTATACAATTCATGGTAAATGTCCACCCTGTACTCACCACTGAACTGCACTCTCACACTCCTCTGCTACAACTTTTCAGAACTACACAAAAAATCTAGCCACTAAATTATATTTTATGCTCAGAAATAACTCTTCCCCAACACTCACAGCTTTACTCCCAAGACATAATACAAGTCAAGAACACATCACCAGATCAATCTCACATGCACTCATTCCAGTACCGGCTTACAAAAATAACTATGGAATAAGATCATTTTTCCACACAAACACTAACATTTGGAACGAGATCCCATTCCACATCAGGGCAATAACCTCCATCTCACAATTTCAAACAGGCCTACAAACAGCATCTGATGTGTTTGCCTGTGTGCCTTCCCATAAAAGTGATTGTTGTTAACATGTATCTATGTCTATCTACCCTCTGTACAGCACTTTGGTTGACACGTGTCATGTTAAATGTGCTATATAAATAAATCTGATTGATTGATTGATTGATAGAACACATCTGTAATCATTGATCTGACTCTTTCATATAGGTCTTAATCTGGTTGATACTGTCGATTTGTATTGACTGCTATGACTGTATGTTTGTCCTTGCTCTCCACGATGACTATAATGCAATGTATTTGTCAGGATTATATGATTGTATGCAACTGCCTATTTGTTTTGTATTTAAATTATTGTTTCATGTGCTGCAGAACAGGAACCTGTTGAAAAACTGTTTGTAATTGAGTCAGGACAGTTTAAATGTACATTGTGAAATGTCTCTTTTTTGTTTACCATTTCCTGTATAAATAAAGTAAAATAAATAAAAAAATATTAAATTGTATGTGAATTTACCTCAAAACTATTTAAATACCTTTAATTGTCCACACACAAACATACTCTTATTCTAAATTTGGAATGTAAGAGATGGTCTTGTCACTATAGTCTTACATGTGAAGTGTTGATTAAAAATATATAATATATAAACTGTATGTTAACAATGTACAATAACGCTGTACACACCGTATACACTGTTTTTGGACTATATTACACGTAAAACGTATGTGTTAACAATACCGACCAGGTATTAGTGCCTCGCAAAGTGCAGATATGAAGTTTTCCCCCTTTTTTATGCATTTAGGAGGTTTTGTTCTTCATCAACGATAAAGTTCTCTCCACGTTTGATATATTGGCCATTCAGACTGTAATTGTGATGGGGAATATGCTTATATTTTTGGTATCATAACCGATTAGGCCAACAATGACTTGTGTTAATTAAGCAATATCACAGCTATATTTATATTTCGGCCCTGCGTCGTGCTGACAGCCCTGTGATATAATAACAGCATGTCACGAAGTGAGCTATTACTTTTATAAAACGGTTACCAAGTAGCCTAATATGAAAGTAAGATTTACACTTACATTTATGTTCAAAATAGAATTGACTTTGATTTACATTCATCTGTATGCTGCCATTTATGAGGTTTACCAGAGTGGATATATGCGAGAAGAAACCAAAGTATTCATGAATTCAAGGCATCACAGTATGAGTTGATAATGCAAGTTATACTTTTTGGGTTAAGTTCTCATTCTCATTTAGCCTGTAGAGGGCAGAAGAGTTTCAGCCATGAGTTTGTTCTGCTTAACTCTCTTCTTGACACAGGGCTTTCATCGAATTACATTCCAAAACTCTGTTGTACTCCCCAAGGTGTTATTTTATATTTTAGAACTCGAGGGATGATGATTATCAACCGATTTAGTCTAGTTCTACATGTGCCATTTAGGAGTTATATACTCACAACGATAGTGAGGGCATGCATGTACTTTGTACACCAACTCATTGTATTACACTGATACAGGCATTAGATCACCATGTATTTGTCCCTTTTAATAAATAAAATAAAACCGCGTAAACATTGTATAATAACTAAACGATGCGTTTTGTTTTAAAGAATGAGTTATATATATATACACACACAATTGAATAAGGAATATACTTTCATAGTTATTGAAGTGGCTCTTAAAAGAGCCTTTTGGTAGTGAATATACGAGGAGTCTTATTTAAGCGCGCTCTCCACGGATGCGGCGGGCCAGCTGGATGTCTTTGGGCATGATGGTCACCCTCTTGGCGTGGATCGCGCACAGGTTGGTGTCCTCAAACAGACCGACCAGGTAAGCCTCACTAGCCTCCTGAAGAGCCATGACAGCGGAACTCTGGAAGCGCAGATCGGTCTTGAAGTCCTGCGCGATTTCTCTCACCAGGCGCTGGAAAGGCAACTTGCGGATCAGCAGTTCGGTGGACTTCTGATAACGACGGATCTCTCTCAGAGCCACGGTACCGGGCCTGTAACGATGGGGCTTCTTAACACCACCAGTAGCCGGGGCGCTTTTACGAGCAGCCTTGGTAGCAAGTTGCTTCCTAGGAGCTTTTCCTCCAGTGGATTTACGAGCAGTTTGCTTGGTTCTAGCCATTGTGTTACTTCGGTTACTTCTTTCTAAGATAGAAGGAAATAATGTAAAACAATACTACAAAACATGGCTTTATATTGTCGGTTCAGTGGGGGCGCGTCTTATGCTGATTGGTCTATATCTGTGTCGCCGTTATCATTTCCTTTCCAACGCCTAAATCGCCGTCTATCATTGGTGGAAAGGTATATGAAAAGTCCGCCAAAATGTAAACCCAACCTCCTCTCCGTCCGTCTCTGATTTGGTGATGATGCACAAAATATATTTGACCAATAAGAATGAGCCTTGCACGAACGTTAGTGGGGAATAGAACCTAGATTAAACTCACAAGCAGGTTTTATCATCTGGATAATCATAATAATCAAACACATATTATGCAGGTGCATTATTAGGATCTGAATAGTGACATCGATGTCATCACATATCTCTATACCTTGTTTATTAATTAAATCGTGTTAGTTTCCGGGACATAATTTGAAAACAATGAAAGTGATTCAGTTAAAAACAGAAGGACATTCTAATTATATGTCTGTGAACCACTTCTCCACTAGAAGTTAGCACAATTAAATAATGTATTATGATAATATTCTGGGTTCACTCTCTCCTCTGGTATCTCCACACCAGTTATGGAATTCTGGACTAAATCATATCCAATAAATATATTCTCAGATGTGGGTTCCTGGGACAACAAAGGTGGTTTTAGTATCAATGAGGGTTTAGATTCGATTCAAATGTAGCCATTATAATACAGCACAACTAAAATGTTTGGCATCCAACAAGAGTAGTGCAATAGCGATATGAAATGATAGCGATATTTAATTAAGTGATTACACAGGGTATAACATTATATACATGGTATTATGAATTGTATGATATATTAGATGTAGGTATAGAATTGTAGATTGTTCAAAGCGACTAACTAGTGACGATACCAAGATTATTCAGTAAGGTGATTTGTTGCTCCCAGGTGGAAATTGTAGGTGAAGACAGTACATTTAAATAGTCATAATAAGCATGGTTATAGATAGAAGTATTGCTTTCTCGGTTATTAGTTGGGTGGCTCTGAAAAGAGCCTTTGTGGAGTTTGTCGAAGAGGCTAAATAATTTACTTCTTGGCAGCCTTCTCGGTCTTCTTGGGCAGAAGGACAGCCTGGATGTTGGGCAGCACACCACCCTGGGCGATGGTCACTCCTCCCAGCAGTTTGTTGAGCTCCTCGTCGTTACGCACGGCCAGCTGCAGATGACGGGGGATGATACGACTCTTCTTGTTGTCACGGGCAGCGTTTCCAGCCAACTCCAAGATCTCAGCGGTCAGATATTCCAGCACAGCCGCCAGATAAACCGGGGCACCGGCTCCAACACGATGAGCATAGTTGCCTTTACGCAGCAGTCTGTGGACACGACCCACGGGGAACTGAAGCCCGGCGCGAGAGGAGCGAGTCTTGGCCTTGGCTCTGGCCTTTCCTCCGGTCTTGCCTCGTCCACTCATGATGTAGTTTATTCTAGAGAAATGAACACAGAATAATGTGGTAAATACGTTGAAGAACCGTCATTATATCCTCACTAAGGTTCGTGCTTATTGGTCAAATATGGCTCCGTGCATTATCACCCAATCAGAGAAGGACTGACAGAGATAATAGGGATTGGTTTACATTGTTGGCGAACTTTTCATACGATCTCTCCACCAATGATACACGCAAACGTAGACGGTGAAAGGATATTATAATAACAACGTAGATATTGTTATATCAGCGTATAAGGCGCGCCCCACAGAGCCGACAATATAAAACCATGTCACTATACTATACTGTGAATAATAACCTTAGACAGGATTATTGGAATGTCTTATAACCTCTAACATAATAATACCAGGCTTGTTATGATGCCTTTATAGCAGGAGGAGAGATGTTTTCCGACCTATTCTCATTATTGGATCAGCGATCTGCCTGTTGGACAAACCGTTAATATTAGTCTTACTTTGTGCCATTGAAAGAAAATCCCAATTTGGCTAATCAATGTGCAGTGTAGTAATTTAAGACGGTAAGGCATTCTATTTCAGTCTGACCCAATAGTTATAAAAAGGTTTGACGTTTACGAAGTGTTGGGAGACATTCAGTTTCTTAATTTTGGAATTAAGTTATACATTACAATAAATTAATGTAGTAAGTTTTAACAACGTATAATTGACTCATTCAGTGATAAGGTGGGTGGCTCTGAAAAGAGCCTTTGGGTTTTGGATAGTTAAGAGTTGAAAAAGTCTAGCCGCCGAAGCCGTACAGAGTGCGTCCCTGTCTCTTCAGAGCATAGACCACATCCATGGCGGTCACGGTCTTTCTCTTGGCGTGTTCGGTGTAGGTGACTGCATCACGGATGACATTCTCCAGGAAGACCTTGAGAACACCACGAGTCTCCTCGTAGATGAGACCGGAGATACGCTTCACTCCGCCACGACGAGCCAGACGGCGGATAGCGGGTTTGGTGATTCCCTGGATGTTGTCACGAAGCACTTTTCGGTGACGCTTAGCGCCTCCTTTACCAAGTCCCTTTCCGCCTTTACCTCTGCCACTCATTTTCACGAATAGAAATAGATGATGATCGAATCGAATGCTTCAGTTGGCCAAACCCATGCGTATTTCAAGCCTCTCTGAGGACGTTGTTGAGGCCAACATGCGCCGAGACAAAGTGTGGGGGGAGGGTTTGAGCTTTGGCCAATAGGGTTCCTCTGCAAGTTTGTCTTCTTGGCCCCAACATCTACACAACATGTCTAG
Organism: Notolepis coatsorum; assembly: GCF_963971535.1. Taxonomy (NCBI): domain Eukaryota; kingdom Metazoa; phylum Chordata; class Actinopteri; order Aulopiformes; family Paralepididae; genus Notolepis; species Notolepis coatsorum. Next base: position 227,343,837 of record NC_140166.1, on the reverse strand, counting down.
CCCACATAACCTGTCTAGAACAAGGCAATAAGGAGGCTAAACCACCTGAAAGTCATCTGCAGAAGGAGGAACAGTGATTAGAATATGAAAGCTACTTAAAACAACTCTGACTATTCTACCCCCACCTGGAGCAATATGGCAAATTCACACCTTAAAACAACTCAAAATATTACAGAATCTAGCTATATAAAAATAAAAGACAGTATAGGCTATACATAGACAATAATGTTCACCAGTCAGCTGGGCTGAGAACAGTCAAAGAAAGAATGGTTGTCCTGGGAAGTAGATTTGTATTCAAATCAGTTGATAATCAATAATAATCACTGATGCAATACACCAATCTGTTTTAACAAATATGGAAACGATTGATTGAAAACTTTATTAACAGATTGCAGAATGGGTACAATACAGTATGGCTCAATACACACAATTGTTTCCCCCCATTTTCAATTCATAACATTTATGACATACAGATAAAGTACTGTTACATCCAGACATTTATGACCTACAAGAACAAGAACGAAACAAGAACTTATTCAACCCTCCCCATCTCCTCTTTTCCTTTCTATAATTTATTTTTAAATGACTAATCAATAAAGTGGTTTTAAGTCGTGATGAAGAGGAATCATCAGAAGTGGAAACATTTGCTTCCCTACTCCGACCCTGGCCTCCTGAACCTGTCCAAACCAGGTCTGTGATGAGGGATTGAGGAAGGCTGGTAGCACTGACCTGACCCAACAAGTGACACATTTGGAGCAATTTATGGCTCTTATCACAGAGTTACAGCTCATTGTGTGTGTAGTTTGTAAAATTGTGCTCTGAATAATGTATTTCCCTTGCCTGGCTCCACTTCAGAGTATTATACTAACGCGGAAACCTGCCACAGCCTCTACACAACCAAAAACAATTAATATTGGTAAAATAGCAACTCAATGGATGTTAAATACTTGGAAAGAAATGTACAAGGACAGCATGATTGATTTTTTTTTCTCCCGAGTGATGTGTCAACGTTTGAGTCTGTTAAATTATGAATTAAGCCCCTCAAACTAGTTCAGCATGAAACCAGATGGAAATCTGTGGTCGCTGAGCTGATTCCTCTCACTACCTGCCCTCAATGAGAGAAGGGGCAGAAAAAGGCTATTGCCCCTTAACTCTGAGTTATATGTATGATTGGAACATGTATATTATGGGTGTATGGTCATGGGTTACTTTTTAGCTGTTGTTGATTGCTGCAACATTGAGTTGAAAACCAGTTTGTTATCCTGAATTTTAAACTACCACTATTGTCTCAGTGTATGAACCTGTGCGGTTACATTGTTGCTCCTAAAATAAAATATGGGCAAAATAGCAAAGTTGATATGACATAAATTAAGCACCTCGTACAGATGGAAATGTATTGACTCCGAGCTAATTCCTCCCACTATACCTGCCCTTGAGAGAAAATCCTTGTGTTAATTACAGCACCATGAAATATAAATGAAAATATAGCAATACTGCGCCTTATGGGGACAGCTACCCTATTTCATTGAGCTGTAATTAACACAAGACATGGATGACCATATAAACTACTTTACTCGACTGTAAAACTTTGAATTTCCCCATCGAGGTCAATGTAATGTGTTGCATCATGGGGGTCAGCCCTATGGTCCCACATCCCCAGATTTTATTTTCACTCAAAATTAGGGCCTATGTTCCCACATTTCTAAGATGCTTCTCAAAATGAGGGCCCATGTTCCCGGACGAACCTACTACTACCAGATGACAATTATAGATTGGGTGTAATTGGCTATAGATGCCAAGAGAAAGGGGGATACAATCAGATACAAATCTATCAACAAATTTGGGAACATGGGCTTGGTTTCAGTCATGGGTAAAATAACGAGGGCATACATACCCTCATCTCGCACATTGTTGTTTATATGCACTTCTTTTTATTACATTGAGTTCTCCACTGTAATATAATTAATGTGACCTGTATGTATATGCTAATACATGTTGTACCTCCCCTCCTGTTATGGAACCGAATGTCCAATGGGATCAATAAAGGAATATAATATTATCATGCGATTTGCAGTTTGTTCTGCTTTAGCCAACAAGAGATGCTAGTATAAATATCACAATTAAAGTGATGACTTTAGTATAACTTTCATGTTGAAATAATTAATTGATGGAATGTACTTTTCATGATTACGGTGGTGGCTCTTAAAAGAGCCTTTGGGTTATGAATGTAGGAAAACAAAGCAGATTTAAGCTCTCTCTCCACGGATGCGGCGGGCCAGCTGGATGTCTTTGGGCATGATGGTCACCCTCTTGGCGTGGATGGCGCACAGGTTGGTGTCCTCAAACAGACCGACCAGGTAAGCCTCACTGGCCTCCTGAAGAGCCATGATAGCAGAGCTCTGGAAGCGCAGGTCGGTCTTGAAGTCCTGGGCGATTTCTCTGACCAGGCGCTGGAAAGGCAACTTGCGGATCAGCAACTCGGTGGACTTCTGGTAACGACGGATCTCTCTCAGCGCCACGGTACCGGGCCTGTAACGATGTGGCTTCTTCACGCCGCCGGTAGCCGGTGCGCTCTTACGAGCAGCCTTGGTGGCGAGCTGCTTCCTTGGGGCTTTGCCACCGGTGGACTTACGAGCGGTCTGCTTAGTTCTAGCCATTACGAGAAACAATGTTTTCTTCTTCACTCCAACAAGAATAATACGCTGCTGTGCCGTAACTCTGGCCTTATATAACTAACGTGGAGGCGCAGCCGTTTCTGATTGGTCTCAGCTATGGGAGTTCGTTATTCCGCCTACATCTCACACGAGCATTGGAGGACTGGTCTTTTGGAAAAACCGCCAACAAAACGTCTTTCCTGATTGGGTGAGAAAACACCCAGAAAATAAAACGCGACTCTCCAACTCGCGGATTAATTTGAACTGAAAAAAAAACGATGGGTTTAATTGATTGATTGAAAAGTTTATTAACAGACTTTCGACCAGAGAAATACTTTCGTCTTGTTTACATCAGGGTCCCCCATTTTCAATTCATCATACTGGACAGTCATACTGGACAGCGGTATAAATATTATATATATATTAGAGCTGGGCATAGATTAAATTTTTTAATCTAGATTAATCTACCTGCAATCCTGGAATTAATCTAGATTAATCTAGATTAAAATGGCTCAAAAAAAAAAAAAGTGTCTGCCAAATGCATTCAAAATGTGTGTTCTACCCAAATAATGACCGGAGGAGGAGATTTATCCTCTCCTCTTCATCTGAGGAGTCACTAGCTGTTCTATCTCCTTGTTCAACAGCATGAACAGGTCTCTTCTTTTTGTAATTTCCAGTGTTTCTTTTAAAACCAGATTTATCGTAATTGTCTGTGCCCTTCCTTTGATGCCATTAACATTGTTACACTGATATTGACAGCTCTCTCCAGTGTCAAATCACTCTCTGTCAGTAGTTTCTTCTGTGCACCTTCATTTCTTAATCCACACACAAACCTGTCTCTCAATGTGTCTTTTAGTGAATCTCTGAATTCACAATGCTGCTGACTGGTTGCTCACACACAGACTGCTGCAGAAGCAGGTTTCTCAACAAATTCAGTGCAAGCTCAGTGTAACGGTTCCATGAATGAAGAGAACACTGAACAGCTACTACAGTCTCAGGTCCACATCCAAGAGAACACTGAACAGCTACTACAGTCTCAGGTCCACCTCCAAGAGAACAATGAACAGCTACTACAGTCTCAGGTCCACCTCCAAGAGAACACTGAACAGCTACTACAGTCTCAGGTCCACATCCAAGAGAACACCGAACAGCTACTACAGTCTCAGGTCCACATCCAAGAGAACACCGAACAGCTACTACAGTCTCAGGTCCACATCCAAGAGAACACTGAACAGCTACAGTCTCAGGTCCACATCCAAGAGAACACTGAACAGCTACTACAGTCTCAGGTCCACCTCCAAGAGAACACTGAACAGCTACTGTCTCAGGTCCACATCCAAGAGAACACTGAACAGCTACTACAGTCTCAGGCCCACCTCCAAGAGAACACTGAACAGCTACTACAGTCGGAGTACAGCTCAATACACACAATTGTTAAGGAGATGCAGACCAGAGAAAGACGTTTGTCTTGTTTACATCAGGGTCTCCCATTTTCATTTCATTCATATTGCTCCACATTGTCATCAAACGGTCCAATATTTCCAATAACCCAAGCCATTTCTGTTGTAAACACTCACGATAGTCCAGTCGATCCTTCCTTTAGTGTGTAAAGTGGATTTCCTCCTCTTGTAGATGTTTTCAAGTGCCGCCCGAGTCACGTGAGCTAACATGCTAACATCAGGGTCTCCCATTTTCATTTCATATTGCTCCAGATTGTCATCAAACGGTCCAATATTTCCAATAACCCAAGCCATTTCTGTTGTAAACACTCACGATAGTCCAGTCGATCCTTCCTTTAGTGTGTAAAGTGGATTTCCTCCTCTTGTAGATGTTTCCCAGTGCCACCCGAGTAACGTGAGCTAACATGCTAACTCGCGTCGTTAATAATGTAAACAAAGCTTGCAACGGACTTCTTTTTTCTTGCATTGTGCAGATTCAGACGTCCTCATCGCCGAATTGTGTTATATCCTGAGGACTTCTTAACCTCACCTGTATAACAATGATTACCGGACCACTACTTTAGTTTAACACATTATTCTGACTACAGCTCCGGTAGTGCAATCACTTCCTGGTACCACAGCTGGGAACTACGGCAAGTATTTAAGGACAATACAGACCCAACGTTGTGAAAAAGATTAACGGCGTCAATTATATTATCGCGCGATACTAGTCTCGCGATAACGCAGCACGTTAACGCCGTTAACGGCCCAGCTCTAATATATATACAGATTACAACATGCACAAACATAAATTGACCACAATGGCAGCAATTTGTGTATTACTGCAATTTTTGGGGCTCAACTCACTATCTGAAGCGGTGCGACTGATTGAGACCATTTTCTTTACCTGCCAATGTTGCTGGTCTCGATCACTAATCACATAAATAAATGGGTAGAACTACAAGTAGTGTTTTGTAGCTGTGCCCGTTTCATTTAAATCGTGGGGGTCCATAAAAGAGCCTTTTGTGAGAGACAATGTTCCACTTATTCTGTAGAATAATGGTTGCTTGTAGATATTTAATGTGAGGTAGTGGGGAACATAATATGTGCCAAATGTAGTGTCAGAGCGGCCATTTACGCACAAACATAAATGCACCATAATGATAGCAATTTATGTATTTCCACAATAAAGGACTCAACTCGTTGTGGTATCTACGTTAGTATAGGACCAACTGATCAAACCGGACTTTGATTAGTCCAATTAAGAACCTAGATCTGATCTAGCTTTTTTGTGGTATATTCTCTATTGTCTCGCGTTTGCTTTGTTGCCGTGCTGGTGCTGGAAGTAACTCGTGGAAATCAACAATCCCAAAAGTAATACTAAGTTATATACTTCGATAAGCCCCCTTCACTTCCACACACTAGATAAGAGTACAATATTGCTTTTCATGGAAGTGGTGGGTGGCTCTTAAAAGAGCCTTTTGTTGAATTAAAGACAACGTTCTGTTCAAACGCTTATCTCTTCTTGGGAGCTCCTCTCTTAGCTGCTTTTGGCTTGGCAGCCTTAGCTGGGGCCTTCTTGGGCGCAGCGGGCTTTTTCACCTTCTTTGGGCTCTTGGCCGCTACCTTCTTGGGACTCTTGGCTGCTACCTTCTTGGGACTCTTGGCTGCTACCTTCTTGGGACTCTTGGCTGCTACCTTCTTGACTTTCTTGGGAGACTTCTTGGCGGCAGCAGGCTTCTTAGTTGCCACCTTCGTGGGCTTTTTGGCCGCGACAGGTTTCTTGGCTGCTGGCTTCTTGGCTTTCGGAGCGGCTTTCTTTGCGGGCTTTTTGGCTTTAACCTCAGCCTTGTTGATCTTGAAAGAGCCGGAGGCTCCGGTACCTTTGACCTGGACCAGGGTTCCTTTCGTCACCAGACTCTTGATGGCCGTCTTCAGTAGGACATTTTTAACTAGAGAATTTTAAAAAGGAAATAGCCGGCACTCCAAATCAAATCAAATCAAATCAAATTTATTTATAGGGCCCGACAACACACGTTAATGTCCCCATGGGCCGTACAGGTCTTCTTTAAACAAGTCAAGAAGACAACATAACAATAAGTCAAGAACAGAACAAGAATACCATAGGGTCCAAACATTTTTTAGATGAATGCAAATAAATGAAAGAATGCAAGCACTCCCAGACATACCCCACGCGAAGGTAAGGAAAAACTCACTAAAACCTAACAATAGGGAAAAAAGCTCCACAGGCAATGTGGAGGAGAGAAACCTTAGAAGGGCCGTTCAAGGGGGGATCTCCCTTCTTAGATGTCGGTGATAGTAGTGTTGCAGACGGACAGTTGGTAAGCATGCACTCATGTGTGTGGTGAAACACAGATGAGTGCATGCAATAGCAACTGTACATTTTGAAAAATTAAAGATAGAGTTGATAGCGGATCTATTTGAAGCACAGGGGCGGCGCAAGAGGGTCACGTCCTCCCCGTCTTAGTCACGGGACATTCAACACTCCGGTCGTTGCTCAGGGACAGCCGGAGACAGGGGGAAGGGGGGGTGGCACAGAGAGGGTCGCGAACTCCCCGACATCATCGCGGGACATCCGGCACTCCGGTCACCACTACGAAACCTCCGAAGACAGGGGGGCACGCAGAGGGGGTCGCAATCTCCCGGCCTTCGTCACGGGACGTCCAACACTCCGGTCAACACTCCAGGACAGCAAGTCATAGGAAGACAGGGAGACGGGACAGGCGTTAGACAGCTCATGAGATTGTAGTAGGCGGACATAGCAATAGATACAAGTGGTAGGCATATATGTGAATGGAGTAGATATATGAAGTAAGCGTATTATGTGAATAGAATAGAAGTACTTAACCCAGCAATGAAACCGCGTTGACTGTTAATCTGTTAACAGTCTGTTAATCAGTTGACAGGACCACGGACAGACGGCGGTGAATAACTGATCCAATGCCTCGGAGGTGCATGTAGAGCAGTCACTACAAGCTTGGCCAAGACCCCGAGGCATCCATCACCTTGGTCAGCGCCAGGAGACGGGTACTCAGAGAGAAGGGGGAGGGAGAGGGGGGGGGGGAGAGGGGGGGGGGGGGGAAGAGTTAGAGAGTTCCCATGTTTGTGGTGCTGCAAAGGAGCAGACATGTAGTACCCTGTAGTGCCATGTAGTACCCCGTAGTGCCATGTAGTACCCTATAGTACCCCATAGTGCCATGTAGTACCCCGTAGTATCCTGTAGTACCCTGTAGTGCCATGTAGTACCCTGTGGTGCCATGTAGTACCCTGTAGTGCCATGTAGAGCTGTGTAAGCCATGTAGTACCCTGTAATGCCATGCAGTACCAAGTAGTACTCTGTGGTACCATGTAGTACCCTGTACCCTAACTAAACTACCCTATAGTAAACTACCCAGTGGTACCATGTAGTACCCTGTACCATAACTAAACTACACAGATTAATCTAAAGGTCAGTCCCCGACCAGGTGAGATCAAGGTAGGTTGAAGGAGAGAGAGAAAAGATGAGTCTTAAGCAGGGATTTAAAAGCTTCGACAGAGCAGGCGCCCCTGATGACGGCAGGTAATTTGTTCCACAGGTAGGGAGCGCGGTAGACAAAGGCTCTGTGGCCGGCGGATTTCTTTTTAACCCTAGGGGTCGATAGAAGCCCCGCATTTTGTGAGCGCAGAGCACGAGCGGGCGAGTATCGGGAGATGAGATCAGATAGATAGAGCGGTGCAAGCCCATTTAAAATTTTGTAGGTGAGGAGTAGCACTTTAAAGTCAGAGCGGGCTTGGATAGGAAGCCAATGTAGGGCGGACAACCCTCCATAACCACTTTGATGAACAGCGCGATCATGAGAATAATAATAGGAATAACTCTCTCATGACAGAGTGGATGGCTCTTAAAAGAGCCTTTGGGTTAATCTTCAGTGAACATCATAGTTTACTTGGAGCTAGTGTACTTGGTCACAGCCTTGGTTCCCTCAGACACAGCGTGCTTCGCCAGCTCACCGGGGAGCAGCAGACGCACAGCGGTCTGGATCTCCCTGGAGGTGATAGTGCGGCGCTTGTTGTAGAGAGCCAATTTCGAGGCTTCTCCAGCGATGCGCTCGAAGATGTCGTTAACGAAGGAGTTCATGATCCCCATGGCCTTGGAGGAAACGCCGGTGTCGGGATGAACCTGCTTCAGGACTTTGTAAATATAAATGGCATAACTCTCCTTCCTGGACTTTCTGCGCTTCTTGCCACCCTTTGCATTTGTCTTGGTGACGGCTTTCTTGGAGCCCTTCTTGGGCGCTGGCTTGGCTGGTTCAGGCATATTCGACGGCTTATCAGAATCGAATGATGACGGTTGCTTACGTTTCCTGCCTTATTTATAGGAGGTCGATGCAAATAATACTGCGTGGCTTCTACGATACGATTGGTTGGGCGTAAAAAGGGAATGATAAGACAATGTAAACATTGACAATATTTTGGTTTATTATTTGGCAGTGCTGGGAAAAGTATTGAGCAAAAGTCCAAATACACTAATAGAATAGTACTGCAAAAAGTCCTAAATTTTAAGTATTTCTCATTTAAATAGTTTCTAATCAAGTAAAAGTATACATACAAGTATTAAAGTATCCTAGACCTACACTATATATATATAATCAAAAGTAAAGATATTTGTTCAATAATAATGTGCTTAAGACTCTATATTGATCCAGTCTCCTGGTTGTACCACAACATCCAGGTCAACCAGCATGTTATAAACAGATGATTATGACTATTGATGTTTGTGCTGTCATGAACACAACTCCCCAATGTTAGCCTCCTCTCTCCATTGACTTCCATGGTGAAATTGAACACGGAAAAGTCACTGCAATTGCACTTAGTCAAGAAGGCAAATCAAAAACTATTTGTTTACACTAGCAAAGTCTCGCCATCAATGTTTCAAATACATATCTACATTTTTCTTTCAACAATATCTTACTGTCTCCCAATCTGGTCCCTCACAACAAAGGCCATTACAGAACCCATAGCAAGACTTTACAATAGCGCTTATACAATTCATGGTAAATGTCCACCCTGTACTCACCACTGAACTGCACTCTCACACTCCTCTGCTACAACTTTTCAGAACTACACAAAAAATCTAGCCACTAAATTATATTTTATGTTCAGAAATAACTCTTCCCCAACACTCACAGCTTTACTCCCAAGACACAATACAAGTCAAGAACACATCACCAGATCAATCTCACATGCACTCATTCCAGTACCGGCTTACAAAAATAACTATGGAATAAGATCATTTTTCCACACAAACACTAACATTTGGAACGAGATCCCATTCCACATCAGAGCAATAACCTCCATCTCACAATTTCAAACGTCTACAAACAGCATCTGATGTGTTTGCCTGTGTGCCCTCCCATAAAAGTGATTGTTGTTAACATGTATCTATGTCTATCTACCCTCTGTACAGCACTTTGGTTGACACGTGTCATGTTAAATGTGCTATATAAATAAATCTGATTGATTGATTGATAGAACACATCTGTAATCATTGATCTGACTCTTTCATATAGGTCTTAATCTGGTTGATACTGTCGATTTGTATTGACTGCTATGACTGTATGTTTGTCCTTGCTGTGCACAATGACTATAATGCAATGTCTTTGTCAGGATTATATGATTGTATGTAGTGCAACTGCCCATTTGTTTTGTATTTAAATTATTGTTGCATGTGCTGCAGAACAGGAACCTGTTGAAAAACTGTTTGTAACTGAGTCAGGACAGTTTAAATGTACATTGTGAAATGTCTCTTTTTTTTCTCCTGTATAAATAAAGTAAAATAATAAATAAAAAAAATATTAAATCGTATGTGAATTTACCTCAAAACTATTTAAATACCTTTAATTGTCCACATACAAACATACTCTTATTCTAAATTTGGAATGTAAGAGATGGTCTTGTCGCTATAGTCTTACATGTGAAGTGTTGATTAAAAATATATAATATATAAACTGTATGTTAGCAATGTACAATAACACTGTAGACACTGTATACACTGTTTTTGGACTATATTACACGTAAAACGTATGTGTTAACAATACCGACCAGGTATTAGTGCCTCGCAAAGTGCAGATATGAAGTTTTCCCCTTTTTTTATGCATTTAGGAGGTTTTGTTCTTCATCAACGATAAAGTTCTCTCCACGTTTGATATATTGGTCATTCAGACTGTAATTGTGATGGGGAATATGCTTATATTTTTGGTATCATAACCGATTAGGCCAACAATGACTTGTGTTAATTAAGCAATATCACAGCTATATTTATATTTCGGCCCTGCGTCGTGCTGACAGCCCTGTGATATAATAACAGCATGTCACGAAGTGAGCTATTACTTTTATAAAACGGTTACCAAGTAGCCTAATGTGAAAGTAAGATTTACACTTACATTTATTAATACATAAATGTTCAAAATAGAATTGACTTTGATTTACATTCATCTGTATGCTGCCATTTGTGAGGTTTACCAGAGTGGAGATATGCGAGAAGAAACCAAAGTATTCATGAATTCAAGGCATCACAGTATGAGTTGATATGCAAGTTATACTTTTTGGGTTAAGTTCTCATTCTCATTTAGCCTGTAGAGGGCAGAAGAGTTTCAGCCATGAGTTTGTTCTGCTTTACTCTCTTCTTGACACAGGGCTTTTATCGAATTACATTCCAAAACTCTGTTGTACTCCCCAAGATGTTATTTTATATTTTAGAACTCGAGGGATGATGATTATCAACCGATTTAGTCTAGTTCTAAATGTGCCATTTAGGAGTTATATACTCACAACTATAGTGAGGGCATGCATGTACTTTGTACACCAACTCATTGTATTACACTGATACAGGAATTAGATCACCATGTATTTGTCCCTTTAAAATAAATAATACACTAAAACCGCGTACACATTGAATAACTAAACGATGAGGCTTTGTTTAAAAATATAAAATATTAAAGAATGAGTTATATATACAATACACAATTGAATAAGGAATATACTTTCATAGTTATTGAGGTGGCTCTTAAAAGAGCCTTTTGGTAGTGAATATACGAGGAGTCTTATTTAAGCACGCTCTCCACGGATGCGGCGGGCCAGCTGGATGTCTTTGGGCATGATGGTCACCCTCTTGGCGTGGATCGCGCACAGGTTGGTGTCCTCAAACAGGCCGACCAGATAAGCCTCACTAGCCTCCTGAAGAGCCATGACAGCGGAACTCTGGAAGCGCAGATCGGTCTTGAAGTCCTGCGCGATTTCTCTCACCAGACCTGTCGCTAAACCACGCCCCCTTTGAAAACTCTGCGCTAAACCACGCCCCCTTTTGAAAACTCGGACAAACAAGCCGACCGTGAATGACTATGGCAGCGGGGGGACATCAAGTTCAATTGTCAGATTTACCACAGCAGGTAATAGACCTGTTTTTTAAAGATGACACAAATATTTCGTCTAGAAGCAGACAGAGAGGGTTACAATATGCAGTGGAAAAGTATGTTCATGAGATAAACATGTACAGAAAAGATACTATTAGAATCGAGGCTAAATGCTACCACTCGCAGCTGAAAAGTGAGAAACCCCACATGCTCTCTATCAATGTTGCGGATGACAACACCATCATGGAGCAGTGTTGTTCATGTATTGCAGGGTAAGTGATTTCTAACACATTATTACCTTAGACCTCAATGATTACTGCTATTGCTGATATATTTTAGTTTAATTTAGTGGTCCAACGCAGTATACCAGCTCTCTCTCACCCACCCGGTATACTGAGTGGATGGGGCAGGGCTAAAGTCAGGAAGACATTGGATTTACATGTCAAAACCACTGTAGGCCCGACAGCTGTGTCATCTATGTAATGTTAGTGATATTCAAGTAGCAGCTAGTACGAGCAGTGTTCTCAAACAGTATTTCTTTTCTCCCCTTCTCATTTCTGTTGAAATCATAGGGCACCAGGGTTTGATTGATTGATTGAAAACTTTATTAACAGATTGCAGAATGGGTACAATACAGTACAGCTCAATACACACAATTGTTAAGGGGATGCAGACCAGAGAAAGACTTTCGTCTTGTTTACATCAGGGTCCCCCATTTTCAATTCATCAGGTACTGTGCACATATCATGGACTCAACAACATGGCACCGATAAGAACCACCAGGGTTAAAAATCGCGCTGAGGCATGGATGCACACTGAAATACTGGCCGCTATGAAAACCAGAGACAAAAAATGCTCTGAACTTCATAAAAGTCAGACAAAGCTTTCCAAAAGCTCAAACAGTGAACTCCAAGCCCACGTGGTTGAACTAAAAATCCAAAGAAACAGACTAAGAAATGACGTAAACACCATGATCAGAACCGCAAAAAGAAATTTCATCAACGACAAAACTGAGGAAAACAAAAACAAACCCCGCGAACTTTGGAAATTACTCAATAATCAACTAGGCTGCAGTAAAAAACTTAAAACCAGATTCTCAAACATAAACATAAAGACGGACAACACGCTCATCACAGACAAGCTGGATGTAGCCAATTACTTAAACATCTTCTTCACAAACAGCCACAACACTGGTAAACAAACTACCCTCCCACTCAGGGCATTATGGGGTAGAACACATAGTAGCATACTACAAAAACCTAGGGGTCCACAAAGACGACTTCAAACTTGAAATGGTAACAACCGATGAGGTACTCAAAAAATTGAGCGCCCTCCAACCTAACAAGGCCACTGGCCATGACAACATCCCCTCCAAATTCCTCAGAGACGCAGCAGCCGCCATCACCCCAGTCATCACACACATAATAAACCTCTCTATAAGACAGGGGCACGTCCCCAAGGACTTCAAAATTGCGAGAGTGACCCCTCTACACAAAAAGGGCAGCAAATTAGACCCAGGCAACTACCGCCCTGTTTCTATTCTTACCTCCATCTCGAAAGTCATGGAGAAAATAGTCTACGAACAGGTCGAAAAGTACCTGGCGGAAAAAAACCTAATCTACGAATTCCAATCTGGCTTCAGAACGTCCCACTCCACTGACACATGCCTCCTCTATTTGAACGACCACATCAAACAAGAGGTGGACGCTGGCAAATACTGCGGCATGGTCATGCTGGACCTACAAAAGGCCTTCGACACTGTCAATCACTCCATTCTAATGGACAAGCTAAAAGCAATTGGTTTTGATAGCCTATCAGTGAGCTGGATGCAATCCTACCTGGAGGGGAGAGAACAGATGGTAGAGGTAAACGGTACTCTATCCCCCCCCCTCACAGTGAGCTGTGGTGTTCCACAAGGAAGCATACTAGGACCGCTACTCTTCCTAATTTATGCAAATGACATGTCGTCAGCCTGTGACTGCAACTTGTTCCTGTTTGCGGATGACTCAGCCCTGCTGGTCTCTGACAAGAACAAATTGCAGGTTGAAAAAACCCTCAGCACGGAACTAGGCAAAATCTGCATATGGCTCGCTGATAACAAACTATCATTACACATGGGCAAAACAGAGTCCATTCTCTTCGGTTCAAATAACAAACTCAGCAAGACCGACGGATTCTCAGTTACAGTGGGTGACAATATTGTCACAAGGAAAGACGAAATTACCTACCTGGGTTCCATCCTAGAGGCAAATCTTTCCTGTGACAAAATGGCATCCAATGTAATAAAAAAAGTCAACCAACGAACTAGATTCTTGTACCGGATCTCCTCTCTGGTAAACAAGAATACCCTGAAGACTCTGGCAGGAGCACTCATTCAAGGGTACTATGACTATGCGTGCACCTCATGGTACCAAAGCACCTCAAAGGCGCTTAAAACAAAATTACAAACATCACAAAACAAACTGGTCAGACTACTACTTGACCTGAACCCCAGAACCCACCTCACCCCTGCCCACTTTGCCAACCTAGGATGGCTTAGAGTAGACGACAGAGTACAGCAACTTGCAATGGGCCTGGTCTACAAGATACACTATACGACCGGGGTGCCCATGTACATGTCAAAATACTTCCCAAAGGTCAGTGAATACCACAACCACTACACCAGAGGAAGCTCAACAAATCATGTTAAACCCAGATTCGGCTCAAACAAGGGACTAAACACGTTTCGCAATTATGCCACAACAATGTGGAACGCCCTACCCAAAGCTGTAAAGGAATGTGAATCCCTGCCCACATTCAAAACCGCCCTTAAAGAGCACCTACGGGAGGCTGCAATTCGAAACTGGCCACCATAAATGCCCAAAACCCCCACCACCTCCTAATAGACAGTCTCCTCCCCACCGCATGTATATATTCCCTCCCCGCCGTATGTATATTTCCCTCCCACCCACCCACCCCCTCCTAATGTACAGTCCCCTCCCCATCATATGTATATACTCTGTCAGGATCTAGGGGTAACAGTACTGTATATTTGAATACCGCCTATGTCACAAATGTATCAGTACTAAATACCTATATGTCCCTATGCCATAAATGTCATGTATGTTGTGTATGTCATAAATGTCTATATGAATTGAAAATGGGGGACCCTGATGGAAACAAGACAAACGTCTTTCTCAGGTCTGCATCCCCTTAACAATTGTATGTATTGAGCCGTACTGTATTGTACCCATTCTGCAATCTGTTAAATAAAGTTTTCATTCATTCATTCATTCATCATTGGGCTCATGTACACCTTGGACATTTCTCATGCCCAAAATGATGACACCTCATGTACCAGTCGGCCACAGCAGTGGCATAAACCCAGAGGGAAGAAGATAGCAGGCCAGCCTATAACCTCTGCAGTCGTGGCAAAAGCCAAACTGAACCGCAAAAGGAGGCCAGTGATCCCTACCTACACTCCTAACAGGTAGTTTCAAAGCACAATAAAAACACATAGGTAATAAAGGCAAAATGATGCTGCTTCACAGTTTATTGAAAAAAATAATAGCAGGCACAACATCCGATACATTTCTAACACAGTTAACAGTAACATGTATCAAATCAAAATTTTACAAAGTCCTCTATTTACCGTTGGAAACTGTCCTTCTATGAAGTATTGAGAGTATTGAGATTAGAGACATCCATGCAGTGCTAGAGCACAGGGAGCAAGGACAGAATCGATCCAAATATTACTTACTGCGGCCCATAAGGTAAAATCAGTACTAGGTTGAACACTTGTAACTTGACACCAGAGAATTAACAAAAATCATGTTTTTTTATCTTTTCTTTTTCTGTTTACTGTTATATTTTTTAGTTGTTTCTAAATTGTATTTTCCCCTATTACTTTGTAACAGGATCAGAGGTTATCTAACAAACATAATTATGATTTATTTTTTAATTAATTGTATCCTATACATTTCCTAAAAAGTTGGTCACAAAAAAAAACAGTAACATGTATCTTTCTGCCTTTAGGAAAGAGTCAGGAATCAGTGAGGAAATATATGAGACACAGAGGAATGAGAGGCACACCTATAAGCTACATCGTTAACAAGACCCCTATACTGGTAGAAGTATGTGGAAAGGACTACCCCATTGGATGTGGTTTGAGCTATCAGGTAATGGTATTCTTGAGGATGCAAGGCTGGAAGTTAGACAGCATACTCACAACATACCAGATCTGGTTGATGTTTGTCAACCTTATGTTAGGGATCCTCTCTGACACAATTTTAAATTTCTTTATCTTTGATATAGCACGTTCAACATGAATCCTGTGTGCAGCCACTTTCTTTGTCAGGCAGACATCTGTAGAGGGCATCTGCCTTTTTCCTCTGACGAAGGGTGGGATGTTTATTTCAAGTCCAATTTCTTGTAGCTCATTTTCAATTAAAAATCCTTTATCTACCATAAGCCCATCCCCTTCCTGCAGATAGCCATGTTTAAGCAGATTTTTCATTAGCTCAATAAAGTTGCTCTGCCTAACTATTTCCTTGTCAGACATAGATCCAGTGAAAAGAGTTGAACAAAATATTACAGAACCTCGTGGATCACATGCTATGAGGGATTTCAATGTGTTTGCAGACTTGTAGGTTGAGTAACTTTGACTCTGCAATACAAGTGAAGTTGGGGTTTGAATTTTTAACTCTGTACAGTCTAATATTGCCATCGTTGTAGGAAATTCCTCTCTGTACTTTCCTGGCATTTGTGCCATTATTACGTCTCTGTGAGGCCACGCGGGTAGTTCCCCTAGAACTGTGAACATGTAGTCCACCCATGCGTTAAACAAAGTACCAACACTACGTTCATCAATCATAAATCTAAATGCCAAATCTTTTAAATCATGATTTTGTCTCAGTTTCATGAGAACAAGCAAGAGCTGCACACGCAGGGGCATTGTGTTAATTTGCCAATCAGTTCTGCTATATGTCAATGGGACTGAAGTTTGCTGTGCTGTTTCACTACTAGGTATACTAAACACAGTACATAGATTGTTGAATTCATCATAAGTGAATCCAGTGGAATATTTGAAATACGCTGGTACACGGCTGTGCTGCAAGACCTCTGGTGTTAATCTATTTGGTTCTTGATTCTGTCTCAGAACAGTATTTATACTAGTCAGTGATTCAATTTGTGCTTGTTGAGTTCTCAATCTTTCATCTCGCTCCTCTGGTCCACCTTCCATTGGGGGAGCCTGCTCCACAGGCCGGCGCTCCTCATCTGGAGGCTCCTCCACACCCTGACCTTCTTAGAGAAGAGAGAGGAGTAAGAGGGGAGGAGAGAGGGGTGATGGATAAGGGGAGGGATGAGGGGGAGAGGTGAATGAGGAGAGAAAGAAATTAGACAAATTATTTCTAATCCATTTCTTTTTTCTCTCGCTGCAGCTCCCACTGTTTCAGCGACCACAGACCAACCCAACAACATCCCTGCCTGTATCCTCTCAGTGTACCAAGACCATCCCCATGCCCCTCTCTCCAGACATAGGCATACCAACACCACAGCACATCCAGAGCTTTGATCTGGAGGAATCAAGACAACTACAACTGCAAACGACGGGACAGGCTGCATGTCCACTGTGGCACAAGGAGCGAGAGGGCAGGCTGACAGCATCAGAATTTGGCAAGATACTAAAGAGAAAGAAAATTTCAGATGCCTTCATACAGTCCACATATTACCCCAAGCCCTTCACTGCTACTGCAACAACCTATGGCTCTGCCAATGAGTCAAAAGCCAAGCAGCTGTACCAGGAGAAATTTCCAGATAGGCATGTTCATAACTCTGGCCTCCTCCTGCAACCAGATCTCCCCTTCCTTGGGGCAACACCAGATGCTATAATATGTGACAATGGTCAAACAGGCTTGCTTGAGGTGAAATGTCCCTTTGCAGCAAGGGACATGACGTAGCAGAGGCAGCCACAGCCATAAAAGATTTCTATGTGCGTAAAGACGGAGAAGCCATGCACATCTCAGAGAGGCACAACTGTTATTACCAAATTCAAGGGCAACTGCTACTTAGCGGACTCAACTTCTGTGACTTTGTACTTTTTACAAGAAGAGATATATATATTGAGAGAGTTCACAGAGATATTCAGTTCATCAATGACATGATTGTAAAGTTGCACACATTCCATGATGCTCACTTTAGTCCAAAAACATAAATCATACCTCTTTCATTGTCACTCATGTCCTGTGTTGGATTGACCTGTGTTGTCTCTGTGAGGGCAGTAACATCTCCAGCACACCTCATTCTGTGAAAAAACACAAAGCTGAGTATTAGCTAAGCATAGACAGATCGTTGTCCCTGTTGTTACTGGTTTCAAGTGGCACTTGATATAACTGTCCTTGTTGGTCATCATTTGATTCATTTCCACTGTTATGCACCTGGCTTGCGGTAACGTTACCGCACATACAGTTAGAAGATGTACTGAATGGAATAACAGTTACAAGATGTATTAATAACACAGTTAGATGTATTGATAAGACGGTTAGATGTATTGATAACAGAGCTATAACTTAACGTTATGATGCAGAAATATCTGCGGTATTGTACCTTTTTTTGGGTGAGGGTCTGTGTGTTTTCGGAGCAGACACGAGAGCCCGGATGGGATCTGGATTTTCCAGAGTTGGATTGACCTGTGTTGTCTCTGTGAGGGCAGTAACATCTCCAGCACACCTCATTCTGTGAAAAAACACAAAGCTGAGTATTAGCTAAGCATAGACAGATCGTTGTCCCTGTTGTTACTGGTTTCAAGTGGCACTATGGCATCAGAAGTGCATCGAGCATTCTTAGTGCATGTAGTAGTATTCATGTTTCAGTTCATTCATGTTTCAGTTTTTTCTTTTATAAAAAAAAAATCATTCATGCTCATTTGTGCATTAAAAACAATTATTTTCATCAACAAAGTGCATAGAGACATTACTCATCGTTCACCAGAGTTTCCTATATATCCTGTTGTTACTGGTTTCAAGTGGCACTATGGCATCTGAAGTGCATCAAGCATTCTTAGTGCATGTAGTAGTAGTATTCATGTTATTAGTATTCTGTTGTCTGTTAGCCAGTTCTTTATACTATCAATGGTGGTCACTACATTACATCTATAACTGTCCTTGTTGGTCATCATTTGATTCATTTCCACTGTTATGCACCTGGCTTGCGGTAACGTTACCGCACATACAGTTAGAAGATGTATTGATAACAGTTAGAACATGTATTGATAACAGTTAGAAGATGTATTGATAACTGTTAGTCTAGAAGATGTACAGTTAGAAGATGTATTGATAACAGTTAGAAGATGTATTGAATGGAATAACAGTTACAAGATGTATTAATAACACAGTTAGATGTATTGATAAGACGGTTAGATGTATTGATAACAGAGCTATAACTTAACGTTATGATGCAGAAATATCTGCTGTATTGTACCTTTTTTTGAGTGATGGTCTGTGTCTTTTCGGAGCAGACACGAGAGCCCGGATGGGATCTGGATTTTCCAGAGTTGGATTGACCTGTGTTGTCTCTGTGAGGGCAGTAACATCTCCAGCACACCTCATTCTTTGAAAAAACACAAAGCTCAGTATTAGCTAAGCATAGACAGATCGTTGTCCCTGTTGTTACTGGTTTCAAGTGGCACTATGGCATCTGAAGTGCATCAAGCATTCTTAGTGCATGTAGTAGTAGTATTCATGTTATTAGTATTCTGTTGTCTGTTAGCCAGTTCTTTATACTATCAATGGTGGTCACTACATTACATCTATAACTGTCCTTGTTGGTCATCATTTGATTCATTTCCACTGTTATGCACCTGGCTTGCGGTAACGTTACCGCACATACAGTTAGAAGATGTACTGAATGGAATAACAGTTACAAGATGTATTAATAACACAGTTAGATGTATTGATAAGACGGTTAGATGTATTGATAACAGAGCTATAACTTAACGTTATGATGCAGAAATATCTGCGGTATTGTACCTTTTTTTGGGTGAGGGTCTGTGTGTTTTCGGAGCAGACACGAGAGCCCGGATGGGATCTGGATATTCCAGAGTTGGCTTCCCATCTCTGAAGTGCTTTGGGGTGAAAAGACAGAAGCCAAAGTTAGCTAAAAACACCAGCTAACTAGCGAGGACGAGTAGAACGTTAGCTAGCTGCTAACGTTGGCTAACTGGGCTGGATACACGATAGCTAGTTACTTCGCAGTCAAAGTCAAACGTTAGCAAACTAATAGTTTGGTCTACGTTTCTAATACATGCCGTCAAATATTATGTCTTTATGAATTGACCTTACCTTTGAGCAAACATAAGTGTCCTTGGTAATGGTATTCACGTTCAGTTGTTTATGTGGTCGACGACACAAAACAATCCACCGCTTGCACTTGTGTAGTTTTCGGAAGGGCTTCGGAAAAGGTACAAAATATACTCCTCCATCCAGTCTTTCGGGGTACCTGGTGTCTGAATTACAGGTACCCCACGCACAGCGTTTCACCATCAGATATTTTGTAGATAATAACAAAAAACTGAACTCTTGACAGTGGTTGCGATCACGTCCGTCTGGTTTGATACAACCTAAAACCTAGGTTGACCGAGTTTTCAAACGGGGGCGTGGTTTAGCACCGAGTTTTCAAAGGGGGTGTGGTTTAGCGACAGGTCTATTTGCGGATCAGCAGTTCGGTGGACTTCTGATAACGACGGATCTCTCTCAGAGCCACGGTACCGGGCCTGTAACGATGGGGCTTCTTAACACCACCAGTTGCCGGGGCGCTTTTACGAGCAGCCTTGGTAGCAAGTTGCTTCCTAGGAGCTTTTCCTCCAGTGGATTTACGAGCAGTCTGCTTGGTTCTAGCCATTGTGCTACTACTTCAGTTAATTCTTTCTAAGATACAAGGGAAAAATGTAACACAATACTACAAAACATGGCTTTATATTGTCGGTTCAGTGGGGGCGCGTCTTATGCTGATTGGTCTATATCTGTGTCGCCGTTATCATTTCCTTTCCAACGCCTAAATCGCCGTCTATCATTGGTGGAAAGGTATATGAAAAGTCCGCCA
Source organism: Notolepis coatsorum (assembly GCF_963971535.1). Lineage (NCBI taxonomy): Eukaryota > Metazoa > Chordata > Actinopteri > Aulopiformes > Paralepididae > Notolepis > Notolepis coatsorum. The sequence goes on along the minus strand of NC_140166.1, from coordinate 227,323,254 downwards.
AAATGTAAACCCAACCTCCTCTCCGTCCGTCTCTGATTGGGTGATGATGATGCACAAAAGATATTTGACCAATAAGAATCAGCCTTGCACGAACGTTAGTGGGGAATAGAACCTAGATTAAACTCACAAACCGGTTTTATCATCTGGATAATCATAATATTCAAATGATGATGTGATGAACACATATTATGCAGGAATAGTGACATCGACGTCATCACATCTCTATACCTTGTTTATTAATTAAATCGTGTTAATTTCCGGGACATAATTTGAAAACAATGAAAGAGATTCAGTTAAAAACAGAAGGACATTCTAATTATATGACTGTGAACCACTTCTCCACTAGAAGTTAGCACAATTAAATAATGCATTATGATAATATTCTGGGTTCACTCTCTCCTCTGGTATCTCCACACCAGTTATGGAATTCTGGACTAAATCATATCCAATACATATTCTCAGATGTGGGTTCCTGGGACAACAAAAGGTGGTTCCTGGTCTATTTTAGTATCAATGAGGGTTTTTGACTAAAGCAATGCCGTTTTAGATTAGATTCAAATGTAGCCATTATAATACAGCACAACTAAAATGTTTGGCATCCAACAAGAGTAGTGCAATAGCGATATTTAATGAAATTATTACACAGGGTATAACATTATATACATGGTATTATGAATTGTATGATATATTAGATGTAGGTATAGAATTGTGCATTGTTCAAAGCGACTAACTAGTGACTATACCAAGATTATTCAGTAAGGTGATTTGTTGCTCCCAGGTGGAAATTGTAGGTGAAGACAGTACATTTAAATAGTCATAATAGGCATGGTTATAGATAGAAGTATTGCTTTCTCGGTAATATGTGGGTGGCTCTGAAAAGAGCCTTTGTGGAGTTTGTCGAAGAGGCTGAATAATTTACTTCTTGGCAGCCTTCTCAGTCTTCTTGGGCAGAAGGACAGCCTGGATGTTGGGCAGCACACCACCCTGGGCGATGGTCACTCCTCCCAGGAGTTTGTTGAGCTCCTCGTCGTTACGCACGGCGAGTTGCAGATGACGGGGGATGATACGACTCTTCTTGTTGTCACGGGCAGCGTTTCCAGCCAACTCCAAGATCTCAGCGGTCAGATATTCCAGCACAGCGGCCAGATAAACCGGGGCACCGGCTCCAACACGATGAGCATAGTTGCCTTTACGCAGCAGTCTGTGGACACGACCCACGGGGAACTGAAGCCCGGCGCGAGAGGAGCGAGTCTTGGCCTTAGCTCTGGCCTTTCCTCCAGTCTTGCCTCTTCCAGACATGTTTATTATTCTCTTACGTTAAACGAGTTAGAAAATGAATGCAGTGAGTTGGAGAGACCTCTTATAGTCAGTCAGACTTGTGTTTTCTCACCCAATCAGGGGAGATGTTTTGTTGGCGGTTTTTCCAAAAGACCAGTCCTCCAATAATCGTGTGAGATGTAGGCGGAGTAACGAACTCCCAGAGCTGAGACCAATCAGCAACGACTGCGCCTCCGCGTTAGTATGGCCAGAGTTTCGTCACACCAGCGTATTATTCTTGTTGAAGTGAAGACTAAAACGTAGTTTCTCATAATGGCCAGAACTAACTAACAGAACTGATCTAATAGTTATCGATTACACTGCTGACAAGTAATACATATGACCCTATGATTAAAAATAAATACAATCCGAACTATCATGTTTGCTCCTTGTCTGGACTCCATTTGGGTTAAGCCTGCACGCTTTCCCCATTTCCAAAATGGTTTCGTCAGTGTGGTCCGGTACTGTCCATGGTGCTGAAATAGGTTAGCGCCCTTTAGATTTCCAGTGCCTACAAGTAGCGAATCCACGCTTCCAAACAACATTTTTTATTTTATTTGTTCCTTTAGGGATTTACATACCTGTATACTATATCTGTACATATTCCTTTCCTACTCTTACTGGTTACCCTGCTTGCCAGTATGTACCATATTGTCTTTATAGCTGTATCACTGTACATATTAATACTAGAACTCTGTACAGTACATACATCTGCTTAGCACTATTACTCAGTTGTACTCATTTATATATTTTATAGTGAGTTTATTCACCTGTATAGCATATTACTATTGCATTTAACTGTTATATTTGCACTATAGTTTGATGCCTTCTTTACATTGTACTGTAATCGCATTGTATGATGTCAATAGATTTGAATCTAATATATTACTTACAAAGTGTTGTACGAATAATCTTGAGGCATATCAATTTAATTGTAATTGTTCACACGTGTTCAGGAAGCCCTGCCGTGAGATGAGACTAGTGTACTAGTCACTGAAACGTCTTTCACGTTCGTCTTCTCACTATTAAAATCACCATCAGTTATTTAGTTTTACATTATATGTACTTCCAATGCAGGAATTACCTAGCAACGTCAGGAACCGTAGGCATTGCATCAGTGACTAAATTAAATGCTAAAACAAATGCGTTGCTATGCCTGAGACAACTCAGTTTAATACTTTTAACTAATAAACATATGAAGTGTGCTCATTCAGCGATAAGGTGGGTGGCTCTGAAAAGAGCCTTTGGGTTTTGGATAGTTAAGAGTTGAATAGAAGTCTAGCCGCCGAAGCCGTACAGAGTGCGTCCCTGTCTCTTCAGAGCATAGACCACATCCATGGCGGTCACGGTCTTCCTCTTGGCGTGTTCGGTGTAGGTGACGGCATCACGAATCACATTCTCCAGGAAGACCTTGAGAACACCACGAGTCTCCTCGTAGATGAGACCGGAGATACGCTTCACTCCGCCACGACGAGCCAGACGACGGATAGCGGGTTTGGTGATTCCCTGGATGTTATCACGAAGCACTTTGCGGTGACGCTTAGCGCCCCCTTTACCAAGTCCCTTACCTCCCTTTCCTCTTCCACTCATTATAACGTATGTAAGAAAACAAACGAATAGCAACTGGCCAACCGCCTGCTTCTTTGAACCCTCTCTGAGGACGTGGTTGAGACCAAGAAGCGCGCAGGGACAAATGTGGAGGGAGGGTTTGAGGTTTACATCTGAAAATGTTTTGAGGAAGTGTTGTTTTCCCAATACAATACATCATCCTGAGAACCAGGGGAAAAGTGTTGTCACTTGTATTCTTTTTTAACAATAAGAATCATAAGAATATTTTGGAATTTTGTGGAAAATTGCATCCACATTCACATTGTCTTTTAACTGGCCAAAAGTGTGTGTGTGACAACGAAGAAAAGAAAACTTCTAATTTGATTCTTCTGAATTGTTCATGTAGCAGGCAGGCCCCTTTTCTGAAGTAGACCAGTGTTCCTCTGGGAACCGTGTCAGTCAAGTACATGACTGAATTACCACATATTCCCATCTGTGTCATTCTTCCATGTTTGCTCTGATTAAAAACCTCAGATCCCTACATTTGGTTTTGGCCCATGAAGCTGTCTTTATCAACTTCATGTGGCTCAGTGCATTGCTATACTGAGATATATTGTTTGTATAATTATGTGATATAAATGGATGCTTGTGCCTTGCTAGTGAAATATATTGTTTGTATGTGATATAAATGCATACTTGTGCGTTGCTACACTGAGATAGTCTCATGTATCTGCCATGACCGACTACCTTGTTGTTGTTGTCCTTACAGTATGCTATGCTGTAATTTGACCAGAACAAAGCTTCTTTGTGGGTAGTGTACTAATATTTCATAACTGTCCTTTCAGAAAGCACTGAGCACACTACAGGTATAGTTCAGACCTCCTTCTCGAGTGTTATACAGAGACAAATATATAAATAAGATGAAGAGGGTGGGGTATGCTATTGACCTAAATAATATACATCTGTATTTTAGATTAGTTCACTGGAAGAAGACGTATCATCCCCGGTCATCTGCAGCTGGCTGTGCGTAATGAAGAGGAACTAAACTAACTCCGGCGTGTTGACCAAGAAGACTAATTACTAATTACATGCAAACCGGTCTGAATACATGCAATTGTGCTTATGTACCGTTTCCATAAATGGGAAGAATGAATACTTAAAGTCTTTATGTTGACGAGGAAATGTGTTGTTTTGTAATCCATTGCAACTAATGCATCGTTCTGCCGTGGTTTGATTTGATCAGTCGGCTAGACTGAAAGTTTAGCAATATATTGTAACTATATATAACTTATAATTTTAGACAATAATTGTGATTCATATCATCCAGCCCTCCGGCTCATTGAAACAGTACCATAGCAGACATTACGCGGTAACAAATGCACCATGATGGCAGCAATTTATGCATTTCCACATGTATGGATGTGATATGCAGTCTGATCTATATTTTAATTAATCATTAATTAGCTTATGATTATATACAAATTGGCTTGGAAGGAGTGAGAATCAATGTTCCCAGTCTGGTTCAAATAACTACAGATCGAAAAATGAAATACATGTTTTGTATAATTAGAAGACCCCTTCCCCTCAATGTATACTATTACATTAGAATACATTGTTCCTTCATGGGAAAAGGTGGTTGGCTCTTAAAAGAGCCTTTTGATGTGAACAATGTTCTGCTTGGACGCTTACTTCTTCTTGGGAGCTGCTTTGGGCTTGGCAGCCTTCTTCGCTGGAGCCTTTTTGGGAGAAACAGGCTTTTTCGCCTTCTTTGGGCTCTTGGCTACTACCTTCTTGGGACTCTTGGCTACTACCTTCTTGGGACTCTTGGCTACTACCTTCTTGGGACTCTTGGCTACTACCTTCTTGGGACTCTTGGCTACTACCTTCTTGGGAGACTTCTTGGCTACTACCTTCTTGGGAGACTTCTTGGCTGCAAGAGCCTTCTTAGCTGCAACAGGCTTCTTAGGCTTTTTAGCGGTGACTGGTTTCTTGGCCGCTGGCTTCTTGGCTTTAACCTCACCCTTCTTGTTGATCTTGAAAGAGCCGGAGGCTCCGGTACCTTTGACCTGGACCAGGGTCCCCTTCGTCACCAGACTCTTGATGGCAGTCTTCACACGAGCCTTGTTCTTAACCACATCGTAGCCACCGGCAGCCAGAGCCTTCTTTACGGCAGCAAGAGACACGCCGCTCCTCTCTTTGGAAGCAGACACTGCCTCGACGACCAAGTCACTGACGCTGGGACCTGCTTTCGTGGGTCTGGGAGCTGCCTTCTTCTTGGCAGCCTTAACCGGAGCGGCGGGAGCTGGAGCTGGGGCGACTTCTGCCATCTTCTCTCGTTCTCTGCTGCGAAACAAAAGCTGAAGTAACTAGGAGGAGTAGGAGCGTCAACAGACTGATAGTGTGGCCGAGGCGGGGGGCTGGTCTTAAACACTGCATGAGAGCCATGTAGACTCAACCAGCCCGGTCCTCCTCTGTGCTGTCAAAATGAGATGCTTCCAGCTGCAGCCTCGGAGACCAGCGCTTACAAGCCCCCGCACATACAAGCCCGCACATAGCAACCCCTCGCTTCCATTGGCTGATTTTGGTCACGTGATTTTGGGTCACGTTGCACTGCGGGATTGATTGATTGATTGATTGATTGAAAACTTTATTAACAGATTGCCGTATGATTTGGGTCACGTTGCACTGCGGGATTGATTGATTGATTGATTGATTGATTCATTGATTCATTGATTCATTGATTGATTGATTGAAAACTTTATTAACAGATTGATTGATTGATTGAAAACTTTATTAACAGATTGCCGAATGGGTACACGTGACCACAGGCCCTGATTGATTGATTGAAAACTTTATTAACAGATTGTAGAATGGGTACACGTGACCTGACCGATTGATTGATTGATTGATTGATTGATTGATTGAAAACTTTATTAACAGATTGCAGAATGGGTACAGTGACCGATTGATTGATTGATTGATTGATTGATTGATTGATTGATTGATTGATTGAAAACTTTATTAACAGATTGCAGAATGCAGTACAGCTCAATACACACAATTGTTAAGGGGATGCAGACCATGCAGTACTGTTACATTTGTGACATACAGTAAATATATACAAGGGGGAGGGAACTGTACATTTATGATGAATTGAAAATGGGGGACCCTGATGTAAACAAGACGGAAGTCTTTCTCTGGTCTGCATCCCCTTAACAATTGTGTGTATTGAGCTGTACTGCAGATATATTTCAATTGCCTTACTTATTTACATAAGTATTATAGGCCTACAGCAGTATTGTACAGACAGTCTGTGTGAAGTCTGTGTGGTTCTCCAGCTGCACAAAGGCAGAGCAAGAGGCTCTACAGAGGGTGGTGATGATAAAGCCATGATAAAGACCTTCAATCAGCTGAAGGGGAATCCCTCCAAGCTGCTGTCAGCGCTACACACCTTCGGCCGCTCTGGTATCAGCCATGCATCAAAACGTGCACACGCACTCAGGCGAGTCGCTAACCGTGCTGGGCCAAGTATAGCGGCTCAACCCACCTCTGTTGCCCGTCGTAAAATGAAGCTCGGGGGTCGACGACGGCTCGCTGCGGGGAGGCCGAAGAAAAGTGTGGTGAGCACAGACCATCGCTATAGTTTCCCAACAGGAGTAAAGTCTGGAACGCACCACAGCCTGTCACAAGCAGTAGAGATGTGTCGTAGCAATCCGAAGTGACATTGACCACCAATAAAGACCCAGTGCCTCATCCGTAGCTAATATTGCACTACCACAGGACCTAGCATGTCCTACCATGCTCTGTAAATAACTTATGTACATATACCGATATGCCCTACTCTGTTTACTTGTTTTATTGCACAATGTCGTTCTATTGGATTCTATTATATGTTATTACTATTGTATTATGCACATCTTTGCGGGCACGACCACCCGCATTTAATTTTTTTTTTTTTTTTTGATATTTTTTGCACAAATCTCTCCAATATTCAAAACATCTCTTTCCACATCACCATATGCAACTTCCAAGATTTGCCTTTTTCTTTTTTGTAAGAACATACAAAACATGTAAAGGACTCATACAAATACATTAACAACTCAAGTTCAAGTTCAAGTTCTTTAATAGTTGTCATACAGAAGTACAGAATACTTTCATACAAAATGCTTCTTACTGTTACGCTCCAGAGACTGTGCTAGACAAGATAGTATCAAATAACATAATAACATAATATAGCATGAATTTAGAAGAAGAAAATGAGGTCACAGTGTTCGGTAAGCGTCCCAGACACATGTAGGTGTGCATGATAGCATGCATGCATGTGTGTCTCCAACATATGTATGTGGGTACGTGTATTGATTGATTGATTGATTGAATTGATTGATTGATTGATTGAAAAGTTTATTAACAGATTGCAGAATGGGTACAACTGACATGGAAAATAAAAAATACTTACGAAAAAAAGAAAAATACTATACTATACATTGTGCGTATACATCCCTGATATATATACTTTGCATGTAGACCGATCTACCTGCGAGCAGGTATGTGCTGCATCCTCTATCGGGATGCCACCCTTCTCCATATTGCATGTGAGAGAAAGCGTCCCAGACACATGTAGGTGTGCATGATAGCATGCATGCATGTGTGTCTCCAACATATGTATGTGGGTACGTGTATTGATTGATTGATTGAATTGATTGATTGATTGAAAAGTTTATTAACAGATTGCAGAATGGGTACAGTACAGTACATCTCAATACATACAATTGTTAAGGGGATGCAGACCAGAGAAAGACTTTCATCTTGTTTACATCAGGGTCCCCCATTTTCAATTCATCATAACATATATGACATACATGACATACAGATAGACAGTACTGCTACATCTATACATTTATGACATATCAGATTTGCAAATACAGTACTGTTTGTGATACAAAAGTGTCCAGAAAAGGAGTGTATATACATTTGGCGTAGAAACTGTACATTGGAGGAGGTTGGTGGGGTGGGGTTGGGTGGGTTGGGTGAGGGCTGTGTACGTAAGCATGTGTACATGCCTCACATGTGTGTGTGTGTGCATCTTCCAGGTATGCGACTGTACTCCTATCTCTTGTGTGTGTCTCGTATCCATGTGTGCCTCCGCCCCCTATGTGAGTGTATATCTCAGGTGTGCATATATATGTGCGTCTCAGCTACGTATGTGTGTGTCTCCTATGTACATGTATATCCCCCATATGTGTCAGTGAGAGCCTATACCTCAACTATGTGTATATGTAGGTGTGTGTATGCCTATTTCCTATAAGTGAGTATGTGCATGTATGTGTGCCCCTGACATGTATAACTTAGCCTTGTGCATATGAGTGTGTGTAAACCTATTATGTACACATACGAATATGTGTATCCTAGATACTTGTATGCGGCTAAACATGCACATATGAGAGTGTGATAGAGACAGTGACCATTCCATAGATATACCATCCGGACATAAAATCCATGTACATACATATATAACACATTATAAAGTACAAGTACCATCAGATCAGATCCCCTTTTTCATATTCATCCTTGATATCATTGTAACCCCACCTTAATCATTTGTCCCCAGACCGTTCAGTCAGGTGTAGAAAACTGTCCCATAAACGTGTATGCAAATAAACAACTTGTGACAAATAAAACTCTTGACTTGACCACCAGCCTCTCTATCTAAATGTTATATTGTTAACTGTCTAGTTAGGCATTAACTGTGTTAATCTAAATGTTATATTGTTAACTGTCTAGTTAAGGCATTAACTGGGTTAATTAATCTAAATGTTATATTGTTAACTGTCTAGTTAAGGCATTAACTGGGTTAAGTGGGGAGTGCGTCATGGTACAGTTTCAGTAAGTGGGGAGTGTAAACAAGTTGAACGCGTCACGTGAAATAACGTTACGTGAATAAACATATAACGTTACAATGTACAGTTTCTGACAGCTGGCTGTGTTGTGAAATGTGCATAACGTTATGAATAAACCGCGAAGTCACGCGAAATAACGTTATAAACGCGAATCTGGTAGTATATTTATTTGTATCTTCTTGAGATGATAACATTAACATCCGCATTTTACCGCATGGCGAGCTAAACCAATCAGAGAGGGGCTTCGCTCAACCAATCAAAGAGGGGGCTGCAGAAATGGAGCCCAACCAATCAGAGAGGCGTCTGCAGAACTTCAGCCATTGGGTGGGACCCAAATCACGTGACCAAAATCAGCCAATGGAAGCGAGGGGTTGCTATGTGCGGGCTTGTATGTGCGGGGGCTTGTAAGCGCTGGTCTCCGGAGCTGCAGCTGCATACTATTGGTCAAAATGCTCTGTCGCTTGTGTTTTCTCTTCGCATAAAATAGTTAAAATACACAACTATGAATATTGCAGAAATCTAACGCCAAATGTCCCAGCTAGTAGACACATGTCCCGTCAGACTCACACTATTTGGAGATGCGTGGTTAATTTGTGGACGCTCCAAAACAATAATGTGTGCCGTCACCACTGTTGTGCAGTTACTTTTTTCTGGTATTTATCTCTTACAATTCTTTAGAGTAAATTAGAATCCGACAAAATCTCGTTTTCCAGCGATCCGAGCTACCTGACAAGGGACTGAAAGAAAGATGAGTCATCTGGGGTGACGCGTTTTGTTTTAAATGGGTGACTTTTCGGTGTTGGTAAACACAGTCTTTTGTTGGTGGTGGCCTGTAGTGTGGGTGACCTCGACTTCGTTTGAGTAAGTGGAAGGTTTAATGTGGCCTATATATGGATAAAAAAACTGAAATTAGTCCTACCTTTATGAGTATGTACCGTATACAAGAAACATAGCTACATTTAGCTTTTTGTTTACAATACAGGCTTTAAGACACAACTGAAACAACACCTAACAGCCCTACGCCTGCACATTATGTACATGTAGACACACACATACCCATAGTTACCTTTATTTTTACTTTATTGTATTTTTAGTGACAGGAATATTAGTAGCCTATCAAATAGGTGGTAAGAGTATATGGTTTCTCACTGCTTGTGAATTGAGTGCATATTTAATATATAGTGTTATGTAATGTATATTGTACTATGTATGATTCCATTATGATTAGGAATGCGGTATCATTTAATATGTTTGATAGAAAGCATATTGTCACTTTCTGATTTTTAATTCCACTTGGTTGCTTGTCTGAACATGTCTTATCTGTAACATGTGTTATGTGTGGATCTCCTCTCTGGTAAACTCTGGATCTCCTCTCTGGTAAACAAGAATACCCTGAAGACTCTAGCAGGAGCACTCATTCAAGGGTACTACGACTATGCTTGCACCTCATGGTACCAAAGCACCTCAAAGGCACTAAAAAACAAATTACAAACATCTCAAAACAAGCTAGTCAGACTACTGCTTGACCTGACTCCTAGAACCCACCTCACCCCTGCCCACTTTGACAACCTAGGATGGCTTAGAGTAGACGACAGAGTACAGCAACTTGCAATGGGCCTGGTCTACAAGATACACTACGCGACCAAGGTACCCATGTACATGTCAAAATACTTCCCAAAGGTCAGTGAATACCACGATCACAACACCAGAGGGAGCTCCACAAATCATGTAAAACCCAGATTCGGCTCAAACAAGGGACTAAACACGTTTCGCAATTATGCCACATCAATGTGGAACGCCCTACCTAAAGCTGTAAAGGAATGTGAATCACTACCCACTTTCAAAAACACTCTCAAAAAACACCTACGTGAGACTGCAATTCGAAACTGGCCCCTACAAATGTCCTAACCTAGTTGTACAGTAAATGACCAAGTAAGGCTTTGTCAGTATTCCAATGTACAGTGTAAAATGTGTGTGTGTCCCCTACCCAACCCCCCCCCCCCCCCCCCACCTCCAATGGACAGCCCTCACCCACCCACCCAACCCCACCCCACCCCACCCACCCAACCTCCTCCAATGTACAGTTTCTATGCCAAATGTATATACACTCTTTTTCTGGACACTTTTGTATCACAAACAGTACTGTATTTGCAAATCTGATATGTCATAAATGTATAGATGTAGCAGTACTGTCTATCTGTATGTCATATATGTTATGATGAATTGAAAATGGGGGACCCTGATGTAAACAAGACGAAAGTCTTTCTCTGGTCTGCATCCCCTTAACAATTGTATGTACTGAGCTGTATCCTGACATTCCTATGATAAAAAATTACACCATGTACCATTGATGTCATGGTTTTAAAATGGACTATACCATGTTATTAATGGTTCCATTACATTTACTATGGCTGTACCATGGCTGTCACGCACTGCTGGAGGAGGGTGCCATGATCTTTGATGAGCTGCATCTCACACCAGAGCAGGTAAGAAATGAGAATGGCTCGTTAAAACAAGAATGTCACAATCCCAATATATAAACATCACCAAATTCATTAAGAATAGCTTAATTCCTTTGTGATAATTACAGCTGTTTTGATAGTTGAATTATTTTTTTAGTGTTTGTTAGTTGAGGAGAAGACCCGGGAACAGAGAAAGTCGAGGATGTGGTTTGATCAGAGAGCAGGAAGAGTTACTGCATCGTCGTTCCATGAGGCAGCCAGGACAAAGAATATATATATATAAGTTTAAGCAATACGAAATCATGCCTTTTTTTCACTACTTTATCATGAATAAATAAAATTGAGAACTGGATTGAGAAACTATATATTAGGTGGGGAAAACAAAATGTTAACATTCTAATTACAGTATGTTTGGGATAATGTAAAGAGAGCCATACCCTGTTGGTGTTTATTTTGCAATAATGAACATCTCTTCGAATTATTCAGTTTATTACACTTACTTATGAAAACAATAATTAAACACAAGGCTTAATGATGAAAAATTAATAAATAAATAAATTGCACCACAGTCCGGTGTTCTCAGGTTAGAACCTCACTGTTTTGTTTAGGTCCTAGTCTGGAGTTGTTCTCAAATGTTCAAAATAACATGGCTCACTTTTGCATTATCTTCATCAGATGGGGTCTAGAAAACGAGGACACTGCCAGAGAGTCGTACCTGATGACGATCAGGGGCGTTTTTAGGGTTAGAAAACATTGGGGGCTTCAGCCCACACATATGAGCCAATTGGTTAAACACAGCCATCAGATGCACAAACACACCATTGCTTAATTGTAGATACACCAATCAGGTTTAAGCACTATAAAAATGCAGCAGGTGAGTTCACCTGTCTTCAACCAAAATGGAAGGAGAGTGAAGTACTGTGTACACAGAGAACGTGAAAATATACAATACATCCACCAGACTGATGAAAATATACATTTTCTCCCATTTTCCCAAATCAGTCAACATGGAGAATCACAACAAAAAATTATCTTGCCAGATCCAGCTAGGCAAAGAGATAATGTCTAGTATTTTCTGTTTACATTTTTTATTTTTTTTTACTGTAATTGTAACCTGTACTGGATACAGTATTTTATGTTTGTCTGATATTTGCTGAGCTTACAGTGTTATGCACATAGTAGCATGACAACTGGGACATGTATTGTTGTGATTCTCCATGTTGAAATGTTGACTGATTTGGTTATATGGAGAGAACATTTATATTTTCATCAGTCTGCATCATTGATTTGGGTATATGGAGAGAAAATGTAATTTTTTTCATCAGTCTGCATCATTGATTTGGGTATATGTAGATACATAAATTATATTTTCATCACAGCATTGGTCTTGTGTAGTGTTTGGTGAATTTATTGTATATTTGCACATTCTCTGCGTACTTCACTTACAGTACTCTAATCACTGAGAAGTAGAATTGCTAAATGTGTTTTAGGTTAAGCACAGCAGTGTGTGTAACTGGTTCAAACAGAATTAAGTCATATGAAACGTCATAGGAATGCCAGGATACATTTTTGTAAGCGATGTTTTCTGATGATGCTGAGTTGAGCCGATGGTTTCCTCTTGTTTGGGTTACTAAACAGATGACACCAACATTTACACAGGACTGGGTCTCACCATGGGCCATGTGTATATAAACCAATGCCCCACTATGGTATAGGTAGTAGAAACATGGTATGTTTCATTCCTTGAACCATTTATTCAGAATGTATACCAACATGTACTACACCAATAGACACTAACAATAGAGGCCTTGCATGGACTGTTTGTGTACTTCTTTCTTATTGATTGATTGATTGAAAACTTTATTAACAGATTGCAGAATGGGTACAGTACAGTACAGCTCAATACATACAATTGTTAAGGGGATGCAGACCAGAGAAAGACTTTCGTCTTGTTTACATCAGGGTCCCCCATTTTCAATTCATCGTAACATATATGACATACAGATAGACAGTACTGCTACATCTATACATGTATGACATACCAGATTTGCAAATACAGTACTGTTTGTGATACGAAAAGAGTCCAGAAAAGAAGTATATACATTTGACGTAGAAACTGTACATTGGAGGAGGTTGGGTAGGTGGGGGGGGTACTTACAGTATGATTTTATTATGATCCCCATTAGCTGATGCAAAACATCAGCTACTCTTCCTGGGGTCCACAGATAAGACATTTTCAGACAAGCAACCAAGTGGAATTAAAAATCAGAAAGTGACAATATACTTTCTATCAAACATATTACATGATACCGCATTCCTAAACATAATGGAATCATACATAGTACAATATACATTACATAACACTATATATTAATATGCACTCAATTCACAAGCAGTGAGAAACCATATACTCTTACCACCTATTTGTATAGGCTACTAATATTCCTGTCACTAAAAATACAATAAAATAAAAGTAACTATGGGTATGTGTCTTCATTTACATAATGTGCAGGCGTAGGGCTGTTAGATGTTGTTTCAGTTGTCTTTTAAAGCCTGTATTGTAAACAAAAAGCTATGTTTCCTTTATACGGTATGACACGTTTTTTACATACTCATAAAATATATATATATATAATGTTAAAGGGGCTATGCACTGCTATTCCTAGCACTATTTGGGCAACTTTACACAATTCCTGTTAGTCTATTGAAGACATTTGTAATTTTTTTTTCAAAAAAATGAATTGTTTTATATTTCTAATCAAGTACTCGAAACCATCATTTTTCAGCCTCGAGAAATCAGGCTGTTATGGCCTGGCTCCGCCCATAAGCACTTTGAGTGACAGTCAGACCACAGTCTGCACTGGTAGAGGGAGGGAGGGAGGGGGGGGGGAAAGAGAGAGAGTTCAGTTCAGTTCAGAGTTTTTATTTGCCACATGGAATAATACAATCATAGTTTCTTCATTAAAAAATCATAAATAGTCATTCCATGGACAAAAGGAGCAGGAAGAAGAATAAATCTTATAGTTATATAGTTACCTGCCCCTTATTCCTAAACTAACATGTATTTTCTTAATGGTCGGCGTATAACCTTATTTACACAAATAATCATTTATACCATGAGAGAGAGAGAGAGAGAGAGAGAGAGAGAGAGAGAGAGAGAGAGAGAGAGAGAGAGAGAGAGAGAGAGAGAGAGAGAGAAGCCCCTCCCTCTCTCTTCCTTTTTTTCTTTCTATCACTCTCCCGTTCGGAGGTGTGTGTCGCGCGGACCTCCGTGCGGCAGGTCCTCCCCCCCCCCCCCCCAAGTGCCCCCTCTCTCTCCCTCCCTCCCTCTCTCTTCCTTTTTTTCTTTCTATCACTCTCCCGTTCGGAGGTGTGTGTCGCGCGGACCTCCGTGCGGCAGGTCCCCCCCCCCCCCAAGTGCCCCCTCTCTCTCCCTCCCTCCTTCTCTCTTCCTTTCTCTCGGCTCCCTCTCGGCTCTCTCTTCCTCTCGGCCCCGCAGCCCCACTCGCTGTCTAGTCTAGGTAGAATGGGGGCGGGCATTAGCTCCAACCACAGAGCCAATCGCATCACTGTGTCTATCCACAGCGCCCAGTGACGTGCTCAGGGACTTCAAATCAAAATGACCCGATTTACTAGAGGCACAGAGGGGTTGGGCTGAAACAGAGCAATTCGCCAATATGGTATTTAGACCCTAAAACACATTGATACGAACTCCTATTACTATAATACAATGCTAGAGACTGAAAAATGACATTTATAATGCATGGGACCTTTAAATGTTTTTAAAAAAATATACAAGTGACAACACTTTTTCCCCTGGGTCTCAGGATGATGTATTGTATTGGGGAAACAACACTTCAGATGTAAACCTCAAACCCTCCCTCCACATTTGTCCCTGCGCGCCTCCTGGTCTCAACCACGTCTTCAGGGAGGGTTCAAAGAAGCAGGCGGTTGGCCAGTTGCTACATTCGTTTTTTTCTTACATACGTTACAATGAGTGGAAGAGGAAAGGGAGGTAAGGGACTTGGTAAAGGGGGCGCTAAGCGTCACCGCAAAGTGCTTCGTGATAACATCCAGGGAATCACCAAACCCGCTATCCGTCGTCTGGCTCGTCGTGGCGGAGTGAAGCGTATCTCCGGTCTCATCTACGAGGAGACTCGTGGTGTTCTCAAGGTCTTCCTGGAGAATGTGATCCGTGATGCCGTCACCTACACCGAACACGCCAAGAGAAAGACTGTGACCGCCATGGATGTGGTCTATGCTCTGAAGAGACAGGGACGCACTCTGTACGGCTTCGGCGGCTAGACTTCTATTCAACTCTTAACTATCAAACCCAAAGGCTCTTTTCAGAGCCACCCACCGTATCACTGAATGAGCACACTTCATATGTTTATTAGTGAAAAGTATTAAACTGAGTTGTCTGAAGCTTATCACAATTAGTTGATGATCATGTTCTGAGCTGTTTTCTAAGCTGTGTTGTGTTCTGAGCTGTGTTCTGAGCTTATATAGTGCTTTTACTATTATATTTCTCTCTCCTCTGGTCAGGGGCATTGCCGGGTCTGTGCAGCGATAACACTGTATATTGACTGTAGAACGGGAGCTCTCTCTCGCTCTTGCTATATGTTGACTGTATCATGCCCAGCCTCGGGCAGCGCTATTATTTAAGAATATGTTGACTGTAAGTATATAAAAAATATATATATATATATACTTTTTTTTTTTTTTTGTACCTTTAGGGGGGGGCTCACGTTTAAATCTCGCACAGGGCCTCGCATTTCTCCCAGGCGGCCCTGCCTGCAGGTCCTATACAACAAGAGGTGCAAATCCAGAGCCTGCAGAATAATGAAAGACCCTCACCACCCCAACAACAGCCTGTTCAAGCTGCTGCGGTCAGGCAAACGCCTGCGAACACCAGCAACTATGACAGAGAGACTTCAGCTCAGCTTCTTCCCCCAGGCCATCAGAGCCTTGAACACTGAACTCTACACACAAGCACACACACAACACACACACACTGTACACGCTCACACACTAGCAGCCACTTTAACATGAGCACACACACACTCATGCTGCACACGCTCACACTTATGGTCACTTTACAAAAGGAAAGGTCACTTTAAGAATAGTATAACTTGAGATTGTATAATATAGCATTGTATAGCAGTGTACATAAAGACCCTGTGCCTCATCCGTAGCTAACAGTGTATTGCACTACCACAGGACCTAGCATGTCCTACCATGCTCTGTAAATAACTCATGTACATATACCGATATGCCCTACTTTGATTACTTGTATTATTGCACAATGTCGTTCTATTGGATTCTTATTATATTATTATTGTATTATGCACAATCGTTGCGGGCAAGACCCCCACATTTCATTGTATACTTGTATGCCGTGACAAATAAAACTCTTGACTTGACTTGACTTTCCCGGTTTCCAAAATGATTTTGTCAGTGTGGTCCGGTACTGTCTATGGTGCTGAGCGGTGCCTACAAGTAGTTCAAGTTTGCTTTTATTTGTCTTGTATAAAGTACATGTACATTACAGTAAAATGCTTGGTTCTGTATGAGCCCATGGGAATGTGCTCCATACAGTAAAATAAAAAATCTACTATATTATCTATGATCTACCATCAACAAGTGCCAGAGTCTGACTGACATCATATATCAGGTTTGACATAATTATGTATTTATTGTGTACGATGGTCACTTTTTGATTGATTGTATGGTTGTTACTGTTAACTCTCAGTGTGTGTAGCCAGAAGTTATAGATGCTATTAAATAGTGCAGTTAAAGGCCCATAGCAAACAGCTGCTGCAACTAGAGGCTCTCAACCCTGCTCTTACACACTGCTTTAACCCCTAAACCCTATAACCATGTTCCGTTTCCTGTGTCTGTGCACCAGGATCTAACCCCAACACTCAACCCTTGACCTTTAACCTAACCAAAAACCTCAATTTCACTTCCAAAATCAGTTAAGCCTAACTTCAAACTTCTCCAATTTGAAAATATATTGGAGGCTCTTGTTCCACCTACTAGAGCACTTACTCCATCTGGTGTCGAAACCCAATATGCAGCATGCTAGAAATTGTCCAGGAAAAACAGAATACATAAGGAATGTGCTTATTTATGTCACCTGAACTTGGTTGATCATTGGGATAACTCTCAAAACTAAGTGGGTATGCCGATTGCTGACACTTTGTATGTATTTCTCATATATTTAGTTTTATAGAATTTAGAATTACACCCCCACCCTTTGTGAATATGACAGGAACCAGGAAAAACAAATGCATAAAGGGATATGCGTTTAGTCATTAGTGACCAGAGCATGGTTGATCATTGGGATAAGTCTCTCAAAACAAAGTGGGTGGCTCTGAAAAGAGCCTTTGGGTGAATACGGGTTAGATGGACAGGGAAGTTTACTTGGAGCTGGTGTACTTGGTCACAGCCTTGGTTCCCTCGGACACTGCGTGCTTGGCCAGTTCACCGGGGAGCAGCAGGCGGACGGCGGTCTGGATCTCCCTGGAAGTGATGGTCCTACGCTTGTTGTAGAGAGCCAGTTTAGAGGCTTCACCGGCGATGCGCTCAAAGATGTCGTTAACGAAGGAGTTCATGATCCCCATGGCCTTGGAAGAAACGCCTGTGTCAGGATGGACCTGCTTCAGGACCTTGTAAATATAAATGGCATAACTCTCCTTCCTGGACTTTCTGCGCTTCTTGCCCCCCTTGGCGGTTGTCTTGGTGACGGCTTTCTTGGAGCCCTTCTTGGGCGCTGGCTTGGCTGGCTCAGGCATGATGATGATCAGTCGGGACTAAACAGCAATGAATGTGGAAAACAGAAGCGCACTGCTGCCTCTTTATAGGCCAAATTATGCAAATACAGCTGCCTGGCTTCTTGTATACGATTGGTTGAGAGGCTTTGTCGCACATTTCCCGCTCACAGGAAACTATTTGCGCGCAAAGCCATGATAACCCAATTATTATTTTAGCAAAACTCCATAGCCACACTTGATATTAAGCCAAACAATAATCGACATGAAACTGCATTTTTCCAAGACAATGCTCTCTGGGTGACATCTGTCACTGCTTTGACTTACAAATATATATATATATATATATATATATATATATATATATATATATATATATATATATACACAGACACACATTCATACATATACACGTCTGTACATACCTGCATATAATCCTTTTTACATGTATTTGGCATATTTTTTTGTAATTTAATTAATTTGCTGTAATCTATATATATATATATATAACCCTTACTATTTATACCGCTGTCCAGTATGACTTACTACACATATAGTTTTTTTCAGTCAAAATTAATCATCACTTGACTGAATGAATGAATGAATGAAAACTTTATTTAACAGATTGCAGAATGGGTACAATACAGTACGGCTCAATACATACAATTGTTAAGGGGATGCAGACCTGAGAAAGACGTTTGTCTTGTTTCCATCAGGGTCCCCCATTTTCAATTCATATAGACATTTATGACATACACAACATACATGACATTTATGGCATAGTTTCAAGTTTCAAGTTTCAAGTTTCTTTAATAGTTGTCATACAGAAGTACAGAATACTTTTATACAAAATGCTTCTATAGGGACATATAGGTATTTAGTACTGAAACATTTGTGACATAACGGTATTCAAATATACAGTACTGTTACCCCTAGATCCTGACAGAGTATATACATATGATGGGGAGGGGACTGTACATTAGGAGGGGGTGGGTGGGTGGGAGGGAAATATACATACGGCGGGGAGGGAATAAATACATGCGGTGGTGAGGAGACTGTCTATTAGGAGGTGGTGGGGGTTTTGGGCATTTACGGTGGCCAGTTTCGAATTGCAGCCTCCCGTAGGTACTCTTTAAGAGCGGTTTTGAATGTGGGCAGGGATTCACATTCCTTTACAGCTTTGGGTAGGGCGTTCCACATTGTTGTGGCATAATTGCGAAACGTGTTTAGTCCCTTGTTTGAGCCGAATCTGGGTTTAACATGATTTGTTGCGCTTCCTCTGGTGTAGTGGTTGTGGTATTCACTGACCTTTGGGAAGTATTTTGACATGTACATGGGCACCCCGGTCGTATAGTGTATCTTGTAGACCAGGCCCATTGCAAGTTGCTGTACTCTGTCGTCTACTCTAAGCCATCCTAGGTTGGCAAAGTGGGCAGGGGTGAGGTGGGTTCTGGGGTTCAGGTCAAGTAGTAGTCTGACCAGTTTGTTTTGTGATGTTTGTAATTTTGTTTTAAGCGCCTTTGGTACCATGAGGTGCACGCATAGTCATAGTACCCTTGAATGAGTGCTCCTGCCAGTCTTCAGGGTATTCTTGTTTACCAGAGAGGAGATCCGGTACAAGAATCTAGTTCGTTGGTTGACTTTTTTTATTACATTGGATGCCATTTTGTCACAGGAAAGATTTGCCTCTAGGATGGAACCCAGGTAGGTAATTTCGTCTTTCCTTGTGACAATATTGTCACCCACTGTAACTGAGAAACCGTCGGTCTTGCTGAGTTTGTTATTTGAACCGAAGAGAATGGACTCTGTTTTGCCCATGTGTAATGATAGTTTGTTATCAGCGAGCCATATGCAGATTTTGACCGCATTTATAATTTTATATTATATCGTTAAGCCTTCAAAAACAGGCACAAAAACACTGCAGACAAACACATTAAACATTACTTCTAAACAGCATTGTACAAGTGTACCCATTAGTGAACACTGTCAAATGTTATGCATTACGTGTTTATCGTCTTCGTTACACTTATGACCGAGGTAGCGAGACAACGTAAGTTACACAACCAAATTGTATTTGGACAAACGGAAATATTGCATCTTCAAGAAGAGGTGGGTGGCTCTGAAAAGAGCCTTTGTGGAGTTTGTCGAAGAGGCTAAATAATTTACTTCTTGGCAGCCTTCTCGGTCTTCTTGGGCAGAAGGACAGCCTGGATGTTGGGCAGCACACCACCCTGAGCGATGGTCACTCCTCCCAGCAGTCTGTTGAGCTCCTCATCGTTACGCACGGCCAGCTGCAGATGACGGGGGATGATACGACTCTTCTTGTTGTCACGGGCAGCGTTTCCAGCCAACTCCAGGATCTCAGCGGTCAGATATTCCAGCACAGCCGCCAGATAAACCGGGGCACCGGCTCCAACACGATGAGCATAGTTGCCTTTACGCAGCAGTCTGTGGACACGACCCACGGGGAACTGAAGCCCGGCGCGAGATGAGCGAGTCTTGGACTTAGCCTTCACCTTTCCTCCTGTCTTACCTCTTCCGGACATGATTCAGTTTATTCTAGAGATGAACACAGAATAATTTGTAAACAGGCCGAAGAGCCGTCTTTATATCCTCACTAAGGTTCGTGCTTATTGGTCAAATATGGCTCTGTGCATCATCACCCAATCAGAGAAGGACTGACAGAGATAATAGGGTTTGGTTTACATTGTTGGCGAACTTTTCATACGATCTCTCCACCAATCATACACGCAAATGTAGGCGGTGAAGGAAGTTATAATAACAACGTGGATATTGTTATATCAGCGTATAAGGCGCTCCCCACAGAGCCGACAATATAGAACCATGTCACTATACTATAATATGAATAATAACCTCAGGCTTATTGGAATGTCTTATAACCTCTAACATAATACCAGGCCTGTTATGATGCCTTTATAGCAGAAGGAGGAGAGATGTTTTTCGACCTATTCTCATTATTGGATCAGCGCTCTGCCTGTTGGACAAACCGTCATAATTGTGGGCTGACATAACATGTTGTGTTAAACAAATAAAAAGTGACGAAATGCAGATACTTTCTATATACCGGATTTCAAAATCACATTATATTGTCAATTTGATTTGCTATAAATGCACCCAAACTATTTAAAAATGCATGTATGTCGAGTCAAGGGGGCACTTAGTGTCACTGTATAGATGTAGCAGTACTGTCTATCTGTATGTCATGTATGTCATGTATGTTAATATTATGGAGCACACCAAGAGCTAATAACTCAAAATTATTTTAGCAAAAGCAATTAGATTACGGAAGGAACTAGATAATAACCCAACGCCAAGTCTTCATTCTAGTGGAATGGATGCTGTTTACAAGTACCACTTGCATTAGAACTGGTCTTACTTTGTGCCATTGAAAGAAAATCCCAATTTGGCTAAACAATCAACGTTCCTAGTTTGTGTAGTAATTTAAGGCTGTAAGGCATGTTATTTCAGTCTGTTCCAATAGTTATCAAGACTGGATTAACGTAATGGGAGACTATTCAGTTTCTTAATTTTGGAATTAGTTACATATTACAATAAATGTAATGTAATTAACTTTAATTGCATCCCCTTAACAATTGTATGTATTGAGCTGTACTGTACCCATTCTGCAATATGTTAATAACATTTTCAATCAATCAATAGATGAGTTCTCCACTGTAATATAATTATGTGACCTGTATGTATATGCTAATATGTTGTACCTCCCCACCTATGGTACCACTACCAAATGTCCAAGGGGATCAATAAAGGAATATAATATTATCATGCAATTTGCAGTTTGTTCTGCTTTAGCCAACGAGAGATGCTAGTATAAATATCAGAATTAAAGTGACTTTAGTATAACTGGCATGTTGAAATAATTAGTTAATGGAATGTACTTTTCATGATTACGGTGGTGGCTCTTAAAAGAGCCTTTGGGTTATGAATGTATGAAAGCAGATTTAAGCTCGCTCTCCACGGATGCGGCGGGCCAGCTGGATGTCTTTGGGCATGATGGTCACCCTCTTGGCGTGGATGGCGCACAGGTTGGTGTCCTCAAACAGACCGACCAGGTAAGCCTCACTGGCCTCCTGAAGAGCCATGACAGAAGAGCTCTGGAAGCGCAGGTCAGTCTTGAAGTCCTGGGCGATTTCTCTGACCAGGCGCTGGAAAGGCAACTTGCGGATCAGCAACTCGGTGGACTTCTGGTAACGACGGATCTCTCTCAGCGCCACGGTACCGGGCCTGTAACGATGTGGCTTCTTCACGCCGCCGGTAGCCGGTGCGCTCTTACGAGCAGCCTTGGTGGCGAGCTGCTTCCTTGGGGCTTTGCCACCGGTGGACTTACGAGCGGTCTGCTTAGTTCTAGCCATTACGAGAAACTATGTTTTCTTCTTCACTCCAACAATATACGCTGCTGTGCCGTAACTCTGGCCTTATATAACTAACGTGGAGGCGCAGCCGTTTCTGATTGGTCTCAGCTCTGGGAGTTCGTTATTCCGCCTACATCTCACACGATTATTGGAGGACTGGTCTTTTGGAAAAACCGCCAACAAAACGTCTTTCCTGATTGGGTGAGAAAACACCCCGATAATAAAACGCGACTCTCCAACTCGCTGATTAATTTGAACTGAAAAAAAACTATGGGTAGTAACTCATACTGGACAGCGGTATAAATATTATATATATATACAGATTACAACATGCACAAACATAAATTGACCATAATGGCAGCAATTTGTGTATTACTGCAATTTTTGGGGCTCAACTCACTATCTGAAGCGGTGCGACTGATTGAGACCATTTTTCTTTACCTGCCAATGTTGCTGGTCTCGATCACTAATCACATAAATAAATGGGTAGAACTACAAGTAGTGTTTTGTAGCTGTGCCCGTTTCATTTAAATCGTGGTGGTCCATAAAAGAGCCTTTTGTGAGAGACAATGTTCCACTTGTTCTGTAGAATAATGGTTGCTTTTAGATATTTAATGTGAGGTAGTGGGGAACATAATGTGCCAAATATAGTGTCAGAGCGGCCATTTACGCACAAACATAAATGCACCATAATGATAGCAATTTATGTATTTCCACAATAAAGGACTCAACTCGTTGTGGTATCTACGTTAGTATAGGACCAACTGATCAAACCGGACTTTGATTAGTCCAATTAAGAACCTAGATCTGATCTAGCTTTTTTGTGGTATATTCTCTATGTATTGTCTCGAGTTTGCTTTGTTGCCGTGCTGGTGCTGGAAGTAACTCGTTGAAATCAACCATCCCAAAAGTAATACTAAGTTATATACTTCGATAAGCCCCCTTCACTTCCACACACTAGAGTACAATATTGCTTTTCATGGAAGTGGTGGGTGGCTCTTAAAAGAGCCTTTTGTTGAATTAAAGACAACGTTCTGTTCAAACGCTTATCTCTTCTTGGGAGCTCCTCTCTTAGCTGCTTTTGGCTTGGCAGCCTTAGCTGGGGCCTTCTTGGGCGCAGCGGGCTTTTTCACCTTCTTTGGGCTCTTAGCTGCTACCTTCTTGGGACTCTTGGCCGCTACCTTCTTGGGACTCTTAGATGCTACCTTCTTGGGACTCTTGGCTGCTACCTTCTTTACTTTCTTGGGAGACTTCTTGGCGGCAGCAGGCTTCTTAGTTGCCACCTTCGTGGGCTTTTTGACCGCGACAGGTTTCTTGGCTGCAGGCTTCTTGACTTTCGGAGCGGCTTTCTTTGCGGGCTTTTTGGCTTTAACCTCAGCCTTGTTGATCTTGAAAGAGCCGGAGGCTCCGGTACCTTTGACCTGGACCAGGGTCCCCTTCGTCACCAGACTCTTGATGGCAGTCTTCACACGAGCCTTGTTCTTAACCACATCGTAGCCACCGGCAGCCAGAGCCTTCTTTACGGCAGCAAGAGACACGCCGCTCCTCTCTTTGGAAGCAGACACTGCCTCGACGACCAAGTCACTGACGCTGGGACCTGCTTTCGTGGGTCTGGGAGCTGCCTTCTTCTTGGCAGCCTTAACCGGAGCGGCGGGAGCTGGAGCTGGGGCGACTTCTGCCATCTTCTCTCGTTCTCTGCTGCGAAACAGAAGCTGAAGTAACTAGGAGGAGTAGGAGCGTCAACAGACTGATAGTGTGGCCGAGGCGGGGGGCTGGTCTTAAACACTGCATGAGAGCCATGTAGACTCAACCAGCCCGGTCCTCCTCTGTGCTGTCAAAATGCTCTGTCGCTTGTGTTTTCTCTTCGCATAAAATAGTTAAAATACACAACTATGAATATTGCAGAAATCTAACGCCAAATGTCCCAGCTAGTAGACACATGTCCCGTCAGACTCACACTATTTGGAGAAGCGTGGTTAATTTGTGGACGCTCCAAAACAATAATGTGTGCCGTCACCACTGTTGTGCAGCTACTTTTTTCTTGTATTTATCTCTTACAATTCTTTAGAGTAAATTAGAATCCGACAAAATCTCGTTTTCCAGCGAGCCGAGCTACCTGACAAGGGACTGAAAGAAAGATGAGTCATCTGGGGTGACGCGTTTTGTTTTAAATGGGTGACTTTTCGGTGTTGGTAAACACAGTCTTTTGTTGGTGGTGGCCTGTAGTGTGGGTGACCTCGACTTCGTTTGAGTAAGTGGAAGGTTTAATGTGGCCTATATATGGATTAAAAAAACTGAAATTAGTCCTACCTTTATGAGCATGTACTGTATACATTTAGCTTTTTGTTTACAATACAGGCTTTAAAAGACAAATTAAACAACATCTAACAGCCCTACGCCTGCACATTATGTACATGTAGACACACACACATACCTATAGTTACTTTTATTTTTACTTTATTGTATTTTTTGTGACAGGAATATTAGTAGCCTATCAAATAGGTGGTAAGAGTATGGTTTCTCACTGCTTGTGAATTGAGTGCATATTTAATATTGTAGCGACCCTGGGATTTGGGTCGGGTGGGTCCGTTCAGCTGTCGCTCAACACTCCGCCATCCCGGCGCTGGCGGACGCGCCAGCCACGGGTTGACAGAGTCGAGAGTGCACGGGCTGACCTGGGGAAGGTATAAAGAGGGTGGGGCACACAGCGTGCACTCGCTCTGGGGCATGGGAAATGGTAGCAATGAGTCTGAGTGATACCGCAACCTGTAATGGTGATTTCATTGAGGTGTGGGGTATTGTGTTGGGTACTGCGGGGATTTGAGTACTGGTTAGCGGGTATTGGAGTGGAGCTAGCAGTTAGCGTAGCGTCGGCCGGTGGTTAGGTGTAGCGCGTCTCTCTGTCGGCCTGGAACAGGAGGACGCGGGCAACCTGGAACCAAGGTATTTGTATGGGACTATGGGTAATTGGTGGTTGTCGTCTCCTGTGGCCTGACTGAGAGGGTTGCAGCCGTAACCAATAAGAGCACTCACGGGCTAGCAGGAGCGTGGCGTCGTAACCGGTGGTTAGGCCATAGCCACCGGAAGCGTCGCGTGGCTAGCTGCTGCCCTAGCTTTGCTGCGGGGGGGGGGGGGGTAATCTTGTTGACTGTGGGTGAATTTGGTTCATCTCTCGGGGCGAGAGATTTAATAGGGAGGGGGTAGTGTAGCGACCCTGGGATTTGGGTCGGGTGGGTCCGTTCAGCTGTCACTCAACACTCCGCCATCCCGGCGCTGGCGGACGCGCCAGCCACGGGTTGACAGAGTCGAGAGTGCACGGTCTGACCTGGGGAAGGTATAAAGAGGGTGGGGCACACAGCGTGCACTCGCTCTGGGGCATGGGAAATGGTAGCAATGAGTCTGAGTGATACCGCAACCTGTAATGGAGAACTGTTGTGAATAAAGACCTGCACTGAGAACTACCAACCTGCCTCGAGAGTCGTCTTATAACGGTGGAAAGCAGAAACTGCAAAAAGTACACAAACAGTCCATGCAAGACCTCTATTGTTAGTGTCTATTGGTGTAGTACATGTTGATACATTCTGAAGAAATGGTTCAAGGAATGAAACATACTATGTTTCTAGTCTACTATACCAGTACCATAGTGGGGCATTGGTTTATACACATGGCCCATGGTGAGACCCAGTCCTGTGTAAATATTGGTGTCATCTGTTTAGTAACCCAAACAAGAGGAAATCATCGGCGCAACTCAGCATCATCAGAAAACATCTCTTACAAAAATGTATCCTGGCATTCCTATGATAAAAAAATTATGCCAGTTACCATGGATTATACCATGTTATTAATGGTTCCATTACATTTACTATGGCTGTACCATGGTCCATGGTACATCTTTATATAATGACTGGTACCATGGTAACAAAAAAAAGAGCACCTTGTGAGACACAAAAGAAACGATTGAGCTGCTGATCAGTTTGATCAAGTCCTTATTGGTAAATACTGCTCAGAAAAGTTAGGCCCAAATCTGTGATTTTATGTTGTATGACAGAAACTACGAGTGGAGAGAGCATGGTGTGGTGTATCAGTGAATTTGTTGAAGTCCAAACCATAGGGGATGCCTGATGAGCAGAGTACCATTTCAGCCAGATGCGGAGGCTGCATATCCTGCGAAACATGGAGGGAGAGGGGACCGGCGATGATCAGTATTGCTGAAGTCATATTTTAGACTTCCGATTGCTGGCGTTTGATGTCAACAATGTTATAAAAGCGTATTGTTGTTGTAATAATGTATATAACATTTAACGTAGGTATGGGGTGGTTCATCTTTTTCATTATAATTATATGAGCCTGGAATGTATTATTTTTCGAATAGCATTTCCACTTTGAAAATGCTAAAATAAACATTATCCATGTGTATTATAAAGACCAATAATGTATTATTGATCAAGGTTCTAATACAGCAGGTGATATATTCATTTACTGTATAATTGTGATGTACAAGCTAGAATTCTATCCAATCTAGCTACTTAACAAACTAAAAATAACAGGATTTTGACTATATATAATTTGCAACTTAATAGCCATCCAAACTATTACAGTTGCTAGTCATTTATTAATCAATAAGTAAGATATACAATTCAGTCTCCCGACAGACAGCCCTACCATGATAATATCTGTACAAACGAAATGTAGGACATTTTTAAATAGAGAATTTTAAAAAGGAAATACCCGGCACTCAGTAACCACTTTGATAAACAGCGCAATCATGAGAATAATAGGAATAACTCTCTCACAACAGAGTGGATGGCTCTTAAAAGAGCCTTTGGGTTAATCTTTAGTGAACAGCGTAGTTTACTTGGAGCTAGTGTACTTGGTCACAGCCTTGGTTCCCTCAGAGACAGCGTGCTTCGCCAGCTCACCGGGGAGCAGCAGACGCACAGCGGTCTGTATCTCCCTGGAGGTGATAGTGCGGCGCTTATTGTAGAGAGCCAATTTCGAGGCTTCTCCAGCGATGCGCTCGAAGATGTCGTTAACGAAGGAGTTCATGATCCCCATGGCCTTGGAGGAAACGCCGGTGTCGGGATGAACCTGCTTCAGAACTTTGTAAATATAAATGGCATAACTCTCCTTCCTGGACTTTCTGCGCTTCTTGCCACCCTTTGCAGTTGTCTTGGTGACGGCTTTCTTGGAGCCCTTCTTGGGCGCTGGCTTGGCTGGTTCAGGCATATTCGACGGCTTATCAGAATCGAATGGTGACGGTTGCTTACGTTTCCTGCCGTATTTATAGGAGGTCGATGCAAATAGTACTGCGTGGCTTCTACGATACGATTGGTTGGGCGTGGCGAGAATATTTTGGTTTATTATTTGGCAGTGCTGGGAAAAGTATTGAGCAAAAGTCCAAATACACTAATAGAATAGTACTGCAAAAAGTCCTCAATTTTAAGTATTTATAATTTAAATAGTTTCTAATCAAGTAAAAGTATACATACAAGTATTAAAGTATCCTAGACCTACAATATATATAATCAAAAGTAAAAATATTTGTTCAATAAAAGTAAACATGTGCTTAAGACTCTATATTGATCCAGTCTCCTGGTTGTACCACAACATCCAGGTCAACTAATTGGAGACTAGTTTAAACTAGTCTCAACATTGTAACCACCATGTTATAAACAGATGATTATGACTATTGATGTTTGTGCTGTCATGAACACAACTCCCCAATGTTAGCCTCCTCTCTCCATTGACTTCCATGGTGAAATTGAACACGGAAAAGTCACACTTTTCAGTCAAGAAGGCAAATCAAAAACAATTTGTTTACACTAGCAAAGTCTCACCATCAATGTTTCAAATACATATCTACATTTTTCTTTCAACAATATCTTACTGTCTCCCAATCTGGTCCCTCACAACAAAGGCCATTACAGAACCCATAGCAAGACTTTACAATAGCGCTTATACAATTCATGGTAAATGTCCACCCTGTACTCACCACTGAACTGCACTCTCACACTCCTCTGCTACAACTTTTCAGAACTACACAAAAAGAACTACACTTCCAAACAAAAATGTTTATTTTATTTGTTCCTTTAGGGATTTATAATAAGGGCATTCATGTACTTTCTACACCAACTCATTGTATTACACTGATACAGGCATTATATCACCATGTATTTGTCCCTTTAAAATAAATCAAATAAACTAAAACCGCGTAAACATTGTATAATAACTCAACTATGCGTTTTATAAAAAAAGATGTCCAGTGCCTACAAGTAGCGAATCCACACTTCCAAACAAAATGTTTATTTTATTTGTTCCTTTAGGGATTTACATACCTGTAATACTATATCTGTACATATTAGTGTCTTTATAGCTGATCACTGTACATATTAATACTACAACTCTGTACAGTACATACATCTGCTTAGCACTATTACTCAGTTGTACTCATTTATATATTTTATAGCGAGTTTAT
Source organism: Notolepis coatsorum (assembly GCF_963971535.1). NCBI lineage: Eukaryota > Metazoa > Chordata > Actinopteri > Aulopiformes > Paralepididae > Notolepis > Notolepis coatsorum. The sequence continues at coordinate 227,294,391 of NC_140166.1, read as the reverse complement.
TCACCTGTATAGCATATTACGATTGCATTTAACTGTTATATTTGCACTATAGTTTGATGCCTTCTTTACATTGTACTGTAATTGCATTGTATGATTTCAATAGATTTGAATCTTAATATATTACTTACAAAGTGTTGTACGAATAATCTTGAGGCATATCAATTTAATTGTAATTGTTCACACATGTTCAGGGAGCCCTGCCGTGAGATGAGACTTGTGTACTAGTCACTGAAACGTCTTTCACGTTAGTCTTCTCATTATTAAAACCACCATCAGTTATTAAGTAGCAACGTCAGGAACCGTAGGCATTGCATCAGTGACTGGATTAAATTAAATGCTAAAACAAATTCGGTGCCATGCCTGAGACAACTCAGTTTAATACTTTTCACAAATAAACGTATGTAGAGTGTGCTCATTCAGTGATAAGGTGGGTGGCTCTGAAAAGAGCCTTTGGGTTTTGGATAGTTAGGGTTGAATGGAAGTCTAGCCGCCGAAGCCGTACAGAGTGCGTCCCTGTCTCTTCAGAGCATAGACCACATCCATGGCGGTCACGGTCTTTCTCTTGGCGTGTTCGGTGTAGGTGACGGCATCACGGATCACATTCTCCAGGAAGACCTTGAGAACACCACGAGTCTCCTCGTAGATGAGACCGGAGATACGCTTCACTCCGCCACGACGAGCCAGACGACGGATAGCGGGTTTGGTGATTCCCTGGATGTTATCACGAAGCACTTTGCGGTGACGCTTAGCGCCTCCTTTACCAAGTCCCTTACCTCCCTTTCCTCTTCCACTCATTATAACGTATGTAAGAAAACAAACGAATGTAGCAACTGGCCAACCGCCTGCTTATTTGAACCCTCTCTGAGGACGTGGTTGAGACCAAGAAGCGCGCGCAGGGACAAATGTGGAGGGAGGGTTTGAGGTTTACATCTGAACATGTTTTGAGGAAGTGTTGTTTTCCCAATACAATACATCATCCTGAGAACCAGGGGAAAAAGTGTTGTCACTTGTATTTTTTTTAAACATTTAACATATATATATATATATCTTTTTTTTTACTTAATTTTAACTATATTCATATTTTACAAGATGTGCACTGTAGTGCACAACCGGACTTCATTGATCGTAAAACAATAAGAATCATAAGAATATTTTGGAATTATGAAAATTGCATCCACATTGTCTTTTAACTGGCCAAAAGTGTGTGTGTGTGACAACGAAGAAAAGAAAACTTCTAATTTGATTCTTCTGAATTGTTCCTGTAGAAGGCAGGCCCCTTTTCTGAAGTAGACCAGTGTTCCTCTGGGAACCGTGTCAGTCAAGTACATGACTGAATTACCACATATTCCCATCTGTTCATCTGTGTCATTCTTCCATGTTTGCTCTGATTAAAAACCTCAGATCCCTACATTTGGTTTTGGCCCATGAAGCTGTCTTTATCAACTTCATGTGGCTCAGTGCATTGCTATACTGAGATATATTGTTTGTATATGTGATATAAATGGATGCTTGTGCCTTGCTAGTGAAATATATTGTTTCTATGTGATATAAATGCATACTTGTGCGTTGCTACACTGAGATAGTCTCATGTATCTGCCATGACCGACTACCTTGTTGTTGTTGTCCTTACAGTATGCTATGCTGTAATTTGACCAGAACAAAGCTTATTTGTGGGTAGTGTACTAATATTTCATAACTGTCCTTTCAGAAAGCACTGAGCACACTACAGGTATAGTTCAGACCTCCTTCTTGAGTGTTATACAGAGACAAATATATAAATAAGATGAAGAGGGTGGGGTATGCTATTGACCTAAATAATATACATCTGTATTTTAGATTCGTTCACTGGAAGAAGACGTATCATCCGCGGTCACCTGCAGCTGGCTGTGCGTAATGAAGAGGAACTAAACTAACTCCGGCGTGTTGACCAAGAAGACTAATGACTATTTACATGCGCAACATTGACAAGACAAATTAACCAAACCGGTCTGAATACATGCAATTGTGCTTATGTACTGTTTCCATAAATGGGAAGAATGAATACTTAAAGACTTTATGTTGACGAGGAAATGTGTTGTTTTGTAATCCATTGTAACTAATGCATCGTTCTGCCGTGGTTTGATTTGATCAGTCGGCTAGACTGAAAGTTTAGCAATATATTGTAACTATATATAACTCTATATATAACTATATTGTAGTGATTGTTAATTGTACATAATTCACCCACGGAACTATTGTTAGGAACAAGAGTTCCGCCCGAACATTATAGGAGGTGGCACTTACGAGGTAACAAATGCACCATGATGGCAGCAATTTATGAATTTCCACATGTATGGATGTGATATGCAGTCTGATCTATATTTTAATTAATCATTAATTAGCTTATGATTATATACAAATTGGCTTGGAAGGAGTGAGACTCAATGTTCCCCGTCTGGTTCAAATAACTACAGATCGAAAAATGAAATACATGTTTTGTATAATTAGAAGACTCCTTCCGAAAAATGAAATACATGTTTTGTATAATTAGAAGACCCCTTCACCTCAATGTATACTATTACATTAGAATGCATTGTTCCTTCATGGGAAATGGTGGTTGGCTCTTAAAAGAGCCTTTTGATGTGAACAATGTTCTGCTTGGACGCTTACTTCTTCTTGGGAGCTGCTTTGGGCTTGGCAGCCTTCTTCGCTGGAGCCTTTTTGGGAGCAACAGGCTTTTTCGCCTTCTTTGGGCTCTTGGCTACTACCTTCTTGGGACTCTTGGCTACTACCTTCTTGGGACTCTTGGCTACTACCTTCTTGGGACTCTTGGCTACTACCTTCTTGGGACTCTTGGCTGCTACCTTCTTGGGAGACTTCTTGGCTGCAATAGCCTTCTTAGCTGCAACAGGCTTCTTAAGCTTTTTAGCGGCGACTGGTTTCTTGGCCGCTGGCTTCTTGGCTTTAACCTCAGCCTTCTTGTTGATCTTGAAAGAGCCGGAGGCTCCGGTACCTTTGACCTGGACCAGGGTCCCCTTCGTCACCAGACTCTTGATGGCAGTCTTCACACGAGCCTTGTTCTTATCCACGTCGTAGCCACCGGCAGCCAGAGCCTTCTTTACAGCAGCAAGAGACACGCCGCTCCTCTCTTTGGAAGCGGACACTGCCTCGACGACCAAGTCACTGACGCTGGGACCTGCTTTCGTGGGTCTGGGAGCTGCCTTCTTCTTGGCAGCCTTAGCCGGAGCGGCGGGAGCTGGAGCTGGGGCGACTTCTGCCATCTTCTCTCGTTCTCTGCTGCGAAACAAAACAAGCTGAAGTAACTAGGAGCGTCAACAGACTGATAGTGTGACCGAGGCGGGGGGCTGGTCTTAAACACTGCATGAGAGCCATGTAGACTCAACCAGCCCGGTCCGCCTCTGTACTGTCAAAATGTTCTGTCGCTTGTGTTTTCTCTTCGCATAAAATAGTTAAAATACACAACTATGAAAATTGCAGAAATCTAACGCCAAATGTCCCAGCTAGTAGACACATGTCCCGTCAGAATCAAACTATTTTGAGAAACGTGGTTAATCTGTGAACGCTCCAAAACAATAATGTGTGCCGTCACCACTGTTGTGCAGCTACTTTTTTCTTGTATTTATCTCTTACAATTCTTTATAGTAAATTAGAATCCGACAAAATCTCGTTTTCCAGCGAGCCGAGCTACCAGACAAGGGACTGAAAGAAAGATGAGTAATCTGGGGTGACGCGTTTTGTTTTAAATGGGTGACTTTTCGGTGTTGGTAAACACAGTCTTTTGTTGGTGGTGGCCTGTAGTGTGGGTGACCTCGACTTCGTTTGAGTAAGTGGAAGGTTTAATGTGGCCTATATATGGATTAAAAAAACTGAAATTAGTCCTACCTTTATGAGTATGTACCGTATACAATAAACATAGCTACATTTAGCTTTTTGTTTACAATACAGGCTTTAAAAGACAACTGAAACAACATCTAACAGCCCTACGCCTGCACATTATGTACATACACACATACCCATAGTTACTTTTATTTTTACTTTATTGTATTTTTAGTGACAGGAATATTAGTAGCCTATCAAATAGGTTGTAAGAGTATATGGTTTCTCACTGCTTGTGAATTGAGTGCATATTTAATATATAGTGTTATGTAATGTATATTGTACTATGTATGATTTCATTATGTTTAGGAATGCGGTATCATGTAATATGTTTGATAGAAAGTATATTGTCACTTTTTGATTTTTAATTCCACTTGGTTGCTTGTCTGAACATGTCTTATCTGTAACATGTTTATATGTTATGTGTGGACCCCAGGAAGAATAGCTGATGTTTTGCATCAGCTAATGGGGATCATAATAAAATCATACTGTAAGAAAGAAGTACACAAACAGTCCATGCAAGGCCTCTATTGTTAGTGTCTATTGGTGTAGTACATGTTGATACATTCTGAAGAAATGTTTCAAGGAATGAAACATACTATGTTTCTAGTCTACTACCTGTACCATAGTGGGGCATTGGTTTATACACATGGCCCATGGTGAGACCCAGTCCTGTGTAAATGTTGGTGTCATCTGTTTAGTAGCCCAAACAAGAGGAAACCATCGGCTCAACTCAGCATCATCAGAAAACATCTCTTACAAAAATGTATCCTGGCATTCCTAATGATAAAAAATTACGCCATGTACCATTGATATCATGGTTTTAAAATGGACTATACCATGTTATTAATGGTTCCATTACATTTACTATGGCTGTACCATGGTACATCATTTATATAATGACTGGTACCATGGTTAAAGAAAACAAAAAAAGAGCACCTCGTGAAACACAAAAGAAACGATTGAGCTGCTGATCAGTTTGATCAAAAGTGTCCTTATTGGTAAATACTGCTCAGAAAAGTTAGGCCCAAATCTGTGATTTTATATTGTATGACACACACATCTAGAGAAATTGTGACTAGATTTGAAGCATTAACATTACGAGTGGAAAGAGTGGAGAGAGCATGGTGTGGTGTATCAGTGCATTTGTTGAAGTCCAAACCATAGGGGATGCCTGATGAGCAGAGTACCATTTCAGCCAGATGTGGAGGCTGCATATCCTGCGAAACATGGAGGGAGAGGGGACCGGCGATGATCAGTATTGCTGAAGTCATATTTTAGACTTCCGATTGCTGGCGTTTGATGTCAACAATGTTATAAAAGCGTATTGTTGTTGTAATAATGTATATAACATTTAACGTAGGTATGGGGTGGTTCATCTTTTTCATTATAATTATATGAGCCTGGAATGTATTATTTTTCGAATAGCATTTCCACTTTGAAAATGCTAAAATAAACATTATCCATGTGTATTATAAAGACCAATAATGTATTATTGATCAAGGTTCTAATACAGCAGGTGATATATTCATTTACTGTATAATTGTGATGTACAAGCTAGAATTCTATCCAATCTAGCTACTTGTCAACAACCTAAAAATCACAGGATTTTGACTAGTAGATATATAATTTGCAACTTAATAAGCCATCCAAACTATTACAGTTGCTAGTCATTTATTAATCAATAAGTAAGATATACAATTCCGTCTCCCGACAGACAGCCCTACCATGATAATATCTGTACAAACGAAATGTAGGACATTTTTAAATAGAGAATTTTAAAAAGGAAATACCCGGCACTCAATAACCACTTTGATGAACAGCGCGATCATGAGAATAATAGGAATAACTCTCTCACGACAGAGTGGATGGCTCTTAAAAGAGCCTTTGGGTTAATCTTCAGTGAACAGCGTAGTTTACTTGGAGCTAGTGTACTTGGTCACAGCCTTGGTTCCCTCAGAGACAGCGTGCTTCGCCAGCTCACCGGGGAGCAGCAGACATTGTATAGGAAATTAAATTAAGAAAATAAACATTTAAACAACTGTGTCTTTATTGTATTATTATCAACTGAAAATAAACAAACATGTCAAACAAAAAAAGGTTACAACTGACACTTATTCATATCAATAGTTAAGATGGACGTCCTACCTAGAATCAACTTCTTCAGACGGAGGTATGGCATTTCCAGATTTCTACCACTACTTTAAGGCGTACACTTTAAGACCACTAACAACATGGTTTGATCCCCAAGCATTAGTATCCTGGAGAAATTTAGAAGAAAATATAGTAGCTCCACATAGGCTGAAAGGCATAGTATACACCAAATTATCAATTAAGCAATGCGAACGGAAATTTGGCCCCATAATCACAAGAAAGAAAACAACATGCAATGAATACAACAGGGAATACCTTTGTGCTGCACTGCTTGCCTTTTGTGTCTGTCCAGATGTGTTAAGACCCTGCTCCTAAACGTTGGCTTAAACACACCAGGCTTGCAGAACGGGCAATGGTATGCTGTGCAGCAGTTGACACATCGTTCCAGCTGAGGAATGATTCCCCTCCTCTGAACTGTAATGTGTTGTCCTAACTAGAGTACATTACAGTACAGTGCGGGAGGGGAGGGGATATTTTGGTTAATTAAGAATTGTGATAATTAATCACCAACTAACCATGTAGCAACCAGTAGTAATCACCAATAATCCCCTTAGAAACCACACAGGCTCTGCCACACCTAAACGTAATCTCACAAGTTGCAAAAACACTTCTCAAGAACAGATAATCACCCAGACACAACACTGCGTGTTAACTAACTGCATCGGCCTTTGACGTTCAATTAACGTTCGCTAACGTAGAGATACGTCAGACGTACTTCGAGATACGTCAGACGTACTTCGAGATACTTCCGTACTTTCCGCCAATCAGCGCACATTGTCTTGTCCCGGGAGAAATGTCGTGGGAGCGGGCGGAAGTTGTCCAATCTGGAACAATCTCCGAGGCTGCAGCTGGACCCTACTCGTAAAACCTGCGCAGATCTGCGTCCGCCTATCCCATCTGCGTGTTGCTTAATAACAGCGCAACAGTGCAAAAATGCTTCCGCTTTCGTCACCGCAGGCCACTACGGTAAAGCGCCTTTCTTTTCAGGCCCGCTTAGACAAATGCTATGGCATTTCCGCCTACATTGCAACGAATCACTTGAAACCTCGGCTGTCTTTAACTATGAGTGAACACAACTGTCTTTAACTATGAGTGAACACAACGCAACATTGTAACGTTAACGTGTAATTTACTATGGATATGGAATATAGTATATTATCGCGACGATTGTAACGTTAACGTGTACTTCGCGAATATAGTATATTATCGCGACGCGTCGTCGGAGGCGACTAAACGCTGTTGTGAACACAACACATTGTAACGTTAACGTGTACTTTACTATGGAATATCAGAAGAAACTACTCAACCTCGGCTGTCTTTAACTAAACAGTGTTGTGAACACAACACATTGTAACGTTAACGTGTACTTCGCGACGCGTCGTCAGACTAAACAGTGTTGTGAACACAACACATTGTAACGTTAACGTGTACTTTACTATGGAATATCAGAAGAAACTACTCAACCTCGGCTGTCTTTAACTATGAATGAACACAACACTCTAACTCACCAATGTACAGTTTCTACGCCAAATGTATATACACTCCTTTTTCTGGACACTTTTGTATCACAAACAGTACTGTATTTGCAAATCTGATATGTCATAAATGTATAGATGTAGCAGTACTGTCTATCTGTATGTCATGTATGTCATATATGTTATGATTAATTGAAAATGGGGGACCCTGATGTAAACAAGACGAAAAAGCCGTACTGTATTGTACCCATTCTGCAATCTGTTAAATAAAGTTTTCATTCATTCATTCATTCAGTACAGCTCAATACATACAATTGTTAAGGGGATGCAGACCAGAGAAAGACGTTTGTCTTGTTTCCATCAGGGTCCCCCATTTTCAATTCATATAGACATATATGACATACATGACATACAGATAGTCAGTACTGCTACATCTATACATTTATGACATACCAGATTTGCAAATACAGTACTGTTTGTGATACAGAGGGAGTCAAGAAAAGGGAGTATATACATTTGACGTAGAAACTGTACATTGGAGGAGGTTGGGTGGCGGGGGTTGGGTACATTGGGATATTGACAACCATACTGGGTAATTTACATTGGAGGTGGTTGGGGGGGGGCCGGGGGGCACACTGTATAAACAAGTAACACTGTACATTGAGGGGGGGGGGGGAGGAGACACTGTACAAACAAACACAATTGTACATTGAACTATTGACAAAACCATACTAGGTAAATGACTGTACATTGGAGGGGGTTGGGTTAGGATATTTACAGGGGCCAGTGTTGAATTGCAGTCTCCCGTAGGTGTCCCTTGAGAGAGGTTTTGAAAGTGGGTAGTGATCCACATTCCTTTACAGCTTTGGGTAGGGCGTTCCACATTGATGTGGCATAATTGCGAAACGTGTTTAGTCCCTTATTTGAGCCGAATCTGGGTTTAACATGATTTGTGGAGCTCCCTCTGGTGTTGTGATCGTGGTATTCACTGACCTTTGGGAAGTATTTTGACATGTACATGGGTACCTTGGTCGTGTACTGTACTGTACCCATTCTGCAATCTGTTAATAAACTTTTCAATCAATCAATCAAACCATGTTTAGATAATAAAGTACTCAACCTCTACTTGTCTACTGTCTGACTGAACACAACACTCTAACTAACTTACCATGTTTAGATAATGAAGTACGTAACCTCTACAGTCTTTAACTATGAGTGAACACAACACTCTAACTTACCATCTTTAGATAATGAAGTATGCAACCTCTACTGTATTTAACTATGAAGGAATTACAACCTTTATTTAATGGTTAATAGTTTGATAAAAGGTAATTTACTATATTTGTATGGCATTTACACTTAAAGTAGAAAAACAAAAGTAATCTGTAAAATAATAGTGAATTTCCTGTGAAAAAACATTTATTTTTTACAGTGTACGTTACACACACACAAATGCTACAGTCATTATGACACATTTTACAAAGAAAGTCTTGTATGAACTACTGTTGAACCAATAATGTGTGTGTCGAACCAAGGCGGGATCTCATGCGCATGCGCGGGCACCTCGCGAGCACGCCGGTGCACGCACCTGAGCGAGCACGCCGCCGCCGGTGCACGCACCTGGGCGCTGGGCGAAGGAAAATGAAAGGCGCATTACCGTAGTGGCCTGCGGTGACGAAGGCGGAAGCATTTTTGCACTGTTGCGCTGTTATTAAGCAACACGCATCCCATCTCGAACAAGCCTATTAATTATGGTAATTGCCCTCCAGAAAATGCGCCGTACGTCACATCCAGAGTGTTGCGTAGTGGGATTTAATGACATTAAATGTTTCTTATTACCTCTATGGTTACATTCTATAAATTAATATATCCACATATTATCGGACGCTACACGCATGTTGTGTGAGAGCACCATCTTAAACACAGAGACAAATATTATGAATAGTCTACTCTGCTAAACCCACGACCGAGAATGAGCTGTTCGCAAATGGGGTCGCCTGCATCTGGTCCAGCAAAGCTCTACTACTCTGCAGGGCCACGCCTCTCAAGATCCTCCTCAACTAGACGCTCGCGGCAGGGGATCGGCTCTCGTAACATGGCGTCAGGGGCGACTTCATGAGTGATGCGCCGTCGCGGTGGACTCTGGGGGCGACTTAATGATGGATGCGGCTTCTTCTCTCACCAATACAACTGCAAAGGGTGGCAAGAAGCGCAGAAAGTCCAGGAAGGACACAGCAGCAACAGCCACCGCCACCGCCTAGCTCCCAACAGCAGCAACCTGCACAGCAACTTGGCTACAACAGGCAGTCTAGCTCCCAACCAGCAGCTCCAGGTGACTATACAGCAGCAACCCTAGGAACCATAGTTGAATATTGCCTCTAAGTATAGTTTGTCAAAATGTTCTGCAATGTGAGGCCAACTGGATTCCGGTCAAACACAGAATCTAATCTTTCATTATGATGTACTGCTTTTATAAAAGAGAAACTGGATCTGACTATTCCTTCTGTCTCCACAGGTCTGAATGACGAGCGTTGGAACCAGGCGGGGTCCAGCAAGAGGACACAACATCCCTAATGATTCCCTCCGGCCTTGCAGCTCCTGCTCCTCGCTCCCAGGCGTTGAGGTGGAGCCTTGCGCCTCACAAAGAGGAAGAATGACTACATCGTCTTCTTGGTTTTTTCCATTACCAACATCCTGTGGCAGAACAGGGTCTCCATCTGGGGTTTCAAATGTAAGGTCCGACACGACCACACACATAACCATCCAGTCGTCATCCTTCTCCTCATTTTGTGGTGATTCCTCCACCGTCGGTTCCCTGTGGTCTAGATCTATGGATTGTTCACGTTGAAAATCTCCATGAATCAACCCTTGCTCCTTAAGTGAAGCTTCAGTCTTGACCGCACTTTCACACTGCATAAACAGTGTCTTAGGCAATCGGAGGGTTCCTGGTTCGATTCCAGCTCGTCCCAGGTAGTGTGTCGAAGTGTCCTTGAGCAAGACACATAACCCTTAACTGCTCCCGTGCGCCTTCTCTCCGCCGAGTCGTAGGATATAGTGGTAGAGGCCGGAGCGAGGAGGATCCGGAGTGCCGTGGTCCTCTCTTCTCTCCTGCTGCTGCTGGAGGAAGACTCACTGCTCCACCACCCTGAGTGATGCGCCTTCTCTCCGCCGAGTCGTAGGATATAGTGGTAGAGGCCGGAGCGAGGAGGATCCTGAGTGCCGTGGTCCTCTCTTCTCTCCTGCTGCTGCTGGAGGACGTGGCTCCCGCCGCGTGCTGTACAGCGCCCCTGGCAGCCCCTCCCCCTGCTCCTCGCTCCCAGGCAGACAGAGACCCATTGCTCCACCCTAAGCTCCTCCGCCACCGTCAGCAGGAGATCCTGAGGAGGCCTGGCCCAGCTCGGAGAGCTCCAGGCTGCTTCATCACTGTCTCCTCCTGCTCCTCACTCCCAGGCCCCCGTGACAGTCAACCGGGTCGGACTGTCCTGATGAAAATGCAGGAGCAGGAGATGTCGCTCGCGGCAGCAGAAGGAGCGAGAGGAGGCGCCACCGTCAGGAGAGCCTGGCAGGATGGGATCATCTGAGGACCTGCTACTCCTCCTACCTCCCGTATTCACCCAAAGGCTCTTTTCAGAGCCACCCACTTTGTTTTGAGAGAGTTGTTCCCATGCTCAACTAAGATTATCCCCCATATATCCAAAATGCTTGGAGGGTGACTACAATAACTTTATTACCAACAATTTTCTATAAATGTTATTCATAACTAGCATACTGTTTTGGCTATTACGATGCAAATCCAGATTAAATTTTGACCAATGCATATATACAGATTACAATATGGGCACAGGTACATTTAGACATTGAACTGATTATTAAAACTGTTACATATTTATTTATCTACAGATCATCAAATAAGGCACAGGTAAATTGAACTGATTACAATTAAATTTAATAATTAAAAACAAGCAAACCTAAAAACGATTGAACTGATTACAATTAAATTAAATCATTTAAAAGCAGGTGCAGCAGCTATCTCCGCTGGTGGTGCAGAGCGGGGCAGGGTTGGGGCAGGACCAGGACCCTCCTCACTGCTCCAGCCTTGGGTCGTCTGGGTGACAGACCACAGAATATTTCAGTTTTGTAGATGAATTACTAGAATAATTAAATTTCCAGTTTTCCACGAAATGCCAAAGCTATTATATATATATATATATCAGATAGTTTGCCATTATGTAAACAAACTTGATTACATCAGTGGTATCTCACACATTTTGAGTGTTTAACAATAAAAACCTTGTGACTGGAAATGTTATCTATGTCCATCTGTGTTAAATCTCTGTACAGCTTTTGACTAGTTAATATATGAGGCTGGTATATGATCAACTAGTATACTAGGCAAAGACACTAGGTGACAGTCTGACGGCGTTCTTATAAACAACAGCCAAGGTTGAGGAGATATGACATTTGGCCTGGACTCCAGTTTGTGTGTGAAGACATAAAAGCCATAGACTCTTTGTTATGATTCTTCTCGTATTTATCATAATCTGGTATCTTATGTACGTCATATAAAATATGTATTTAATGTGTGTCTGACCAAGACCTCTTTGTCACTTTCTGGTCAGACGCTGGTGTCTCTGATGATGAACTGATCACTTTTTCTGTGGCCATGGAAACAGAAATAAACTGTTCTATATTTTTATACAAATTGATTGATTGACCTCCGATCAATGGTCTCTAACTACACATCCTCACCCTGTAGATCCCCCGTTCTACATCTTCTGGCCTCCTCAGACCCCTCCTTAGAAGGGTCAAAGTGGGTATCAAATAGGAAGGAAGACTGTCTGGTTTTAAAAGACAAGGTAAAGATGACTTTAAACTGTTAAACAGTAATCCAGAACAATTTTATTGCACTGTAACATTTATTTGTATATGTCTGCACTTTATGTGCTCATTTAATGTCTATTCTATTCTACTACTTATTGCACTGCACTATTGCACTATTTTAATCAGTCTATTCTATCTTACTCTTTTTATTTTTGTCTATTTTAAAAACTGAATCAAACCAATTTGCCAACAAAAAAATCGTTCTTCCAGTGTGTAGAAGTGCAGTGTTAGCTGTACTTTATAACACTGCACTTTATTGTGACACCAAAAAAAACATTGAAAACTCAAAAGATTTTGCAGGAGCATGTCGTGTCACCTTTGCACCACAAGGTGGCAGTACAAAACAATAATTTGGGTGTGAATGATGAATGAATGAATGAATGAATGAATGAATGAATGAATGAATGAATGAATGAATGAATGAATGAATGAATGAATGAATGAATGAATGAAAACTTTATTTAACAGATTGCAGAATGGGTACAGTACAGTACGGCTCAATACACACAATTGTTAAGGGGATGCAGACCTGAGAAAGACGTTTGTCTTGTTTCCATCAGGGTCCCCCATTTTCAATTCATATAGACATTTATGACATACACAACATACATGACATACAGATATGATAATCTAATCATCTAATCTAATCATGACATTTATGACATACATGACATACAGATATAGAGTACTGTTACATTTGTGAGATACAAGATATGCAAATATGCAGTACTGTTGTCTGTTAAACAGATCCTAACAGTAAATGTATACATACGAGGGGGAGGGAACACATTAATAGGAGGGGTATTAGTTTATGTATGTACGTGTGTTTCATTAAGTGAAAGAATAAATTATTTAAAAGCATATTATGGACATGGAACTGAATTATTATTATACGATGTGCGTCACATGTTCATACTCCTTGCAGCCTTTTTATTGACAGCCTACATGTTCTATGTGTTGACCACAGACATGTAGGATAGTTCTAGTATTGACCACAGACATGTAGGATAGTTCTAGTATTGACCACAGACATGTAGGATAGTTCTAGTATTGATCACAGACATGTAGGATAGTTCTATGTATTGACCACAGACATGTAGGATAGTTCTAGTATTGATCAGAGACATGTAGGATAGTTCTATGTATTGATCACAGACACGTAGGATAGTTCTAGTATTGACCACAGACATGTAGGATAGTTCTAGTAGTGACCACAGACATGTAGGATAGTTCTAGTATGAATGAATGAATGAATGAATGAATGAATGAATGAATGAATGAATGAATGATGAATGAATGAAAACTTTATTTAACAGATTGCAGAATGGGTACAATACAGTACGGCTCAATACACACAATTGTTAAGGGGATGCAGACCAGAGAAAGACGTTTGTCTTGTTTACATCAGGGTCCCCCATTTTCAATTCATATTGTGAGTGACCAGTGAGACGATAGGTCTGAACCTTGCCCTATGTTCATCTTTGAGTTGGCTAGAATGATGTGGTGTACAGAAGCAGCAAGGTCAGGCATCTGGTTCCAAGGTGGCTGTAGACTATTTGGCAAGTGACCAATCAATTCCCAAAAATGTCTGACTCTTGACCCATTTCTTTTAGTGGTACATTTACAAGAATTTGTCCTCGTGTCCAAATCATATGCGGACAGACCTTTGATGTTCATTTTACCATGTACATGAGAGCAGAGCAGCATTATATCAAAATGTACACGTAATATGGGTATTTCCACCTCTCAAGTTTAACTTCATGCTCAAGCTTGATTCACACATAATCTGTCACACTGTTTGGACAACCTTTTCTTTGTGTCCTTGTGTCCTGAGTCCTGACGGCTTCTCAGTTACAGTGGGTGACAATATTGTCACAAGGAAAGATGAAATTACATACCTAGGTTCCATCCTAGAGCAGAGGCAAATCTTTCCTGTGACAAAATGGCATCCAAGGTAATAAAAAAAAGTCAACCAACGAACTAGATTCTTGTACCGGATCTCCTCTCTGGTAAACAAGAATACACTGAAGACTCTGGCAGGAGCACTCATTCAAGGGTACTATGACTATGCTTGCACCTCATGGTACCAAAGCACCTCAAAGGCGCTAAAAACAAGATTACAAACATCACAAAACAAACTGGTCAGACTACTACTTGACCTTACTCCTAGAACCCACCTCACCCCTGCCCACTTTGACTACCTATGGATGGCTTAGAGTAGATGACAGAGTACAGCAACTTGCAATGGGCCTGGTCTACAAGATACACTATACGACTAAGGTACCCACTGTACCACTGTACAAGCAAAACTGTACATTGGAATATTGACAAGACTATACTTGGTAATTTACTGTACATTGGAGGGGGTTGTGTTAGGACATTTACAGGGGCCAGTTTCGAATTGCAGTCTCCCGTAGGTGTTTTTTTGAGTGTTTTTGAAAGTGGGTAGTGATTCACATTCCTTTACAGCTTTGGGTAGGGCGTTCCACATTGATGTGGCATAATTGTGAAACGTGTTTAGTCCTTTGTTTGAGCCGAATCTGGGTTTAACATGATTTGTGGAGCTCCCTCTGGTGTTGTGATTGTGGTATTCACTGACCTTTGGGAAGTATTTTGACATGTACATGGGTACCTTGGTCGTGTAGTGTATCTTGTAGACCAGGCCCATTGCAAGTTGCTGTACTCTGTCGTCTACTCTAAGCCATCCTAGCCACAACACCAGAGGAAGCTCAACAAATCATGTTAAACCCAGATTCGGCTCAAACAAGGGACTAAACACGTTTTGCAATAATGCCACAACAATGTGGAACGCCCTACTCACAGCTGTAAAGGAATGTGGACCTCTGGAACAGCATCCCCATGTCCATCAAATCTGCCCCCTCCATCGAGTCTTTTAAATCTAAACTCAAAACCCACCTATACCGCCTGGCCTTCCCTGACTCACTCTGACTCTTGCCTTGCTTGTTGACGTGTTGTTTTGTTTCCTTGTCTATCCGTTGGTTGTTTTTATTTTCTGTTTATTCTATACTTTAGCACTTTTCTTTGTTTTTAGCTATGTGAAGCACTTTGGTTGACAAGTGTCAGTGAATACCACGAATACCACGATCACAACACCAGAGGGAGCTCCACAAATCATGTTAAACCCAGATTCGGCTCAAACAAGGGACTAAACACGTTTCGCAATTATGCCACATCAATGTGGAACGCCCTACCTAAAGCTGTAAAGGAATGTGAATCACTACCCACTTTCAAAACCACTCTCAAAGAACACCTACGGGAGACTGCAATTAGAAACTGGCCCCTGTAAATGTCCTAACCCAACCCCCTCCAATGTACAGTAAATTACCTAGTATGGTTGTCAATATTCCAATGTACAGTTTTGCTTGTACAGTTGTACAGTGTTCCCCCCCCCCCCCCACCCCAAACCCTCCTACCCACCCAACATCCTCCAATGTACAGTTTTTACATCAAATGTATATCATCTCTTTTCTGGACTCTTTTTGTATCACAAACAGTACTGTATTTGCAAATCTGGTATGTCATAAATGTATAGATGTAGCAGTACTGTCTATCTGTATGTCATATATGTCCTGATGAATTTAAAATGGGGGACCCTGATGTAAACAAGACGAAAGTCTTTCTCTGGTCTGCATCCCCTTAACAATTGTGTGTATTGAGCTGTACTGTATTGTACCCATTCTGCAATCTGTTAAAGTTTTCAATCAATCAATCTAAATGTGCTATATAAATAAATTGTATTGATTGTCTGACTCGGAGAAGACGGTAAGCACAACGGTGTTGCTTTACAGTTGAAACACACATAACGACTAGTTTCATGCATCACTGCCGTCACATGGCGACATCATTTTTTGACAATAATAGTTAAACATTAAATCTTAAAATATAGCCTACTGCCTCCAGTACATATATCTTTGTCACAATTATTTATAACCAAATTGAAATTACAGTTTAATCCTTCAAATAAAAACACTGACATTGGTAAGATTTCCACACAAGCAGCTGTGGTATGAAACTTTATTACAACCTTTATAAAAACACAAACAAGGCCACAAGTAGCAGGTATTGATATACAAAAATAGTTGCAGTAACAAAAGTACTTTGTTAGATCTGTACATCATAACCAATATCACATTCCCTCTCTGCTGTAGAACACGACCGACTGTGTGCCGGAGGACTCTTTTCGTGCCCAATCAACAGCAAAGCACTTCATCATGTGACACTGGAGAAGCTTCAAAGCCTCAGGAACAGGAAGTGACCTCGTAGAACCGTGGTCTTTGTCTCAAACTATAGACTTATATGGTCTGAAATCCCACAACTAAACATTATCTAGTAGAAATAAACAAACTCTACAGTCCAACTAGTCTACAGTTTATGCGTCTGAGTTTTAACATGTATTAGCATAACTATTTTGTCCACTTAGCCACTGTAAGCCAGAATTCAATAGTTCCAAAGTTCCCTAGTCACGTTCACTATATTTATTACATGGCGTTTTTACCTTCGCCGAAATGCTTGATTGTGATTGGTCAATAACCTGACAGCGGTGAATTATTTTTCGATAACCACCGGTGATTATTGTTTTTCGCAGCTGGAGCAATCAAGCTCACTGACACACCTGCCGCTGCCGGCGATAATAATAATCACTTTATTTGGGCTGACAGAGCCACAGAACAACTGCTTCTGCATTTGATCTCGTCTTGTCGATGGTGTAAAATGAATTAGGTATATTGTTAGTAAATTAGCCATGTAATAAGCCGGATAATGTATAGCGAGGTAGTATAGTGTGGTAGTGAAAGGGTTAAGGTTGTTATGGTTCAAGTCTTGTTGGCCACCGAAGCAGGAAGGTTGCCACCGTTTCTACAGAAATTGTAGAATTAAACACAGTCGTCTTTCAATTGACGGATTCCAAGCTCCGCCCTCTCTTAGGTCGACAGAGTCAAGCAACAGTTGTGATTGGAGGGTCAAAAGAAGAGGCGGGGCCTGGCACTTCAAGTTCAATGTATCTAAATAATGGGGCTGTTTGGAAGATGAATGAGTTATTAGTCATGACTGTAAAATGATAGGTGGCATGACTGGTAGAATTCACCTAATAAACACTGGATTCAAAACGGGTGCCTTTGCACAACAGCATTCATCTGCAGAAGGACAATAAAAGAGGGAAACACTCAACTTAAACTAAACTTGACAAAATCATGAAACCGTCGGTCGACTTCCGAATTTCCGTAGTCGAGAACAGTCAACAATATCCACTGTGACTTGTTCTCTCAGGCTGAGCCTTCAGTGATGAAGAGGTGGAATGTGGTGCTGAGCCATACTCAAGCTGGATAACCGTCATATACAACATCTGTACCTCCCCCATCTGGACCATAATCTGGGTCACCGCGTTGTCCTAGAAAGAGAGAGAGAGAGAGAGAGAGAGAGAGAGAGAGAGAGATCAGGGATGATGGTATTGCAAAAATCCACACTGCACGATTTGGGGAAAATATCTAATTGTGATTTTTTTGGACAGATATTGCGATTGCGATAAAAATGTGCCCAATTTTTTTTTACCAGTCCAACAGAGGTTTATTGTAAAATGCGGCTTGCATCCGGCTACACGGTGGGTCTGCTCAGGACACGGAGCCTGGAAATGTGTCTTTTTACCTGGGAATCGATACCGTACTTTACCGTATTTCCCAGTACTTTACTCTCTCTCTCTCTGACGTCTAAACTTCTCAATGTCAACATTGTTATCACAACACACAACCACCCCTCCCTCCCTCTCCAAAACCGTTCCTACAACCTTTTTTATTTTATTTTGCATGATCATGTATACATTTATTATGTATTATAATCATTTTTATGTTTAAATATCAACATTATCTGGCCATCCTCAGTAAATACTATCAAACCCCTCTGACATCATTGGTCTTTCCAAAGACCAGATATGGGACGCACACACACACAGAAAGGGAGAATGGCTTATAGCAGACTTAATTATTTTAGAATATTTCAGCTAATGATGTTAAATGTTTATCATCATCATCAACTATCCAGTTTGTTTTTATAGTAGCTCACGCAGGTAGTTCCACGTGCTGTTGTTGGGCGTATACCTAGCTACCTTGGGATACTTCGGATTGGTGAACAATGGCTGGTACACGTAGAGCACAGCACTTCTGATTGGTGAACAATGGCTGGTACACGTAGAGCACAGCACTTCTGATTGGTGAACAATGGCTGGTACACGTAGAGCACAGCACTTCTGATTGGTGAACAATGGCTGGTACACGTAGAGCACAGCACTTCTGATTGGTGAGCATGACTGGCACGCAAGAAAACCTTGAATCAGACTCGCTGTATAACGTCTTTGCAGGCTTTGCGATTTGCTAATTGCATTTAAAATAGATGAATCATTCAGCCCTATAGACCTGTTCGCTGTATACGTCAGACTCGGTGTGCGCGCGCATCACCGGAGCAGAAAGGAACGTAATCCTGGTCAGAACAACGGGGCAGACTACAATATATTTGCATTTGTTAGCCATGCTAGCGATCTAGCTAGTGTCATGGTTTCTCCATAGACCACGCAACACTTCCGGGATTCTGAAATCGGGGAGGAGATTGCGGGGGGAGCATATGAATGAATGTGGATGAGAGCCGTGATGTAAGTGGTTGCAGCTACGGCTGTGGGGGTGCTAGAGACATGATCTAATAGACTTTTATGCGCCTGAGTTTCCTGAACACGGCGCGACCCATTCCTAATCGATCAGAACTAAATCGGCAGAGAAAAAGCCCATTTTTAAGCACCTATTCCCCATGCACATGCGCAGATTGCCCACGGATTGTGACGCCACGCACACCCGCCCTGGAATGTTCCATTAGAGGGGGTCTTGTGGTGAGAATGTGAGCGGCAGGTTACGATATTTAAAAAATGGCTAGCTATACGCGTACCTTGCCAGCTGCTGAAAAGTGCCGGTATTAGAACAAAATTGCCTGCTTTGGTTGTTAGTAGTTGATGCTCCAATTGCCGCTCACAATTTTTTTTTTAAATCATCTGGCGACCCCTCCGCGGCGGCTCGCGACCCTCCTGTGGGTCGCGACCCCGACTTTGGGAACCCCTGGTCTATAGAGCCCTGTTGTACTTCTTTTAGCGCAGCAGCTCACGCAGGTAGTGGGCAACTCAGTTGGTATTGCTGATTGGCTCGAACACGGTACGTTTGTATGTTGAACAGGTGCAGGTTTATATACTAGTAATAATAATTTAAATACCAGGACCACTCACCAGCTTATGTATAGAGTCCTCGGCCTTTGGAATGGTGCGGACGATGTTCACTTTCTTCACCAGCTTCTCTAAGGAGACCCCCACCATCATAATGGTGTCCACCACGTAGCTGGAACACATTCATATATTACAGTAATGGCAAATAACTGTTCTTGCTAAACCTTTTCAGCTTATTCCAATTAGAAAGTGCACGAAGAAAATAACCTAGTTAGTTTTAACTTCTAGTTTTACCAGTGATACATTCTGCAGGGTCCCCTTCACATGTGGATCAATAACCAATAATACATTCTGGAGGGTCCCCTTCACCTATGGATCAATAACCTATAATACATTCTGGAGGGTCCCCTTCACCTATGGATAAATAACCTATAATACATTCTGGAGAGTCCCCTTCACCTATGGATCAATAACCTAGAATACATTCTGGAGGGTCCCCTTCACCTGTGGATCAATAACCTATCATACATTCTAGAGGGTCCCCTTCACCTATGGATCAATAACCTATAATACATTATGCAGGGTACCCTTCACCTATTGATCAATAACCTATAATACATTCTGAAGGGTCCCCTTCGCCTGTGGATCAATAACCTATAATACATTCTGGAGGGTCCCCTTCACCTGTGGATCAATAACCTATAATACATTTTGGAGGGGCCCCTTCACCTGTGGATCAATAACCTATAATACATTCTGGAGGGGCCCCTTCACCTGTGGATCAATAACCTATAATACATTCTGGAGGGTCCCCTTCACCTGTGGATCAATAACCTATAATACATTATGCAGGGTACCCTTCACCCATTGATCAATAACCTATAATACATTCTGGAGGGTCCCCTTCACCTGTGGATCAATAACCTATAATACATTCTGGAGGGGCCCCTTCACCTGTGGATCAATAACCTATCATACATTCTGGAGGGGCCCCTTCACCTGTGCAGGTCGGCCTGGACGGGCAGGTTGGTCTGACAGAGGGGCTTCATTAGCCGCTGGCTGAGGCCGGCGCGCTCCGCCAGGACGCTCTGGAGGTGAGCGCTGACCCGCTGCAGAGACACCATCAGCTGGCCTGGGCAGACGAGGAGCGCAGGACGGGACAGCAACCAAGAAAAGAAGGAGAGCGCAGAAAGAATTAAATATATTCAACAGGGAAGGGAATAAGAATACAAATAGAGACAAGGAATTAATTTAACTTTTTTTTGGTAATGATTCATTATGATTAATATTTGTTCGAAATTTTCAACCTGTATGACAGAATAAGGAATCTGGATACGATAGCTCTCTCAGATCTAGTGAAGACCTGTATTCAATAACCAGGTCCCTCTCTGAGACCACCCACTCACTCAGGTAGAACTCATTGGTTCAATTACACACTCACTCACTCAATTACCCACTCACTCACTCACTCAGAACTCATTGGTTCAATTACCCACTCACTCAGGTAGAACTCATTGGTTCAATTACCCACACACTCACTCACTGGTTCAATAACCAGGTCCTCTGTGACCAAACAACCCACTCACTCAGGTAGAACTCATTGGTTCAATAACTCACTCAATCACCCAGTCGTCATACTATCTCAATTGGCAGAGGTAGCCGGTGGAAAGTCGATGGGTGGGGATTGGACGTTGTGGACAGCGACTCCTAGGTCGGTTGGGTGACGCCTGTACAGCAGAGACAGGAAGTATCGGGGGCAGCGTGAGCCTCCCACGCGTTACTCCTCGCCACTGAGAGTCCGCGCTGTCTGGTGAAAAGATGCGACAGGCTGCCTCCTCGTGTACCGGAGGGGACACGTGATGCAAGGCTTCTATCCTCACTACAGCCGACCAGTGGGAGGCATAGTTTAGCAACGTTCAAGACTTGATAATTGAAAGGGAGAATTGGCTATACGAAATTGGGATGGGAGAAAAAATTTAAAATAAGGAGAAAGAGTGGATTAAAAAAAAATAACTCACTCAGGGCCCTTTCTCACTCACCATTCGAGGTTGAATCAGCGTCGGGTCGCACCAGAAAAGGGTGTGTCCGTCTGAGTGAGAACGCTCCCCCCGTCCCCCGCTGATTCGTCCCCGGGGACGCTGAACCTGGACCGGTGAAATAGGTGGTCTCGGGTGCGCGCTAGTGGGAGCGGGGGGCGTGACACACACAACGTCGTTACTGTAATGCTTTCATGCTTGCTTGAATTTTGGGCAGATAAAACCACACAGCAACAACTGGACAATACCCACAAAAACGATATTTATGGGCAATTTGCGAGTTCAGACCTCAACCAAAACAAGCATGTGGAGCCTCACAGCTCAGTGGATGAAAACATGAAGCCACGTTACAAAGCACAGCACTTCCCTGGCTTGCAATTTTGTTTGCCATTGCTATGTCTATACATTGGTTTCTTGTTCGAATGCATTTATTTCTATTAGACCAGTGGTGCCCAACAAGTCGGCCGTGGTCGACCAGTAGATCAATGACATGCAATATAATTGCCACGAGCGATGGGATAATATTAGCTGCTGAACAGGCTAAGCGTTAGCTTAGCGTTAGCGTTTGCCATTGCTAGGTCTACTATACTTTCTTGTTCGAATGCATTTATTTCTATAGACTAGTGGTGCCCAACCAGTCGGCCGTGATCGACCGGTAGATCAATGACATTCAATATAATTGATGCGAGCAATGTTACTAGTAATAGGCTAAGCTAACTAGCGTTAGCCGTTAGCTTAGTGTTAGCCCTGGGAAACGCTCAAAAGCGGACTCTACAACACCATCCATTTGTGAGAAAAGGGGTGGGTTATATTGACAATGCTTGACAACAGAGGTTCAAATATAACTTCATATATTATTGGTCATTTGTTTATTTTATATCAGCATCCAGTCTCCACCGCCGTGTTAACACTTCCTGTGTTTACATTTTCGAGCGTGACATCATCGCCTACGGCAAGCGTACACGCTCAAAACGCAAACCGTAAACAGAACCCGGAGCGAACCAAGACTGAAGTTATTATTATTATTAAGTGTGTACACAAACTAGAGGGGGGGGGGGGTTCGCATCCAAAGACGGAACGAGACGGTACGGAGCTGATTCGACCCCGATGGTGAGTGAGAAAGCACCCTCACTCACTCAGGTAGAACTTGTATGTGTTCAATAACCAGGTCCTCTGTGACCAAACAACCCACTCACTCAGGTAGAACTCGTGGGTGACGTCAGCACCGTCCTTCTCCAATGTCAACAGCTCCATCTGGAGTTTTAACTGAAACGAAGAGAAATAATATTATATAATAATAATATATATAAATATACACACAGTAGCCAGGTTATTATTTGAACAGACTGTCCAGTTCATAGTTGACACATAGAAAGTGTAAATACGTAGTCAGTCAGACACCAGGTTGCAACACGCAGACTAATGTGTAGAAGTTCTCCCATGTAGCTAATGACCCCTTGATTCTTGAAGGAACCGTCAGTCAGCTAACAACAAGCTGGCAGCGTGGACGGGGAAGTGTCCTCATCCTTGAGGAAGTCGCTTACCGACAACAAGATAGATATTGTGGAATAAAGAACATCGCTTGGACCATGGTTGTTGTAACGGGCTCATCGAGACATGGGATACCTAGGAAGGGGGTGTGGTCTGCCCAGGTGGGAGTGAGATGAGAGGAGGGGTGACAGGATGGTGAGCTAGGAGGGGGTAGACATGGGGGGGGGGGGGGGGGGGATTGGTGACTGATGGGGACAAAGGGGTTGATCAATGAAGGAGGGTATGGTAGGTGTGTGGGGGGGGATAACAAATGGGTGAGGGGGGGGGGATATACAATTCCTTCCACTACAATACCAATGTCTCTGTGTGTTCAGTAGAAAGCTATTCGGCTCCAAGATAGCCTAGCTTAGCACGAATGAATGGAAGCGGATACAGACCACTAGTCTAGCTTAGAACTCTGGAAGATGTGTTTTTGGCCAACAGCTAGGCTAGCTGGTCCGTTGGATAGCTTTCTACAGAACGCACAGAGAGGAAATTGGTATCCATCTTCTTGTCTGACTCTTGAATTTGAAATCTTTATTTCGAACATGTAAATCAGGGCTATTCAACTGGCGGCCCGCGGGCCAGATCCGGCCCGCGGGATGATTCTGACCGGCCCGCCAAAGATTACATGATAATAAAAAAAAAATAAAAAAATAATCTTTTTTTAATATTTTTTTTTTCTTTTATTTTTTTACTTTTTTCTTTTCATGTCAACGTTAACACGCACAATTGAGCCAAAAGTCACTCAATTAATGACAGATTTCATTGATAAATTGAGGGAAAACTTTGCAAGTCGATTTGATGAATTTGACATGGTCCAGAGAATTGATGCATTTTGTGAGCAACCCATTTGCCAATGTAGCTATTTCCACAAAAGGACAAGAGTTCCTTGCATCACTTCACATTGATGAAGGTCTCCTGCAACTTGAAATAATTGACATGCAAGCATCATCTGCTCTGCAGCAGGCACTTGAGAATGAATCCACCACAACATTTTGGATAAAGTGTATTCATGTCAAGACATTCCCCAACATAAAAACGCTGGCAATATCTGTGCTAACAATGTTTGGCTCAACATACACCTGTGAATCCAGTTTCTCTCACATGAATGCCATTAAAACAAGCAACCATGCCTCCTTGACAAATGAGCATTTGCATCACTGTTTGCGGGTAGCCCTCACTTCCTATGAACCCTCTTTCTCTGCCATTGCCCAGTCAAAGAAGTGCAATCGCTATAGGCTAGGCCTGTCTGCCCCCCACCCCCCTGATGTTTGAGAGTTAAGAGTCGACAATAAGTGCTAATAAGATGCTGTTGCTGTTGTTGCACAGACATGAAGCACTTTTTCATAAGCTCAGCTGCACTATAAATGTGTTTTTTTGTTCAAGTGTTGATGTTAGAATGTTCAGATGCACATCATGCACTTGTTTGTTTTTTATTTTATTTTTATATTGAAATGTTGAAGAGGAGATGTTGCAGTTGTTGCACAGTCATAAATGAAGCACTTTTTGCAGGAGATGTTGCAGATGTGGCACATAAATGAAGCACTTTTTTGAAAAGTATACTACTTTTGCAATGTAGTTAAAGGGGAACTATCTTATAAATGGCCTTTTTCAGTGTTTAGCATTGTTTCCTAGCTATGTGGACTTATATTAATATGATCTATGTCTCTAATTCTCATATTGGCGCATTCTTCCAATTCTCCTCTCACAATATTCACCCTCACTGAACTGAGTCATCTAAAAATGTGCTGATTTGTGATGTCAGAGAGACACCGCTGCATGATAATCAGCTGAGTTTCCACACAGTTCCCACTGTGGTTGGAGCCCAGGCTCAAAACGCTTAAGATCTTGAGGTAGAAAAATGCTGTTTTTGAGTACTTGATTAGAAATACAAAACAATGAATTAAAAAAAAAGAAAATTACAGGGGTGTTCCATAAACCCACAGGAATTGTGTAAAAGTGCCCAAATAGTGAAAGAAATAGTAAAATAGTTCCCCTTTAAATAAAAGTTGTGAAAATGTGGTTGCGTGTTGTGTCAAGTGTACATATATTCATAGCACGGGGAGGCGCCGTGGCAGTCCGGCCCCTGGCCCCTTGGGTTTCTGACAATGTGGCCCCCTGAACAATTTAGTTGAATAGCCCTGATGTAAATACAAACAAAATATAACAAATCATTCATATCTAGCAATGAAATAAAAATAAATAAAAAAATAACATAACTCAATTTGTTCGAAAATTATATATATTTTTTTAAATCCCACCTTGCTGCCACCACAAATAACACAAGAACCCGTGGACCACATGGGAAATAAACCTTTTTATATCCTCAGTTATTTGAATGGATGTAATGAAAACTGTGCAGTGTTATGATGCATTTTGATTGTCAATTAAACTCAAATCAAACACTTACCTCATCAATATTTCCCTGTGTAGTGGTGTGTTGCTGAGCTTCTTGTAGACGAGGGAAGACTGCTGATCTGGAGACGGCATCTAGGTCGTCCTGTGGAATAGAGAGACAAGAGAGAGAGATACAAACCGGTCATGTAGCGTACTGAGAGAGTTGCGGTTTCTGACATCACAGTCTGCCAAAAACAGATGCCTCCCTAGAATTAACCTAAATGGTAAACGGTGCATTTATACATCTCTTTTATCCAAAGCACTTTACAATTTTGTTCCTCACATTCACCCATACACTCACACACCGACGGCAGGGGAAACTATGCAATGAAATGATATGGTAGCAGTTCCCTATAAGAGGGGGTATTGCAAATTTTTTCATCTACATCATTTCATGAAGCTGTAATTAACGCAACACAAGGATTCAATCACTGGTGGCCATCTTCAAACAAATTTACTCTCAATAACTGTCAAACTAAATTAGTGTGTGCAAAACTGTTTTAGAGTTCTTGGATGTGTGAGGGGAGAAACTGCCAGATTAAGTTGCCATAATGTTCCATTAATGCTTCAAATATTCGCATGACAATGTAAATGTCTGCGGAAAATGTGTGTTTTTGACAGTCTAAAGAGCTCCAGTGACCTCTATATTGGTCAGAAAGATTCACATCTTAGCTTGAATGAAAGATGACAGTCCCTTTTTTTAAATGATACCAAAGACAATATTGTGAAACATTGACAGATCTAAAGCAGGATATGCGCCAGCATCTGAAATGCACCGGAGGGGGTGGGTATACTTCATGAGCTGATAACTATGATACAGCTAGCACCCAGGAAGGGCTATCATACCATAATATCATCTACAGAGATAGATCTTTTTAAAAATGATATGTTCTATCTTTTCAAAAATGATATGCAAGTTTTCACCCTGAGTGGTATCGATATCTGGTCTGGCCCATGGACTAAACACTGCACTGACGGGAGCAGAAGTCAGCCCGACTCCTCTGTGTATTATGGATTTTTTTATTATTATCTTTTTCCTCCTTTTTTCCGTTTTTCTCCCCTCCCAATGTTAGTCGTTATGCCAATTCCCAATCCCCTTCATGGTCGTTGCGCACTCTACCCCCTACCGTCGGTCTGGGAGGGCGGAGACTATCACATGCTTCCTCCAACACATGTGTACGGCCACTGCTTCTTTTCACCTGGCAGCGCGGACTCTCACTGAGAGAGTGTAACATGTGGAAGGTCACACTACCTCTCTTAGATCCTTCCCTCGCTGTGCAGGCGCCCCGGCCAAACTGTAGGAGTCGCTGTCCACAACGACCCAGTCCCAGACCCACCCACCGGCTTCCCTCCCGCTGACTCTGCCAATCGAGCCAGTATGACGGCCGGACAAGCCGGAAGCAACGCTGACAGCTGGATTCGATACCAGTGTCTCTTGCGTTGGTGACGAGCGCCTTGTCCGCTGCGCTACCCAGCCGCTGATTTACTTCATTCTTACATACATTCTAAAACTGTTACAGAAGGAGAATCCAGGCTTCAACACTTTTCTTTAGAGAGAAATGTGTTCGTTTAGACACACACACACATACACACACACAGGGGGGTATTACAGGCTGGGATGGGGACACACCAATCTGTCATCAAGTTCTGACACACAACCACAGGATACCACCTTGTGAACCCACGACCTGTCCATTCTAATCAGTTAGTTGTCTCTCTTCCCACCAGAACAGGCCTGAGCTGTCATGTGTAATGGGTCTGTTCAAACACCATCGGTGTAAAAGACTAAAACCACTTTAGCTGAATTAAAAAAGGTGTTTACCTACGTACTTATCCTGTTATGGTCATAATGAAAATAAGTCATATATTTAACCTCTGACCTCACAGTGACCTCACAGCTCACCTGTGACAGAACTCCTTTGGCGACGCATCTGGCCAGCAGGTGACCGACAGGAGTCACTGAACACGGAGATAGGTTCCCTGGATTCATCTTTAACTAGAAGAAGACCTGAGAGAAGCCAGGGAGTGAGAACGATACTTGGTTTGAACCAGGTAACATTAGTTAATTTGTTAAAAATGTGCCTGGCATGATTGATTGATTGAAAACTTTATTAACAGATTGCAGAATGGGTACAATACAGTACGGCTCAATACACACAATTGTTAAGGGAATGCAGACCAGAGAAAGACTTTCGTCTTGTTTACATCAGGGTCCCCCATTTTCAATTCATCATAACATATATGACATACACGACATGACCCAAGACATGTCTTCATAGTTATATTAACCCACAATGTGGCACATTTAGATGAGATTATATTAGATGCAAATGTAGTGAAAGTGTAGTATTCGCTCTCTTACCGTGTAGTTATTGCTCCACTCTGCTGTCTGCGGCTTAGCCCGCCCGCCTGTTTGTTTTCTTCCGTTTTCTTCTTCTATGGTGAGAGACACACTCTACTTCCGGTGCAAAGACGGGACAGTGCCCCCCGGTGGACTTCAAGATACACTAAAAATAAATAAAAAGCTATGTTCCCCCGGAGTAGGGTAAATCTGCAGTGCCGCAGCCCCATACATAGGAGGGGCCTGTACTGTGCGTTGGGGGCCTGTACTGTGCGGTGCACTACTGCGCATGCGAGAAACAAAGTAACAATATAGGACACTAGAAACATAAAGTAACATACGGTCCGGAACATAAAGTAACATACCTAATGTCCAAAATATATATATATATATTTTTTTTAACTGAATATCAATTGGATTAGGAGTAACCAAATAAAGCATTCAATGCAACCAATTGTCTATAGACTAGAATTGTTATCTTAAACTGAATATCAATTGGATTACCAGCCCTGACTGTTACTCTCTATTTTAACCTCTTCTGGATGAGGCCCTAAACTTAACCCTTAGACTAGATTAGAATGACTTTACTTTGTTTCTCGCATGCGCAGTAGTGCACCGCACTCCCCCCAGGGTGCTCCGATCTAAACACGGCAGCGGGAATACACATACGTTATGTCTCAAGGCTAGTCCGGCATGTCTCAACAAATGCGCATGTTTAGGGCGGCTAAGTGGCGCAGTGGGCAAGGCGCTCGCCACTAATGCCGGAGATGCTGGGTTCGAGCCCAGCTCTCGGCATTGCTACCAGCTTGGCTGGTCGTTCATACTAACACAATTGGCAGTGTTAGGGGTGGGAAGCTGGTGGGTGGGGATCGGACGTTGTGGACAGCGACTCCTACAGGTCGGTTGGTGCGCCTGCGCAGCAGAATCAGGAAGTGACGGGGGCAGCGTGAGCATCCCACGTGCTACTCCTCGCCACTGAGAGATCGCACTGTGCAGGTGAAAAGATGCGACGGCTGCCTCCTCGTGTACCGGGAGGGGACACGTGATGCAAGGCTTCGTCCACATTGCAGCCGATCAGTGGGAGGCATGGCCTAACAACGTTCAAGACAGGAGAGGGTAGAATTGGATAAACACGAAATTGGGATGGGAGAAAAATAGAAAAATGGGAGAAAAAGTAGATATTATGTGCAGATGTTTGGTGTATTAATTAATGATTGTGTGCCATTATTACTATCAAATGTAACGATTGTGAAATATTACTGTAATGAGTCGGTATGTGTATGAACCAAGCATCCTTGACTCCAGGGACAACGATGGAAATAAGTCCTGGACTTTTCGTTTCTATCCCTGACAAAGCAAATACTCATGTGATCTGTATAATGTTTATTGTCTAAATAAAACTACCTACCTACCTACTCCTATGTATGGGGCTGCGGCTCTGCAGATATACCCTACTCCCCAATACGCGCATGCGCACTCTCCACACACACAGTGCTACTAATAGCTTCTCCAAGCTACCAGAAGGCTCGACATCTGTATAGAGTTCAACACTTAACCAACAGTAAACTCCATAAGGGGTCTTTTTATTTCTTTTACATTTGGACGAAGACCGCGGCTAGTTTCGTAGAGATGTTTTGACGTAAGTAAACAAAATGTACAACAACTGTTGTTAGCTAAAAAAGCTACAACTAGCCAGCTGGAGGAGGATAGCTGTAAGTAACAGACTGCTAAGCAATCTTAGTTATAATAAAGTCATGTTATTATGTGGCATAAATCCCACTCTAGTGTTTACTGTTAGAGAGAGAGAGCCAAAAGATGTCTTGAATACTTGACTTGAGTAACATTTGATTAGACGTGTTGATTATCTTGTTGTTGTCACTGACTGCTTGCTAAGCTGCTGTATCCTGCCGGTTAGTATTCTCACTTCACACCCTGTTGCTCCTCTGCTCGCTTGGTGCTGATTTGACAACGCCCTGAGCCAGACCCGGCCATCCCCCCATCCCTGTCTCATGTCTCTCTCTTTCTGTCTCCCCCCTCTCTCTCTCAATCTCTCCATCTCTCCTCTCTTTCTGTCACCCTCTCTCTTTCTCTCTCCATCTCTCCTCTCTCTTTCTGTCCCCCTCTTTCTCTCTCCTCTCTCTTTCTGTCACCCTCTCTCTCTCCTCTCTCTTTCTGCCCCCTCTCTCTTTATCTCTCCATCTCTCCTCTCTTTCTCTCTACATCTCTCTCTCGCTCTTTCTCTCTCTCTCTCTCTCTCTTCTCCTTCTCTCCTATCTCTCTCTCTCTCTCTCTCTCTCTCTCTCTCTCTCTCTCTCTCTCTCTCTCTCTCTCTCTTATATATATCATCAATGCCATTTGAATCGATTGAACAGGGGGGGAAAACATTGCACATTGAACGCCAGAACATACTTTAATAAGAGGTTGCTGCTATTGATCCTGTGTGCCACAACAAACCGACAACCCTGGAAACCTGTTTGGATGGTGTTTAGTGCAGTTAGATTCACATCAGTACCGTTAGATTCTAACCAGGGTTGTGCTCTTAAGTTAGTGGGGATTCTATCTCATATCACTGGACTCTTATCACTGGACTATCTTGTGTTTTGTACTTTTTTAATATTATATTGTATTTGTATTTATATTTTATAGTGTATAGATACTGTATAGGACTGTGAAGCTATGTATCCCCCACCCTGATCATCTTATCTTCTCTGCACGCAGGCCTCAGTGTTTGCAGGGAGGGACTTGTGAATCAAGTCAGAGAGGCTAAACACAGCAGGAGAGGAGGAAGTTCGGGAGTTCCATCTTTTGGAGGGAGCATCTTGGTTGTGCTGCAGCAGCCTCTCCAGGGTCTAAATGGGGAACAGTGCGTTGAAGTCCCACCTGGAGACGTCCCAGAAGACTGGGGTCTTCCAGCTCACTGGCAAGGGACTGCTTGAGGTAAGAGATTTGGCTCATGTAACATACTCTCCCATAACCCAAACACAGATACAGTGATTATGGTTGCAGAATTTCTGGAATTTCCATGGGAATTAATGGGAATAAAATGGAAATATAGGGGTTATTTGCACAGGCTGTACATGTCATATGCATATAGAAACGGAAACCTTTTATCATACGCATATATAATTGCAAACCCTTCTAATAGAAATTAAATATATATATATATCTCCCCGGCCAGAACACCTCACTTTCCATATCAACCCCCCCCCCCCCCCCCCCCCTCTCTCACGAACCTAAAATACTGGACCCACCCACTCATTCTTGTGTATATAATGTGTTCAACTTTGTGTATCTGGAGCTCTCTGAGGATACAGCCGGCCAGTTTCCACTTTGATTTTACACCATAACTCTTGATTTACCTGTTTGCGTATGTTGTGGAATATTTTAAATGACCCAAACAGTGAAACTGTTAGAAATTCAGATGAGTCAATTGTATAAAAAAAATAACATAGTTTATTTATCTGTTTCCATGGCCATAGAAAGAATAATGATCAGTTTACAATCAGAGAGACATGTGTACTGTACACACAAATGTCTGATCATAAAGTGACAACGAGCTTTGGTCGGACTTACAATAAATACATAGTTTGACATGACGTACATAAGATGCCAACTTAATAACAAATCTGACAAGAAAGGTAAACAAAAATGCCTTTGTGAGAAAATGAAAACAAAAGATGGGTCTAGGGCAGGCCTCTAGGGCTTTGTTGTGTCTTCACACAAGAACTGGAGAACAGGCCAAATGTCATATCTCCTAAACCTTGGCCGTTGTTATAAGAACACTGTTAAGACTGTCTCCCTATTGTCTTGAGCTGTTATACTAGTTGTCGTTGACCATATTAACTAGTCAAGGCTGTACAGCGAGAATATGTATTTAACACAGAGCTTATGACTATATTTGACTAATTACATTAATTGATCCGGTTATATTCCTCCACAGTATCTAAGACTCTGTCATACGTATTGTTTTTCTTTAATATTTGAAGTCAGTAAATTACTTAAAACGCAGAATGATAAGTCAACAGTTATGTTGGTCCACTTCTATGACTGCACCATGTGGCTGAATTTCTACCGTTATTTTGAGTAAGGGGGAAGAAAGGAATTTTTCCACAAAGGTCAAGAGTACCGAAATGTAAAGGTTTATTTTGATACCGGGACAATAATCTAAATGTTCACACAGAGCAGACTGATACAGTTTCTATCTGAGTAAAAAAAAAAAAAAAAGGAAATTCCTTAACCCATTCTGCTCCAACGAGTTAACTCGTGTTAGCCCGCCAATCGTTGAGCGCCATTTATCGTTATTCGTTATTTATTTTACTCGCTATTGCCATTCATAATCCATCGAGGCACCTTGTGCATGCTGTTCTGAATGTGTCTGAGCTTGCAGACGGTCAATACCGCCGCCTAACGCCTTGCGGCCACTATTGCACTCCATTTGAAACGATATAGTTTGTTTTCTCGGCCGAGCTGCAGCGTGCGGGCGGGGTCTAAATACTCCGGCAAGACAGGCGGTCACCACGGATGCCTCGACGAGTTCATCCGCCCGCCCGTCCGTTCATGTGCAATGCTGGATAATGTGGGACAGACTACCGCAACCAGTATTTGGAATGGCGATCAGATAATTGGATAATTCTTTTTGCATTACATCAGAGACAAGGTAAGGACAGTATATCCAATCTTGCGTTGATCCGTTATTTTTTTCTCCCGCGATCGAAGCTGTCTGTGTGGAATGTGTGTGTGCTGTGTCCCGTTGGTCACATCACGGCACGGATGGGCGCCCCGTTCCAAACCCCCTTTCATGTGTGCATGAGGAAACATAATAACGATAATCTAGCATTGATTTCAGGATGATTCTATAATCAGGCGAAAAATGGCAACGTGATAAGTGGATTTAACTAAAGGGCTGTTTTCGCGTCTTTTCCTGGGATTACTCAGAATCACTCAAACTATACTCATGTTCACCACGGTATAAAGCAGAAATGTACAGATGAAAAAATAATCAGTTTTTTGCATGTTGACCAGAAGAAACTCACTGACAATCGACAATGTTATTAGATCCATAACTATAATATTTAATATAGTTTTAGCACTCGCAAACACAGCATTTTCTCCATTGAACAAAGCGCTGGCTTAAACGGCCTAACGCCCATAGCGACCTCTGGCGTCCATTGTGTTAAGGCACTATCATTGGTTTGACATAAGTAAATAATAAATTCCTCAACCATTTCTTAAACTTTTCTCAAGTTGGACCTATAATACCTTTCAAAATAGTTGAGGAAACAGTGTCTGCAGTTCGCTGGAGGTCTGCTCTCCTCCCAGTGACGTCACCCGGAGGAGTCTCTCAGAGTGCCGATGTGGCTGAGCTCTCCAGACACCGAGTTACATGTAAGATAAGATAAGATATTCCTTTATTGATCCCATTGGGGAAATTCAGGCATCATAGCAGCATGGGGGATGGGATACAGGGTGGGGCATGCATAGCTTCACAGTACAAATACAATATAGTAGGGATGTTTGATATTGGCTTTTTTTACCTATACCGATATTGTCCAACTCTTAATTTCCGATACCGATATCAACCGATACCGATATATGCAGGGTTCCCCCCCCCCCCCCAAAACAGAATAATTTCAGGTAATTAACATTACATATCTCTTGTCGTGGAATTAACACAACACTATGCATACTTTTGACACAAAAAAATCTGAATTTGTTCTTACTTGCTTGCCTGGGTAAATAAGGTTAAATAAATGTAAAAAAAAAAAAAAATTTGAAAACCGATACCGATAATTTCCAATATCACATTTTAATGCCAATATCGGACATCCCTACAATATAGTAATATAAAAGTACAAACACAAGATAGTCCAGTGGTGAGAGTCCAGTGATATGCGTCTCTAGTGCAAAGAATCAAGATAGTCGGTACGGTGATGTGAGTCTCTAGTTCTCAAGTCCCGAGTTGTGACAGTGATGGCTCTGGCAGCAGAACCGCCCGAACCCTTTGTTGTAGAGCCTGATGGCTGCCGCCTGCCGGTATAAAGGACCGGCCCAGGCGGTTTGTGGTGTGTCGGCGGGGATGAGTCTTAGGCTGAACGTGCTCTTCATTCTGGCTAGCTCCTTGTAGATGGTGTGAGAGGGGTTCTCCAGGATGGCTTCTAGCTTTTTCCTCATCCTCCTCTCAGCCACCACCTCTAGGTTATCCAGCTCACCACCCACTATTGAGCTAGCCTTCTTCACCAGCTTGTTCAGCTTGCTGGAGTCCCTCGAAAGAGGACGCTGGCTAAAAAAAGAGGACGCTGGCTACAACCGACTGGTAGAACGATGTCCGGTTCTCGCACGTCCGCCTCACAGCAGAACCATTGTTGTTTGTGTTCCAGTTCCCAGAGGAGCTCCAGAGGCTGACGGGGAACCTGAGGACAGTGGATCTGTCAGGCAACAAGATGGAAGTCCTCCCTCCCTCCATAGGGAACTTCCTGCTGATGAAGAGTCTGACACTCAACTCCAATAAACTCAGTAAGTCAGGTTTATATAAACGAGCCTTGTGATCAATTTTTTTTTTCCCTCCGTCGGGATATTTGTATTTTCCTAGATAATACAGCTGCACACATCAAGTACGATTCTCTTGTTTGTTTTCATCTGGCTAACTCCTGTTCCCTCCTGCTCTTGCTGATACCCCTGTGGCTGTGCATGTGTTTGTTTGTTTATTTGCTTATGTCTATGATTCTTAACTTTTGTTATGTATGTATGTATGTATATATAATATATATATATATGTATATTTATACTCCTGTTGGGGCCTCTTGGACCAGATCGACATTGTAAATAAGAAACCTGTTCTTAATGTTTTATCTGGCTAAATAAAGGTTAAATAAGTAAATGAATAACTCTGCTCACGTGGATCCCAGTGGCCACGGCCCCCACCCCTCTCTCTACTGCAGCTCATTGTCGTCTCCTCTTCCTCTCCTAGCTGGCCACAATGAGAGCACTCCTCTTGGCCAAAGCTCATTTAACCTACATAGTTTTCACTATTAAACCTATTTGATATAATTGATGAGTCCGGATCCACCACATAATCATGCTTTCCTAAATCCAGATTTTTCTCCTTACCTGAAATGATTCTCTGTCACCAGCTGTAGCCAGTATAAAGATGTGTGAGAGACCGACTCTCCGTCTCTTTGATGAGAGACCAAAAGTTCCCTTTCACTCTCCTTGATGTAAATCTGAGTTCATATGACCCTAGTGCAGCGGTTCTCAAACTACGGGTCTTGACCCAAAGTGGGGTCGTGACTCGTGGGTAGGTGACAGTGCATTGGCAAAAAAGGCAGCTGTGTGTATTTGCCATGTCTCACCCCTTCATCAACGGAGGCCGACACACCGTATTCCAATACACACCTCATTACATCCTGCGCATGTATAATTGCGGGAGGGCGGTCTGGTCTTTTGTGTGTAACCTGGACTCGCAATGGATAGGTTTGTTGTCACAAGTGGTGCTGGTTGGCCGCAATGAAATGGGCTACGCATTACAGAAGTTATATATTCATTCATTACAACAGTATGTTCTCTATTTACGCATTACAGCAGTTATATGTTCTCTATTTACGCATTACAGTAGTTATATATTTACTAGTGCTGTCAATAGATAATTTTTTTTACTAATTAATCTCACAATCTTCTGTAATTAATCTAGATTAAAAATAGCATTTTTCTATTTAAGACCGAAGCTTGTAACAGATATTTACTTGAGTAAAATCATGGAATTAATGTAAAATCAACACAAAGAAAGTATATTTAGATTCAAATACTATTTGAATAGCTTTCTTTGAATACAGTTTCTCTCCTGTGAAATACAAATGTTCAACAAAACCATCAACATTGACTCAGCTAGACCAGTTATATATTTATGCATTACGGCAGTTATATATTCATTCATTACAGCAGTTATATATTCATGCATTACAGCAGTTATATATTCATGCATTACAGCAGTTATATATTCATTCATTACAGCAGTTATATATTCATTCATTACAGCAGTTATATATTCATTCATTACAGCATTTATATATTCATGCATTACAGCAGTTATATATTTATGCATTAAAGCAGTTATATATTCATGCATTACAGCAGTTATATATTTTTGCATTACAGCAGTTATATATTACGCATTACAGCAGTTATATATTCATTCATTACAGCAGTTATATATTCATGCATTACAGCAGTTATATATTTATTAGGGATGTCCGATATTATCGGCCGACCAATATTATCGGCCGATATCGGCAGTAAAATGTGATATCGGAAAATATCGGTATCGGTTTAAAAAAAGAAAAAAACAATAACAATATTTGTTATATATATATCCAGTGAAATTATTAGTTACCTGAAATTATTCAGTTTTTTTGGGGGGGGAAACCCTGCATATATCGGTATCGGTTGATATCGGTTGATATCGGTATCGGAAATTAAGAGTTGGACAATATCGGAATATCGGTATCGGTAAAAAAGCCAATATCGAGCATCCCTAATATTTATGCATTACAGCAGTTATATATTACACATTACAGCAGTTATATATTCATTCATTACAGCAGTTATATATTCATTCATTACAGCAGTTATATATTCATTCATTACAGCATTTATATATTCATTCATTACAGCAGTTATATATTCATTCATTACAGCAGTTATATATTTATGCATACAGCAGTTATATATTCATTCATTACAGCAGTTATATATTCATTCATTACAGCAGTTATATATTCATGCATTACAGCAGTTATATATTCATTCATTACAGCAGTTATATATTTATGCATTACAGCAGTTATATATTCATTCATTACAGCAGTTATATGTTCATTCATTACAGCAGTTATATATTCATTCATTACAGCAGTTATATATTTATGCATTACAGCAGTTATATATTCATGCATTACAGCAGTTATATGTTCTCTATTTACGCATTACAGCAGTTATATATATTATTTACGCATTACAGCAGTTACATGTTATCTATTTGCTCATTCACAGCCAGCATCCCCAGTGAGATCTGCAAGCTGAAGAAGCTGGAGACCCTGAGTCTGAACGGTAACCTGCTCCAGCAGCTGCCCTCCACGCTGGGCCAGCTCAAAGCCCTGCGGACCCTCAACCTGTCGGGGAACCGCTTCCGAGAGTTCCCCCCTGGCCTGGGCACCCTCAGACACCTGGACCTCCTGGACCTCTCCAGGAACCGCATCCAGGCCGTCCCGGGACACGTGTTGGAGCTGCAGACCATCGAGATCAACCTGAACCAGAACCAGGTGTCCTGCACATTAAGATTTGTAGATATGGTGTACATAAAAACCTTGGAAATAATTTTTCGTGCTAAGAGTAAAAAGCCTACCAGTTTGTATTCAATGTCTCTTTCAACCAAGAGAAGGAAAGTATAGTTTAAGAGGGTTGTGTATTCTTAAAACATGTAAAAAGGTAAGAACTAATGTAAAAGCTAGATGTGTTTAAATTTTGGGAGTTAAATGATGGAATAGCCTTAGTGACGGGTTGAAGTTGTGTACTTCTCAGGGGAGATTTTAAAAAGCCTTAACACTTTGAGTGCCAACGACGAGAAACTCGTTGTTCGCCGCCATGCGTTGAGTGCCAACGACGAGAAATCTCGTTATTTAATCGTTATTGCTTTTATTAGCGATATCCATTCATTTCTCATCAATCCAGCCTCACGTTATCATTGGGACTGTCTATGAGCTCGAACAGGACAAATACTGCCCCCAATATCTCCCAGATGGTAATGCACCCATTGGATTGGACTCAATGGAAATGCATGGGGGGGAAAAAACCCGGAATCCACATTTGACTTCTCAGGCATGTAACCCGAGACGATTGCATTCATTGTGGACCCTCAGAGCAGCGTTGAATATGTGTTTCGAGGTTGGATCGTTGGATCAATAAACGCGATCGATATTTGGAATGACGATCAGGTAGTGGAATAATCTTTTTGCAGAACATCTGATGTGAGGTAAGGAATCTATTTTACCAGTCTTGGGGTAATCGGATGTTTTTTTCACATATTCCACAACGTGTCCCCTATGTGTGTGTATATGACGTTAGCGCTGACCAGGTCATAGATAATCGATTTTTCAGCCTGCTTCTCTAGCGTGCATAAGTAAACATATACTATCGATAATCTAGCGGTTATTTGAAAACAATTCATAAATCAGCCGGAAAATGACAACGTGTTGTGTGTATTCCAGTAAATGGCTATTTCCGCGGAATATATATTTATTTCTAGTAATTTTCAAAAACTTCCATTTTTCAAAACGGTATAAAAACGTAAATGTACCGATGAAAAAACAATCCGTTTCGTACATGTTGACTGCAAGCAAGTCATTGATAAGCGACGGGCGTATTAGACACATAGCCACAATATAGAATATAGAAATAGCTCTGCGAAAATCATGAAATGTCGGAAAATCAGTCTCAAAAGGCTGGCATTCAAGCGATAAATCGTGCGCTCCCTGCTGGCACTCAATGTGTTAAAGGATAAAATTATTGTATCCTTTAGTACAGTTTTGAGTAAAACATCAAACATTTGTTTTCTTTCTTTAAAAAAATTATATCTTGCAGCATATTTTAAGTTTTTCTTAAGGATAGGCCAAAATAGGCG
The DNA here is from genome assembly GCF_963971535.1 of Notolepis coatsorum. Classification (NCBI taxonomy): domain Eukaryota; kingdom Metazoa; phylum Chordata; class Actinopteri; order Aulopiformes; family Paralepididae; genus Notolepis; species Notolepis coatsorum. The sequence continues at coordinate 227,255,813 of NC_140166.1, read as the reverse complement.
GTCAGGTGGCGTAGCGGAGATTGCGTTCGTCACCAACACCGGAGACGCTGGATTCGCCTGTTCTAATCCAGCTCACAGCTCCGGCGTTGTCACCAGCTTGGCTGGCCGTTCACACTAATACAATTGGCTGTATTAGAGGGTGGGAAAGCTGGCGGGGTGGGTCCGGGTCGTTGTAAACAGAGACTCCTACAGTTCAGTCGGGGCGCCTGCTCAGCGCGGATAGGATCTAAGGGGGGTAGTGTGATCCTTCCACACGTTACACCCTCTCAGTGAGAGTCCGCGCTGCCAGGTGAAAAGAAGCGGTTGATTGGCTAGACGTGTGTCGGAGGAAGCACGTGATAGCCTCCACTCTCCCAGACCGACTGTGGGGGGTAAGTGCGCAGCGACCAGGAAGGGGATGGGGAATTGGCATAACGACTAACATTGGGATGGGAGAAAATCTGAGGAAAAGGGAGGGGGAAAAAGATCAAAAAAAAAAAAAAAAAGGATAGGCCAAAATAAGCATGTGCTTCAGCCTATTCCTTTTTTTCAGTCGTTGATTTTGTGTGTGAGCTTGCCTTGAATATACATGTACATTTGTGATTTTTTATTATCATAATAAGTCCACACGGGTGTGTTTTGATTTGTCTGTAAACGAGACCGAAAAATAAACTTCATTCAGGTGCACGTCCAGGTCTAGCGGTAGTCCCCGAGGTCTCGAAGGGGTTCCCAGGTCACCAGGAAAATTGGGAATATTTTGTATTTAATTCCATGAGAAGCTAGCTGTGGCAATTCCAGGTGTTTCCAACCGGTTTCTCCGCTTACCGGCCCCTGATGTGAGAGAGTGAGCGTCTGTCTCCTCGCCCCTGATGTGAGAGAGTGAGTGTCTGTCTCCTCGCCCCTGGTGTGAGAGAGTGAGTGTCTGTCTCCTCCCCCTGATGTGAGAGAGCGAGCGTCTGTCTCCTCGCCCCTGATGTGAGAGAGCGAGCGTCTGATGTCAGAGAGTGAGCGTCTGTCTCCTCCCCCTGATGTGAGAGAGCGAGCGTCTGTCTCCTCGCCCCTGATGTGAGAGAGTGAGCGTCTGTCTCCTCGCCCCTGATGTGAGAGAGTGAGTGTCTGTCTCTCCTCGCCCCTGATGTCAGAGAGTGAGCGTCTGTCTCCTCGCCCCTGATGTGAGAGAGTGAGTGTCTGTCTCCTCGCCCCTGATGTGAGAGAGTGAGCGTCTGTCTCCTCCCCTCTGATGTGAGAGAGTGAGCGTCTGTCCTGATGTGAGAGAGTGAGCGTCTGTCCTGAGGTGAGAGAGTGAGCGTCTGTCTGTCTCCTCGCCCCTGATGTGAGAGAGTGAGCGTCTGTCTCCTCGCCCCTGATGTGAGAGAGTGAGTGTCTGTCTCTCCTCGCCCCTGATGTCAGAGAGTGAGCGTCTGTCTCCTCCCCCTGATGTGAGAGAGTGAGCGTCTGTCTCCTCCCCTCTGATGTGAGAGAGTGAGCGTCTGTCTCCTCGCCCCTGATGTGAGAGAGTGAGTGTCTGTCTCCTCGCCCCTGATGTGAGAGAGTGAGCGTCTGTCTCCTCCCCTCTGATGTGAGAGAGTGAGCGTCTGTCCTGATGTGAGAGAGTGAGCGTCTGTCCTGAGGTGAGAGAGTGAGCGTCTGTCTGTCTCCTCGCCCCTGATGTGAGAGAGTGAGCGTCTGTCTCCTCGCCCCTGATGTGAGAGTGAGCGTCTGGAATGTACATACAGTACTCAAGCTAGGAATCAGTGTGTACATATACTACTCAAGCTAGGAATCAGTCTACATACACTACTCAAGCTAGGAATCAGTCTACATACACTACTCAAGCTAGGAATCAGTGTGTACATACACTACTCAAGCTAGGAATCAGTCTGTACATGCACTACTCAAGCTAGGAATCAGTCTGTACATGCACTACTCAAGCTATGAATCAGTGTGTACATACACATCTGAATGTAGCTTCATCTCCGTTGTCTCCAGATCTCGGTCCTCTCCGTGGAGGTGTTTTAACTCGTCTTGTCTCCAGATCTCGGTGCTCTCCGCGGAGGTGTTTTAACTCGTCTTGTCTCCGTTGTCTCCAGATCTCGGTGCTCTCTGCGGAGGTGTCAAAGTGCCCCAGGCTGAAGGTCTTGCGTCTGGAGGAGAACTGTCTGGAGCTGGCCTCCATCCCCGTCTCCATCCTCACAGAGTCCCAGGTGTCCCTGCTCTCCATCGAGGGAAACCTGTTCGAGGTGAGGGACGTGAGAGACCTGGAGGGCTACGATAAGGTGAGAGAATGGACCGGTGGATCTAAGGGGTATTATAAGGAGAGAGAATGGACAGGTGGATCTAAGGGGTATTATAAGGAGAGAGAATGGACAGGTGGTTTGATGAGTCCAGTTCCACCTCACTGTAGACTTGGGACTTCCTGGCAAACTATCAACGGGGGTGCTCGTTGCCAATTTGCACATTCAAAGATCCTTACATCTCAATGAGGGTAAAGGGTAGAGATGCTGCTAAGACTTCAGCCGTTTATTGAACAATTTGGTGGATAAAACACATTTATACAAATTGTTATTCAATGTAGAACTTTTGTAAAAAACACATCTGGAGGGGATCTCTACACCTGCTGTCGCTACCTCACCATTGAAGTCACTATGGCTCAAGATTCAGATTCAGATTCCTTTATTGTCACGTATTTCGGTACCTTCTAAGAGAGTGAAATTCAATCTGTTGTGGTTCCTCGACCATAGCAGCTTCCAATAATATAAATACAATACAATTAGCATAGAAAAATAGTAAAATAAGATAAAACATGATTAAAATAAAGATGACTATATAAAAAGTGTGCAGTGCAGTTAACGGGATGTATATATTATACTATATACAATTAAAATAACAAAATGGCTATGTACAAGAAGGCTATGTACAAGAGGTGGGCTCAGCAGTAATACTGGGATTTCTTCTTCCATTAGGAGGATGACCTAGTGAGAGTTGTGGCTCAGACAGTTCTGGTAATACCTGGTCATAATCCCCCCCTCTGTTCTCTCAACCTAATCTCAGGGTGAATATATTTAGCCCCGACGTCAATTATAGCCCCTGCCTAGCAACCCACGCTGCTGCAATTATACGTATTATTATTATACTATATTACTCATTACCTTTAATTCTTAAGCTTAGCATTGTATTTTATTCTTATTACCTTTTTATCATGTCTATTCTATTTAATCTATTCTATTTTATTATTTGTATCGCACATGGCCACCATCATTTCACTACATGTATGTGACAAATATAACTCTTGAATCTTGCAAGACCACCCAGAGACATTCTCGCTCGGAGAGACCGCTCGCTCTCAACCTGCCATGTGACGTTTTTGTTGACGTTTATGGATTATTTCTATCACGTGTTTTAGAAAATAGGGAGACTGTTTGGGTGGGATTTGTTTTGTCCTGTAAGAAGTGCGTCACTTTGATTTGATTTCTGACACGTTAATAATACACGTTTCCTGGTATTGTGATTTCAGTCCTCGCCGGGGATGTTCTCCGACATCGATACCCTTATCTCAACCTGGTATCAATACCAGTATCGTTGCGCTCCATCGTAGATCCATGTCTTTTCAAACCGTCCCACTTCCACAACAGTGGAACAATGGCCCGTCCTCTTCCGCCTCTGAATGGCCGCCTCTGTTCTTTCCTGTTTTGCAAGTGGCGTCTCTCGCGTCCCCACATCCACTTGACCTGGATGTCTCTCTAATCACTGTCTCTCTCTCTCCTCCCCTCCCTCTCCACAGTACATGGAGAGATTCACTGCCACCAAGAAGAAGTTCGCCTGAAAACAAGAAGCAGCAGCAGCAGCAACAACAACAACAACAAAAACACCATGTAGACCTAGAGCGCCCCCCGGAGCCCTGCTTCTGAACTACACTCAAGCTGCTCATGAACCCACGTGGCTCCTTAACAACAACAACAACAACAACAACAACAACAACAACAACAACAACAGCATATAACTACACTGGCTTAACGCGGCTACAGGCAACAGAGGGGGATAATTATTACTATAAAAACAGGATGGTACGGACGACGCTCGCTCGTCAAAGTTATGGGGTGAATGGATATATTTCAGAACGGCGTTATAGGTGGACGCCGGATGTGCTTTTGACTCGCTCTGTGCTCTCTCACCAGAACCAGAACCAGAGAGGGAGATCAAGGGAGATCATCAGCAGAAGAGCCACAGACTAATGTGTTTTTAATCTTTGAAAGGACGAGACGGACCCGGCTGGCAGCTGCTGGTCTGTGAGAGAGGAGGCCCAGCAGCCTGGTTCCCTCACGCTGTAGAGACTGTGATGGTCAATGCAGCAGAGATTCAGGGACAGACCGATCGCACTAACTTATGATATTCATAGAGAAAATAATGCACCCATCTTTGATACTATTCTGATTTCCTAATGAAATACTGGTGTCTGGTTTATATTCTTTTACAATACACTCGTGTCAAGTGGTTTGCTTAGTTGTTGCTTGCTATAAAGTCTGATGTGAATTTGGCATGTCGATATTGGCTTCAAACACCCCTGGTCAGAATTTGGCATGTCGATATTGGCTTCAAACACCCCTGATCAGAATTTGGCATGTCGATATTGGCTTCAAACACCCCTGATCAGAATTTGGCATGTCGATTATTAGTTTCAAACACCCCTGATCAGAATTTGGCATGTCAATATTAGCTTCAAACACGCCTGATCAGAATTTGGCATGTCGATATTGGCTTCAAACACACCTGATCAGAATTTGGCATGTCGATATTGGCTTCAAACACCCCTGATCAGAATTTGGCATGTCGATATTGGCTTCAAACACCCCTGATCAGAATTTGGCATGTCGATATTAGTTTCAAACACCCCTGATCAGAATTTGGCATGTCAATATTAGCTTCAAACACGCCTGATCAGAATTTGGCATGTCAATATTAGTTTCAAACACCCTTGATCAGAATTTGGCATGTCGATATTGGCTTCAAACACCCCTGATCAGAATTTGGCATGTCGATATTGGCTTCAAACACCCCTGATCAGAATTTGGCATGTCAATATTGGCTTCAAACACCCCTGATCAGAATTTGGCATGTCGATATTAGTTTCAAACACCCCTGATCAGAATTGGGCATGTCAATATTAGCTTCAAACACGCCTGATCAGAATTTGGCATGTCGATATTAGTTTCAAACACCCCTGATCAGAATTTGGCATGTCGATATTAGTTTCAAACACCCCTGATCAGAATTTGGCATGTCGATATTAGCTTCAAACACGCCTGATCATAATTTGGCATGTCGATATTAGTTTCAAACACCCCTGATCAGAATTTGGCATGTCGATATTGGCTTCACATCCCCCTGATCAGAATTTGTGTGAATGTACAGAGTATCCAGGTGATGGAGGTGTCTCTCTAGGCAATACAAACGATATATTATGCAGAAAGAAAGGTTTTGATTATTTTGATATTGAATTTCCCTGTGGATTGAACACGGATAACCCTTGTACTTGTTTATGCATTGTCTCCATTGGCCATGTTCAGCCTGGCTGGAGCTAGCCATGGTCTAGCATGGTATGGTATGGTTGGGTGTCCATTGCGTTTCCAGTTACTAGGCAACCTTTCAAAATCCACACCACCAACTGTGGTACACAAGCTAAACCATGATGATGTAACAGTCTCAGCCAGGGTCCAGCCAGGTTCTAAAGACAATGGAGACGCTCACTGTGTGCCAGACAGGCCACAGCACTGCTGAACGCTGGCTAGTGGAGACAAGGCCACAGCACTGCTGAACACTGGCTAGTGGAGACAGGGCCACAGCACTGCTGAACACTGGCTAGTGGAGACAAGGTCACAGCACTGCTGAACACTGGCTAGTGGAGACAAGGCCACAGCACTGCTGAACGCTGGCTAGTGGAGACAAGGCCACAGCACTGCTGAACGCTGGCTAGTGGAGACAAGGCCACAGCACTGCTGAACGCTGGCTAGTGGAGACAAGGCCACAGCACTGCTGAACGCTGGCTAGTGGAGACAAGGCCACAGCACTGCTGAACGCTGGCTAGTGGAGACAAGGCCACAGCACTGCTGAACACTGGCTAGTGGAGACAAGGCCACAGCACTGCTGAACACTGGCTAGTGGAGACAAGGCCACAGCACTGCTGAACACTGGCTAGTGGAGACAAGGCCACAGCACTGCTGAACACTGGCTAGTGGAGACAAGGCCACAGCACTGCTGAACACTGGCTAGTGGAGACGAGGCAGCAGTCTCCAAAATAATGAAGGAGCGCACAGCTGAATAATATAAGAATGATCTTTACAGAAAGCGTCTACCAACACTACAGGGAAATGGCGCTTCCAGCTTGACATTCATACGCAAACCTTGTGGAGCATTGCTATTGTCGCTATCATTACTCTAAATGTATGATTAGACCCTTTTTTTTTTTTGTTTTTTTTATAACTTTGGGTCATTTTTATGCTTATGATAATCTCAGAGATATTTAGGGAACAAAAAGTGAAATGCCACCCGTTATAAATACTCTCATAATACATTCCTGTGCCCTACAACAGTTACTTGGTATTGAGTACACGAATGGCTCTCTCCTAAAGCCAGGAATTTGAGAACAAGCTGTTGCAGGGTTCTGGCAGGGTCTTAAATATATTCTTAAATATTTTAATAGGTCTTAAAAATGTATTGCATTAGGAGGTTTCTTCTATGTTGCGATAACTTCTCTGTATCTCGTTTAAATGCGTCTGGGGGGGAAATGTCCAGGCTGCAAGGTAAGCAGCATGGTAATAGTCTTATCGGTTCCTCCTCAACAATTCATATGGAATAACCTTTTTATTAATTTTTTTATCAAATTTATTTTTTTCTTCTTTTTTTCTTTTCTTTTTTTATAAACAAACTATATACAATAATAATAATATTAACAATAACAATATCAAATAACAACAATAACAGTACAGTAATGACAATAATAGAATGATAAATGGAGTAAAAAAAAAAATTAAAAAAAAATATATATCAAATAAAAATAAAAAACAACACAAACCCTACAAAAGTCATTAGACATTCATGTGAGCTTCTCAGGCTCTTTCCACCTCATGGCTATTAGTTTCTTGGCAGCAGTAACGCCCGCCAGAACAATTCTATTTTGTTGTATGGATGCTGGTAGGGTTGTTACTGTATGTTGTTCAGCAGGAATCACTTCTTTCATAGTAATTCTCCTTCATACCTTTCTCTCCCAGTATGGCTGTGAAATGGGTATTCAATTCTATATTCAAAGTGGTCTTAAAAAGGTCTTAAATATAACTTTGTGGCGCATGCAGGAACCCTGGGTTAAATCTGTATCTGAAATCCGGGGGGCTGTTTCGACGGGCAGGGATTTTGTGGAGTCGTTAAAAATGGTGAGTTTCTCACCCGAACAAGGTTTATATTTGATTAACGCTGACCGGTACCGTCGGACTTAAGGATTTAAAGTTCATAAACTCATCTATGGAGCATTCGGGTGACATCGCAGATCCGAGGGCTCTCTCTCTCTCTCTCTCTCTCTCTCTCTCTCTCTCTCTCTCTGAATTCTAGCTTTAGGAGAGCGAGAAATTGACTGAACTGTCCTGGGGCACAGAGATAACGTTAATTATTTTTAACTTTAACACACACCCAGTTGCATGGATCGGCTCACGTCAGTCCAGTACTGTATGGTTTCATGATTGTACCAGGACCCACCTGGAGCATGTTTTCAGTACCATGTTAAACCTGCCATGCATCACTTCTCTGTCATTTTCAATTAAATTGCTTGGTCATGTGTATATTCATAGTTTATATATTATCACAATGTTAAATATTTTCATTATTTTATTCTAATCTCAGTTGTTCTTTCCAAAAAAACGAATTCACATCAGAGATTGTGGTTCTCGCTGCATTAGCGTTTCATTGATATTACATTTGTGAATGAATAATTGAATTGATATTTTTAATCTGTTGCTGAGTAACGGTGCACTTTCTATGAAAGGAGGAATCTGTATTGTCTGTCAATTAAACATGTACAGTAACGCAGCCAGTCGCCAAGTCTAATTATAACACACTCTAAGTTGTACTGTGTGTGATTTACATTTACATTTAGTCATTTAGCTGACGCTTTTATCCAAAGCGACTTACAAGTTCTGTAAGACAAGTCATCAGGAAGGGTACAACTCTATCAGATGAGTAACAATGTTCATCAAAGTGTTAAGTGTAGGTTAGTTTATTAGGACAAGTGCATGACAGTAAGGTTAGTTACTAGGGTTAGATTTTAATTTTTTTATTTCAAATAATTGTTGAAGAAGTGCGTCTTTAGTCGACGGCGAAAGATTCACGGCTGGGTTTACATTGGAACAAAGGATCTTATTTTTTACTCCGTCACAAACCTGACCCTTGGTATCCTTCATTTTCACTTCACGCAGGATTTTCTTTCAAATTCAAATGGGATTCACTAAATAACAATCACATGAACCGCATCCTGCACCAAGTCCAACAAGGTTAAGGTAAGGGGTGTCTGATCCAATGAGGTTAAGGTGGAGCATGAGGTCCAATGAGGTTAAGGTAAGGCGTCGGATCCAATGAGGTTAAGGTAAGGGGTGTCTGATCCGATGAGGTTAAGGTAAGGGGTGTCTGATCCGATGAGGTTAAGGTAAGGGGTGTCTGATCCGATGAGGTTAAGGTAAGGGGTGTCTGATCCAATGAGGTTAAGGTAAGGGGTGTCTGATCCAATGAGGTTAAGGTGGGCGTTTGGTGTGGTGAATTATGACTGTCAGGAAATCTTTCATGTTTATGTTTTTGCGGAATGCTGATATGATTGTTTGCAGTGGTGTGTATGTCTGTTGCGTGTTGATGAACTGGTGTTTGATGGCCTGGTGCAATGATCTGATCCTGTGTGAACTGGGATGAGGGTGTTGTGTTTCCTGGTGAAGTCAGTGGTGAGTAGATACAGTACGCATGTGATGGAACTGTAATGATCTGTATTCTATCTAGAATAAACCATTTGATAGATATTTTTTTTTTATCCACTTGTGTGGAAATTTGTCTGGCTTCACCATGGATGCAATCAACAAGACAACACAGCACAAACTTGAGGTACCTAACCAGTACCATGGTTAAAATTAAAAACTAAGAATTCATCAGAGCAATGGCATGTGGGATGAAAGACTTCTTAGATATGTTTGCAAAGGATCAGACGGTATTTGCTGAGCCTTGTCTCGATTCCCAGAGTACATATAACTCAGGCAATTGTCCTTGTGGTTTCCCTATAACTTTACTTTAATGATCTAGGAAGTCATGTAAAGCGCTTTGGATGAAAGCACTATATAAAATGCACCATTTAAATTCCCACTAAGTTTTTTTTTTTTATCCACTTTTTCTCCTATTTTCTGTATTTTTCCAATTTAGTCGTTATGCCAATTCCCCCCTCCCCTTCCTGGTCGTTGCGCGCATGTGCCCCCCACTGGTCGGTCTAGGGAGCCCTGAAGTCTATCAGATGCTTCCTCGTTCCTCCGATACATAGGAGACAGCCAGCAGCATCTTTTCACCTGCCAGCGCGGACTCTCATTGGTGAGGTGTAACACGTGGGAGGGCACACTACCTCACCCATCTCCCTTCCTCGCTGTGCAGGCGCCCTGACCGACCTGTAGGAGTCGCTGTTTACAACGACCAGATTACCACCCACCGGCTTCCCTCCCGCTGACTCTGCCAATTGTGCCAGTATGGCGACCGGCCAAGCCGGAGGCAACGCTGACAGACTGATTCGATACCAGTGTCTCTGCAGTGGTAGACAGACGCTTAGTCCGCTGTGCTACCCGGCCGCCTAAATTCCCAAGTGTGTAAGTATCTGGGGAGTGTGGTGGAGAGAGGGCTGAGATGGTGCTCAGTGCGTTGGGTCATGTTGCATGTGGTGCTGTTGCTGGTGGATACACTGAGTCTGCTGGGGGAGAGCGCCTCAGGGAACAATCTAGGAATGTCCTAACTGCCAGTCTACTCTGAATTCCTTCTCACACATCCCTCCATGACCCTAACAGAGCTAGTGAGCAGCACAAAAACCTCCTCTAGCCCCTTAGACACCACATTTTTACGCGGATGATATCCAGCTGTATTGCTCTTTTAACCCTGATTGCCCTGATGATTTTAATTCTAATTTTACTGTTTAAAAAAAAAAGAGGGTCTGTCTGCCATTAAGGCCTGGTAAGGAAGCAACTTCCTCCAGTTGAATGAGGCTAAAACCGAGGTGCTCACCGTGGCCTCTGATAGGCCTTTCACACCGGCCGGGCTCCGTGCCGGGGCCGGTTCCTGAACGTAATCTCGAACCGGCCGGTGCGTTCACACCGGGAATAATTGGTTCGGAACATGAAAAATCGGTGCTCAGTGTTTTCTTAGAGGGCCGAACTAAAGCCTCCGTCATGTTCCAAACCAATTATTCCCGGTGTGAACGTGCCGGCCGGTTTGAGATTATTCGAGAAATGTTTGAGCTTCTCCAGGTGTAAAATATGTCTGCTGTTTTTTCTCTTGAGATGCATTGTGATTTTTGGTCTATCATTTGAATGGTTCTTGCTTTTTTATTTGTCTATTTTCTATTTTATTTCTGTTGTATGTAAAGCACTTTGCGAGTTCTCTGTGAAAAGTGCTATACAAATAAAATGTACTTACTTACTTACTAATGTCTGACTCTTACCACCTAACCTGCACGGACTACAACATACAACATATAATGTATATATCATGCCAGTTAGGGTACCTTGTGTATACTGCACCTGTGTATACTGTTTACCTTACTTACTCATATTATATATTCAGATTCTAAGTGTTATTGCCCATATTTATTGAGACTTATAATATAACTGATATACAGGCATACAGAGCCTTATCTGCACCTTTGATTACACTGTTTACTTGCTTATATTCAGAGTTAATTATCTTGTTTACACTGCTTATTTTTATCTTTGCTATAATTCTATTGCCTATATTTATGTCTTTCTACTATTACCCTGCCCATATGGCTGTCCCCTGCCCTCCCTCAGGTCCCTGCATGACTCCAGGGCGCTGAAGAGGGCGAGGAAGATCATGGCCGACCCATCCCACCCCGGTCACAGCCTCTTCACCCTGCTCCCCTCTGGGAGAAGGCTGAGGATCCCAAAGGCTGTGAAAGCTCGTCACAGACTGAGCTTCTTCCCCTCAGCCGCTAGGCTGATCAATGCCTCAGGTGTCCCCCCCCCCCCCCCCTCTGCCCCCAAGTGACACTGGCACAATGACACTGACTGCACTGCACTAGTCCTTACTGGAACTCTGCACTCTTCACTTTGTATATATATATATATATGTATTTTATTGATTAATCATCCACTGCACTGTTTCTTGTCCTGTCTGTGTTGGTGTTGTCGTTTACTGTGAAAAAAGAAAGGAAAAAATGCATACACTGTATTGCTGCAACAATTACCAATGTGTTTTTACACAAATGGCTTAATAAAGGAATCTGAATACCTGTACCCCCCCTCCCCCATGCTGCTATCCACAATCCACAATAACTGGATGGTGCACGGACAACAATCTCACATTAAACATAAAAAAATCAAAAGAGATCATCATTGACTTCAAGAGACACAGGGTGGACCCCTTTCCCCTAATCATCGCAGGTGAGGAGGTGGAGAGAGTCCCCTGCTTTAAGTTCCTAGGGACCCACATCACTGAGGACCTCAAATGGACTACCAACTCCACTGCACTGGTAAAAAAAAGTGTCATTGTCATTGAGCATCCTGATGGCCTGGGGATAGAAGCTCCCTCTGAGTCTCTCTGTACTGGCCATGAGACTCCGGTAGCGCTTGCCTGACCGCAGCAGTTCAAAGAGGCAGTTGTTTGGGTGACTAGAGTCTTTGATTATTCTCTTAGCCTTGGCCCTGCAACCATTTTTATGAAATTTGTACATGTACTATACAAGACTTCAGGCTATGGAGGACCGAGGTTTTATTTTCAGCCATACCAATTTCTTTGGAAATATACTTTAGATATTACAACTACTACAGAAAAACGTGAGTACACAAGTTCAAGTTCAGACCTATGAAAAGTGATCTTTCTTTATTGTATCAGAGACTTCAGAATGTTCTCCTTCAGAAGAGACCAGGCTTATGGATGGGCTATAAGTATAAAGTATAGCATTTTGGTTTGCAAAAAAAGTATGCAGTCCTCAAAAACGAAAACAAAAATGGCCACTTTTTGGGGGCGCTTGTTAAGAGTGGTCCGCCGACGGGACAACTGTGAGTTTGTCTGTTTGCCCCAGAATGTTCAGTAAGTGATGTAATGTGGCTCCAGGGTAAATGTCAAATTGTATGTGGGTGTGTGGAAGAGGAATTCTCTGAAGGTTAGAGTCCCACAGGAAGACTGTGGGTCTGCTGATATATGATGTTCTAGTCCTGTATGTTTCTCTGGGCTCTGGCTTCATGGGTGCAGGGTGTTGAAGGGGGGGGGGGGGTTCTTCCCATTCATCATTACACCTCTTGGTTTTGGTTGTTGGCGCCCCTTTTGCAAATTGCGCCACCTGTAGGGAAGAGTGTGTTGCTATAGTTATGGTTTAGATAAGGGGTCTATAGTTAGGATAAGGGGTCTATAGTTATGGTTAGGGTAAGGGGTCTATAGTTATGGTTAGGGTAAGGGGTCTATAGTTATGGTTAGGGTAAGGGGTCTATAGTTATGGTTAGGGTAAGGGGTCTATAGTTATGGTTAAGGTAAGGGGTCTATAGTTATGGTTAAGGTAAGGGGTCTATAGGTATGGTTAAGGTAAGGGATCTATAGTTATGGTTAAGGTAAGGGGTCTATAGTTATGGTTAGGGTAAGGGGTCTATAGTTATGGTTAAGGTAAGGGGTCTATAGTTATGGTTAGGGTAAGGGGTCTATAGTTATGGTTAAGGTAAGGGGTCTATAGTTATGGTTAAGGTAAGGGGTCTATAGTTATAGTTAGGGTAAGGGGTCTATAGTTATGGTTAGGGTAAGGGGTCTATAGTTATGGTTAAGGTAAGGGGTCTATAGTTATGGTTAAGGTAAGGGGTCTATAGTTATAGTTAGGGTAAGGGGTCTATAGTTATGGTTAAGTTATTCTCAATGTTGACAATGACACTATGTAACAACCCATCATCTACAGTGTTTCTACTACCTATCTTTGTGAAAGTGGCTTCTCAGCTCTGGTCCAGCTGAAGACAAAGCGGAGGAACAGATTGGACATTGAGCATGACCTCAGAGTTGCTTTGTCTACCATCACCCCAGACTTTGAGACTCTTGTCAGGAGCAAACAACATCCCCAGTTATCCCATTAGTTCCCTGCATGTTAAGCTAAGAAGTCTGCTAAGAAGGATATATTATCTATTATTATTATTATTATTATTATTATTATTATTATTATTATTATTATTATTATTATTATTATTATTATTATTATTATTATTATTATTATTATTATTATTATTATTTTATTTTATTGTGTTTTTAGCCCTTAGTTGCACTTTTGTTGCAACCCCAGTTATCCCATTAGTTCCCCCAAACTTACTGTAGGTCTGTTATGTTAAGCTAAGAAGTCTGCTAAGAAGCATAATTATTTATTATTATTATTATTATTATTATTATTATTATTATTATTATTATTATTATTATTATTATTATTATTATTATTATTATTATTATTTTATTTCATTGGGTTTTTAGCCCTAGTTGCACTTTTGTTGCAACCCCAGTTATCCCATTAGTTCCCCCAAACGTAGGTCTGTTATGTTAAGCTAAGAAATCTGCTAAGAAGCATATTATTTATTATTATTTTATTTCATTGGGTTTTTAGCCCTAGTTGCACTTTTGTTGCAACCCAAGTTATCCCATTAGTTCCCCCAAATTTAGGTCTGTTATGTTAAGCTAAGAAATCTGCTAAGAAGCATATATTATTTATTATTTTATTTCATTGGGTTTTTAGCAATAGTTGCACTTTTGTTGCACTTTTTTGTGTTTATTTCATGTTTTGAAAGATTGCGTATTACTGCAATTTTTTTTTTACATAAATCATAGTGGTTAAAAATGTTGTGTCGCGACGTAATGACTAAGGAAAATGTTGGTTCCCGAGGCTAGACCAGTTGAGAAGAGAACCACTGATCTACACTCACTGCACACACATCCACATGTACACACTCACTTTAAACAAACTCACCTTACCACTCACTTTACTCATTTTAGACACTTTAACACACTTTATATTTATCTATTAAAGATTTGCACTACATTCATACCGCATTTGCACCCTATCCTAAGTTTTGTACCTCATCTCATTTCTGCATTGTACCTCACTGTTACTCATTTTACTCTGTATTGTATATTGTTTGTATGTATATTGACTGAACATTCCTTTACTTACTTTTTACTTACTTCTTAATTACTTTTTTCTTTTTACTGTATGTAGCACACTCTCAGTGGCTCATACAGAAACAAGCATTTCATCAAAGTATTCTGTATTTTGTTGTGAGAAATAATAAACAAACTTGAAACTATAGTTATTGTTAAGGTAAGGGGTCTATAGTTAGGGTTAAGGTAAGGGGTCTATAGTTATGATTAAGGTAAGGGGTCTGTTTGATGAGATCCCTGGATTTTAGATCCCAATTTCAAATACTGCAAAACGTATGGCGGCTAATGAGAAAAGCAAGCTCTTGCTGAAAATGGTTTACTAAGTGTGAAAGCAGATGTTTACACACTTGTTGTTAATACAAATTTCGTTTTTGTTTAGCTTAGTTGACAATTATTAAAATACATGTTACAACAAGTTGTGCATCCTAAAATGATCAAGGATAGCATAAAAAGTCACAGACTTATTTCATTTGTATAGTCCTTGGTCTCAGCAGCACATAGTATATACATAAACATTAGTATCTTCAGCTAAAAGTCTAATTAAAATACAACGTTAATAATTATGTAAGAAATGTACAGATCTCATACACTAAAGCAGGAACCCTCCCTCCACTGTCGGTCTCCTGAGTTATTCTGGGACATTTTCACCTTGTTCACCTTGAAACGATACAGGTTCTAGCCCTGTTTGATGATCAGAGGCGACTTGTTCCACTCCTGTGGTGCTGTGTGAACATTGTTCTATCTGTGTTCTACACCTTGGAGGGTGCAGGTTTGCCTAGCCCACAGTCACGAAAGGGGCTAAGGACGGTTTGCCAAGCTAGATGTGGTTATGTGGCTGTGTATGAGAATAAACAGCATTGAGAAGATGCTACAGACATCTAATGCTGCAAAAGGCAGGGTTCAGTCCTTGAAAACCTGAAAAAGTCATGGAATTTAATTATAATGTTTTCTCCCAGATGTGGAAAGATAATGTAAAACGATACATAACTGAGATGTCTGGCGGGGTTCCCCCGGACCCCACCTTGAGAACCACTGTAATGTGAAGAGCAGGGCTGTCGCCTGTAGTCAAAAACATTCAAGTTCACTGATCTTGTGGAATTCAAAACAGCACAAATAATGTATAAAGCAAAAGGTAATGTACTTCCAGGAAACATTCAAAAACTGTTCTTTGAAAGAGAGGGGATTATAATCTGAGGGGAGAACTCAATAAAAAAAATTCTTAGTGTATGTACTACCAGGAAAAGTCCTTGCATTTCAATATGTGGAGTGAAACTGTGGAACAGTCTGCATGTTGTGCTTAACCAACGTCCAAATATAATGCAATTCAAACAGAGTTATAAAGAAATAATTTTCATGAGGTGAGGAAGGGATTTGACATTCACGGGTGTTCATTCACTTTTTTTTTTTTTTATGTCTTACATTGTGTGTATATATATATATATATATATATATATATATATATATATATATATTTGTTTTGTAAGGATTTAAATCTGTAAGGAATTACATTAATTTTGAGTAGTGGAAAAGGGGCAGATTAAATAAGTGTATCTTCCTACTCCTTTTCGAACATGTAAATTGAGTTATGTTCTTTATTTTTTTTTCATTTCATTGCTAGAGATTAATGATTTGTTTTTGTTTTATTTACATGTTCGAAATAAAGATTTAAAATAAAACAAATAGCCGATCTATTTCACATGTCCAGGTGCTCTGTGCTGCTTCCATCGCTTTGCTTTAGGTGCTTCACAGTCAAATCAAATAAAATCAAATGTATTTGTGAAGCCCGAAATCACAAGTTAATGTCCCCATGGGCCGGACACGTCTTCTTTAAACAGACATACCCCAGCGAAGGTAAGGAAAAACTCACTAAAAACCCAGCAATAGGAAAAAAGCACCACAGGCGATGTGGAGGAGAGAAACCTTAGAAGGGCTGTTCAAGGGGGATCCCCCTTCTTGGATGTCGGTGATAGTAGTGTTGCTATGGATGATCAGTGTCGTACAAAGATCCCAGTGTGACATCACACCTCACTTACCCATCAATAAACATACTGTCTATGAAATATGTTCTTCTGTTATTCATGTTTCCATCTAATGAGTACAGGTTGCTATATTGGTTGTTGTTGCTATATAGATTATATCCATCTAACCAGACCAGAGTACAGAGTAGCATTAAAGTGCATTGTAGTATACAGTACAACATATGGAGTATATGCTAAGCTAATGTGTGTACAGTATCATTGTTTACAATGGTACGAGTATATGAATACACTGTGGTTAATACTTAACCAATCTAACCAGTAGTTATTTTTTTTTATAGATATATGTATATAGAGTGCGTACAGTCTTATTATACAGTGTTATACGGATAAACTACAGGTTGGATAAGTAGTATAATGAAAGTAAGCATGAATACAGTGTAAGCCAGGTGTAGGCAGTAGATGAATGGGTTTGATTATAGACAACAGAATTGTGTGACATAAATGATGATGTAATACCGTAGATGACATCAGTGTTGGGGGATCACTTTATCTTGTTTGTGCTTTTCTACTGTTTTCTACATGTTTTCTACTTTCTGATTCGCAGGGACTTTTTCTTCCAGTCAGGTTAGATTAGACAGTATTGTCATCGTACAGCACAAATACAGGACGACGAAAATAAGTTGTCATCTAACCAGAGTGAAACAGTAAAGTGCATTAACAATATACAACAGTGTGATTAAATGTAAACAAGTGATTAAATGGAATATATAAAACGAAATGACTGAGTAATATGCTAATGAATCTGATGTGTGAACAGTATTATTATGTACAGTGGTATAACTAATAAGAGTATGTATGGGATATATACAGATATAGATATAGTATAGCAGCGTGTGCAGTGCACAGTGGACTGTAAACAGGGATATATGTAGATATATTAATACAGATATAGATACAAATATATACAGTATATTATTGTACATGGCTATCATGCAGTGTTATATGGTAGATTATAGGTTAAGGTATAGGTAGTTATTATGATTACAGTGTAAGGCAGTAGGTAGGTATAAATTGAGTATAGGCAACAGAGTTCACTTCAGAGACGTCCCAACTCAGATTCAATTGGGTTGAAATGTAAACAAAAACTGCATTAAAGGAAAACTCCAACATTTTGGGAAATTAGCTTATTTGGCATCTACCGTGGAGTTAGACAAGAAGATACATAAAATTTTTCTTCTCTGTGCATGCAGTAGGAGTAGGAAGACACGCACGTTAGCCTAGCTTAGCATCAGTCACTGGAAGTAGGTTCCTCCATTAGCCTAGTTCCAAACGTCTTCCTACCCCTACTGCATGCACAGAGAAGAAAAAGGTATGTATCTTCTTGTCTAACTCCAGGGTAGATGGCAAATAAGCTAATTTCCCAAAATGTTGGAGTTTTCCTTTAATTTCAATTAAATAAACTATCATGGGGGGGGGCGGTAGTGATGTCATTCTCACACAGCATGGTGAATAGTAACATAGTGATATCATGTTTCTTTGATCTCACTTGTGTGACTCACTCAATGTACAGTTTCCCTGCCTACCCAACCCCACCACCCCACCCACCCAACCACCTTCAATGTACAGTCCGCCCCCGACCCCCACCCCACCTACCCAACCTCCTCCAATGTACAGTTTCTTCCCCCTCAAATGTATAAACTCTCTTTTTTTAGACTATTTTTGTATCACAAACAGTACTGTATATTTGTAGATCTGGTATGTCATAAATGTCTAGATGTAGCAGTACTGTCTATCTGTATGTCATGTATGTCATATATATGTTATGATGAATTGAAAATGGGGGACCCTGATGTAAACAAGACGAAAGTCTTTCTCTGGTCTGCATCCCCTTAACAATTGTGTGTATTGAGCTGTACTGTATTGTACCCATTCTGCAATCTGTTAATACAATTTTCAATCAATCAATCAATCAATCAATCAATCAATCAATCAATCAATGACCACTACCTGCTCTGCGTCACTAGGCGGCACTGGTGTGCACTAAAGGGCCACATTCCTGGAAAAAAGAGAGAGAGAGAGAGAGAGAGAGAGAGAGAGAGAGAGGGGAAGGAAGGAACAACGGCGTGTTTTTCAAAACAACTTTAGCAGCAGCAACACCGTTGCGACTCCAAATCATTCGTTGTGACGGGAAAGAAAGAGGATAACAACTTTTTCGATCACTTTTTCCCCCTCCTGCCTGGAACTTGTTTTCTCCATGTTTTCCTCTGCAGTCTCTTGTTGTGAGAGGATCTCTCTTCCCGAGAGTGGATCATGTGAAGGATGTTGTTACTGAAGTGAGGAGAAGCGACGCAGAGCAGTCGCCTTGTTTGTTTATTATTGAGACCCAGAAGTTGTTGACAAATAATGAGAAAATGAGAATTGTTCTTTGGACCTTATTGTTCCTGTTACAAAGTGATCGAGGGATCTGTGGCAATGGTGAGTGAAGCAGATCTTTACTCTCTCTCTCAGGGGTTGTGGAATTATGGGTGTTTATCTGTGTGTATAAAAGTGCGATTTGTGTGAATTTTGTTTTGTCCCATTGGTAAAAATGCTTAGTATTGAGGAGGGCTTTATTTGAGAAAATTCAAATTGTAAATCCGGATTTGTTTTGGTAGTCTGAGACTTGTATGTTGAGGTTTTTTGTGTGTGTGGAGGACATCTTCAGTTTTGCAGGATTTTTGGAGAAAGCATGTCACTTGAGAGACAAAACACACTATATCCTATATAATTGTATATGAATTCCTCTTGTTTCTTTGTTTACATACATTGCTTGTAAACAGCTTATTGTATTTTATTTTTCTTGTGGCCATCTTGGTCTATATGTAATTTGTCAAGTATACTATATTGTTTATGTGTCTTGTAAGCCCATTATGGGCTGGCCTGGGCATACACCTGTATGTAAGACACGAAAATAAAAAAAACATCAAATCAAATCAGTAATAGTCGCCTCCCGCATAGCAGGTTAGAGTCCATACAAGGGACGTGCATTGGAATGTCGCCCTGAGGTGAAATCAGCAGCTGAGATTTTCTGTTTTATTAAGAGTTTCATTCCAAAACACTATCAATTTGGGGGATTGATTGATTGATTGAAAATTGTATTAACAGATTGCAGAATGGGTACAATACAGTACGGCTCAATACACACACAATTGTTAAGGGGGTGATGCAGACCTGAGAAATACTTTCGTCTTGTTTACATCAGGGTCCCCCATTTTCAATTCATCATGACATACATGACATCCAGGTAGGCAGTACTGCTACATTTAGACATTTATGACATACCAGAGTACAAAAAGAGTCTAAAAAGAGAGTAGGTATACATTTGAGGGGGAAGAAACTGTACATTGGAGGAGGTGGGGGGGGGGGGGGGGGGATGCTATATATATATAATGGGATATCTTTTTTCAATGTCTTTGGCCGTGGGCCAAATTGTAACACAGGTGGGACTGAGGGTCAGATAATGTGAGTTTATTTAGTGTATATCACTTCTCACCGAGCAAGGTCACCTAGTGCTCCACAGAGAATACATGTGAGAGAGTGGACTGGACGTTGATAATTGACACATAACGAGTAAGTAACAGTGCCTCAGGTCTAATGCCAGTGTGTTTGTACCCCGTACTAGTCAAGTTAGGTTACGCATCCTTTCTGAAGTAGAGTTAAAGTGCATCAAAATAGACCAAATAGAATATGACCAAACATTTCCTGGAACCCGTTTGAGGGACAGACATAATGTCAACGACATGTCCCCACTGGCTGTACTTTGAGAGGTCCTGATATTAGTAGGATGAAGTTCCAGTGAAAGACTTGCTCTCTGTCCTTTAGCCCGTAGAGGTCGTGCCAAATTCCACTCCCACTGCTTAAGAGGGCAATCAGAGCGTTTTCTTCTCTCCTTGGTAAATACAGACCACGGTCAGGGAATTGTTTACTCTCTAGATGTGTTCACAGAAAGCATTTCTCCCTAATGAACTGCTAAGTAATTAGGAGAGTAAACACCCAGTATAATACAATCTCAAATATGGCATGTTTGTGTGTGTGTGTCAAATAACTATACAGTGTGTGTGTGTGTGTGTGTGTGTGTCCTTTTGTGTATGTGTGTGTGTGTCATAGAACTATATGGTGTGTGTGTGTCTTTTTGTGTATGTCTCTGTGTGTGTGTGTATCATAGAACTATATGGTGTGTGTCTTTTTGTGTATGTCTCTGTATCACAGAACTATATGGTGTGTGTCTTTTTGTGTATGTGTGTGCGTGTGTGTGTGTGTGTGTCATAGAACTATATGGTGTGTGTGTGTGTGTGTGTGTGTGTGTGTGTGTGTGTGTGTCTTTTTGTGTATGTCTGTCATATAACTATGGTGTGTGTGTGTGTGTGTGGTCTTGGACACAACCACATGCAAACAAATGTGACTTTAGGAAAACAACACATGGGGACCTCAGTGAAGATTCAAGATTCAAGAGGTTTATTTGTCACATACATACCAGGGCATACAGTGAAATGCGGGTGGCCATGCCCGCTTTGATTGTGCAATAATACTAAATAATAAAATAGACATGCTAAAGTCCTGACTGAGATAGTGCAATACAATGTTAGCTAGAGATTAAGACACTGGGTCCTATGTACACTAGTAAACACTACTATACAATATACAGTTTTTACTCTATATCCTTATGCTATACTTGCTATTTCTAAATCTAAACTATACTATACAAGAACCACATCAGTTCTTTCCTTAAATTAAAGTGACCTTTATTTTCCTCATTCCTTTAAAGTGTCCTTTCCATTTTGTTAAAGTGACCGTTTGTGTGTGAGCGAATGTGTGTTGTGTGTGTGACTGTGTGTGTGTGTGTGTGTGCTCATGTCATGTGTACTTGTGTGTGGAGAGTTCAGTGTTCAATGTTCTGATGGCCTGGGGGAAGAAGCTGAGCCTTAGTCTCTCTGTTCTTGCTGCGTATGTGCATAGGCACTTGCCTGACTGCAGCAGCTATTCTGCAGGCTCTGGATTTGCACCTCCTGTTATATAAGTCCTGCAGGGGTGGTAGTGCAATACCCGTAGTACGCTGACGCTCTGCTGAGCGCACCACCCCTGTCCTGGGCCGTGCTGTTTCCAAACCAGGCAGTGATGTTTCCAGTCAGAATGCTCTCTACAGCCCCGGAATAGAAGGAGTGGAGTATCTTCCCCGATACTCTGAACTTCCTTAACTGTCTCAGGTGATAGAGGCGCTGTTTTGTCTTTTTTACCATGTGTGTTGTCCATGTCAGGTCCTCTGTGATGTGGACTCCCAAGTACTTGAAGCTGCTCACCCTGTCCACGATAGCCCCATTTATCCACAGTGGCGTGTGTGTCCCCTGCTGCTGTATTCTCCTAAAATCCACTATCAGCTCCTTGGTTTTACCAATGTTCAGGAGTAGGCTGTTATCCCGGCGTGCCAGTACATCAACCTCCTCCCGGTAGGCCTTCTCGTCATTGTTTGTCAAGTGATAACGGTCACAACCATCAAGCACATCATCCTATATCAGATTCCCCCTAAAGTACTGTGCAACCTTTCAAAAGCACTTTGCTTTGAGAAGTCACGTGATCATAACCTACCTGGCACGGCAGCTGGTGTCACAGTTTCACAGACCACCTGGCAGGTCACAGGTTAGTTTGAACACACCTGGAACCCTCCGCCATGCCATCATAAAAAAATGTTGACTTTCAAGACGGCAGTTTATTGTGGCAAATGAAGAGGTTAATGTTGTGTGTTGTCAGTCCTCATGTGAAGTTCAGATTGAATAGGCTACATATTAAACTCCGTACATGAGTAGAGCTGTGAATCTTCACTTCAATTCGATTACGATTCAGCTGTCTACGATGCATCGCGATGCAGCATATTATTTACATCCTCAATTTTATAATCTATATTGCACATGGCTACTTTTTCATAAATTAATACAAGCAGTCAGATAAATTTACTTTTATTTAGAAAGTTCTTAAATCAGAATGTCAAAATAAATGTCTTTACTAGTGTTGCATGATACAGATACTAGAAAGGTATCTCGATACCCAGCTGTTAACACTTTGATTGCCTAAGGCTAAATTCATGATATACCATAGGTTGCCAGCTCTATTTGTCTATGGATAAGTACCCCTTCTTTGCAGGGCTATAACTTTTTAAATTCTATTGCTAAATTGCCATTATTATGGCCCATTCAAAGTCCTATATGTATTGTTCATTGTGTAGCAACGTTAAACTTTTTCATTCACATATTCATAGTAAAATATGGTCTAATGTATAAGTATGTTTTCATCTCTTTCTGCAGCTTTCTCCAGAACGTGATCTATAGCCCCAAATGCATTATATTGATGATGAAATACAGTTTGATGGCAATCGGCGCGATATAAAAAATTTCAATTGGACGTACTTCTAGAAGTATCTACGTATCATCTGATGATGACCGGATGGGCGGGGGATCGTTTATAATTCCGTGGGCAGCGTTATATCATTCATCTATTGTGGGTCATATGTTCATCAGAGCAGTTTATATCGAACACGTTCAAAAATAACGCTGAATCTTACCGTATCTTCCTCGCGCCGTTGGACGATCAGCGTGGTGTAGACCGTTTTCGATTATGGGATGTTTATCCAGATGAACCATTTTCAGGTTGTATAATACTATATACGTCCAAATAACGTTGTTTATTGAGTTAGGGCGAGCGATTGATCATCCAGTGTGTTGAGATGGAGTCCGGCTACCGATCGCGAGTGCCCGGAGCACATAGGATGAGCACTTCCTGTTTGGCGAGCCCCTCCCTCTTGGCCGATCTGCCGATCGGCCACCAGATGGCGCTCTCGAACCGTTAAACAGTTGATGGGAGCTCACCAGTACATCTCAGGGCTCCGGAAAGAAAATATGATTTCGATCACAGATTTTTGAAATATTGATATCAAAGAGAGTTACGGCGTCCTCGGCAACTTGAGCATGGCGGGGAAGGACGCCTAAAAGCGTCTTCCGGCAGTTAAAGTGTTAAAAACGGTTCAATACTCCATTTAATTAGTATCAATACTTTTAGAATAGAATATTTTCTATGAGTTGAGTGGATGCATGACCAGAGCACTAGCTTTAATAATACAATAATAATAATAATAATAATAATAATAATAATAATAATAATAATAATAATAATAATAATAATAATAATAATAATAATAATAATAATAATAATAATATATTTGATTTGTAGAGCTGCTTTATAGTTGTGGAGCAAATCCCAAAGCGCTACATTGTAAAAGAACATAAAAGCTAGTAAGAAAAAAAGAAAATAATAATCTATCATGTTCTGTCACTGCATCGATGTAGAATCGTCCGCATCGTGATGCATCTTAGAATCGATAAATTTCCACACCCCTATACATGAGACACTCAGCTCAGAGGCTGAACATGAGACACTGAGTTTAGAGGCTGAACATGAGACACTGAGTTTAGAGGCTGAACATGAGACACTGAGTTTAGAGGCTGAACATGAGACACTGAGTTTAGAGGCTGAACATGAGACACTGAGTTTAGAGGCTGAACATGAGACACTGAGTTTAGAGGCTGAACATGAGACACTGAGTTTAGAGGCTGAACATGAGACACTGAGTTTAGAGGCTGAACATGAGACACTGAGTTTAGAGGCTGAACATGAGACACTGAGCTTAGAGGCTGAACATGAGACACTGAGGCCAGAGGCTGAACTAGGGCTGGGCGATATTGCCTAAAAATAAAATCTCAGCTTATTTTCACACCACACATCCGATTTACGATTTTAATCGATTTCTTTCTCTTAAAAACTAGAAACGAACGCCAAGGAAATCATTCAAATAAGCTTTGTTTTTATTTGACACAAAAAAAATGATCAAACCAAGATGAATATCCCTATTGGGATCGTAGTGCACTGCAAACCTAACTTTCACCAATCTTCACTTAAAAAAAGAAAAAAAAAATATATATATAAAATGTTACTCTTGATCAAACAAAGATGAATGTCCCTATTGGGATTAATAGTGCAATAACTTACTTTTTGTAAAATAAAAGGTGACTAGTGAAAAAAAGAAAAAAAATATATATATTTTTTGTAAAAATTGATTTTCATTTAAAAAAAAATCTTCCTAAATCATGAATTCGAATTAATCGATCAAATCGATTAATCGCCCAGCCCTACACTCAGCCTAGAGGCTGAACATGAGACACTGAGTTTAGAGGCTGAACATGAGACACTGAGCTGTACTGTACATGAGACCTTGTCTAAAGGAATACAGTCATTGATGGTTTCTGGTTTGTGTGTGCTTGGTCTGTGTTGCATGGGTGGCGTGTTTATAGTGTGTGTTGTGTCGACCGGCTGCATTTGTCTGAGTGTGTGTGACTGTGTTGGACCAGGCATATCTTTCTGAGTGAGTGAGTGAGAATGTGTGTGTGTGTGTTTATATGGATGGTTTGTGATATGTCAGGTGCATTTGTCTGTGTGTTATGAATGGTTTGTGTTACTGTGTTATGTCGGGAGGACAGAGGAGGAGGGGGACAAACTAAGAAAACAGGCAGAGTCATTAATACATTAAGGTGAAGAGGTAACAGTTGAGTTGTGATTTGTGTGTGTGTGTGTGTGTGTGTGTGTGTGTGTGTGTGTGTGTGTGTGTGTGTGTGTGTGTGTGTGTGTGTGTGTGTGTGTGTGTGTGTGTGTGTGTGTGTGTGTGTGTGTGTGTGTGTGTGTGTGTGTGTGTGTGTGTGTGTGTGTGTGTGTGTGTGTGTGTGTGTGTGTGTGTGTGTGTGGATGCTTTGTCTTATGTCGGACGTGTATGTGTGTGTGTTGTATGGATGGTGTGTTATGTTGGGTATATGTGTGTGTGTTGTATGGATGGTGTGTGTTATGTCGTGTGTATAATGTGTGTGTGTTGTATGGATGGTGTGTAGAGAGTTGTGCCCTTCCTGCTGACTTGTCATACAAAACTTGTAAGTCGCTTTGGATAAAAGTGTCGGCTAAATGACTAGATGTAAATGTGTGTTATGTCGGGTGTGTGTGTGTGTGTGTGTGTGTGTGTCAGTGGAGGCCAGCTGTTCTCCACAGTGCAGGTCTTTCTCCTCCTCTATGACGTACAGCCTCCAGTCACAGTAGACGGAGACCAACAACTTACCACACAAACTGCCTTTTGAGCAAAGATGTGTGTGTGTGTGTGTGCGTGCGTGTGTGTGTGCGTGTGTGTGTGTGTGTGTGTGTGTACTGAGAAAGATCCCCCTCCTCTATAAAAAAGGATAGATCTTCATACATAGTTTTATATGGACTGTCGGAGTGTTTTCTACATATGGTGGCCATTTGAATGCATGGGTCTGGAATGTACAGAACATCATAATAATAATAATTCATTACATTTATATAGCGCTTTTCTCAGACTCTAAGTGCTTTACAACGTAGGGTGGAAATTGCCTCCTTCACCACCACTGGTAGCACCAAACCTTGGGCTACGCAGGCTCAATGGCTGCCATACACTGGCACCAGGCACACATCACACTGACTACACACAATGGCTGAACGGCTCAGGAGACAGGGATTGATATCAGCCAATTAAGAGGAAGGGATGATTAGGTGGCCTTGATGTGGGACTTCTTTGGCCAGGAATGTCGGGGAACCCCAACCTCCTACTCTTTACGATAGGCGTCCTGGGTTCTTTAACGACCGAATTCAGTCAACATCATGGTACATAATCACATCTGGACAGATGTCTGTAAATATGTATCTACTGCACAGGGACCCCCATCAAATGAACCCTTGCACTGAATAACCATATACGTCTGTTTTCAAATTCTTTGGACAGCCTGTGTATTTGCAGTGTAGAAGTTAATCTAAATCACTTGGAGTGTGACTGTGATATCACAAGAAACGACTCAACCTCTACTGTCTTTAACTATGAATGAACACAACACTAACTTATCATCTTTAGATAATAAAGTACTCAACCTCTACTGTCTTTAACTATGAATGAACACGGCACTCTAACATACCATCTTTAGATAATAAAGTACTCAACCTCTACTGTCTTTAACTATGAATGAACACGGCACTCTAACTTACCATCTTTAGATAATAAAGTACTCAACCTCTACTGTCTTTAACTATGAATGAACACGGCACTCTAACTTACCATCTTTAGATAATAAAGTACTCAACCTCTACTGTCTTTAACCGAATGAACACAACACTAACTTACCATCTTTAGATAATAAAGTACTCAACCTCTACTGTATTTAACTATGAATGAACACAACACTCTAACTTACCATCTTTAGATAATAAAGTACTCAACCTCTACTGTATTTAACTATGAATGAACACAACACTCTAACTTACCATCGTTAGATAATAAAGTACTCAACCTCTACTGTCTTTAACTATGAATGAACACAACACTCTAACTCACCATCTTTAGATAATTAAGTTTGAAAACATTGTTCCTCTGAAAACATAAAACAGACATATGGTTCTTCGTCTGAGGTACTCATGCAATAATATAATAAAGAAAACAGTACATGTAATACATGCACAGTATTATAGTAATATTGAGTATATTGCTTAAAAAGGTCCTCTCTTGTACATGTTCTGAGATCTAACCTGGGTTTGAACCCGGTGTGAGTCTTCTATTCAGAAAACCATCCAATCAGTCTCACGCTACCTGGTCTCATGCTATGAAGTCCCCTGCAGGGCAGCAATCCAGGAACAGGTTGGGGTTTCAGTGCCTTGCTCAAGGGAACTTGGGCAGATATGGTGGGAACTGTAGATGTAATACCATCCCACCATCCAGTTGCTAGTTCACATCTGTAGTAGTCAAGAGTCAAGTGTTCCTTTTATTAATCCCCTTGGGAAGATTCAGGTGGCATAGCAGCGTGGGGGAGGGGATGTACGGGCACAAAAGATAATAATAGAAACATAAATAATAATAATCATAATAAATGTTATTTGTATAGAACCTTTCATAAAAGACGTGCAGCCCAGTGCTTCACAGCAGTAACACAAAATAGACACCGGCATAAAACGAGCAAAACGTTGGCATAATTATAGATGGGCACAGAATGAGCATTAAAACCTCCCAGAAAAAATCTATGTAAAATTAAGAAAATAAATTGCAATAATAATAGGGTAGAACATAGTAATTGTAGTCCAATGGCAGAATTCAATCAATAATAATGATGATGATGATAGTATACATTAATATAATAATTATAATAATAATAAGGATGTATACATAATAATAATAATACATAATAGCACACTGCAGCAGAGTCTGCGCTGTGTTTAGTATTAAGAGACAAGTTCCCCAGCCGTTAGTTCTCCAACTATTGGCAGCAGTCCATGCCCACGGTTGTGGAGCCTGATGGCTACTGGCACAAAGGACTGGCAGAGGCGGTTTGTGGTGTGTCGGGGGGGGGGGGGGCTCCTCATCCTGGCTGGCTCCTCATAGAGGGGGTGGGAGCCGTGTTCTCCAGTATAGCGTCCAGCTTACCCCTCATCCTCCTCTCTGCCACCACCTCTAGTTTGAGCAGTTCAACTCCCACTACGGAGCTAGCCTTCCTCACCAGCTTGTTCAGTTTGGTTGGTGTCTCTTGAGTTGATGTTACAACTAAGGCTGTCCCCGAAGCCTGTTTTTGGGATTCGAACTTCGTCAGGGTTTTTCGAACAGACGTTCGAACCTTTGTTTAATAAAAATAATAAAAAATTCAAAAAAAAATGTCAAAATACATTTTATTGAATTTTTTAAATATCCTCAAACTAAATCATTTTTTTTATCCACTTTTTCGCCCCATTTTCTACTTTTCTCCCATCCCAATTTCGTATTATCCAATTCTTCCCTCCCCTGTCTTGAACGTTGCTAGACTATGCCTCCCACTGGTCGGTTGTAGTGAGGACAGAAGCCTTGCATCACGTGTTCCCTCCGGTACACGAGGAGGCAGCCTGTCGCATCTTTTCACCGCAGCAGCTCGAACTCTCAGTGGCGAGGAGTTACGAGTGGGAGGCTCACGCTGCCCCCGCTACTTCCTGCTTCCGCCGCACCGGCGTCACCAAACCGACCTGTAGGAGTCGCTGTCCACAACTTCCAATCCCCACCCACCGGCTTTCCCACCCTCTAACACTGCCAATTGTGTTAGTATGAACGACCGGCCAGCCGGTAGCAATGCCGAGAGCTGGGCTCGAACCCAGCGTATCCTGCGTTAGTGGCGAGCGCCTTGCCCACTGCGCCAATCAGCCGCCCTCTCAAACTAAATCCTCAATTTGAATAAAGTGATTAATCTGATTAGATGAGTATTTTTTTTTTATTAAATCAACTTTCTTTAATGAATATAACTCATCAGTTTTTAATACTATAATATTAGTGTAGCCTAATCTTTATCTGCAACTGTGAAGAAAAACCCCATTGGTTTAAGCAGAATGAATAGACACATAAAAAGAATATATAAAACATTTTTATTTATTTATTTTATAAAAAAGAATATTATTCAAATGTTGATTTAGAATTCGAATGCCAACGTAACGAACAAAGGTCTGAATGTTCGAACGTTAGTTACAACCCCAGCATACCATGGCGAAGAAGGGGACGGACGCTGGCTACCACAGACTGTGGTGGTACCAAAAGGATTGCCGCAGCCTATTATACACGTTGAAAGACCCGAGTCTCCTCAGGAAGAACAGCCTAGCCTGCTCTGTCCCTTCCTGTAGAGGACCTCTGTGTTGTCCGACCAGTCAGGTTTATGATTCAAGTGAACTCCCAGGAACTTGTAGGTCTCCACCTCCTCCCATTGTTTCACCATTAGTCCACCACCAGGGAGCACATAATAATATTAATAATAATAATAATAATAATAATAATAATAATAATAATAATAATACATCTGATTTATATAGCGCTTTTCCAAATGCTCAAAGACACTTTAACAAAACAAACAATACAATACAGTTTTAGTAGAGAGAAATAAAAAAAAAGTGAGAGAGGAAGGAGTTCATGGGTTGAAAACAAGGGTAAAAAGGTGGGTTTTGAGGGCTTGTTTGAATGGTGCAAGAGTGTCTGCATGGCTGATATGGTTGGGAATGGCGTTCCAGAGGGTGGGGGCAGCTGCAGCGAAGGCTCCGTCTGTCGCCCCAGGTCCGGAGCTTAGTCCTGATGGGTTGGAGGAGGTTAGCATCTGCGGACTTGAGGCAGCGGGTAGGCGTGTGGTGGAGAAGGAGGTCAGAGAGGTAGGAGGGGGTCAGGTTGTTGAGGGCTTTGAAGGTGATGATTCGAATTTTGAACTGAATCCTGTACACATGCTCCTGCTGGTGCCAGGGATCTAACCTGCTACCTCTTTACCTGCAGGCTATCCTGCTACCTCTTTACCTGCAGGCTTATCCTGCTACCTCTTTACCTGCAGGCTTATCCTGCTACCTCTTTACCTCCAGTCTTATCCTGCTACCTCTTTACCTGCAGTCTTATCCTGCTACCTCTTTACCTCCAGTCTTATCCTGCTACCTCTTTACCTGCAGTCTATCCTGCTACCTCTTTACCTGCAGTCTTATCCTGCTACCTCTTTACCTGCAGTCTTATCCTGCTACCTCTTTACCTGCAGGCTATCCTGCTACCTCTTTACCTCCAGTCTTATCCTGCTACCTCTTTACCTCCAGTTACTCATCTGAAACCCTTATCTCTTGTCTTATCGTAACGTTTATGGCAGGCGTCTGCGTGAAATGGAAATCCTTCCTCGTTAGGGAGATTCTGTACACAGCTCTCAGGTAGGTCCCAAGCTGGGATTGGGGTCAGCGTCAGCGCTCTGTTTCCTACACCGAATGACCCAGCAAGTCTAACAGGCCACAGAACAAAGTCTTCTGGGAAGGAACCACACTCCACAACCCGGTGTGTAATCTGTGTGCCTGGTCTGGGAACCGAGACCCTCAAATTCCACCCTCAGTTCAAAGTCTTTTCATGGTGTAATGCAGGATTATCTAAATTGTTTGGGATAAAAATTGTTTAGGGTGGTGGACCCCAACCCACCCAAAAAAGAAGGTAAACAAGTTATTTGGAATTGATTATATTAAAATCAATCGGACTATACCTACATTAGGACTAATATGTTCCTAATATTTCATAAAATAGTTGATTTAGACCCCAATAAAACACAGCTTAAAGCAAGGGCATGTGTCTATGTGACCTCACCAATAATCCAATCCTATTCATAGAAACCTTATGAATGTGACTGTGTCTTATGATTTTACAGATTTGGTAGCCAGACCCAGTTCTACTTTTACATGTCTTACCAAGTGAAGTGAGTGACATATGCTAGAAGGAAAAACAGAAGGGAGTGGACTGTGTGTCACTGTCTACTCCCCGTTGTTTCTTCTGGGTGTCAGGCTGTGATTACAGGCTCTCGGTATTGTTTATCAAGCCTCACAATGAAGGAATGTAGAATCCAGTGTCAGTTTTGAACAAATAACAAGTGATTCAGAGCTTGTTACTGGAATTCTCCCGTGCAACAGAATCCAAAAGGAATATTAATGGGGGATTTGAAGTGCCCCTTAACACTTTGATTACCACTGGTGAACATGGTAAAACGTGGTTAAATGCCTCCACCCACTTCAATGATAGCGTTGTGAACGCATAATCTCTGTCTTAAATTATGGCTATGTGTCTAATCTGCCCGTCGCTTATCAATGACTTGTTTGCAGTCAACATTGTCGAAACGGATTGTTTTTTAATCGGTTCATTTCCGTTTTATAGCATTTTGAAAAGCCCTCGTTTTTCAGGAAAATATATAGATTCCGTGATAAACGGCATTTACTGGAATATTCTGGCATACACAAAAACGTTGTTATTTTTCGGCCTATTTATGAATAGTTTTCAAATAAACGCTAGATTATCGCTAGTATATGTGTACTTATGCACGCTATAGAAGCGGGCAGAAATATCGATTATCTTATTTCCTGATCAGCGCACACACACACACACACATATGGGACACGTTGATATATCTGTGAAAAAAGCTCTGATTACCCTAAGACTGGTAAAATAGATTCCTTACCTCAGATCAGATGTTATCCAAAAAGATTATTCCAATTCCTGATCGCCATTCCAAATATCGATCGCGTTTATTGATTCAGCGTTGGGTACTGTAAATATATATTCCACGCGTTTTCCGGCCCGGCGATCAACTTGGGTCTCTTCAGTTTGCTTGACGGAAAAGTAAAATGAGGAAACTGCCCCCCCCCCCCCCCCCCCCCCTTCATCAGTCTAAACTAATGGGGTGCAGTTACACAGGGAGAGACGATAGGGGGCGGTATCTTCCCAATTGAGCTCAGAGAGACTCTGCAACACTAGCGTGAGGCTCGATTGATGACATATGAATTCAAATCGCCAATAAAAAAAAATACGACAAACAAACGCTATATGTCGTTGGCGGCACTCAACTGGCGGCATGAACTAACGACTTATAGCGTCGTTGGCATCCAAAGTGTTAAGCAAGGCACTTACTTAACTCCCCCTCACGCCGGGGACAGACCAGAGGCGCGCGTGGGTTTCATGTGCGAGAACAGCTTCCGTGGCCGTCCACACCGAGTCCGACTTCAGAGCGGGACTTTAAAGATCATTTACATTGGTACAGCTGTACATGCCTAGTCTATATGCGAAGTCAGTCCCTGTTTGAAGATTCAATATTTCCAGTTCCAGTGTTTTGTAGGGCTGTCAAAGTTAATGCTTTAACTTTGGAGATTAATTTAAATGATTTAAAGCGTTAATTTCTTTTATCTAGATTCATCTATGGAGTGAACATTTTTCAACGTTCTGAACTTTCAGCAGTATATTTGCTTGTTCTTTTTTTGCATTGACTCATGCACCTTTTTGAAAATCATCTGACATGAAGATGGAACACATTTTTGTTGTTAATATGATTTATATTACTGGTAGTTCATACAAGACATTATCGTCCTCTAAGCCAATCTGCACTTTAACATAGGCCTGGGTTGTTTTTATTTCTGTTGGCGCCGTGGATATAAGAAAGAGGTCCAGTTGAGACAATGTTGATGGTTTTGTTGAACATTTGTATTTCACAGGAGAGAAACTGTATTCAAAGAAAGCTATTAAAATAGTCTTTGAATCTAAATATACTTTCTTTGTGTTGATTTTACATTAATTCCATGATTTTACTCAAGTAAATATCTGTTACAAGCTTCGGTCTTAAGTAGAAAAATGCGATTTTTTTAATCTATTACAGAAAATTGTGAGATTAATTAGTTAATTTTTTAAAATCTATTGACAGCACTAATATTTTGTGATCATCAATCTTCGAAGATATAGCAGTTACTTTGACTTGGCCGCTGGGCTCTTTAGTGACACCCGCCTCCTTGCTCCTCCAGGTTTGCGCTTCACCAAGAACCCAGCCAACCTGACGGTGACTCAGGGGAACATGGCCAGGCTGGGCTGTGCCATCGAGGGCCTCAGCGAGCCGGAGATCATCTGGATGAAGGACGGAGAGAAGCTCTACAGCACTGACCAGATGTACATCACCCTGGGAGACCATCACTGGGAGACCTTCCACAGGTAGGAGGGGGTGTGTGTGTCTGTTTGGAGGTAACTAAGGCTGAGACCACTTATTGATTTATCGATAACTGCATGAAATCGCTAAGTGGCATCACTTATAGATTGTTTTGCATGTGAAAAAAAAAGAATAATAATAATAATTTTAAATACTTTTTTCTTAAAATAATTTATGTTATTTAACGTTACGTTTGTGTGTGTGATAATATTTAAAATAAATTGTTTTATATATATATATATATATATATATATATATATATATATTTTATAATAATAATTTAAAAAAATCAATATTTATCGATAATTTTGTCCCGATTTATCGATTCTTCCAAATGGCATATCGTCTCAGCCTTAGAGGTGAACCCCTTGTCTGGTCTTGTCCCACAGCATGTAGATGATAAGTTATATCTCATTACTGGCAATCGCGTCTCGCTCTCCCTTCTGAGATATCATTATCTTCAGCACCTACTGTGCCCATGGAAACCAAACACATGCACCCACCTGCACGTGACCACGCCACTCCCCTGCGTGCCCCTACAACAGGCAGGAAGTGGTCACGCCCTCACCCTTCCTCATTCTTTTCCAAACGCGGAAGCTGCTCATATGCACTTGCAAACGGGTGGAACTTTGTTATGAAGCGTAGGGAGAAATTACGCAATGTTGGGCTTTCGCCAGAAGTACGCCAGCCCCCGGAACCTTCTCGGCACGTCCAGACAGCACGGTGGTCCTATCCTGTGTTTTCCTCGTTGCTTGACAGCGGACCGATGGACTTCGCGCGGCGCTTGGCAGTCGGCCCACGTCGCGTTCAGGTAGGACCTGCGCTGGCAGGCTTTGGTACTGGCATGTTTGATACTGCTCGTTGTCTCGTGAGACGACCGGGCGATGTATTAGCGCGGGGGGCTGGGTGTTTGGATAAACGTGGTCATCATGACTCATTGTTGAATGTTTTTCCAAGTATCTTAGCGCGCGCAGCTGGTGCTAATGCTACAATGTTTGGGGCGCCGTTTCCCCTGTACCCCGCCGGGGCTGTCTTCACTCTTCCCTCCTCTTAACCATTCATGCTGACGGTCAATCGGTGTCTAATGTTGGGGGTTTAGCTGAGGCTTATTTACCCTTTACATGGGTGGATGGGCTGATGACAGGGCTCAGGGCAGGTGTGCATTTGTGAATCTATTAATTGAAAATGGGGGACCCTGATGTAGACAGGACTAACGTTTTCTCTGGTCTGCATCCCCTTAACAATTGTGTGTATTGGGCTAGCCCATTCTGCAATATGTTAATAAAGTTTTCATTCATTCATTCGTTAACCCTTACACGGGTACATGCACAGGTGTGCCGCAGTGCAGGTTATTGCATGACTACTAGTGGAGCAGTGCTTCACTACTAGTGGAGCAGTGCCTATCGGACAGCGTGGGGACCACACACCATGCATGTCCAGCTGCAGAGCAGGCTGTCCTCAGCAAGCTAAGCCGGGAAGATGCTCAGCGGGGGAGCCTATGTCACCAGGGGTGATGGCCGCTCCCCCTGTATCAGACCGCCCCTTCTGTCGCGGTCCCCCCCTTGGGTGCGATTGCCTCGTTGGTCGAGTCTGGGTGCGATATCCCGGCTCCGCGAGACACCCTGCTTGTGCGGTTGGCGAGACCAGGGTTGACCACGCACAGCGGGAGGGACCGGGCCACCTATCTACGATTCCTAGCGGACCAGCGGCAGTTGGCGGCAGGGGCGCTTTTGGAATTTTTACCACGTATGGCTGCGGCAGTAGCCATATGTCGGTGTGGATGGAGAGAACGCTGAGGGTGGCGCTTGTGTTACAGTTTACACACCCCCGCCCTCCGTTTTTGGGTTTGGTACAGACTCTATTATCAGAGTCCATGGCAGTGACAGCCCTGGCCGAGGAGATTCGTTCTCTGGCGGCGAAGCAGGCCATCGTCGTGGTCCCAAGGGAGGACGCGATGAGCGGCGTTTACTCCCGATATTCTCTGGTGCCCGAGAAATGTGGGGGTGGGGGGTGTCAGACCCATACTGGACCTGTCCCATGGAAGGTTCAGAATGTTGACCGTCACCCACCTGTTAAGCGCTGTCAGGTGGGAGACTGGTTCACCTCCATAGACCTGAAGGATGCGTATTCACATCCCGATCTTCCCTCCTAGGCCATACCTACGCTTCCTTTTTCAGGCCTTAACGTACGAGTACCAGAGGCTGCCGTTCGGCTACTCTCTGGCTCCTCGCATCTTCACCAAGTGCGTGGAGACCGTGCTGGGGCCTCTGCGTCGTCAGGGGATACAAATTTGATTCGACCCTGGACGACGTTCTGGTCTTCGGCCGGTCAGAGAAGATCGCCAGGTCTCATACCAGGCAGGTGGTGGAATTCCTCCCAGTCTGCAGTGTGTCAGCTGGCGCTATCCGAGGTGCTGAAGTTCTTTTGTTCCTATTGCTGTCTTGTATTGTATGAGTCCTGGCTCTAGGAGGAATCACGAATAGTATTCGGCCAATTCCACCGCAAAAGGCATACAAGTAACAACAGTTGCTGGTGGCCGACTCCCGGTGCACTCTCTGGGAGCCACCGGCACGTATATGCATATGGTCTGGGATTGCCCACCAGTGGCCCATTTTTGGAGATCTATAGCAGCTAAACTCTCGGGCATCTGTGGTGTATCGATTCCACTCACGGCAGCAACATTACTTCTAAACGATATATCTTTACTACCAACATCCATACAACAGAAAATAATTATTCTGGCAGGCGTTACAGCAGCCAAAAAGCGTATCGCTATGAGATGGAAAGAGCCTGAGAAGCTCACGGTAATTAACTGGTCCCTGACATTGCTGGATGTTATTTATTTGGAGATCTCGACTGCTCGGGTGGTTGGGGTGGGACAAGCAAAAGGAAATGTCCAATGTCTAATGTATTTTTGTGTTGTGATGTTTGGTATTTAGTATTTAGTATTTTGTATATTTAGTTAAGTTTTGATCGGTAGGTATTTATTATTTCACAGCATTTAACCGTCTGTAGTGTGGTAGTGAAAGGGTTAACCTTCTGTAGTGTGGTAGTGAAAGGTTAACCTTCTGTAGTGTGGTAGTGAAAGGTTAACCTTCTGTAGTGTGGTAGTGAAAGGTTAACCTTCTGTAGTATGGTAGTGAAAGGTTAACCTTCTGTAGTGTGGTAGTGAAAGGTGAAAGGTTAACCGTCTGTAGTGTGGTAGTGAAAGGTTAACCTTCTGTAGTATGGTAGTGAAAGGTTAACCTTCTGTAGTGTAGTAGTGAAAGGTTAACCTTCTGTAGTGTGGTAGTGAAAGGTGAAAGGTTAACCGTCTGTAGTGTGGTAGTGAAAGGTTAACCTTCTGTAGTGTGGTAGTGAAAGGTTAACCTTCTGTAGTATGGTAGTGAAAGGTTAACCTTCTGTAGTGTGGTAATGAAAGGTGAAAGGTTAACCGTCTGTAGTGTGGTAGTGAAAGGTTAACCTTCTGTAGTGTGGTAGTGAAAGGTTAACCTTCTGTAGTATGGTAGTGAAAGGTTAACCTTCTGTAGTGTAGGAGTGAAAGGTTAACCTTCTGTAGTGTGGTAGTGAAAGGTGAAAGGTTAACCGTCTGTAGTGTGGTAGTGAAAGGTTAATCTTCTGTAGTGTGGCAGTGAAAGGCTTAATAATGTATTTATATTGTAGCCTATTATTCACAAAGGATCCTGTAAATGTGAATGGAATGGCTAATGGTCTGACAGGAAAAGGCCATGTTGTGTCACATTAGGTGCACCTGATTATAGCATTCTTAAAGCGCTGGAATGTATGAAAGCCTATATCTAATATGGTGTCCTAATCTCTTCTGGCTCAGTAAGCAGAACAGGTTAAATCCAACAAGTCCAGTTGGGGGGGAAAGATTCTAGACAAAACAAATGAATTGGACTCTAACCCACAACGTCTCTAACCCGCATGGCCTGCTTAATAACCCAGTGAGTCACTCTATAGAGAGCTTATGTGAAGTATTTTATTTTATTTTTATCTATAAGAATTCTTTCTGGTATCCATGTCCTATCATTATGTTTGCTGCTAAATCACACCTTAAATAATCCAATTGATGTCATCATGTTGGACTTTGTGGTAATGTAATTTAAGTCCAATAGTATCAAATTGAAACAAAAATGTATATTTAAATTTTTTTATCTCAAATTGTTCAAAGGTCATTTAGTGAGAAACTGAAATTCACATTTTGTTTTTGCCGGCATCACAGGCAGCATACGATCACACTCGTAGGCGATGAACAGTCATATAGACTTTAGGGGTGGGAATCACCAGAGGCCTCACGATACGATACTATCATGATACTTGAGTCATGATACGATAGTATTGCGATACTAAATATATTGCGATATACTGAGTATTGCGATATTAATATTGCGATATATTGCCTTATTACCTTTTTTCAACTGCAAAGTAAAACTTTATCAAGTTTTATCTAATAAAATAAAGTTCAGTCTGTTCATCTCACTTCAATAATTTTTATTGCAGAACATGGTATTTTCTCAAGCAGACAGATGTAAACACTGTAATCTGTGTTGCATGTACCTGACAAACTGAACTGTTTGTATTACAGTCATATTCCAACTTAACTGAATGCACATGTGTGCGTGTGTGTGGACTATTGTACTATACAGGTATTGAAATGAACAATGCTACTTCCTTATAATTTTTTTTTTAAATACAAACCAATTATTATTATTATATATTTTTTAATAAATAATTGAATATCGATACTTGGCGTCCCTGTATCGATACAGTATCGCCACGCAAAGTATCGCGATACTACTACGTATGGATATTTCCCCCACCACTAATAGACTTAGCTATATCTTCATCTGAAGTATCATTCTAGAAGGCAGCACAGCACACATTAGATCACATGATGCAACCACTGATCCCCAGGGAAGGGAGGCGTTTACAATAAGCTACTGTAGAGCCAGACCCAGTAGACCTTTTAGAAGGGTCATAAAGTAGCTTAGTACACGTGATTGTCTGTCATTCATATGCTCCGATGATGTCATCTCTACACGTAACGTTTCCTTGGCGACATAAAAAGGCACTCACTCACACCCACATCCACCAGTGAACGGTAATGAGGCGATGGAATGCTCTCACTCAGCCTCACTCAGCCTCACTCAGCCTCACTCAGCCTCTCACTCAGCCTCACTCAGCCTCTCACTCAGCCTCACACAGCCTCTCACAGCCTCACTCAGCCTCTCACTCAGCCTCACTCAGCCTCACTCAGCCTCACTCAGCCTCTCACAGCCTCACTCAGCCTCACTCAGCCTCTCACTCAGCCTCACACAGCCTCTCACAGCCTCACTCAGCCTCTCACAGCCTCACTCAGCCTCACACTCAGCCTCACTCAGCCTCACTCCCGTTCAGCAATCATGCTTCGCCTCTGCCTCGCCTCCAGATCAGTAATGAAACACTACCCGGCTGTGACATCATAAAACCACAACAAAGTATCTTCTTTTCCCACAAACTTTAGCGGAAAAAGCATCAACAAAAACCCGCTTTAGGAAATGAATGGACCTCATGAATTAATGCACGTATACATGAATGAACCCCACAGGGCTTGGGAGCTCCTGGTAAATCTTCGAATGGACTGATCTCTGTAAGCTAGCAAACACCCTGTGGCACAAACGCACACATTGTCTTCGAGCCAAAATACGGGACTAACTCAGCCAGTGTACAAAACAAACACGGGTACTTTGGTGATGTCGGTTACCGTGACCCTTAAAGACATCATAACAATCTTTATAGTTAATTGAGTGTTTCTGACATTTTGTTATCTATTTCTTATTTGTTATGCTCTTATTTGCCTACGTTCACGTCCTTGACAAGACAACAACACAATGTCTTCCCCAGGGATAATAAAGTCATCTTATCTTATCGTTAAACAAGACCTCACTACTGTGCTGGTAGTTGCGTGTTTTGGTATATGGTCTGTTTTGGTCTTTTATTGTTGGTCTAAATCTATTGTTCTGTTGAGAAGATTGAATGGGAAGAGATAATGAATATACTGAATATGAATCTTTTTAAATGTGTCTTGCCTTCGACAATTCCAAAAGAAAACACAGCTGCGGGCGGGGGGGGGGGGGGGGCTACTAACTACATGCATCATACTTTAATATCTTATCCAGAATACAGATCACATTTATTTATTCACATTTAATACTAGGCGTAAATGGAGTCTTAAATACTGTAATTGTAATGGAATATCTTTGAGGAGCCAAAGCCTTTTGACCTGGAGGGCCAAGGGTCCAAATGTAACACAAGTGGTGGTCTGTGAGCCAAACAATGACACTAGACATTGATAAGTTAATTAATATAACAGTGCACTTTAGGATTCATTTTAAAATTCTTTTATTTGCTTTTAAAGCCCTTCATGACCTTGCTCCAACCTACCTCTCTGAGCTGTTGCAGGTCTATACACCTTCTCGCTCTCTCAGGTCAGCTGACCAGCTGCTCCTAGTAGTGCCTACAACTAGGCGTAAGCTCAGGGGGGACCGTGCTTTCTCCGTTGCCGCCCCCAAAATGTGGAATGAGCTGCCACTGCAGATTAGGCAGGCCTCATCACTGCCCCGTTTTAAAGGCCTCCTTAAGACCCACCTCTTCTCTCTGGCTTTCGACACCATGTAGCTTGTTGATTTTATGATCTTATTGTCTTACTGTGTTGTTGTTGTATCGTTTTGTTACTGTTTCCCTTGCTTTTAAATTTTTTTTTTAAGTACTCTGATCTATTTAAACTTGTATTGCTGCCTATATTTATCTAATGTTTTTTATCTCTGTTTTGGTACTCTTGTTTTTTTTTTTTTTTTCTATTTTTAGTGCTGCTAATAGTTTTTAATATGCTCCCCCTGTACAGCACTTTGTGCCCCTGTGGCTGTTAAAGCGCTTTATAAATAAAGTTGGATTGGAAGTAAATAAGGGTATTTTTGGTCTAATGTCAATGTGTGTACCTTTTAATACTCACCCCCCCCCCTCTGAAATAGTTAAATTGCATGAAAATGGACCAAATATAATATTGAATCATTCTCTGGAGCCATTAAGAGCGCCAGAAATAATGCTGTGTAGAGGCTGAATTGACCTGCAAGTCTTACATTGAGCACCCCTGCTCTATACGCATTGTTTTGGCATTGTGTGTTGTGTTTTGCAGTGTTCTCAGCTGTCTCTAAGCTGTGTACTATGTGTTTGCAGTGTTCTCAGCTGTCGCTAAGTGTGTACTATGTGTTTGCAGTGTTCTCAGCTGTCTCTAAGTGTGTACTATGTGTTTGCAGTGTTCTCAGCTGTCTCTAAGTGTGTACTATGTGTTTGCAGTGTTCTCAGCTGTCTCTAAGTGTGTACTATGTGTTTGCAGTGTTCTCAGCTGTCTCTAAGCTGTGTACTATGTCATGTGTTTGCAGTGTTCTCAGCTGTCTCTAAGTGTGTACTATGTGTTTGCAGTGTTCTCAGCTGTCTCTAAGTGTGTACTATGTGTTTGCAGTGTTCTCAGCTGTCTCTAAGTGTGTACTATGTGTTTGCAGTGTTCTCAGCTGTCTCTAAGCTGTGTACTATGGCATGTGTTTGCAGTGTTCTCAGCTGTCTCTAAGCTGTGTATGTCATGTGTTTGCAGTGTTCTCAGCTGTCTCTAAGTGTGTACTATGTGTTTGCAGTGTTCTCAGCTGTCTCTAAGCTGTGTACTATGTCATGTGTTTGCAGTGTTCTCAGCTGTCTCTAAGTATACTATGTGTTTGCAGTGTTCTCAGCTGTCTCTAAGCTGTGTACTATGTCATGTGTTTGCAGTGTGAAGTCTGTGCAGCAGCAGGATGCAGGGAAGTACTGGTGTGAGGTGGAGTTCCATGGCCTCACCATCTCCTCTGAATCAGCATGGATCACTGTTGAAGGTGACTCATCATCACACACTCCTCTAGTTCTGCATCTGCCCTCTACCGTGCTCCCCTCTTCTTTCTCTCTTCTCTCTTTCTCCCTCTCTCTCTTTTCTCTCTTCTCTCTTTCTGCCTCTTCTCTCTATCTCCCTCTTCTCTCTCTCGTTCTCTTCTCTCTCTCGTTCTCTTCTCTCTCTCTTTCTCCCTCTTCTCTCTATCTTCCTCTTCCCTCATCTCTTTCTTCCTCATCTCTCTCTCTCATTCTCTTCCCTCCCCCTTTACCTCTTCTCGTTCTTCTCTCTCTTGTTCTCTTCTCTCCTTTCTCCCTCTTCTCTCTCTCTATCTTCCTCTTCTCTCACTCCTTCTCTTCTCTCTCCTTCTCCCTCTTCTCTCTCTTTCTCCCTCCCCCCTTTCTTTCTCCCTCCCTCCCCTCTCTCTCTATCTCCCTCTTCTCATCCCCTCTCTCTCTTTCTCCTTCTCTCTCTCTGTCTCCCACTTCTCACTTTCTCTAACTCCCTCACTCTTCTGTCTCTCTCTCTCTTCTATCTCTCTTTCTCTATCTCCCTATAGAGATAATGAATATACTGAATATGAATATTTTTAAATGTGTCTTGCCTTCGACAATGCCAAAAGAAAACACAGCTGGGGGGCGGGGGGGGGGGGGCTAGTACATGCATCATACTTTAATATATATGCCATTAATATGACATTAATATGCGTTTGACCTTATCCAGAATACAGATCACATTTATTTATTCACATTTAATACTAGGCGATGTAAATGGAGTCTTAAATACTGTAATTGTAATGGAATATCTTTGAGGAGCCAAAGCCTTTTGACCTGGAGGGCCAAGGGTCCAAATGTAACACAAGTGGTGGTCTGTGAGCCAAACAATGTCTCTCTCTCTCTCTCTCTCTCTCTCTCTCTCTCTCTCTCTCTCTCTCTCTCTCTCTCTCTCTCTCTCTCTCTCTCTCTCTCTCTCTCTCTCTCTCTCTCTCTCTCCCCCTCTCTCTCCCTGTTCTCTTTGTCTCTCTCTTCTCTCTCTATCCGTCTTCTCTCTCTCTCTCTCTCTCTCTCTCCCTCTCCTCTCCCTGGTCACTGAGGTGTCTCCGTCTCTCCTCAGGGGTGCCTCACTTCACGTTGGAGCCCCAGGACGTGTCCACCTTCCCTGGGGTCCCCTTCAACCTGACCTGCTCGGCCGTGGGGCCCCCGGACCCCGTGGACGTGCAGTGGACGCTGGGAGGCGCTCAGGCGGGAGACTCCATGTCCTCCCCTTCTGTCCTGCTTGTTCAAGGTAATAATAATAGTAATAATATATTCGATTTGTAGGGGCGCTTTATAATTGTGGAGCAGATCTCAAAGCACTAAAGTGTAAAAGAACATAAAAGCTAGCAAGAGAGTAAAAAAAATAAAGAATATAAAATAAGCAAGACTAAAACTAGCGGCACTGTGGTGTAGTGGTTAACACTGTCGCCTCACAGCAAGAAGGTCCAGGGTTCGATTCCCGCTTGGGGACCAGGTTTCCATGATGCCAGGTACCCAGGTGGGGTATCTCACAGGACTTTCTGTGTGGAGTTTGCATGTTCTCCCCGTGCTCGCAAGGGTTTCCTCCAGATAAGATAAACCCAATGGAAAAACATGCACAACAACAGATCGCTAACGCTGTGGCGTCCTTGACGAAGACGGGCAGGAGTACTTGGATTGGTCCCCGGGCGCGGCCCTCGCCTGTCTGGAAGGACGACGGGATGGGTTAAGTGCAGAGACGAATCGCATCGGCGATCCTACAAAAAACAATGCATGCGTGTGTGTTCCGGTGTGTGTGTGTGCTAACCGCTAACATTGAGGATAATTGCATGCCAATTAAAGACCTCTGAACAGGTCCTGCATTATTATTATTAACTAGTAAGGAGTAAAGAGCATAGAATAAGAAGGGCTAAAACTAGTAAAAGAACATAAAATGTGTGGAGCTAAAACTAGATACAAATCAACAAAAGGCTCTATTAAAAAGATGAGTTTTGAGGCCCTTTTTTAAAAGCATCCACAGTCTGTGGTGCTCTCAGATGGTCAGGGAGAGCATTCCACAGACTGGGAGTGGATGAGCAGAAAGAAGATCTTCCACGGCGCTGGAGGAGGTTTGCCTGGCCGGAGCGGAGGTGTCGTGAGGAGGATTGAGGGGGGATGAGTTCTTTAAGGTAGAGCGGGGCAGGGCGGCCGGGTAGCGCAGCGGACTAAGCGTC
This sequence comes from Notolepis coatsorum, assembly GCF_963971535.1. Taxonomy (NCBI): domain Eukaryota; kingdom Metazoa; phylum Chordata; class Actinopteri; order Aulopiformes; family Paralepididae; genus Notolepis; species Notolepis coatsorum. Next base: position 227,212,724 of record NC_140166.1, on the reverse strand, counting down.
TGTCTACCACCACAGAGCCAGTGGGAACGAATCCGGCTGTGGTGCCTCCGGCTTGGCCGACCGTCCATACTAACACAATTGGCAGTGTTAGCGGGTGGGAAGCCGGCGTGGGTGGGTCCTGGTCGTTGTAAACAGCGACTCCTACAGTTCGGTCGGGGCGCCTGCACAGCAAGGGAAGGATCTGGGAGAGGTAGTGTGACCCTCCACACGTTACACTCTCCCAGTGAGAGTCCGCACTGCCAGGTGAAAAGAGGCGGTGGGCTGGGTACACATGTGTCGGAGGAAGCATGTGATAGTCTCCGCCCTCCCAGACCGACGGTAGGGGGTAGACTGCGCAACGACCAGGAAGGGGATTGGAAATTGGCATAACGACTAACATTGGGATGGGAGAAAAACGGAAAAAGAAAAGGGGGAAAAAGACGATAACAAAGTAGAGAGGGGCGTTTCCGTGGAGGCACTGGTGAGTGAGCAGTTTGAGGTACCATGTGTTGCAGCTGGGTTATGTAATTATACAGTATGTTTTGTGAGTGAGTGAGGTACCTTTTCTAAATGACACCTATTCAATAAGGCTGTTCTTTTGATCGATATTGAAATCACAAATATTACCCGTTAACTCCAGAGCATCGCATGACAACGACTGAATTTCTTTTACCTTCTCGACCAAAGGCTGCTTTTCTGTCATCTTCTACAAAGTTACCAAATACATTTTGAAATAACTGGAGAAACATGCCGTGTGACCTTCTCGGCCCCGTCGCCTCTTCTCAGTAAGGTCCGCCGCATTCAGGCTGCCTCACGTCTCACCACGACTCCCCCTCTTCTCCTCTCCTCTCCTCTCCTCTCCTTTCCTTCCTCTGTCCTTCCTTCTCCTCCCTCTCCCTCTCTCTCTCCCTCCCTCCCTCTCCCATTGTATAATCTATAAATCAAAATCAAATCAACTCAAATTAATTTGTAAAGCCCAAAATCACCTTCTCATCCTTCTTGGATGTCGGTGATAGTAGTGTTGCTATGGATGATCGATGGGTGGAGAATAAAACGTGTGTGTGTGTGTGTGTGTGTGTGTGTGTGTGTGTGTGTGTGTGTGTGTGTGTGTGTGTGTGTGTGTGTGTGTGTGTGTGTGTGTGTGTGTGTGTGTGTGTGTGTGTGTGTGTGTGTGTGTGTGTGTGTGTGTGTGTGTGTGTGTGTGTGTGTGTGTGTGTGTGTGTGTGTGTGTGTGTGTGTGTGTGTGTGTGTGCATTTTGTCTTATGCTTGCAGTACAGGCTCAGTATTAGTCATACATTGCTAGGAAACAATTATATGGCTCTCTTGCTTCCTGGCTGCACACACACACACACACACACGTACACACAGGGTTACTCACTCCCTGTCTTTGGAGTCCGGTTGGTGTCTGCAGTAGAGGTGTCACAGTTGAAGGCACCACTAGGAGGATTCATTACACATTGTAATTCAACTTCCAAACCTGCAGGATTACTGCAGAAACATAATGAGAATGAAAAACGATGGATGTGACTGCCACCACCTAGTCTACCCATATATTACTGTTTACACACCCCTATGATAGCCAGGTACTATAATATATGCATCTAAAACTGTTTGGTCATATCTGCATATATCCCTGTTCACTTACCTGTATACACTCCTGTATACTATATCTATATCTATCCCATACCTACTCTTACTAGTTATACCACTGGCCAGTATGGCTTACTACCATAGTATATGTATACCTGTATCACTGTACATAATTCGACTGTACACACATCAGTTTAAACTTTAGCATATATTACTCAGTAGCTTGTTATATATATTTATATATTGTATATATTTAATCACTTGTACATTGTATATTGTTAATGCACTTTACTGTTACATTTGCACTCTGGTTAGAGGCCAACTTCTTTTCGTCACACTACTGTGCAATGACAATGAATTAGACTTGAGTTGAGTCTATTTGATATTGATATTTTGTGCGATTGTGTCGGATCCACAGGAGTTCTGTTGAAGGCATTATGATGATATGATACAATTATTTATATTGCGCCCCTCAACCAATAGTTACATCAGTCCGGGGCGCATCCCTGGGAAAAAAGAAAAAACATAAAGACAGGAAACAATAAGCAAACTGAAGAAAACCTTTATAAATACATGCAGGCCAACCAAGCAGACAGAGAACAGATGGACATAATACACCTGTCATACTACAACACAAAACTAGCTCAAGGATTTTTTTTTATGGCGAAAAGGTGGGGTTTGAGCATGGCCTGCTTACAGATTTTTTATGTTTAGTGGGAGCTTGTTCCAGAGTTTTGGCGCTGCAACTGCGAATGCTCGGTTTCCCTTCCTCACCAGAGTGTGGGATTTTAACCCTTTCACTACCACGGTTAACCTTCTGTAGTGTGGTAATGAAAGGTTAACCGTCTGTTGTGTGATAGTAAAGGGTTAACCTGCTGTAGTGTGGTAGTGAAAGGGTTAACCTTCTGTATTGTCGCAGTGAAAGGGTTAACCATTTGGTAGTGCGGTAGTGAAAGGGTTAATGCAGATTTGGAGCTGGCTGATTGGACCAGGAGTTCCTCGATGTAAGCTGGGGCGAGACCGCTTAGGGCTTTGTAAGCGAACATGACGATCTTGAAATGTATTGTTTGTTTGACCAGGAGCCAGTGTAGGGGGAAGCAAGGACTGGGGAGATGTGGTCCTTCCTCTTGGTGCCCGACACGAGCCCGGCGGCTGCGTTCTGGATGAGTTGAAGGCGGTTGATGCTTTTGTCTGCCACACACCAGAATAGAGGGCATTGCATTATGGCTCAATAGAAGCCTTTCCACACGCGAGTTGATTCATCAACAAAAATAACTCCACGTTCACGGTTAGCCAGGGCTGTTCACCCTCTCCTCCCGTCAGCAAAACAAACTGCAAAATAATCTGTTAATGTGGTCCCATCATGAAAATTAGGCTACCAATTGTTTCTGAAAATGTTCTCATTTGTTTACTGTAATTATACAAAGGTATCACCACCAATCTGACAATGATATATAATATAATTTTGTAAAAAAAATATCTCTGTAGCTTTAATCAATAATCAACCGTCTCAAATAAATAAATTGCAGAAAATAATCTGATTCTATTGAATTACTGCATCGATGCTTGGGCACGAATTTGAGTGTGAAGCAGGTGTCTGGTGATGGAGGTGTGTGCAGGACTGGCTGCTGCTCGCAGCGACATGTGGGTTTACACACCATGACTCTATAACACCTGTTTATCTGTAAATACAGGTGGTTTATTGCTTCATGTGGGTGTGTGCTATAGCTTGTCATTTAACTGCAACTTAAAATAGTAGGCTATGGGTTTTTATGTCATTTTCGAACATGTAAATGTTCTTTTTAGTTTTTTTTCCATTTCATTGCTAGAGATTAATGATTTTTATTTTTTTTTGTATTTATTTACATTGAAATAAAGATTTCAATACATTTTTTATTTTTTAAGCAACCTCAAATATTATGCTTTTAGACTATATGGTTTGTACTTTGTTATGTCATTTGGTGTTTTGTCGGGTGGACTTGTTCAATTTAGGTCAATTCTCCTTCAAGGAGGGTGAGAACCTGACCTAGTTATACTTAATACAGTGTATGACTGAATGTGAAGCATGTAGTTTAACAAATAAAGCTCAACAGCTGGAGATTGACACTCATGTTGTCAAAGTCAGGGGGTCAGTTCTGTTGAGGCCACCTGCTACAAAGTATGTGCTCATGATGGTAAAGGGTACTGTGCATAATACTGTGTGTACTCCAGGGTTAGTATGTACTCTAGGCAGGGTAGGGCTGGGCGATATGGCCTAAAAATAAAATCTCCGATTTTTTCACACCACATCCGATTTAAGATTTGAATCGATTTCGTTCTCTTAAAAACTAGAAATGACAAGGAAATCATTCAAATAAGCTTTGTTTTTATTTGACACATATATATATAAAAGGTTACTTTAGTTTTATCCCTATTGGGATTAATAGTGCAATAACTTGCTTTTTCACCAAACTTCACTTAAAACAAATAAAAGGTGCCTCTTGATCATCAAACAAGAATGAATTTAATAAAGTGCAAATCTAACTTTCACCAAACATCACTTTTTGTAAAATATAATGTGACTCTTTTTTATAATTTTTTTATCGATTTTCATTTTTTTAAATCGTCCTAAATCATGAATTCGAATTAATCGATAAAATAGATTAATCGCCCAGCCCTACTCCAGGGTTAGGGTTAGTGTGTACTCCAGGGTTAGTATGTACTCCAGTTAGTATGTACTCTATGGTTAGTATGTACTCCAGGGTTAGGGTTAGTATGTACTCCAGAGTTAGTATGTACTCCAGAGTTAGTATGTACTCCAGGGTTAGTATGTACTCCAGAGTTAGTATGTACTCCAGAGTTAGTATGTACTCCAGGGTTAGTATGTACTCCAGGGTTAGTATGTACTCCATGGTTAGTATGTACTCCAGAGTTAGTATGTACTCCAGAGTTAGTATGTACTCTATGGTTAGTATGTACTCTATGGTTAGTATGTACTCCAGGGTTAGTATGTACTCCAGGGTTAGTATGTACTCCAGGGTTAGTATGTACTCTATGGTTAGTATGTACTCTAGGGTTAGTATGTACTCTATGGTTAGTATGTACTCCAGGGTTAGTATGTACTCCAGGGTTAGTATGTACTCTATGGTTAGTATGTACTCCAGGGTTAGTATGTACTCTATGGTTAGTATGTACTCCAGGGTTAGTATGTACTCCAGGGTTAGTATGTACTCCAGGGTTAGTATTATGTACTCCAGAGTTAGTATGTACTCTAGGGTTAGTATGTACTCCAGGGTTAGTATGTACTCCAGGGTTAGTATGTACTCCAGGGTTAGTATGTACTCTATGGTTAGTATGTACTCCAGAGTTAGTATGTACTCCAGGTTTAGTATGTACTCCAGGGTTAGTATGTACTCTATGGTTAGTATGTACTCCAGGGTTAGTATGTACTCCAGGGTTAGAGTTAGTATGTACTCCAGAGTTAGGGTTAATGAAATCTGCCTCCTCTTTCGTCTTTGGTCTCTTTGTAAGTCATCTGAACCGGTCTGTCTCTTCTGCTGGTTGTGTTTGAGTTGTTTCCAGTAATATATTGAGCGATGTTATGTCTCTTTAAAGTTAAATTCAGCTTATTATGTAAATTAGTCAATTATTAAACCGCAAACGCGGCTTTAATGTTTACGTGCCGATATCCAGCAGGTCATGTTGCACACGGTAGCTTGTCATTAATTAAGCTGCACCGTAACAGATTACTCAAATCCTTGCAGATTTATTTTGTATTTCTTTAGTGTTACATCACACTATGAAGGGTGATCACAGGGGCGACAGTGGTTCAGGAAGTAGAGCAGTCGCCTGGTAATCTGAAGGTTCCTGGTTCAATTCCAGCTCCTCCCGGCAGCCTGTCGGAAGTGTCCTTGAGCAAGACACGTATAACCCCTAACTGCTCCCGCCATCAGTGTGTGAATGTGAGGCATAAATTGTAAAGAGCTTTGGATAAAAGCCGTTATATAAACGCTGTCCATTTACCATGATCACTAGATGAAGGGAGGCGATTCATTCTCTATAAAGTTAAAGGAACACGCCAACATTTTGGGAACTTATTTTACCGTCTTCTCCAGAGAGAGACGAGAAGATAGATACCAGTTTCCTCTCTGTGCGTTCAGTAGAAAGCTATCTGGCTGCATGCCGGTTAGCCTAGGCATTGTCCAACTAACAACTCTCCCGAAGGCTAACCGGCACTGTCCGCTTTCATTCATTGTGCTAAGCTAGGCTAACATGCAGCCAGATAGCTTTCTACTGAACGCACAGAGAGGAAACTGGTATCCATCTTCTTGTCTCTCTCTGGAGAAGACGGTAAGCTAATTTCCCCAAATGTTGGCGTGTTCCTTTAAAGGGTTTGTTAGTTTTCAGGCATATCGCAGCGACGACCAGAACCTGCCGATTCCTCCTGAGCAACGTCAGAAGGATCCGCCCCTTCCTGACAAAAGAAGCCACCCAACTCCTCGTCCAATCAACAGTCATCTCCCGCCTCGACTACTGCAATGCACTGCTAGCTGGCCTCCCGGCCACTGCCACCAAGCCTCTTCAACTCATTCAGAACGCAGCGGCCCGCCTGATCTCAAACCTACCGAAGTCGGCCCATGTCACCCCACTTCTTAGGGACCTGCACTGGCTCCCCATTGCTGCACGAATCCGCTTCAAGGCCCTCAACCTAGCATACCGTGCGGCAAAGGGAACCGCTCCCGCCTACCTCCGGTCAATGGTCTCTAACTACACACCCTCAAGACCCCTATGCTCTGCATCTTCTGGCCGCCTCAGACCTACTCCTATCCAAGCTCCGGGAGGGTCATCAAAGAGAAGTCGCCTATTCTCAGTCCTTGCCCCACAATGGTGGAATGAACTACCCACCCCAGTTAGGACAGCCGAATCACGTCCAATCTTTCGCCGTCGACTAAAGACGCACTTCTTCAACCATTATCTGAATTAAAAAAAAAACAAAAAAAAAAAATCTAACCCTAACTAACCGTACTGTCATGCACTTGTCCTAATAAACTAACCTACACTGTAGCACTCAACACTTTGATGAACATTGTTGCTCAGCTGATAGAGTTGTGCCCTTCCTGATGGCTTGTCGTACAGAACTTGTAAGTCGCTTTGGATAAAAGCGTCAGCTAAATGACTAAATGTAAATGTAAATGTATATCGGGCCTGGTTTAATTGAGGCGTCTGCAGGCCACACTTGTTATGCTGAAAATAGACTTTTGTTGCTTTTCTTTGCTCCTTGAATTTCAGGCTTTGCCTCTTTGTGTGTCAGGAAGATAAACACAGACGCCGGTTTGCCTCCAGACAGCAAATTGGATTTCCTCTGAATTTCAGCCTTAGTCATCGCAACCTCTCTCTCTCTCTCTCTCTCTCTCTCTCTCTCTCTCTCTCTCTCTCTCTCTCTCTCTCTCTCTCTCTCTCTCTCTCTCTCTCTCTCTCTCTCTCTCTCTCTCTCTCTCTCTCTCTCTCTCTCTCTCTCTCTCGCTGTGTCTCTCTCGCTGTGTCTCTCTCGCTCTCTGTTTCCAGTAATACAGCACGGTCTGTCTGGAATGCATATGAAACCGACGCCTTAACGTCCGCTCCTATTAGCGTTAAGGAAAAAAGCTAGCAGGAGTGGACATCGATGTCACTGAAGCCCAGAACAAAATGGTTCAGATGCACAAGCCATTGGTGTCTCCGTTTGTCACTGTCCACTCCTCGTTTTTTCTTCCTAGTCCTCTAACGGAGAGCTCATCTCCGGAGGAGATCAATACTGCTGCTGACTTCTGAGTGGTGTGTGTGTGTGTGTGTGTGTGTGTATGTTTATATGCAATAACAATCCTTGTTATTGTGTGTGTATGTATGTATACATTCGTCTCCCTGTGTGTGTGTGGATCCATGCAAAGATATGGATTTTATATAAAATGATATAGTTTGTATATATATATAATATATACAAACTGTATATTTTTAAGTTAATCAAATAAAGATTCCTTGCATGAAATTGGACCATGACAATAGTATTACAAGATAAAGACATGAAATAATAACGATGTAATTTGCACTGGAAAACCATACCATCACATACCGCTATGCCATCAAAACTAAGGAAAATATTATGATATGGTATTTTGGTCATATCGCCCAGCCCTACATGTAAGTATACATTTGTGTCCCTGTGTGGGGTTTTCATGTACGTACATTGCGGTACGTGTGCCTATGATGATGATGTGTCAGAATGTACAGCCAGTATTTTTCATTATGACATCATTGATATGTTTATGTCTCTGAAGATATATATGAGGATGACTGAGACGCCTACGGTTTACTATGCCTGGTGGTCATCACACACACACACACACACACACACACACACACACACACACACACACACACACACACACACTCTTTCCCGTCAGCGTGGAGGTCAGGCAGTTTGAAGGATTAAGTAGCAGGCCAGGAAATTGCTCCAAGGATCAGAATGTAGTAATACCCACCTAGCAGCCTATCGGAGGGGTGGGAACGGGGGAGAAAGGAATTTCCAACCTGATCATGACATAAGAGCAAAATGGCTGCCGTGTGAATATGGTCAATAATGGCAAGTATACCTCTGGTTAAGTCACATGACATGTTGAAATGCGTCCCTCTGGTTTTTACACACCTGAGTGGGTAGACAGGTGCCTAGGAGAAGACCATGGGGTGATGACAAAGAAACTGTCTTCTTCACTTGCAGTTAAATGTTTTCATAGTTAACAACAACGCTTTGGTACAAGGACATAGGAGAGACCATCTTGTATAGGTTGCTTGACCCACATGGACCAGTCAGGTCAGGACATAGGACCATTTTATAGATTTAGGTTGTCCCACGTTGACCAATCAGGTCCTGATCCTTTGTCCATGTGGGTAAACCAACCTTGTAGCAACACTTGTAAATGTGAGCGCTGCTTTAACACTTTGAGTGCCACGCAATTCGGTTATCGTTACCCTTAGAATGCCAGCCTTCTAGTAGTTGCCATGGTCGTTGCACTGTTTGCGAAGCTGTGTGTGGGTTCTGTATTATAGCTGTAGAGACACGTGTGGCTCATTTTGACAAACATTACTTGTAGTCCAGCATGGGAATAATAGTTTGTTTCCACACGCTGTAGTTTGTAGTTTATTACACGCTAAACATTGCGCATTTCCAAGATAATATAGTATTTTTTTCATAGATCGCAAGATAAAACGCGTTATGTGCAATAAGACCAAACAGTTCTGGCTGATCCCCTGAAACCCTGAATACTCCCAAATCAAAGGTATATGACATTATATACCATCACAAAATCAATCAATGGGGGGGGGGGTCGTTTTAACTCAAAACTATGATCGCGTTTGCCGAGCGTCCGGTGAAACACAGAACTGTGATCGTTAGAAAAACACGTTTCAGATTCGGTAAAATAGACATAGAATGTACCTTACCTTAGCCAGAAGGTATTCCAAGAAGAAGAATTCCAAGTGATCGCATTGCCATCGCGATTACCAGTGTATATGTCTATACACGTTTCGATGGTCAAATACGCTTAGGCGACAGAATTTATAGGCGATCAATGTGAATCTATGTCCCAGCAGGAGGAGTGGCCACTGGCCAAGCAGAAATGAAAGTTAGAGTGTGATTCAACCCAAGCCATCGCAGTTCAGACACGGACGATACCGCCACCTGGTGATAGTCGATCGGCATTGCAGTTCTAATGTGTGGGGATGGTCGAAAATTATGCAGATCGCTCTGGGCAAGTCTGTAGAGCGGGGATCAAAGTAAAAAGATCAAACAATCCAAAAACTACTTTTTACGTTTTTGGCACACTACGGTTGCCCGCCACAAACGACTTTTTATGTTTTTGGCACAGAATGTGTTAAGAGAGCTGTTCAGGGGGATGAGTTTTGGGGTTTGAGAGTTTTTTTTTGTTAGTTTTTGGCTAGTTCTGCAGTAACCCAATAGGATAAATAAAGGAATATCTTATCTTATCTTAACACATTAATTGCCAAAAACTAGCTAACTCGTTATTGCCCGCCAATCGAATATCGCCAACAATGAGTAAACTCGTTATTGTGATCATTATTTCTTTCATTCGCTATTTCCATTCATAATTCATCCACCAAGGCTCTGGGAAACTCTGACACTCTGTCTGCGATTGCAACGTCCCGATACCGCCGCCTGGTGGATTTCGGGCGATGTTGCATTTACTTTCTGCAGGAAGTATGACTTTGTGCATCAGTGAATGTCGTCCCGGCACAGTTTCCTTGTAACGTGAATCCAGATGAACAGTCGAGTGCATTGAATCGCCTTCGAGACGCAAGAATCATTATGCTTTTGGAGTTTATGGTGCCGGCCAAATGGACATACGATCTAGCAGATGGCAATCAAATAATTGGAATATTTTTCCTCCAGTATCATCGGCCAGAGGTAAGAGGAATCTAACGTTAATTCCAGCTCGATTGTCCATTTCTTTCATTGCAATCCATCTGATCAACGTATGATGTTGTACTAAAGAAAGCCGTTATTGACAATCAATTAATCAGAAACGATCCTTCATGCATGATGGAGCATAATATATACCGATCATATGCATTTGAAATTTTAATTGTAGTGTGTGTGTGTATAGGGACGAAATGCCAATCGATTAAGTATAATATGCATCGGGCCTATAACTCGCGTTCTAGGAATGACCGCAGACCACTCTAAAAACATACTTATATTCACGACGGTATTAAACGACAATGTATGAATGGAAAAATATAACGTTCCCACATCCTGAACGATAGATACCCGATGTTGAATGGGCCATAGTAATGCAGATATAGCTATACTATTTAAATAGTTATAGCCCTGCAAAGAAGGTGAGCGACTCCATAGGCTTACAGCGGTGGCGTCAGAGCTATAAGATGCTCATATTGCGTGGCAGCTATTGTGTTAAGGAGACATTCAGTTTTGTACCGAAGTATCGCAGATGGTGTTATGGACAGCATTACCCTGGCATTGGGATAGAGGAATAAATACCCACAACAAAGTTATAATGCATCTCCCTTTGGCTTTCTGTTGCCTCACTAAGCTAATCCAGGAGTAGATAATGAGTTTGGTTATAGGGCTGACCTTCGATTTTCTTTTGGAATTCGAAGCTTCGTGGCCGAGATTCGATTTTAATTTGAAGCTTCGAGATAAAAAAAATATATATAATTATAAATAAAAGAAAATTGTATTCTTTTTTTTTATATATTTTTTTTTATGTTGTTGGACTTGTACAGCACTTTGTTCAACTTTGTCAGTGCTGTAAAGTTTAAACTTTTTAAATCTTAGACAAACACTTTGCTTTCATGAAATATTGTAAACCGTCATTTGAGGCTTTATAAAAGCAGCACAATGAACACAAATCTGTCAGTGCCGAGTCCGACCTCATCTTAAATAACAAACAGCATAGCTTGTTGTAGTTAACAAAGAGAGGCAGAGTTGATTTAGCAAAAAAAAATTATAATACATAAATAAATACATTTAAATTATTATTATTATTTTTTTAATATATTCAAATTTTATTTTCATATTCGAATCCCATGCCCATCTAACAAAGCTTTGAAGTATTTAAGACAGCCCTATCTGGTTACAACCTATGTAAGATGGTTCCTCCCCTGTACTGTAAAATAACCTGATGAAGGTCCTTGTACTGAAATGTGGTTCCTACCCTCTCTCTCTAAAATAAGGCCTCTCTAGATTAGAACAAGACAAGGCAGGGGGGGGAACTGGCCCCCTCGCCCCCCTGCTGTGTGTAATCACTGTCCTTACATGGTACCTTTCAGATGCTTGTTTTGGAACCCACTCGTCCTCGTATCTTTCATCATCACAGCTGACGGGAGGCGGGTCCAGACAGGACCAGATAAAACGGGTTCATGTCATGAGTGGAGAGAAGAAGACCACCGTTACAGTCTGTGTTGACAGATCATCATCATCATCATCATCATCATCATCATCATCATCATCATCAAGGACATGTCAACCTCAACTGAGGATATAGAGGCACACAACGTACATACACAGACTGACACACAGACAGGACAGACAGACACACAGGCAGGACAGACAGACACACAGACAGACACTCTCTCACTCTCACACACACACACACACACACACATACACACACAGCACAGACACTCGCTCGCTCACACACATATACACACACACTCGCACACAACAGACACTCGCTCACACACATAATACACTCACACAGGACAGACACTCGCTCACTCACTCTCTCTGACACACACACAAACACACACAGGACAGACACTCGCTCACACACACACACACACACACACACACTGAGACACGCATAGTAGTAGACTTTGTTGTAGTAGGTTGCTCTGTAGATCTGACAGACTACCACTTGTTTTGATGATCACCTCTCAGACTGTGATTATCAAGATGATACTTCTTCTTCTGGAATGTCTTGGGTTCAGTCAACCACAACATCTCTCACACACACACACACACACACACACACACACACACACACACACACACACACACTCGCACTCGCACAAACACTCGCACACACACACACACACACTTATTACGATCACACTACAATAGCTCATCAAATAAAATCAAGATGTCCTCATTTGGTCTGCAAATCCCCAGATGTCCTGATTTTGTGGCACGGACACACACACACACACACACACACACACACACACACACACACACACACACACACACACACACACACACACACACACACACATTTTAAGACTTTTCCCAAGCGGTCTTGGAAGTTACTTACTGACTCCACAATCGGATGATTTTATTCTGATTGGAGCCTCCTTTATTTGATGAATCAATCAATTATTTATATCAATCAATATCTTATCATGTTGTGATTAATGTAAATTACCAAGTTAAGTAATAATTAAAGGTATAGATGTAACATTCAGCCACACCACAGACCACCTCAGCCAGTCCTTGTCAGTTGCCATCAGGCTCTACAACCGTGGGCATGGACTGCGGCCAATAATGGGAGGACTAACGGCTGGAGAACATGAGAACTGTTAGGACTGTCTGACTCTTAATTACTAAACGCTGCACGGATTCTGGTGCAGTGTGCTACTACTATATATCCCCCCACAAAGGGAAACTGGGCATTCGAATGGCAGTTGCTGCACTGAAACTCCGGAACAAGATCCCACTAAACATCAAATCTGCAAGCACTCTACGGACTTTTAAGGCCATGCTCAAACCCCACCTTTTTGCCATTAAAAAAAATCCTTGAGCTACTTTTGTGTTGTAGTATGACAGGTGTATTATGTCCGTCTGTTCTCTGTCTGCTTGGTTGGCCTGCATGTATTTATGAATTTTTTCTTCAGTTTTCTTATTGTTTCCTTTTTTTCTTTTTTTGGTCTGCGCCCCGGGCCCATGTAACTATTGGTTCAAGTCAAGTCAAGTCAAGAGTTTTATTTGTCACGGCATACAAGTATACAGTGAAATGCGGGGGGTCTTGCCCGCAACGATTGTGCATAATACAATAATAATAATATAATAAGAATCCAATAGGATGAGAATGACATTTGTGCAATAACACAAATAATCAAAGTAGGGCATATCGGTATATAGGCGCGCAATATAAATAAATGTATCATGTCATATCATGTATACTATTATTATTATTATTATTATTATTATTATTATTATTATTATTGATATAACATACTGCCATTCCACTATTATGTTCTAATCTACTCTATTATTATTATAAATAATACTATCTTGCGTCTTTGGGTTATTGAAAAGCGCCATATAAATAAAATGAATTATTATTATTAATTATCTGCTTTCCTGCCTGTACCTCCCCTCCCCCATGCTGCTATTTCCCCAAGAGGATCGATAAACACTTGACTCAAGTGTCGGGCATCTCTCCTACTTCCTTTTGTGGGGGAAAAGAATGTTTGCTTGACTGCATCAACGATGAAGGAGTGTGTTTCCTCGTAGGACGGCTTGTGCTGGAGGACAGTTGTGTCTTTGCATTCCTTAGCCTTATCCAAGCACAGGAAGGAGACGGCTTCTTTATTCTATTAGATCAACCGCTGAGTGCAATATACATTGGAACGCGGTGGGATCAGTGGATGTAATGACATGCCGTGCGAGGGACACATGGACAGTTTGTCCCCCACTGAAACGTCCACAGTCTGCAGTCTGGGACAAATGTCAAGGTGTCGAGAGGGACTGGTATAGCACAGTGGGATCAGGGCCCACACTCACACAGCTTCCCAGAGTAGGAGTGCTGATCTAGGGTCAGTGACCAGGAACACTTTGTCTCTGTGACCCCAGTCACACTACTAGACTGAAGCTGACTCTAGGTCAGTGACCAGTAGGGTTGGGTACCTTTCACATTTGAATCTGTGAATCGATACCGGTAGCCAACGGTACCTTTTTTTCGGTACTTTAGTCTCTAAAAATGTAATCTACCTACCTCAGTTGTAAAAAGAAAAATCCAAATATATTTATATATAATATTTCAGCGAGCGTTGTCTGCATCTAGCTTTGTAAAGTGTAACAACAATTTTCGGCTTGCCATTGCCCCGACTGCTTCGTTGTTGAATCAAGTAAAATCCTAGGTAAGCGTATATTGTGCATGTGAACGTTGACGTGAACATGCGGCACACTTCATACATTTCGTTTCGCGGTAAACTAAACATTGACGTACATTTTTTATTTTTTTTTTTTTAATAAATGGATTAAAGTTAAATAAAGATATTTTTTTTTTATTCTTACATTTTTTTATAAACTACCGAAATGTGGCACCGGCGGATCTCACGTGAATCGGTACTCGGTAGTACCGACATGATTCGGTCGGTACCCTTAAAAGTACCTAATTTGGTACCCATCCCTAGTGACCAGGAACACTACTAGACGGAAGCTGACTCTAGATCAGTGACCAGAAACACTCGTCTCTGTGACCCCATTCACACTACTAGACTGAAGCTGACTCTAGATCAGTGACCAGGAACACTCGTCTTTATGACCCCATTCACACTACTAGACTGAAGCTGACTCTGGATCAGTGACCAGGAACACTCGTCTTCGTGACCCCATTCACACTACTAGACTGAAGCTGACTCTAGATCAGTCACCAGGAACACTCGTCTTCGTGACCCCATTCACACTACTAGACTGAAGCTGACTCTGGATCAGTGACCAGGAACACTTGTCTTCGTGACCCCATTCACACTACTAGACTGAAGCTGACTCTGGATCAGTCACCAGGAACACTTGTCTTCGTGACCCCATTCACACTACTAGACTGAAGCTGACTCTAGATCAGTGACCAGGAACACTCGTCTTCGTGACCCCATTCACACTACTAGACTGAAGCTGACTCTGGATCAGTGACCAGGAACACTCGTCTTCGTGACCCCATTCACACTACTAGACTGAAGCTGACTCTAGATCAGTCACCAGGAACACTCGTCTTCGTGACCCCATTCACACTACTAGACTGAAGCTGACTCTGGATCAGTGACCAGGAACACTTGTCTTCGTGACCCCATTCACACTACTAGACTGAAGCTGACTCTGGATCAGTCACCAGGAACACTTGTCTTCGTGACCCCATTCACACTACTAGACTGAAGCTGACTCTGGATCAGTACTCTCCCACTTCTTTACCACCAGACAAATGGCTGCAACGGGAGGAATTGGTTCTGAACTGGTATTTCAGTCAAACCAAGAAGTAGCAACCAGGAAGTAGCAACCAGGAAGTAGCTCGTAACGTTGTGGCTCGTTAGCAGTCGGTGGTAAAGCTTTCTCGTTGTATAATGGTCGTCTATAAAGAAGTCAAGTGTTCCTTTATTGATCCCCTTGGGGAAGTTCAGGTGTCAGAGCAGCGTGGGGGAGGGGGAGGGGGTACAGGCAGGAAAGATAATAATAGAGTAGAACATAGTAATAATAGTGGAATGGCAGAATTAAATCAATAATAATAGTAGTAATAATAATAATAATATTATACATGATGGTATTACCGTGGTAATAATAATAATTGTATACATGGTATATATCGTGGTAGTAATAATAATAATAGTAGTAGTAGTATATACATGGTATATATCGTGGTAGTAACAATAATAATTACGCTAGATCAGTGACCGGGAACACTTGTCTTTGTGACCCCATTCACACTATCAGAGTGAAGCTGACTCTAGATCAGTGACCGGGAACACTTGTCTCTGTGACCCCATTCACACTATCAGAGTGAAGCTGACTCTAGATCAGTGACCGGGAACACTTGTCTCTGTGACCCAATTCACACTATCAGAGTGAAGCTGACTCTAGATCAGTGACCGGGAACACTTGTCTCTGTGACCCAATTCACACTATCAGAGTGAAGCTGACTCTAGATCAGTGACCGGGAACACTTGTCTCTGTGACCCCATTCACACTATCAGAGTGAAGCTGACTTTACTCTCCCACTTTGAGAAGCTTCGTGAATATGGACCCTGGTTTAACCCTTTCACTACCACACTACAGAAGGTTAACCTTTCTGTAGTATGGTTGTGAAAGGGTTAACCCTTTGCCGTGTGGCAGTGGAAGGGTTAACCTTCTGTATTGTCGCAGTGAAAGGGTTAACCCTTTGGTAGTGTGGCAGTGAAAGGGTTAACTCTCCTGGGTTCCAGTGCCTACCGGTCTCCCTTTAAAGGACTGTGTCTGGCACAGGCACTGACGTTAACGCATCACTCAACAGCTCTTTAACTAAATCACTTAACGTGTCTCTCTCTCTCTCTCTCTCTCTCTCTCTCTTGCTCTTGCTCTTGCTCTCTCTCTCTATCTCTCTCTCTCTCTCTCTCTCTCTCCCCCCCCCTCTTCTCTCTCTAGGTGTGAATAACAGCGTCAAGTTCTACTGTGAAGCCAAGAATGCACGAGGCATCTCTGTGTCGCGTACAGGCACGGTACACATCAAAGGTAACGGCCCCCATCTTGAATGCAAGTGAACCGTTTCTAGGCTGGTAAAAGTTTAAAGGAGGCTACTTTCTTCTTCTTCTTTTTATCTTTACTATCATTTTATTGCCTATATTTATGTCGTCTACTATTTCCATGCCCATACCTGTACCCCCCCATGATGCCTGAATTTCCTCAAGGGAAGGAAAATATCCTATCTTTCTTCTCCCCCTCTTCTCTCTCTCTCTCTCTCTCTCTCTCTCTCTCTCTCTCTCTCTCTCTCTCTCTCTCTCTCTCTCTCTCTCTCTCCCCCCCCCCCAGTGCTCCCAGCAGCCCCAGTAGAGGTGCAGATGTACCAGATGGAGAACAACATCACGTTGGCATGGAAACCAGGTTTCATTGGACACTCTGACCTGTCAGCCTGCACCATCCAGGTAATGTAAACACACACACGCACACACACACACACACACACTAGCAAGCACAGTGGTATTTCTAGTAGTGACAACAGGGATGTTGATAATGCCCTCATAACTTAACCCTTTCACTGCCACGCGACAGAAGGTTAACCCTTTACTATCACACAACCGACGGCGATGCTCCGTCATTAGTATCGTGCTAATGCTAATGATGGAGCATCGCCGTCGGTTGTGTGATAGTAAAGGGCTAACCTTCTGTATTGTCACAGTGAAAGGGTTAACCGGCTGTCGTGTGGCAGTGAAAGGGTTAATGAACTTTGATAGTGATGCATCACAGAGCTCAATGTCATCCGTGGAATCTGTCACGGGATGCATGCGTGAGGTGAAGACTATAGGGCCCAAAATATCACAATATATAGATGTTTTTTTTAAGATACTATTTTAAAATATAACGATACAAATAAAACACTTTATTTTTTTTACTTTTGAATGCTGCTGCAAGGAACCTTTTTTTGATTAACTTATACAGTATGTCTATATTTTGTTATGATATGTATATATCATCGTGGATGAGTAAAAATCCATACCTTTGCATGGATCCATGACGCTATGCCTCCCAGCACTAAAAAAAAGTACTATATAATCCTGTTTAATGACAAATGTTAAGACGTTTTTCTTAATGGTAGGAGCAACAACATGCCAGTTAATTTCCCACAGTCCTACATGTTTATCCCGTAGAGCTTAACCGCTCTGGAATCATATTTCCCTCCCCCTTACTTCTGCCTGAGAAATCAATCCTGGGGCTGCCGGGTAGTGCAGAGGTCTAAGCACTCTCCTACCACCGCAGAGACCTGGGTTCAATTCCCGGCAGTGGTACCTCAGTCGTCCCTGCGAACACAATTGTCAGTGTTCGCACGTGGGAAGCCGGTTTGGGTATGAGTCCTGGTCGTTGCAACAGTGACTCCTACTGGTCGGTCAGGGCGCCTGTTCAGCAAGGAGGGAAGATGCCATGAACGTTCTCCCAGTGAAACTCCTCGCTGTCAGGTGAAAAGAAACAGCTGGCGACTCCACATGTATCGGAGGAGGCATTTGGTAGTCTACACCCTCCCCAGACTGACAGTAGGGCAGCATGTGGTAGTCTACACCCTCCCCAGACCCACAGTAGGGCAGCATGTGGTAGTCTACACCCTCCCCAGACCGACAGTAGAGCAGCATGTGGTAGTCTACACTCTCCCCAGACCAACAGTAGGGCAGCATGTGGTAGTCTACACCCTCCCCAGGCCGACAGTAGGGCAGCATGTGGTAGTCTACACCCTCCCCACACTGACAGTAGGGCAGCATGTGGTAGTCTACACCCTCCCCAGGCCAACAGTAGGGCAGCATGTGGTAGTCTACACCCTCCCCAGACTGACAGTAGGGCAGCATGTGGTAGTCTACACCCTCCCCAGACCCACAGTAGGGCAGCATGTGGTAGTCTACACCCTCCCCAGACCCACAGTAGGGCAGCATGTGGTAGTCTACACCCTCCCCAGACCGACAGTAGAGCAGCATGTGGTAGTCTACACTCTCCCCAGACCAACAGTAGGGCAGCATGTGGTAGTCTACACCCTCCCCAGGCCGACAGTAGGGCAGCATGTGGTAGTCTACACCCTCACCATAACGACAGTATGGCAGTGCAACGACCAGGAAGGGAATTGGCATAATGACTAAATTAGGGGAGGGGAGCAAATGATAAAAAGGCAAACATTTATTAAAATCAATAAATTAAAATACATTATTTAGGCCTCACACAATTTGAAGGCATTTTAAGGGTTTTGTTTAGGAAATGTTTTAGTTGATGGTTCTCTTTGGAGTGTCTGTACACATTGACACACAACACGCATCATCAGAGTCATCATAATGTTGATAATGCATCATAATGCTCCTCCCTGCTTTACAAAAGCCTCACACATATTTCCTAAAATGGAGCAGGAGTGGTTTGCCATTGAGAGTTTAACGTTTTCACAACCACTCATTCTCCCTCCTCCACCTTTCCTCTCCCCTCCCTCCTCTCCTCTCTTCTCTCCTCTTCTCCCCTCCTCTCCTCCTCTTCTCTCTCCCTCATCCACCTCTCCTCCTCTTCTCTCTCCCTCCACCTCTCCTCCTCCTCTCCCCTCCTCTTCTCCCCTCCTCCACCTCTCCTCTTCTCTCTCCCTCCTCCACCTCTCCTCTCCTCCTCTTCTCTCTCCTCCCCTCCCCTCCTCTCCTCCCCTCCCCTCCTCCTCTCCCCTCCTCCACCTCTCCTCCTCTTCTCTCCCTCCTCCCGCCCTCCTCTCCTCCTCTCCTCCTCTCCCCTCCTCTTCTCCCCTCCTCCACCTCTCCTCTTCTCTCTCCCCCCTCCACCTCTCCTCTCCTCTTCTCTCTCTTCCCCTCCCCTCCTCCCCCCCCCCCCCCAGCTGTCTAAGAAGTCAGGTGGTAAGGTGGAGGTACCAGACCAGACGGTGCAGGTTCCTCCGTTCCTCCAGGTGCTGTCTGGCCTCAGCTGGTACTGCAACTACAGCGCCAGGGTGTCCTGCGTGAACGAGGTGGGCGTGTCGCCCTTCTCCCCCTGGCTGCACTTCCAGACCCCTGAAGCAGGTACAGTAAAGCCCCACGATGACACCGAGATGTTGATAATATGACCACCGTGGATAGTAAGGCTGGGTATGCCCACCATTTATTACACCATTTATTACATTACATACAAGTTAGATTCACAAGCTCTCGGTTTGATTTGATTTAGATTCGATATTCAGGGTTCCCACGGGGTCTTAAAAAGTTTTACATTTAATAATCATAATTTTAGGCCTCAAAGGAACAGGCCAACATTTTGGGAAATTAGCTTACCGTCTTTTCCAGAGAGAGACAAGAAGATAGATACCAGTTTCCTCTCTGTGCGTTCAATAGAAAGCTATCTGGCTGCATGTTAGCCTAGCTTAGCACAATGAATGGAAGCGGACATGACCGGTTAGCCTAGGCATTGTCCAACTAACACCTCTCCCGAATGTCCGCTTCCATTCATTGTGCTAAGCTAGGCTAACGTGCAGCCAGATAGCTTTCTACTGAATGAACACACAGAGAGGAAACTGGTATCCATCTTCTCGTTTGGGTGTAAAAACTTGGGTCCACAAAATCCGTCTTACCATTCGTCGCCAACGGAACAGCTCCCAATCTGATGACATCATAAGTTTGATTATTAATTCTTTGGTGTCTGCCGTTGGGGGAGAGCAGCTCATGTTCACACATATTGATGGTACTGACCCAGGCCATGGAGAGCAGCTCATGTTCACACATATTGATGGTACTGACCCAGGTACTGTACTGACCCAGGTACTGTTTACACATATTGATGGTACTGACCCAGGTACTGTACTGACCCAGGTACTGTTTACACATATTGATGGTACTGACCCAGGTACTGTACTGACCCAGGTACTGTTTACACATATTGATGGTACTGACCCAGGCCATGGAAATAACATTTTAATTCTTAAACTGAGCAGTTTTGACTCCTGAGAAACCTAGTGTGTATTCACTAGGTGACAATAGAAAAAGGAGGCACACCTCAAGTGTGGGGGGTTATGTCGGATCAGAATCAGAAAGGTTTTTAGGTAGTTTTCACATACCAGGAATTTGCTTCGGTCGTTTTCGGTGCGACATTAGCGGACAGACTAGACAGATAATACAATAGAAGAGGTGTAGTAAAATGAAATATGGACTAAGTTAAGCACAATAGAATAGAATTATGAAATAAAATATAGGCCAGGGCTGTACAACTGTAAATAAAGAGGTTGAATACAATTATATGGGATATAAACTAAATATAATATAGCACAATAGAAGCTGCTGCTGCTGCTGCTCTGGACAGAAATGGTGATCGATGACGTCCCATTTGGACCAAGGAGGACAAACGGCGGTCCTGGGAGTGTATCTGTGCGCTGCGCTCGCTGTCCAATGAGAGGAACCGGGGGAGGAACGGCGATCTTGACCTTGTTTGTAAACCCGCCGCGCTGGAGGCGGGCCAGTGGAATCCTGTCCCCGCTGTACAATGAGGCTTTGTCCATGTGGCCTCAATCCATATCAATGGGCTACTGCCGGGGTCCCCGAGAGACATAGAGCTGCAACGCCTAGACTGTGGCCGCCCCTCTTCCACGGCAACATTCCCAGGCCGGCGTGAGCGTTCGACGATATAAGCGTCGGCGTTGGTGAACGGCAGAAGTGTTACCACGGCAACAGCATCATTTATTTCACCCATATGGATCTCCTTTGATTTCACCAAACGTCACAGTTGATGTATATATTTAACTGGTGTTTTGACGTCCTACATATCGTGTGTCCCACACGTGAAAACCGTGCTGGTGACCATGGCAACGGTACCAAAAGTACTGAAGGAAGTTACCTTTCTAATGTATTAAAGTTCCTGCGTCCCCGAGCCCCATAAGCGCCACCTAGGAGCCAGGGGTGGTGCAGCAGGCTGGCTGGAGCGAGGGGCGTCTGATGCAGGCTAGAGGGACGGTCAGGACAGAGTCTCCCGCCTCTTAAACCCCATGTTCACCTGGAGGAGGACCGGACTCATCCCGCCTCTGCTCTGCCTCAGAGTGTCAGTCATCTGTGTCAGTACAGATAGATACTTACGCCAATGGACTGACCATTCCCTCTCTCTAGCTATCCTTCCTTCTCTCTCTCTCTCTCTCTCTCTCCCTCTTTCTAGCTATCCTTCCTTCCTTCTCTCCCTCTCTCTAGCTATCCTTCCTTCCTTCTCTCTCTCCCTCTCTCTAGCTATCCTTCCTTCCCCCTCTCTCCCTCTCCCTCTCCCTCTCTCTCTCTCTCCTCTCTCTCTCTCTCTCTCTCTCTCTCTCTCTCTCTCTCTCTCTCTCTCTCTCTCTCTCTCTCTCTCTCTCTCTCTCTCTCTCTAGTCTTTCTTTCTTTCTTTCTTTCTTTCTTTCTTTCTTTCTTTCTTTATCTTTTTTTCTTTCCCTCTTGTATGTTTTTCCTTCATCCACTTTTCTCATGTCTCAGTGTCCCAGTCATGTGGTGCAGTTCGTGGAGACATGATAAACACAATCACTCCAGCAGTTGTAGAGGAGAGGTCGTGTGTGTGTGTGTGTGTGTGTGTTTGTGTGTGTGTGTGTGTGTGTGTGTGTGTGTGTGTGTGTGTGTGTGTGTGTGTGTGTGTGTGTGTGTGTGTGTGTGTGTGTGTGTGTGTGTGTGTGTGTGTGTGTGTGTGTGTGTGTGTGAGGAGAGGTCGTGTGTGTGTGTGTGTGTGTGTGTGTGTGTGTGTGTGTGTGTGTGTGTGTGTGTGTGTGTGTGTGTGTGTGTGTGTGTGTGTGTGTGTGTGTGTGTGTGTGTGTGTGTGTGTGTGTGTGTGTGTGTGTGTGTGTGTGTGTGTGTGTGTGTGTGTGTGTGTGTGTGTGTGTGTGTGTGTGTGTGTGCGTGCGCCCGCCCGCCCGCCCGCCCGCCCGCTTGCTTTACAGTTTGCTGAAATTTTAGCATGTGTTTCTATACATCTGTCTGCATATTTGGGCAAATTATGTGTGTCAACATTATGTGCACACGCACGTGTTTGCATGTGCTGGTGTGTATTTATTAAATGTTTTACCCAGACATTCAATGTTTGTGTTCGCATGACCCCACAGTGCCGTCAGTGGCCCCCAGGAACCTGACTTTTGACCTGAGGGAGCAGCAGCTGTCGTTGCACTGGGCGGAGCTAGAGGAGGAGGCGGTACAGGGGCGACTTCTGGCCTATAAGCTCCAGTGGAGCATCGGAGGAGAGAATCAGGTACGAATACTTTAGACACGTAAGAGATCTGCCTCCTGCTGGGTCTGAGACCAGTGAGACTAGTCCTGTTGGGTCTGAGATCAAATCAAATCAAATGTATTTGTAAGGCCCGACAACACACGTTAATGTCCCCATGGGCCGGACACGTCTTCTTTAAACAAGTCAAGAAGAAACATCACAATAAGTCAAGAACAAAACAAAAACACCATGAGAAAAAATTTAAATAAATGCAACACTCCCAGACATACCCCACGCGAAGGTAAGGAAAAACTCACTAAAACCTAGCAATAGGAAAAAATGCACCACAGGAAATGTGGAGGAGAGAAACCTTAGAAGGGCCATTCAAGGGGGGAACTCCCTTCTTAGATGTCGGTGATAGTAGTGTTGCAATAAAACAGGCGAACAGTTGGTAAGCATGCACTCATATGTGTAGTGAAACACAGATAAGTGCATGCGATAGCAACTGAACATTTTGAAAGATTAAAGATAGAGCTGATAGCGGATCTATTTGAGGCAAAGGGGGCGGCGCAGATAGGGTTGCATCCTCCCGGTCATCACCACGGGACGTCCAACACTCCGGTCATCACTCCGAGACAGCCAGTCACAGGGAGACGGGACAGGCGTTAGACAGTTTGCGTAATTGTGATGGGCGTACATAGCAATAGATACAAGTGGTAAGCAAGCATATTATGTGAATAGAATAGATATATGTAGTAAGCATATTATGTGAATAGAATAGATATATGTAGTAAGCATATTATGTGAATAGAATAGAAGTACTTAACCCAGCAATGAACTCCATGTCTAGACTAGTGGGACTAGCCCTGCTGGGTCTGAAACTAGTCCTGTCTGGTCTGAAACTAGTGAGACTAGTCCTGCTGGGTCTTAAACTAGTGAGACTAGTCCTGCTGGGTCTGAAACTAGTGAGACTAGTCCTGCTGGGTCTGAGACTAGTCCTGTTGGGTCTGAGACTAGTCCTGTTGGGTCTGAAACTAGTCCTGTTGGGTCTGAGACTAGCCCTGTTGGGTCTGAGATTAGCCCTGCTGGGGAAAATGGTTGTTTATAAAGTCACTCTGACTTACCATGGTGGTGTGTTAGGGTCTACATTTACATTTACATTTAAATGTAGTCATTTAGCTGACGCTTTTATCCAAAGCGACTTACAAGTTCTGTACGACAAGTACTCTGGAAGGGCACAATTCTATCAGCTGAGTAACAATGTTCATCAGAGTGTTGCGTGCTACAGTGTAGGTTAGTATATTAGGACAAGTGTATGACAGTAAGGTTAGTTAGGGTTAGATTTTTTTTTTTTTCTTCATTTCAGATAATGGTTGAAGAAGTGCGTCTTTAGTCGATGGCAAAAGATTGGACGGGTTTCGGCTGTCCTAACTGGGATGGCCAGGTGACGGTCATTCCACCATTGTGGGGCAAGGACTGAGAATAGGCGACTTCTCCTTGATGATGATTGGTCTAATCATGGTGGTATGTTAGGGTCTTATCATGGTGGTGTGTTAGGGTCTTATCATGGTGGTATGTTAGGGTCTAATCATGGTGGTGTGTTGAGGTCTTATCATGGTGGTGTGTTAGGGTCTTATCATGGTGGTGTGTTAGGGTCTTATCATGGTGGTATGTTAGGGTCTAATCATGGTGGTGTGTTGAGGTCTTATCATGGTGGTGTGTTAGGGTCTTATGGTGGTATGTTAGGGTCTTATCATGGTGGTATGTTAGGGTCTTATCATGGTGGTGTGTTAGGGTCTTATCATGGTGGTATGTTAGGGTCTTATCATGGTGGTGTGTTAGGGTCTTATCATGGTGGTGTGTTAGGGTCTTATCATGATGGTGTGTTAGGGTCTTATCATGGTGGTATGTTAGGGTCTTATCATGGTGGTATGTTAGGGTCTTATCATGGTGGTGTGTTAGGGTCTTATCATGGTGGTATGTTAGGGTCTTATCATGGTGGTGTGTTAGGGTCTTATCATGGTGGTATGTTAGGGTCTTATCATGATGGTGTGTTAGGGTCTTATCATGGTGGTGTGTTAGGGTCTTATGGTGGTGTGTTAGGGTCTTATCATGATGGTGTGTTAGGGTCTTATCATGGTGGTATGTTAGGGTCTTATCATGGTGGTGTGTTAGGGTCTTATGGTGGTGTGTTAGGGTCTTATCATGGTGGTATGTTAGGGTCTTATCATGGTGGTATGTTAGGGTCTTATCATGGTGGTGTGTTAGGGTCTTATCATGATGGTGTGTTAGGGTCTTATCATGGTGGTGTGTTAGGGTCTTATCATGGTGGTATGTTAGGGTCTTATCATGGTTGTATGTTAGGGTCTTATCATGGTGGTGTGTTAGGGTCTTATCATGGTGGTGTGTTAGGGTCTTATCATGGTGGTATGTTAGGGTCTTATCATGGTGGTGTGTTAGGGTCTTATCATGGTGGTATGTTAGGGTCTTATCATGGTGGTGTGTTAGGGTCTTATCATGGTGGTATGTTAGGGTCTTATCATGGTGGTATGTTAGGGTCTTATCATGGTGGTGTGTTAGGGTCTTATCATGGTGGTGTGTTGGGGTCTTGTTTCATCCCTGGTGATATAATCAGTAGCGGTGCCACAGTCCGACTAACACTAGCTCTCAGGTATTACAGTTTAACCCTTTCACTGCCACACTACCAAACGGTTAACCCTTTCACTGCGACAATACAGAAGGTTAACCCTTTCACTGCGACAATACAGAAGGTTAACCCATTCACTGTCACGCGACAGCAGGTTAACCCTTTCACTACCACACTACAGAAGGTTAACCCTTTCACTGCCACACGACAGCAGGTTAACCCTTTCACTACCACACTACAGAAGGTTAACCCTTGGGGCGGCTAAGTGGCGCAGTGGGCAAGGCGCTCGCCACTAACGCAGGAGATGCTGGGTTCGAGCCCAGCTCTCTGCGTTGCTTCCGGCTTGGCTGGTCGTTCATACTAATACAATTGGCCGTATTAGGGGGTGGGAAAGCCGGTGGGTGGGGATTGGACGTTGTGGACAGCGACTCCTACAGGTCGGTTGGTGCGCCTGTACAGCAGAATCAGGAAGCAACGGGGGCAGCGTGAGCCGCCCATGCGTTACTCCTCGCCGCTGAGAGATTGCGCTGTACAGGTGAAAAGATGCGACAGCTGCCTCCTCGTGTACCGGAGGGGACACGTGATGCAAGGCTTGGTCCACATTGCAGCCGACCAGTGGGAGGCATGGTCTAACAACGTTCGAGACAGGGGAGGGTAGAATTGGATAATACGAAATTGGGATGGGAGAAAAATAGAAAATGGGGAGAAAAAGTAGATAAAAAAAAAGAAGGTTAACCCTTTACTATCACACTACAGACGGTTAACCATCTGTAGTGTGATAGTAAAGGGTTAACCTTCTGTAGTGTGGTAGTGAAAGGGTTAATGGACTGCCACATAGCTTAGCTTCAGATCACTCAGCGCTTGGTATGCACCTGCAAATCCAGGCAAGCTAGCTGTCCGGGCTGGAGCACAAGATGTTGTTTGTTGAGGGCTGGAACGCAAGATGTTGTTTGTTGAGGGCTGGAACGCAAGATGTTGTTTGTTGAGGGCTGGAGCACAAGATATTATTTGTTGAGGGCTGGAACACAAGATATTGTTTGTTGAGGGCTCGAGCACAAGATGTTGTTTGTTGAGGGCTGGAACACAAGATATTGTTTGTTGAGGGCTGGAGCACAAGACCCTTCAGCTTCATCTCTGAAGAGATTACAGCTACAGCATCACTAACAACAATAAAAACACATACACCCTGAGAGCAAGAAGCCCATTACGCACCAGAACCTCTCCTCTAGCAGGTGTTAGAAGGTCATACTTCACCAGAACCTCTCCTCTAGCAGGTGTTAGAAGGTCATACTTCACCAGAACCTCTCCTCTAGCAGGTGATAGGTCATACGCATCAGAACCTCTCCTC
The DNA here is from genome assembly GCF_963971535.1 of Notolepis coatsorum. Taxonomy (NCBI): domain Eukaryota; kingdom Metazoa; phylum Chordata; class Actinopteri; order Aulopiformes; family Paralepididae; genus Notolepis; species Notolepis coatsorum. Next base: position 227,186,038 of record NC_140166.1, on the reverse strand, counting down.
TAGCAGGTGATAGAAGGTCATACTTCACCAGAACCTCTCCTCTAGCAGGTGATAGAAGGTCATACTTCACCAGAACCTCCTCTAGCAGGTGATAGAAGGTCATACTTCACCAGAACCTCCTCTCTAAGCAGGTGATGGGTCATACTTCACCAGAACCTCTTCTCTAGCAGGTGATAGAAGGTCATACTTCACCAGAACCTCCTCTAGCAGGTGATAGAAGGTCATACTTCACCAGAACCTCCTCTCTAGCAGGTGATAGAAGGTCATACTTCACCAGAACCGCTCCTCTAGCAGGTGATAGAAGGTCATACTTCACCAGAACCTCTCCTCTAGCAGGTGATAGAAGGTGATACTTCACCAGAACCTCCTCTCTAGCAGGTGATATAAGGTGATACTTCACCAGAACCTCTCCTCTAGCAGGTGATAGAAGGTCATACTTCACCAGAACCTCTCCTCTAGCAGGTGATAGGTCATACTTCACCAGAACCTCCTCTCTAAGCAGGTGATAGGTCATACTTCATCAGAACCTCCTCTCTAAGCAGGTGATAGGTCATACTTCACCAGAACCTCTTGCCACAGCTTCTTCCTCAAGGCCGTCCACATACGGAACCAGGGTTTCCGTTAGAAAAAATTGTTGCCGGCCTCAGATTTCAATCTACCGGTCAAATGAGAGAAATTCCGGTCAGAGTTTATTGAGCTTAAAAACAATTGATAGGCAAAAGAATGACAACAAAACAAAAGAATGACATCGTCAAGGCATGTAGATTTATAATATTTTTACTTAAAACTAGGCTACTTTTGCGTATAGTCATTATATTCCAAATAAAATAAGTCCAGAGACTCCGTGCTGCTGCCGACTTTAAATCAAATAGGTGTCTGTGGGCAGTCGCCCGACATTAATAAACAGCAGTCTGTTATAATCAGATTTTTATGAGCTAACGAATTCCGTTATATTGGACATTTGTATTAATTATATCAAGCGAAGAACTGAGAAATTTGGCAGAGAGAGACGGCAACATTATCAACATAGACGACTCTCTCTCTCTCTCCACCTCCCAATGACTTATTTGCGAGAGTATGTCGATGCAGAGCAGCAGATTCAGCTGTTTTCTGGCTCTTTTCTGGCTCTATCTGGGGACCGCTCAGCAGCGCCCCCCACCCAACAGCTGAATTGCCAATGGCTGAATTGGAGTACTGCACTGTGCCGCTGCTGCTCCGGCTCTGCAGCTGCACATGCATTCGCAAACCCAGCACTAAGCTCTCGCTGACAACGTCGTTGTCATTATTAGAAGCAACGATGAAACAAATGTAATGATTGTTTCGTTCATCGCATAGGCTATTTAATTTTAGCCTATTTTAATACAATTCAAATAATAAAATTGTGCTTAGAGGGAATTATTTTCACCAGACATTAAAACCGGAGAGATTAAATATGTCGGACTTCAACAGATTTTGCCGGTCAAATACCGGTAATTACCGGCTAACGGAAACGCTGTACGGAACAGAGGCTACTGAAGTGCACTTTGTTTCCTTCATTATAAGAGCCTGATGGCCGCTGGTATGCTGTCTTTAGATTATGTTGCGTACCTTATGTGTTGTTGTCCAGGCAAATGGATAAACAATACCAGACAGCTTAATGTTAATCACCATGTTGTGATATTTCTATGGAATGTCAGACATTATTGACGGCTTGAGGATTATGACTCACTATCACGCCGGGCCTGTGTGTTTTGTTTAGACGTTTTTGTGTGTGTGTGCATGTGCGTGTGTGTGTGTTAGGGCTTTCTGGACTCACAAATACCTTTTTTGGGCTTCAAAGCTTCAGCACCAATTATTATTATTGAATATTCAAATACACTTTTTTCTTCAAACTTGCTGTTATTATTAATTAATTATGTCTTTATGACATGTTGTCATTAGGCTTTATTATTGTACTTATTATGCTATTGAGAGACAACGGTGGAAAAACTAGACCGCTCATATAGGTATCATAACAAAGAAACAGCCTGTGAAGCCTTTGCCAAGAAATAAAATATATACAATTTTATTAAATAACCTCTTTATACAAAGAAATAAGACCCTTGTCAGTGTAGATCATTAACACTTTCAGTGCCCAGCAGGGGGCGCACATTTAGTGCTTGAATGCCCACCATCCACTTCAATGTTAGCATTAATATTGCCTAATCTATGTTTTAAATTATGGCTATGTGTCTAATCTGCTCGTCGCTTATCAATGACTCATTTTCCAGTCAACATTGTCGAAGCAGATTGTTTTTTTATCGGTTAATTTCCGTTTTATAGCATTTTGAAAAGCCCTCGTTTTCAAGGGGGGGAAAAAGAATCCTTGATAAACGCCCTGTACTGTAATATTCTAGAACGTTGTCATTTTTCGGCCTATTTATGAATCGTTTTCAAATAAACGCTAGATTATCGATAGTATATGTGTACGTATGCATGCTGGTGCCGCGAGCTGAAAATCGATTCTCTTAGTTCCTGATGGCTCGCACAGTCAAACAGCCATATCACATATAGGGGGAAAGCTTATATCTCCGTGAAAATAGGTCTGATTATCCTAAGACTGGTAAAATAGATTCCTTACCTGAGATCAGATGGTATCCAAATGGATTATTCCAATTCCTGATCGCCATTCCAAAAATCAATCCCTTTATTGATCCAACGTGTATACTGTAAAACACATATTACACGCTGTGCTGAGGGTCCACAATGGATCTGATCGGCTCCGGTTACAGGCGTGAGAAGTAAAATGTGGATTCTGGAGTTTTTTTTTCTCATCCATTTTCATTGAGTCCAATCCAAAAGCGTCTCCAGCGTTGATGACGAGCGCCTTGCCCACTACACCACCTAGCCACCCATTAAATGAAATCTTAAATAATTAACGGAATGAATTAATAGTTTCTTTTAAACAATATAAAATAATAATAAAAAACAACAATGAAAAAAATACAAAGATAATTTTCTGTGAAAGAAAAAAGAATAAAGTAAGATAAAAACAATAAACAAACCAGTCTGAAAAGGAATATGAAGAAGCAAGATGGTCCTTATTACAATAAACCATTAACACATTCTTCTTCTTTTTTCAGTCTTTTGTCTTTCGGTATATAAACCACTTCGTCATTAGTCCTGAGATACTTAACCAAGTACACCTTCAAACACAGTGTTCAAACTCCAACAAAATCATCAACGGTTCTCTGAAAGTTCTAAATGTCCTTGTTTGAGAAGGACTGATGAATGTTGATTCATAGTGAATACAGTTGAGTTATTATTTCAATAAGTTCATTCCTATTTCAATGGGCTAATTCTTATTTCAATTAGCTAATTCTTATTTCCTGGGATCATTCGTATTTTTATAAACTTTATTTTTTAGCGTTTATCGCTTTTTCTGGTCAAGCATGACCGACAGAAACAGGTTGAATGGGATGTAGAGTAGGGGAAGACACTCTGAGAAAATACGGCGGGTCCGGGAATCGAACTCGTGTACCCCAGATCCGTGACGAGCAGGGGCGGATTTAGGATTGTAGGAGATCCGGGGCTTAGCCCAGATGCCCCCCTCCCCTTTTTTTTTTTTTTTTTTTTTTAACTTTTTTTACTTTTCTTTTATTTTTTATTTTTTTGGCAGGCAAGGGACAGATTTTTTTTTAATTTAATGAACCTGTACGTGCAATTTCCTGCAATATAGAGCCTTCAATCTTGACCAATAAAGCTGCTCTTTTCACTATAAAACTCAGTTAACCATAACGTAGTTATGGTTAGATTTATATATTGGGGGGGGATATATCATATTTTTCATATAATCAAAAAGTGGTGGAGCAAGATCTTACCTTTGCTCCCCCAAGTTCAATAGTGGGAGAGCAGAGATGCTCCGAATGCTCTTATGGCCAGGCGTCTATGATTCACTGATACAAAGTAAAATAGTGCAGTGCAATAAAATAGTTAGTAAAATAGAATAAAATAATGCAATAGTGCATTGCAATAAAATAGTTATCATCGTATTTTTTCGGGAGGCCGGTAAGGAGTGCATTACAGTAGTCGAGTTGGCTTGAGATAAAGGCATGGATCTGGTTTTCAGCGTCCTTTTGATTTATAAATGGCCGTACTTTAGCTATGTTTCTAAGGTGGAAGAATTACGTTTTTGTCAACTTGTTGATTGTGATTTAAAGCTTAGGTCTGAGTCTACCATAACACCAAGACTTAACTCACTCAAATACAGTTAGCAGCTGGATAGACCACAGATGGAAATTAGCTTCTGCTAAATCTGGTGCAAACATATTTTCATGTAACAATGATGAATTGTAAAAAAAAGAAAAGAAAAAAAAAAGAAAAAAAATACTTTTTTTTTATTTTTTTTTATTTTTTTTTATTTTTTTTTAAATAGATTCGGGGCTTTTCAGAATACATCCGGGGCTTGAGCCCAGGTAGCCACCCCCTAGCTCCGCCCCTGGTGACGAGCACGGTTGTCCCCGACGCAGAAATAGCGCCGAGGTACGCGGTGAGCTACGGGAGCTTGCCGATAATTCGTATTTTTAGGGGTAAAAAATATGTAGATTTTTCAATTACCATGGCAATGCTTGAAGCTTCAAAGCCTTCAGGTGTACATTGTGTGTATGTTTTGGAGATTGAGCTTGGTGTGTGTGTCTGTGTTGTATATGTGTGTGTCTGTGTTGTATGTGATTGTGTTGTATGTGTCTGTGTCTGTCGTGTGTGTGTGTATGTGCGTGTCTTGTATTGTATATGTGTGTGTGACTGTGTGTGTGTCTGTCGTGTGTATGTGTATTGTATATGTGTGTGTGTGTGTGTGTGTGTGTGTGTGTGTGTGTGTGTGTGTGTGTGTGTGTGTGTGTGTGTGTGTGTGTGTGTGTGTGTGTGTGTGTGTGTGTGTGTGTGTGTGTGTGTGTGTGTGCGCGCGCGTGTGCGTGTGGTGGACCTTGGCAGGGCAGATCAGAACAAGTGGGTGGAAGCTGAGGTCAGCTGACACGACTGAAACCTTCTGAGCTGTGTGTGTGTGTATGTGTGTACACTAGTGTTTGGGTGTGTGGAGTTTGAACTGTCTGTCTGCGTGTGTCTGCCTGCCTGTCTGTCTGCGTGTGTGTCTCTATTAGACGGTACACGACTGAGATTGACAGCAGCTATTGGAGAGAGAGGTCGAGACAAACAGCCACAGTAGACGGTCTCTGGTCCCAAACCACCGTGACGTCACAGTCTAGCTGCTTCATGGAACATGTGCTTTTGACTTGTGTCTTCATGTATTTGCAGTAGTCAGCCAGCTGGGGTCGGGCCCCACTGTGAGGCCCCCAGGAGCCTGTGTCGGGGCCCCCCCTCCCCACAAGAGGAGCCACACAGAGGGGTCTTCTGTGTGTGCAGAGCTTAGCAGAGACGGGCCATCTATTAACCCTTTCACTGCCACACGACAGAAGGTTAACCCTTTACTATCACACTACCGACGGTAACCGGTAGTCTACACCTACTGTAGACCTCAGTATATTTTTACTGTATTTATTTACTGTATATTTTATTCCATTTTTATTCTACTCTTATCTTAGGCAATTTGATTTGGTTTGTTATTCTTATTCGTGACCTGTTCTGTCTAAATGTTTAATGTTGAGCGATTTGCAGTGTCAAATTTCCCTCGGGATAATAAAAGTATTTCTATTCCATTCTATTCTATTCTTGACCTTCTGTCGTGTGGTAGTGAAAGGGTTAGCCTTCTGTGTATTGTCGCGGTGAATGGGTTAACCGTTTTGGTTAGTGCGGCGGTGAAAGGGTTAAAGGAACATTTGCCAACATTTTTGGGAGATTAGCTTACCGTCTTCTCCAGAGAGAGACAAGAAGATAGATGCCAGTCTCCTCTCTGTGCGTTCAGTAGAAAGCTATCTGGCTGCACGTTAGCCTAGCTTAGCACAATGAATGGAAGCGGACAGTGCCGATTAGCCTAGGCATTGTCCAACTAACACCTCTCCCAAAGGCTAACCGGGCACTGTCCGCTTTCCCTGCTTGTGTGTGTGTGTGCGTGTGCGTGTGCGTGTGTGTGTGTGCGTGCGTGTGTGTGTGTGCGCTGCATCCAGGAGGCTCTGCTGTTTAAGGAGAACGCAGCTCACCTGTCGGGTGGAGGGAGGTTCTTCAACGCCACCTTCCAGGTGTCCGCCTGCACTGTGATTGGCTGTGGGCCCTGGAGCCGGCCGGTGCTGGTCATGCCCGCCTCAGGTAGTTGAACAGCTGATCTATATATACTAGTGCAGGGGTGGCCAACCAGTCAGAGAGCCACAAAAATGACTGTGGTACCACAAAGAGCCACACCATATACCAGCGTTTCTCAACCTTTTTTTTCAGTCACGGCACCCTTCATGTGTTTAAAGGTCTCACCCTCTGGCCTCTGAAGTTGCTAATGTCTTTTTTATTTGGGCCTCACAGGGTTAAAAGTACCCTGTGAGACCCACGGTTGCAAAATTACAAAATCACTTTTAGCCATTTAAAAAAAGAGTCTAAATGTTTATTTAAACATTTTTAAGCACATGTATAGTCAATTGGTCCTGTTGTTCAGCCTCACAATGCTATTTGATAGTAAATGTGTTTATATGTCCCACCCTCTGGCCTCTGAAGTTGCTAATGTCTTTTTTATTTGGGCCTCACAAGGTTAACCTCTTAAGCCAGAGATTTTCAGCATTACGTTTGTTTACCAATGATTTTAACTGTTATTAGTGAAATATAAGATTATAGAAATCTCAGGGCATTGAGTCGGAAACCTACCCTACCCAGCTCAAAAAAAAACTACCCTACCCAGCTCACGACAGCCCCTGTCAATCATCTGACTTCTGGATTTACTTTTTTATTTCTCTTATTTTTTGGGATTATCTCCCACAAACCTGAACGTTATTGCCATAAAACAGAACGCAGTTAGTTTCTCTACCTTTCTGTGAACGTCTAGCAAAAAAACGGTGTTGCAATATGATGAAAAATGGTGGAGAAATGTACTGTACATTATAAAAAAGATGGCAGAATTCAGTACTGTATCTACAAAACCTTCTGTTTAATCATCTTCCCTTTATTCATTTGCTTAGATTTTTCAGGTCTGGTACATTTTAGCATGGTGTTATTCACAGTCAAAGATACAAAATGTTTTTAAATATAATGGATATTCTCCTTTGGTTCATTACAATTTACTCAAGCCTAGTAACAGACACAGTATTTCTGACACTGGGAATACATTCCCTGAGATCCATAGATGTCCCTAGATTCAGATACCAAGAACATGCAAATGGACCATTAAAAAAAAAAATCTGTAAATGTTTATTCTACGTCCTTATGGAATGAGTAACATACAAAAAAAATTTAATATAAAAGAAATACAAATATTATAATACATTTCTTTTATGGATGGAAGAGCCACACATTGACGGGCAAAGAGCCACATGCGGCTCGCGCGCCGCGGGTTGGCCACCCCTGTACTAATGTATTCCAACATGGCTGCCTATAACCATTGGTGACCACTTTCAAAAGATGTCTAATTTCTGTGCAGTGTGTGCAAGATCCAGTAATATGATTTTTATAAATGATTATAAATTATACAAATTCAACTAACAGTAGAGAAACTCCTCATATTCCATACTGTGGTTCATCCCATAATATTTGTGTCGGCAATGTTACCATGGCAACATGCACCCATGTCAACTTTACTCTACATATCCCGATGTAAGGGTGTGTCGTCCTGTATGTGTTTATGTGTGTATTTATTAGGTGTGTGCCTATGTGTGCTTTTTTAACCTGGTACATTCATGTCTCTGTGTACATAATACTTACGATATGTGTGTTTAGCTTATCTTGTCATGGTGATATTTCAGTCTATTCTTTTTTTATTTTTTATTATTATTTACTGCAAGGAACAATTTGTTGATAAACTAAAAACATATATAGTCTATATAACACATATAATATACAGTATTTGCATGGATCAATGATGGTATGACCTTTTCTATTGGCTAAACCCTACTGTGTGTGCGTGTGTATTGTGTGTGTATTGTTTGTGTGTGTATTGTCTGTATTGTGTGTGTGTGTATTGTGTGTGTATTGTGTGTGTGTGTGTGTGTGTGTGTGTGTGTGTGTGTGTCTGTGTGTCTGTGTGTGTGTATTATGTGTGTGTGTGTGTGTGTCACCAGTGCAGGCCCAGAACCAGCGCGGCCACATGTGGGTGGGTCTCCTGTTGGGTCTGCTGGTGGCCACCATGGTGGGGCTGCTGCTCACCGTCCTGGTGCACCGCCGAGGGAAGGAGACGCAGTTCGGGTCAGTGCTGCTGCCCAAATAACACTCCACTAACCACACCGCATGTCCGACACACACCACCCTCTCCTGCTGCAACCGGACGACCCGGATGAGCTTTTAATTCTAGTTCAGACTATCTAGCGGCGATTTGAAAATAAACCTAATTTGGGTGTAAGAGCTCACATAAAAATGTTATGGCCTCGTGAAGTAGGGATGGCACCATACCACTTTTTCATGTCCGATACCGATATCACAGCCTTGAGTATACCGATCCGATACTCTTAAAAACAAAAACCTGTGTTTTTCGTCTTTAAGCTTAACTCAATCAGCGCCACACAGTTGAGCATCGTTTGTACTTAACAGGCCGACGCTCTAAAATATAGGAATACGTGGCGGTGTTTGCAGGGCTATAACTATATTCTATATTATAGCTATGGATACAATACTATGGCCCATTTGACATCGACGATCTATCGTTCAATATGTGTTAAAGAGATAATTTTTTCATCCATACATTCCCGTTTTATACCATGGTGAATATGAGTATAGTTTTAGAGTAATCCTGTCTAATCCCAGAAAACGACGCTATGCAGTAATACGTGCAATTCACTAAAAACGTTGCCGTTTCTCGCCTGTACACGCTACTATTTCGAAATCACATCTATATTATCGGTATTATGTTTCATCATGAATGCATGAAAGGGTGGGGGGGGGGGGTCGTTTTTTTATGCTTTGATCGTTACCAACGGCACACGTTGTGGAGTAACGTTACACACATATCTTGTGATATTCATGGTTGGATCACAGCAGGATTAATACCCTATAGGCCTTACCTTCACTAGGATGTACCCCAAAAAGAATATTCCAATTATCTGATCGCGAGTCCCAGTATTGGTGTCGATCGTGTTGCCAACATAATCCGCCACACATCATGCACCGGGAGCATTTCACGCTTTTCAATCCGATCGGGACAACCGCTCCCCTTGCCCGACCAATAAGAATCCGACTGGAGACTTTTGATCGATGCACAGACCAAGATATAATGTTTCAAAGGGTGCTCGATACTGCCACCTGGGTGGATGCGGCCGGTATTGCACTTTGGCATTCTCAGGATGATTCCCCACATTAACCCAGATGTCCGTGTGCCTGTAATGAATGGAAATATCGAATAAAAGAAATAACGATGAAAACCCCGACTATACTCGGGTCTGGCGCTGAACGGTTGGCGAGTTAACCCGACTATCATCGGGTCCGGCGCTGATTGAGTTAAAATAACTCCACACAGCTGACATGATCGCGGTGCACTTTTTAGCATTAGCTGCGCTAACGTTGTTGTCGCGCTACTACTGTTCACGTGATGGCACGCTTTACGGCATGTATCGGATCGGAAAATACTTCCTGTTTTTTTTCCCGATACCCGATCCTGTGAATTTGGCCAGTATCGGTACCGGGTCGGTGCCATCCCTATCATGAAGTCAGAGCCCTGCCTACGGAGCAGCCCCAGATTTGACATCCCAGTGACGTCACCGATCGGAGGGTTCTGTCTCTGATCTCTAGCTTCAGGAGAGAGTGGTGCGTGTTCACGAATACTGACTCGACTGTCCCGACACAGGAAGAACATGTGAATTCTTAACCATTTCACTGCCACACGGCAGAAGGTTAACCCTTTCACTGCCACACAACAGCCGACCGTCGGTTGTGTGCTAGTAAAGGGTTAACCTTCTGTCGTGTGGCAGTGAAAGGGTTCAAATGAGTGACATTCCCCTTTTGTAGTGTAGTGTCTGTCTGCCCCCCACCCCCCCCACACACACACACACACCATATTACTCCCCCACTCATCTACCTATACCTTCCTGTTTTATAGTCGATGTGCTTCATTATTTACATGCGAAGGTAAAGTAAATACATGTATTGTATTTATACTGTATTGTGTCTCCAATATGCCCTCTTTATGTCTCCAGGTCAGTCTTTAAGCCGCCAGGGACGGAAAACAGTGTCTCCTTCACAGCAGCTCGCTCCTTCAACAGACAGTGTCCTGAACTGCAGGACTCCACATGTAAGTCTGCCACAATCAAAGGACTTCTATTATATAAACGATTATAATTTAAAGATCACCCTCCAGATGTATTTTAAAACCCTTAAGAAATGTTCTATGTTGAAAGACAATTTGTATGAATATGGTTTTGTTCAATAAACAATTGGAAAGGGCTTAGCGGCGTCTCTACATGTTTACCCTCGTATAGACCCTCTCACGTGGTCACGTCATGATGACATCATGATGACATCACAAGCCTCTGTGTGCGTTTTTCTCCGCCTATGGCGGGGAGTCTTTTTCTTTTCCTGTTTACCAGTAATTATGTCCTTGGCACCTGGGGGTTATTTGAATAGGATTTGATATGTTTAGTTAACATTCCAATTTGGCCATTTCTAAAAGCCTAATCGCTAACTCTCAATGACCGGATGCTGCAGAGAACGCACTTGACGCTGGGGACGTCTGGTCACCTGATCTGCAACGCTAAGCTCGTTTTGGCTACTGGCGCTTTTTCTTTTCCTTTTTTTTTTTTTTTTTATATTGCCGCTTAAAATTCCAAATCCCCTGCCTTATCAGAGAGAGAGGACTGTATATTAGAAGGCTTTGTTCACACACTGGCCCACAGCTGCATGGACCACAGACGGAGCGAGGAGTTATTTATTAATAGTCCATTCATTCTCCTATAGCCGCAGCAAAGACTGGAGCTGCCAGGAGAACACGTCCCCTGTGAGACGTCCAATGAGAATACAAGCGTCTATGAATATGCAAATTGCCAACAAGCACCAATATTGGTCTGATACCAGACTAAAACAGTATCAGTATTGGTCTGATACCAGACTAAAACAGTATCAGGGTCTGATACCAGACTAAAACAGAGTATCAGTATGGGTCTGATACCAGACTAAAACAGGGTGTCTCCATTGAAGAATGAAACGTGTCTAAAACAAGCCAGAAACCAAATTACGTGATTTGCTGCATTTCTGAAACTGACAATCTAATTGATTGATTGAAAACTTTTTCAACAGATTTCAGAATGGGTACGTACAATACAGTACGGCTCAATACACACAATTGAGAGAGAGAGAGAACACAGAGCAACCATGTGCTCTAGGTGTAGGAATTGATTAATACAGATAAATGTATAGGACCAGCATGCCCTGTGTGTGTGTGTGTGCAGGCTCTGTTGTTATACAATGGAGAGACACACTTGTTTGTGTTCATTCTCAATGGTTTTAAGATGATTTCTTAAAACGTAGAGAGAGATAGAGAGACCTGTATGCCATGTCATGTTTACCGTCTCTCTCTCTCTCTCTCTCTCTCTCTCCATCTCCCACCCACCACAAATACTGGCTCCTCTGTTGCCACACTGGACTAAACTAGGCCTCGTTCTGACTGACTTCCAGGCTCAGTTCACAGGTTTGCCAGCAGGTCTGTCAGTCAGATCACAGGCAGGCCTGTATTTACCGCTCCGCCTGGCCGTGTTGATGATACCGCAGGCGTGAGGACGGTTGTTGCTGCAGCGCGGCTTTTACTGGAAGCTGTCCCTGACGGGGCTTCACCGCATTTTCAGTCTATAATTAGAGCCCTATAGTATGAATACATTTATTTTCAACGCATCAAGAATTTAAAACCAATCGAATAGTGATCTCAACATTTTAATTCGTAATCGAAACTATATATAAATAAATACTACACAGTTTGGTTTGACTCAGGAAAATAAGATCTTTATTTCAAAGTCATAAACAATGAGAATAAGCCATAAATATTATGCTAATAGCAGTAGTCAATACTATAACACCTGTTAAACATTATGCTAATAGCAGTAGTCATACTATAACAGCTGTTAAACATTATGCTAATAGCAGTAGTCATACTATAACACCTGTTAAACATTAGGCTTTTTCAAATCGTCCGTTCTGTATTGAGATGGTTCCACTAGAGATGCAGTCTTAGCCCCTAATCACAGACAGCCATTTATTTGCCAATCACTGGAATCAAACATCTTGTGAAATGCTGTTGTATTGTACCCGTCACATTAAATTGGGCATAGTGTATATCTTTGTATATATTAAATTCATAGTTCATTAAATTGTGGTACATCCTCAGTCACCTATTGCAAATAACTATTTTGTTATTGAATATTATTTTGTTTCGTTTTCTTTCTTTCTGATGTCATTTCAAAGGTCTTAATTAAACTGCAGTCATAGTGTGTCATCAGTATTGGTGGTGAAGCAGTACAATGGTAGAAACCAACTCCACTGTGAACAGCTCTACTGCCGCGACTCTGTGCACCTGTTGTGTAGGGACTGCTGTATTATGATTATGGGCTCTCTGTCTCCCACTAGTGGACAGTTTGGGTATCAACGATGACCTGAAGACTAAACTACAGGACGTCCTCATCCCAGAGAGACTACTGACCCTGGGACACATGCTGGGGAAAGGTAACACACACACACACACACACACACACACACACACACACACACACACACACACACACACACACACACACACACACACACACAAGCACACACACACGCACACACACACACACACACACACACACACACACTGCTCAAAGACACCTACACACACACACTGCTCAAAGACACCTACACACACACACACTGCTCAAAGACACCTACACACACACACTGCTCAAAGACACCTACACACACACACACTGCTCAAAGACACCTATACACACAGACACTGCTCAAAGACACCTACACACACATACACACACTGCTCAAATACACCTATCCACACACACACACACACACACACTGCTCAAAGACACATACACACACACTGCTCAGAGACACCTGTACACACTGCTCAAAGACACCTATACATATACACACAAACAAACACTGCTCAAAGACATCTCTAAACACACACACACTGCTCAAAGACATCTCTAAACACACACACACACACACACACATACAAAAATACACACACACACACACTGCTCACTCACTTACTAATAATGATAATACACTTTATTTCTATAGCGCTTTTCAAAACGAAGTGTTTAACAAACAAACCTGCAGTGAAGACTAAACAGCAATACACACTTTACAACCAACTAATAGAAATTGAATGAGAAGGTAGGAAACAGAAAGAAATAGGAGATGAGCAAAAGAACAAACAAACAGATCTTTCCATGTAGCTGCCTGTTCAGCACATCAGTTACAATTTAAATGTCTTATTTGCTTATTTGCTGCTTTTAACCTCCAGCCTCTAGAGGTCTTGCTCCTTCTTGCCAGGTTGTCATTATAAATAACTATCTGTTCTTGGCTGGCTAAATAAAGGTTCAATAGACATACATATAAATAAATAGAAATCACTCTGGGCCCTGTGCCCATATATTTCCCTTTTCAAGACGTGAATTGAAAAGATAATGTGGCATAACACTATTTTATCTCCTATTTTCGCCCCAAATGAGTCATTATGCCAATTCCTAATTCACGGTCCTGGTCGTTGCGCTATCCTCTGTTGGTCTGGGGAGCGTGTAGACTACCACATGTCTCCTCTGTTGGTCTACAGAGGGTGTAGACTACCACATGTCTCCTCTGTTGGTCTACAGAGGGTGTAGACTACCACATGTCTCCTCTGTTGGTCTACAGAGGGTGTAGACTACCACATGTCTCCTCTGTTGGTCTACAGAGGGTGTAGACTACCACATGTCTCTTCTGTCGGTCTGGAGAGGGTGTAGACTACCACATGTCTCCTCTGTTGGTCTGCAGAGGGTGTAGACTATACCACATGTCTCCTCTGTCGGTCTGCAGAGGGTGTAGACTACCACATGTCTCTTCTGTCGGTCTGGAGAGGGTGTAGACTACCACATGTCTCCTCTGTCGGTCTGGGGAGGGTGTAGACTACCACATGTCTCCTCTGTCGGTCCGGAGAGGGTGTAGACTACCACATGTCTCCTCTGTCGGTCTGGGGAGGGTGTGTAGACTACCACCTGTGTAGACTAGCTTTTACCTCTACACTACCCAGACGCCTCCGATAACACCTTTCTATTTGAACAGTCTGTATGATACCGTACACAGTAGTGGCGTGGTCCACTGTTGCTTTTTACGTGTGTACAAAACACACACAGCGTAGAAAGCACTGACTCTGACTAAAAAAAAAGTGTTCAAATTGAGAGGGCTGTTTTTGAGACTAAAACACTGCTACGTCATTCACTGTGACCTAGAGCAATACTGTGTGGGCGCGCCTGTGTTTTGGAACTACTCTATGTGTGGAATAGTGACACAAAGGAGTCTTACTGTGAACCTGTTTACCTGAATATACATATTGGCACAACAATAATTATCAGCCCTTGTTTTGTAAGTCGCTTTGGGTAAAAGCATCAGTTAAATGACTAAATGTATGTTTGCCTTCCACGTTATACTATACTAGTGTTCCACTAATAATGTACCAATAAAATCAGGGGATATTTTTTACATAGTCACATAATGAATTAATTAATGAATAAACTCATTTAATCCTTGCACTGAAGAACCATATAAGTTTTTATGGTTTTTAAGATATTTGGACAGCCCATGTGTTTGCAGTTAAGTTAATCTAAATCACTTAGAGTAAGAAACTACTCAACCTCTAGTGTCTTTAACTATGAATGAACACAACACTCTAACTAACCATCTTTAGATAATAAAGTACTCAACCTCTACTGTCTAACTATGAATGACCACAAGTTACAACACTTTAACTTACCATCTTTAGATAATAAAGTACTCAACCTCTACTGTCTTTAACTATGAATGAACACAACACTCTAACTTACCATCTTTAGATAATAAAGTACACAACCTCTACTGTGTTTAACTATGAATGAACACAACACTCCAACTTACCATCTTTAGATAATAAAGTACTCAACCTCTACTGTCTTTAACACTTTGACTGCCATGAAACGTCTTTTCACGTCATTGCTGGCCATGCTCAAGTTGCCGGGGGACGCTGTACAGCGTCCTTATATCAATATTTCTAAAATCTGCGATCGGATTCATAATGTCCCCTCCGCTGGCCTGAGATCTACCAGCAGGACCCACTGAGCTCTCTGGCGGTTCAGGAGCGCCATCTGGTGGCCGATCGGCGCAATCGCCAAACAGGATGTTGAATAGAGGTTGTCCTAGACGACCGTAGTACTTCCGGCGCTCGCTATGGTCCCGCGACTCTGGCTCGTCACACTACACAGTGATCGATTGCCAATAACTCGATAAACAACATGATTTGGACGTATACCATTATACAAGCTGGAGATGGACCGGGTAAATTTACATCCCATAATGATAAGATTTCAACTCGACGATGATCGCCCAACGGCGCGCGGAGACTGGGGTGAGTTTCAGCGTGTAACGTTACCGTCTTCGATACTAACTGCTATTATCAACATTTGACCCACATTAGATGATTGGTATAACGCTGCCCACGGAATTATAAACGCCCCCTAGCCCATCCGGTCAACATCAGATGACGTGTAGTAACTTCTAGAAGTACGTCTAGTTGGAATTTTTTATATCGCGCTGATTGCCATAAAACTGTATTGCATCATCAATATAATGCATTTGGGGCTATAGATCACGTTCTGGAGAAAGCTGCAGAAAGAGATGAAAACATACTTATACATTAGACCATACTTTACTATGAATATGTGAATGAAAAAGTTTAACGTTGCTACACAATGAACAATACATATAGGACTTTGAATGGGCCCTAATAATGGCAATGTAGCAATAGAATTTAAAAAGTTATAGCCATGCAAAGAAGGGGTACTTCTCCATAGACAAATAGAGCCGGCAACCTATGGTATATCATTAATTTAACCCAAGGCAACCAAAGTGTTAACTATAAATGAACACAACACTCTAACTCACCATCTTTAGATAATAAAGTACTCAACCTCTACTGTCTTTAACTATGAATGAACACAACTCTCTAACTTACCATCTTTAGATAATAAAGTACTCAACCTCTACTGTCTTTAATTAACTATGAATGAACACAACACTCTAACTTACCACCTTTAGATAATAAAGTACTCAACCTCTACTGTCTTTAATTAACTATGAATGAACACAACACTAACTTACCATCTTTAGATAATAAAGTACTCAACCTCTACTGTGTTTAACTATGAATGAACACAACACTCCAACTTACCATCTTTAGATAATAAAGTACTCAACCTCTACTGTCTTTAACTATGAATGAACACAACACTCTAACTTACCATCTTTAGATAATAAAGTACTCAACCTCTACTGTCTTTAACCATGAATGAACACAACACTAACTTATGTACCAGACTACCACCATGACAAGAGTCACACAAACACAAACAATACTGCTTATTGGCCAGTACCCCCACCCTCTACCACACACACAGTACACACTTCTCTCTGTTATCTCTTCATAGGCCATTTTCCATTTCATGGTTTAGTTGTTTTGATTTGGGGGAAGTTTCCATAAGAGTGTGTGTGTGTGTGTGTGTGTGTGTGTGTGTGTGCATGCAGGTGAGTTTGGTTCAGTGCGAGAGGCCTTCATAAAGATGGAAGACGCCTCGGTCAAGAAGGTAGCGGTCAAGGTGCTCAAATGTGAGTCTCATCATGTTATTCTCTTTTATTCGACAGATCTGTATTATTTGTTCCTCATCGTTAATGTTTCCTGTTCTCAGCTCCCTGCTCAATAAAGGCGGTTTCAACTTGACTGTTGTAAAACATTCTAAAAGGACCCAAGTTGATTCCCTGTCGCAGCGTTCGCTAATATCAAAGTTAACCGGATGTAAACTGGGGTTCGTACAGAAGCCCTAAGTGGCGACTTATTATCTCGTTATCTCGAGATAACGAAGTCCGTTTTCTCGTGATAACGGATTAATTTATTTTAGGGGGGGTACATGACATACAGGTATACACAGTACTGTTACATTTGTGACATACAAGATATGCAAATATACAGTACTATTAAACAGAGATCCTAACAGAAAATATATACATATGAGGGGGAGGAAACTGTACATTTGGAGGGGTTTGGACATACGGGGGCCAGTTTCGAGTTGCAGCCTCCCGTAGCCAGGTGCTCTTTGAGAGCTCACTTTAATTGCGCGGCCGGTAAAGCTGAAGCCTTTGCTAACCGTCTTCTTAGATGACGCACACTAATATATATATTATCTGTAACAGCAAGGCATAAAGCTATTTCAGCCTGTGTCAGGCCTTGATTGAAGAGATATGTGACACGGTAATCAATATCCTCCTGCTCCTTTAGCCCCTTCCGTGACTGTGATGCACCGTAATGCTGCACAAAAGTTTAACATTGAACACGAGAAAACACACACACACACACACAGTGGTATATCGGACCGAGCAATCACGACAATGATGTGGCCCCAAGCTTTCATATATATATATTAGGGATGTCAGATATTATCGGCCGATATCGGCATTAAAATGTGATATCGGAAAATATCGGTATCGGTTTAAAAAAAATACAAAAAATTACATTTCTATAGAAATGATGTCCGATATTATCGGCCGATATCGGCATTAAAATGTGATATCGGTTGATATCGGTATCGGAAATTAAGAGTTGGACAATATCGGTATATCGGTATCGGTAAAAAAGCCAATATCGAGCATCCCTAATATATATATATTATATTATATAATATATAATTATATTTTTTTTTAAACACATGGTGACACTGACACATTGTCATAGTGGTGCTGCACCCCTATACCATTGTTTAGAGAAAGCCCTGATGAATAGTTGAGTTGACTTTTAGCATTAGAGACGAGCAGGTAGATAATGGAGTCCTGGAAGGATTTCCCTGCACTGAGACATCAGGTCTGAGACTTGAATAACTGATGGTTAATCAAAGGTTTAGGAACACGGACGGCGACAATTATGGGAAGTGCGCTTACGGTCTTCTCCAGAGTCGGACAGGAAGATAGATACCAATTCCCTCTCTGTGTGTTCAGCTACCTGGCTGCAAGCTGGTCCGTATAAAAAGCAGAAGCCTCTCCCAGAGTTTTACAACTGTGTGTATGTGTAACTAGGAGGGATATGAGGACTGTGTGTATGTGTAACTAGGAGGGATATGAGGACTGTGTATGTGTAACTAGGAGGGATATGAGGACTGTGTGTAACTAGGAGGGATATGAGGACTGTGTATGTGTAACTAGGAGGGATATGAGGACTGTGTGTAACTAAGAGGGATATGAAAGACTATTTATGTCTTTCTACTATTACCATGGCCATACATGTACCCCCCCCCCCCCCCCATGCTGCTATGACGCCCACATTTCCCCAAGGGGATCAATAAAGGAATATCTTATTATTATAGTGCCACCTAAAGTAAAGAGTTAGCAAAAAGTTTGATACACAAAGAAGGACAGACCTGCTACAGACAACACAACTGTGGTGTTGCTTCATTGGTCCGTCTGTAACTTAATAAATGTCTTCTATACTCCGTCTCTCAGCGGACATCACCTCCTCGTGTGACATAGAGCAGTGTCTGAAGGAGGCGGCTTACATGAAGGACTTCCACCACCCCAACGTTATCCAGCTCATAGGTACGTAGACCCAGGGTCTTCAAACGAGATCAGCCGTCATTTGTTGTCATTTCCTGCAACCTAAGTTATTAAGGGGCGACAGTGGCTCGGGCAATAGGGTAAATCTGCAGTGCCGCACTGCCCATTGTCTGGGCGGGGCTCTCGCTACGTGTTACTGGTGCGACATTAGCCGACAGACATACACAGATAATGGAGTAAAATAAAGCACTACTTTTGTCTTGTTTACATCAGGGTCCCCCATTTTCAATTCATAATGACATTTATGACATACCCAGGGCCGCCTGGGAGAAATGCGAGGCCCTGTTTGAGATTTAAACGCGAGCCCCCCCCCCCCCCCCCCCCCCCCCCCCCTAAAGGTTAAAAAAAAATAAAAAATCCATACAGTCAACATATTCAACTTTTAATGGAAGAACAAAAGAGAAGGAAAAGATAACTTCACAAAGGCAACATGAATATACATAGATCCAAAAGGACAAAGATCAACACTTAAATCCAAAGAGAAGAGGGTCTATACCAGAGAAAACAAAGTAGCAAGGAGCCAACGGCCGACATCAGCTAAATAGGCTAACTGCAAATAGAGTAGCCAGGTACTGACACCAGGTACACACCGTTAACCGTATGGGTTAATCGCAGATACGAATTGCATGCATGCATCGCATGTGTGCCAATTGATGACCTCGGAGCAGGTCCTAAATTATAAATTATAAATTATTTAGCTACGACAGCTAGCCGGCCCGTTTGGCTCAATATAACGTTAGCTACGTTAGCTAGCCGGCCCGCTTTGGCTCAATATAACATTAGCTACGACAGCTAACCGGCCCGTTTGTGCAATGAAATAGTTCTGGATTACTGTTACTGTACAGTTCAAAGTCATCTTTACCTTCCGTTTGATATCCACAGTTAAAACCTGACAGTCTTCCCTCTTGTCCGACACCCACTCTTAACCCTTTCACTGCCACACGGCAGCCGGTTAACCCTTTCACTGTGACAATACAGAAGGTTAGCCCTTTACTATCACACAACCGACGGCGATTGCTCCATCATTAGCATCATTGTCGTGTGGCAGTGTAAGGGTTAATGGTTTATATGGTATATATCAGTAAACACAATGGGTTTGATAAGCGATTGTTTTGATAAGGACCCCAGAGATGCAAATATTCAATTCTAATCCAGGTACTTTCTGTGTGGAGTTGGCATGCTCTCCCTGTGTCTTTGCGAGTTTTCTCCAGTTTCCTCCCCGCAACTGACTGTGGTGTTTTACAGTTCAGACAGATCTGGTACAGTAGCTCTGACTGTGGGGTTTTACAGTTCAAACAATTCATCAAGACATTTAGAGACATACAAATATACAGTACTATGTAAGAAAAAAGCATCAAGTCATGTTTATCATTTTGGACTAAAATAAGAGGAATGTTGCTCAAGGTTATAAAACACAGTTGTGCGCAATATAAACCGGGATTTGATTGAATAAGCAACACGTGTTTTTTACAATGACGCTGACAATGTGTATTGCGGTGGACAATAACAGAGAATGTGAAGTTGAACACCTTGTGAGAATGGTTCATGTTTAACATAGCTTTAACATTAGTTCAACATTAATAAAGTAGTCAAAACGTGGGCCAAAATAATAGCAACTTCACATTCACATAGCGTTAGTTGGGTGTTTACAGGGAATATTAGCTAACGTGCGTTAGCTAGCCAACGTTAGGTTAGTGCAGAACTAGCCCCTTTCGGGCAATAGGGTCCAGCTGCAATCCCGGAGTGTGCGTTAGCTCACCACTAAAGCAAATGACAGACGGAAAATAGGCCCTAATGTCCAAAATAGTGAAGGTGCCCCGGCCTAAGGTACTTACATTTTCACTGAAAGACATATTTGGTTATTTTTCAACGAAGAAGAATTAATGCTATTATATAGGTTAAACCAAAGCTGGAAACTCATTCAAACATATTTGCTCCACACGCATGCACACCATGAAGCCCACCCAACATCGCATGCACAGTAGTGCACATCAGTGTACAAGTCCCGAAGCCCCGCCCAATCCAAGTACAGGCCCCGAAGCCCCGCCCAGACATTGGGCAGTGTGGCTCTGCAGATTTACCCTACTCGGCTCGGGAGGTAGAGCAGACTTCTGGTAATCCGGAGCTTCCCGGTTCGATTCCCGCTCCTCCCGGTCAGCGTGTCGAAGTGTCCTTGAGCAAGACACTTAACCCCTAATTGCTCCCGATGAGCAGTTGGCACCTTGCATGGTTGCCTCCGCCGTCGGTGAGTGAATGTGTCAAATGTGAGGAACAAATTGTAAAGCGCTTTGGATAAAAGCTGCTATATAAATGCAGCCATTTTACCATTTTAAAACACACACGCACGCCCGCACACACAGTGGAACAAAGGAACAGAGAACCAAGCAATTAGACAATGTATTAGACAATGATGCATTGGTTTAGCTGGCCTCAAGCTTTCACTGCAGGGGGGGGAGGGGGGTAGGTGTTATTCATTCTGTTCCCCTGCCTGGGGGAATAGACCTGTCTCAAACCCTGCCCCTTTTCTTGATCCTCCAATCACAGCTGTCGCTTACCTCTGACTTCAGAGGTAAGTCAGAGGTAAGCGACAGCTGTGATTGGAGGATCAAGAAAAGAGGGCAGGGTTTTGAGACAGGTCCATTGTACAGACGACCCGTCGGCCACAAGCCAGCTTCTGACCTTTAACACATCCAGCGCCAAAAACGCTGTCCAGCGTTATTGCCCGCCATGCGTTGTCTGCCAAGATCGCTGTACAGCGTTTTTGAGATCAATATTTAATTTTTTCGCCATGGCATTCATAATTCATCCAGCCAACCCCCAATGCCCTAGCGGGACCCTAGATGTGACTGCAACGGCTCAATACCGCCGCCTGGTGGATGGTCGGGCGAGTTACACTCTCGCAAAAACCGGAAGTGCCATCGGTGCATCGAGGAAATTCCTCCGGCAGTCACATCTCGCTACGGGACTCCTGACAGACACTATAGTACATTTGGATCGTTTTCTAAACTTAATAATCGATATGATTTCGGCGTTTATTGCGCCATACAAACCGGAAATGAACCTAGGCGATCGGCGTCGAATAATTGGGATCTTTCACCGCCAGTCTCATCGGCCCACGGTAAGGGGAATATAACGTTATTTTCAGCCCGATTGTTTATTCATTTCACTGCAAACCATCTGATCAATATATCACGTTACTGATGATCAAGGAATTATAAACGACCTCCCCCCCCCTTTCCTCCACGCATGATGAAGCATAATGTATACCGATCATATACATTTGAATTTTTTAAAATAGCGTGTATGGGAAAGAAACGGCAATCGATAATCTATCATATGTGTTTGGGCCTATAACTAGCGTTTTTGGAATTACAGCAGAAAAGATTAAAAACATACTTATATTCTCGAAGGTATTAACACAACAATGTATGAATGAAAAATATATTATAACGTTCCCACATCCTGAACGATAGATAATCGATGTTGAATGGGCCATAGTAATGTCAATATAGCAATACAAATCTAAAAAGTTATAGCCCTGCAAAGAAGGTAAACATCTCCATAGGCACAACCCCCGGCAGCCAATGTGTTAACACTTTGGATGCCACGCCCGAGATTTCTCGGGTTTACCCCCCGCGGGTTGAATGCCCATCACGAGAATACTCTGGTTTTATTTTTTTTATTAGCAATCTGAAATCATATTGCATCAAGCGAGCCTACCGTTGGAGATCCAGTCACCCCAGGCGCTCGGATGTGAAAAAAGCGCCCCCCATCGTCTCCCAGATGGTAAATCACCCTTTTGGATTGGACTCAATGAAAGTGAATGGGAGAAAGGATTTCTGACTCCACATTTTACTTCTCACTGATGTAACCGGGGTCTACCAGAGTTCATTCTGGAGCCTTGGTGCCGCGGCAAATATGTGTTTTACTGTATACACGATGGATCAATCAAATGAGCGATTTTTTCGAATGGCGATCGGAAAATTGGAATAAACCATTTGGATACCATCTGATCTCAGGTAAGGAATCTATGTTATCAGTCTTAGGATAATCAGACTCGTTTTCATGGATATATAAGCGTTTCCCCTATATGTGATATAGCTGTTTTGACTGTAAAAGCCATCAGGAAATAAGAGCAGCGATTATCAGCGCGCGACACGAGCGCGTGTGCGCACACATATACTATCATCTAGCGTTTTTTTGAAAACGATTCATAAATAGGCTGACAAATGACAACGTTCTAGAATATTCCAGTAAAAGGCGATTATCATAGAATGGGTTGTTTTTTCCGCGAAAACGAGTGATTTTCAAAATGCTATCAAACGGAAATGAAGCGATAAAAAAACAATCTGCCATGACAATGGTGACTGGAAAATGAGTCTTTGATAAGCAACGGGCAGATTAGACACATAGCCATAATTTAAAACATAGATTAGGCGATATTAAGTTAACATTGGAGTGGGTTTGGGCATTCAAGGGGGTAAAAAGGAAAACACGGACTGGCTCTCAAAGTGTTAAGGCCACCTGCCGACCCCTTGCCCTGGTAAATAAGGGTTCTGCTACTGTCCTCTCTCTCTGCTGTCCTCTAGGGGTGAGTCTCCACAGGCGTCCGGGACAACGTCTCCCGATTCCCATGGTCATCCTGCCCTTCATGAAGCACGGAGACCTGCACACCTTCCTCCTCATGTCCCGACTAGGGGAGGAGCCCTTTGTAAGACACACACACACATAAACACGCACACATGAACATAAACACACAAGGGCTGCTTGATTATGGCAAAAATCATAATCACTATTATTGGATCCTAGTTACACATAGTCCTCATATCTCTCCTAGTGACACATACAGTCCTCATATCTCTCCTAGTGACACATAGTCCTCATATCCCTCCTAGTGACACATAGTCCTCATATCCCTCCTAGTTACACACAGTCCTCATATCCCTCCTAGTTACACAAACAGTCCTCATATCCCTCCTAGTTACACATACACATATTAAACACGATTACTGATTGATTTGAGAACATGTGACGATGGCTGGGGGGGAAACAACACAAGACAGAATGAGAGCAACATGGCATGCAGCACAATAATGATTGCATCTCGATTCTCTTTGTTTTCATGATCGTTGGGAAGCCAAAATCGCAATCGGAATAGAAACTCGATTAATCGCCCAGCCCTAACACATTGCTTTGTGGCTCTCTGCAAACAGAGCTTATAGGAATAGTGGATGCTTCCTTTACATACGTCCATAGGCGGCACGGTGGTGTAGTGGTTAACACTGTCGCCTCACAGCAAGAAGGTCCAGGATTCGATTCCCGCTTGGGGACCAGGTTTCCATGATGCCGGGTACCCAGGTGGGGTATCTCCCAGGCCTTTCTGTGTGGAGTTTGCATGTTCTCCCCGTGCTCGCAAGGGTTTCCCCCCGATAAGATAAACCCAATGTAAAAACATGCACAACAACAGATCGCTAACGCTGTGGCGTCCTTGACGAAGACGGACAGGAGCACTTGGATTGGTCCCCGGGGCGCGGCTCACGTTGACGCCCTATCTGCTCCCGGCTGCCCATGGGGGGGAAGGACGACGGGATGGGTTAGGCGCAGAGACTCAATCGCATCGGCGACTGAGAAAAAGACAATGCGTGTGTGCAGGGGTGCAGTCGTAATATCAGAACTGCCTGGACGCCACGTGCGTGCATACATGCTTCCTCGCGTGTGCACAGACCAGCTCAAGCAAACCCCCCACAGGGCTTGTATTTTGGTCTTGCACTTCTCTTTCTTTGTTATGCTATGCAAAGACTAGGTGATAAGTGCCGGGTACTTGGCGCACAGCACGACAGTAGAGTTAAAGTTGTGAACGCATTTGTGTGCGCGCGAGTGCACATCCGTGCGCGCACTTCTGCTCAGCGAACTGCTAGGACGGCGTGGTACCGAGTGGTACCACCACTGCATCACTGCGTGTGTGTATCCCGGTGTGTGTGTGCCGCTCCAATTGCATGTCCAGTTCGTTGCATGCCGAATAAAGACCCCCTAAAGAGGTCCTGCATTATTATATTATAGGCTACGTTTAGACTTGGCTCACACACACTGCCCCCCTCCAGACTGCTCAGATAAAACCTCTTAGGGGCCTTTCTCACTCACCAAACGGGATCGAATCAGCGCCCCCGGGGACGAGTGTTCTCACTCAGACGGACACACCCCTTTTGGGAGCGAAGCGGCACTGATTCGTTTTACCCCCCGCTGAACCTGGGACGGTTGGAATAGGTGGTTTCGGATGCGGGCCAGTGGGAGCGGGGGCGTGACACACACACACAACGTCGTTACTGTAATGCTTTTCATGGTTGCTTGAATTTTGGGCAGATAAAACCACACAACTAGGCCTGCCACGATAACAAATTTTGCTGGGCGATTAATTGCCCCCGAAAATATCGCGATAAGCGATATTATTGCGACCGGTTAGAGAATTTTTTTTTGAGAAATTTATTTCCCAAAACTTTTATTTTGAAGCCCACCGCTCCGTCTTTTCCGGTGTTTTAGACTTTTATTTTGAAGCCCACCGACCGGACCGGAAGTATTGTTGTGATTATCCTAGCTTGCTGATGCTGCTGGTGGACTGGGGCCAGCTAACGTTAGCTTGCTGATGCTACTACTACTTCGACATGCTGCTAATGGGCTGGGGCCAGCTAACGTTAGCTTGCTGATGCTGCTGGTAGATCGACATGCTGCTAGTGGACTGGGGCCAGCTAACGTTAGCTTGCTGATGCTACTAGTAGATCGACATGAGCTAATGATAAAACAAATGTTGAGATTGTTGGTGAACAACTAACTTTAAGTTAGTTAGCTACTAACGTTAAAACGCTAACGTTACACTACAAATAACGCTACTTGGTTAAAAGGAGCAACACTATTGAGAAATGTAGTTAAGCTATGTGGTGTTGCCCCACGGAGCTCCTGTGCTGTGCTCTCTGCTCTGTAGTAAAGCCAGCGGCCCGCCTCCCAACACAGACAGTGACTGACAAGGGGCACTGGTTCCGCCTCATTAAAACAAACGCGCAAATAGCAATTAATCGCGCCCGTCAAAATCATTGCATTAATTTTAATTATCGCGGCAATTAATCGATTTATTGCTTATCGCGGCAGGCCTACTAGGCCTGCCACGATAACAAATTTTGCTGGGCGATTAATTGCCCCCGAAAATATCGCGATAAGCGATATTATTGCGACCGGTTAGAGAATTTTTTTTTGAGAAATTTATTTCCCAAAACTTTTATTTTGAAGCCCACCGCTCCGTCTTTTCCGGTGTTTTAGACTTTTATTTTGAAGCCCACCGACCGGACCGGAAGTATTGTTGTGATTATCCTAGCTTGCTGATGCTGCTGGTGGACTGGGGCCAGCTAACGTTAGCTTGCTGATGCTACTACTACTTCGACATGCTGCTAATGGGCTGGGGCCAGCTAACGTTAGCTTGCTGATGCTGCTGGTAGATCGACATGCTGCTAGTGGACTGGGGCCAGCTAACGTTAGCTTGCTGATGCTACTAGTAGATCGACATGAGCTAATGATAAAACAAATGTTGAGATTGTTGGTGAACAACTAACTTTAAATTAGTTTTAACGTTAGCTACTAACGTTAAAACGCTAACGTTACACTACAAATAACGCTACTTGGTTAAAAGGAGCAACACTATTGAGAAATGTAGTTAAGCTATGTGGTGTTGCCCCACGGAGCTCCTGTGCTGTGCTCTCTGCTCTGTAGTAAAGCCAGCGGCCCGCCTCCCAACACGGACAGTGACTGACAAGGGGCACTGGTTCCGCCTCATTAAAACAAACGCGCAAATAGCAATTAATCGCGCCCGTCAAAATCATTGCATTAATTTTTATTATCGCGGCAATTAATCGATTTATTGCTTATCGCGGCAGGCCTACACACAACAACAACTGGACAATACCCACAAAAACGATATTTATGGGCAATTTGAGAGTTCAGACCGCAACCAAACAAGCATGTGGAGCCTCACAGCTCAGTGGATGAAAACATGAAGCCACGTTACAAACAGCACTTCCCTGGCTCGTAGGGGTGTAACGGTACGCGGATACGTACTGTACCGCGTCAATGTGGTCCTCCGGTACAGTACGGGCTAGCACCGTACGATTACAACGGTATGGTCAACCTTTTTTTGCGGAACTTAAATCCCCCCGGCCCCACATAATTTAACAACAACACTGCGGTCTGCTGTGAGCATTATAAAACAAACGTGTTTTTTTTTTTATTATCTTTCTTCCCCTCCTTTTTTCCCGATTTTTCTCCCATCCCACCCTTCCTGGTTGTTGCGTACTTTCCCCTACTGTTGGTCCGGGAGACCGGAGACTGTCACATGCTTTCCTCCGACGCATGTGCAGCCTGGGGCAGGCCAACCTGGCCACGCAGGTTCTCACCGGGGAGAGTGTAGCGTGTGGGAGGCCACACTATCTCTCCTCAGTTCCAACCCTCGCTGAGCAGGCGCCCCGACCAAACTGTAGGGGTCGCTGTCCACAACGCCCAGGACCCACCCTTCAGCTTTCCCACCCCCTGATACAGCCAATTGTATCAGTGTGAGAGGCCAGCCAAGCTGATAGCAACACCGGGAGCTGGATTCGAACAGGCGAATCCTAGTGTCTCCCGGTGTTGGTGACGAACGTAATCTCCGTGCGCCACCTGCCCCCCCCCCCCCAAACAAACGTGTTTAACCGACCGTGAATTAAAGTGTCAATGCCGTTTGTCATTTTAACAGCAGATACTTTCTTAAATGCCATCCTCCCGAGAGAGGGGTGTTGACGGGGAGCTTGCTGGTGTTATTTAGCATTGAACAGCTAACCGAAAGCTAGCATTAACTAACGTTAAAGGTTTAGCCATAACGTTACCTTGGGGCTATTCATAATCCAGCAATAATGGCTGCAGACCTGCAAGCAAAGTACAGCAAGTTGGCAAAGGAGTATTCCAACGTAAATCACATTTTCACCAGTAAAGTTAGTCTTTCCATCTCTCGGTAGCTCATGCTAGCTAACCTAGCTCACGTTAGAGTCGTCGTCACTGAACCACCTCGCGTACACAATTAATGACATGTTGCGGACAGCCATATCGGTGACAATGTTTAGCTTTTAGTGCCAAATGATAAGAGTCTGAGGCGGAGTCTCAAAAGAGAATGTTGAATATTTATTGTGCAAAAATCACAACAGATCCTCTGTGCTACATCAACAGAGCCTTGACTGAGTAGGGTATATCTGCAGAGCCACTGGGTAGCGACTGCGAGTGCAACACCGTGTAATGTCTGTGTGGATCATTGGAGTAGGGTATATCTGCAGTGCTGCAGCCATACTCATTGTATAGATTTGTATTAGTATCATTAATCAATCACCTGTTGTTGAATAAATACCATTACTTTCTAGTTATTACTAAAAAAAAACAGTATATATAAAACAGTAGCTGTATAAAAAAAATAGAAAGTATCATTTATATTAAAAAAAATAAATAAAAATTAATGTATGCACTGGTATCGCCCCCCCCACTGTACCGAAAAAATACCGAACCGTGACTTCAAAACCGAGGTACGTACCGAACCGTGGATTTTGTGTACCGTTACACCCCTACTGGCTCGCATTAGGCCTGGCAATTTTGTTTGCCATGCTGTCTATACATGGTTTCTTGTTCAATGCATTTATTTCTATTAGACCAGTGGTGCCCAACCAGTCGGCCGTGGTTGACCAGTAGATCAATGACATGCAATATAATTGCCACAAGCGATGGGATAATGTGCTGAACAGGCTAAGCTAACTAGCGTTAGCCATTAGCTTAGCGTTTGCCACAATGCTATACTGGCATATTCCATTCACGTTAGCATGTAAGCTAACAAAATCAGCGCAGACGAGACTAAACTCAGCTTTTGGTGTTCAATTGTGTTGATGTTAGTTTTGTTTCATCAACAAATGAGGCAGAACACACAGTGAATGTATCCGTTTTGTTTATTGCATGTTCTTTGCTGAAAAATAAGTGCTACAGGCTATACTAGGCTAAGCTAACTAGCGTTAGCCGTTAGCTTAGCGTTAGCCCTGGGAAACACTCAAAAGCGAACTCTACAAAACCATCCATTCGTGATAAAATGGGGTGGGTTATATTGACAGGGCTTGACAACAGAGGTTCAAATATAACTTCATATTTATTGGTTATTTGTTCATTTTATATCAGCATCCAGTCTCCGCCGTCGTGTTAAGACACTTCCTGTTTACATTTTCGAACGTGACATCGCCTACGGCAAGCGTAAACGCTCAAAAGGCAAACTGTAAACAGAACCCGGAGCGAACCAAGACTGAAGTGTGTACACAAACTAGAGGGGGGAAGTTCGCATCAGATCTCGGAACGGGCTAGAACGGAAACGAATGGGTGAGTGAGAAAGGCCCCTTAGACATCCTTTCATTTCCTGGAAAGGAAACCGCTACTGGCTGTTGAGGGATGTAGTTTTCCTCTCCAACATATATATATATATACACTCCCTCTCACACATATAATTAAACTATCAAATCATTATTACTGTTAACAGTGACATTCTAACTGTCAATAACATATAATATACAATCAACCGTTTTACCCCCCCCCCCCCCAGGACCTGTCCCTGCAGACGCTGATCCAGTTCATGATGGACATCGCCCGTGGCATGGAATACCTCAGCAACAAGAGCATCATACACAGAGACCTGGCGGCACGGAACTGCATGTGAGTCTCTGCCGTGGAGACAGCGGTGGGTTGCACTGGTTGAACTGATCGGTAGTCTGCCATGGAGACAGTGGTGGGTTGAACTGATCGGTAGTCTGCCGTGGACAGTGGTGGTTGAACTGATCGGTAGTCTGCCGTGGAGACAGCAGTGGGTTGAACTGATCGTGGTTTAAAACCTCCGTGTAGTTGACGATGAGTCAACGAGAACGTTCCAGAAGACCATACACCTGAAAGGGTTAACGTAGAGGCGTGTGCCAAGTCAGGTGTTCCTTTATTGATCCCCTTGCAGATATTCAGGCGTCATAGCAGCACAGGGGAGGGGAGGTACAGGCAGGGTAATATTAGAAAGATATAAATATAGGCAATACAATGGAGATAAAAAATAAACAGTGTAAACAATATAATTAACTTTATTTTAATTATAAGTTAAAAAGTGTAATCAAAAGGTGCAGGTGAGGGTCTGTATGCCCGATCAGTTCTATTATGTTACACGATTAGCGCCCGCTATTTGCTCCGTCTTAAGGACCTATTCACTAAAGATTGCGTGCGAATACTAGCGCAAACACGCCCATACAGTGTGCAATTTCCTGCCAAATTTGTCTCCCCTTCATAGATTTGCTCGTTGGTTGGGTTGTGGGAGTACTAGAGACATGACCATGATGACGGTTGTATGCACCCGAGTCTCCTGAACACGTAGAGATGAACCCAGAGTCGATCGGACCTTCCTACGCTGAGCTATGGTAACTTTCGCGCACCTACCCCCTACAGGTGAATGCCTCATTGTTGCGGTAGGTTGCGCGAAGGTTACCATAGCTCGGCCTAGGAAGGTCCGATCGACTCGGGGTTCATCTTTATACTGTAATCATTGGAACTCCGTCTCCCGTCTCTTGTCTCCAGGTTGAATGAGACCATGACGGTGTGCGTGGCAGACTTCGGTCTGTCCAAGAAGATATACAGCGGAGACTACTATAGACAGGGCTCTGTGTCCAAACTACCCGTCAAGTGGATCGCCCTGGAGAGTCTGGCCGACAACGTCTACACGACACAGAGCGACGTGGTACAGTAGAAACATATATAATAATAATACATTTTATTTATAAAGCGCTTTTCAGGAACCCAAAGACGCTGACAATGAGCAAAACAAATTAACAGATAAACAAAGAACCACAGGGAATAAGCAACAGTATGAAGACGTAGGACATACAACCACGGGTAACAAGTAACAGATACAGAGTCCAGTAGGGGAACAAGTAGGGGAACAGTCAGGGAAGTAAGGAAACCGAGGGGCGGGGGGGCAGGAGAGGGAGAGAAAGTAGGGAAGGGGGAAGGGAGGTGGTAGGTTGAAGGAGGGTGGTTATGAGTAGGGAAGGTTGTATGCTTGGAAGAACAGGTAGGTTGAGTCTGGTTTTAAAGGTGGAGAGTAAGGGAGAGTCTCAGACAGTCTGAGGGAGGGTGTTCCAAAGTCTGGGTGCAGCTTGTGAAAAAGCCCAGTCACCAAAACGTTTAAGTTTGGATGACGGGACAGTGAGGGAAGCAGTGGAAGAGGACCGGAGGGAACGGGTGGGGCGGTAGGGGAGAAGGAGGTCAGTCAGGTAGGGGGGGGGGGGGCAGGCTATGGAGGGCTTTGAAGGTGAGTAGTGTTTTGAAGTTGATGCGTTCCTTGATAGGGAGCCAGTGGAGGACAGGAGTGATGTTCACGGGACCGGGTGTTAGTGAGGAGGCGGGCGGCTGAGTTCTGGACCATCTGCAGTTTATGGAGGGAGCGGGAGGTGATGCCAGTGAGGAGGGAGTTGCAATAGTCCAGGCGGGAGGAGATGAAGGCGTGTATGAGGGATTCAGCAGCAGGGGGGGAGGCAGTGACAGATTTTGGCAATGTTGCGGAGGTGAAAGTATGATGTTTTTACAATGGAGCGGACATGGGGGTCAAATTAGAGGGTGGGGTCGAGGATGACACCAAGCCAAGGTTGCGGATTAGGGGGGAAGGGGTGATGGTGGAGTCATTGATGGTAAGTGTGATGGGTCCGGATCTGCTGAGGGTGGTTTTGGTGCAGATGATGAAAAGTTCCGTCTTGTCACTGTTTAATATTTAAATTTGAATATACACTCGAGTTCAGAGGGTCGAGCATTATGGATGCAGCGATCCAACTTTTTCAGTTCCAATACCGATCCAATCTATTACTTTTACTGAACAGTATAGACTTGGACCGTCATTTTAGGGTCATTGGCCATAAGCGGCCATAAGCAGCACGGTGGTGTAGTGGTTAACACTGTCGCCTCACAGCAAGAAGGTCCAGGGTTCGATTCCCGCTTGGGGACCAGGTTTCCATGATGCCAGTTACCCAGGTGGGGTATCTCCCAGGCCTTTCTGTGTGGAGTTTGCATGTTCTCCCCGTGCTCGCAAGGGTTTCCCCCCCGATAAGATAAACCCAATGGAAAAACATGCACAACAATAGATCGCTAACGCTGTGGCGTCCTTGACGAAGACGGACAGGAGCACTTGGATTGGTCCCCTGGCGCGGCTCATGTTGACGCCTGTCTGCTCCCGGCTGCCCTTGGGGGGGGAAGGACGACGGGATGGGTTAATCGCAGATACGAATTGCATGCATCGCATGTGTGCCGATTGATGACCTCTGAGCAGGTCCTAAATTATTATTATTATTTATAATTATTAATTATTATTATTATTATTATAATCTTTTGAGATATATAATAATTTTGTCTCCATTAGAGACAGATGAGATTCAGCAAATCAAGTCACTTTACTTTGATTTCTGGCACATTAGATGTGTTTCTTGGTATCGGATTTTAGTATCATGGGAAATTCTCAGATACCGATATTCTGTTTTAGCCTGGTTTTGGACCACTAAAGCTGCCTGGACATGACCAGCATTCTGCACTTTTGCTTAAAGGAACCCGCCAACATTTTGGGAAATTAGCTTACAGTATTCTCCAGAGAGACAATAAGATGGATACCAGTTTCCTCTCTGTGCGTTCAGTAGAAAGCCATCTGGCTGCACGTTAGCCTAGCTTAGTACAATGAATGGAAGTGGACAGTGCTGGTTAGCCTAGGCATTGTCCAACTAACACCTCTCCCGAAGGCTACCTTGTGCTGCTGCCACTGGTCTCTATAGGAAAACTATAACCTAGTGCGGAGCTATAAATCTCTTTCTCTATAGGAAAACCATAACCTAGTGCAGAGCTATACATCTCTTTCTCTATAGGAAAACCATAACCTAGTGCAGAGCTATATACCTTTCTCTATAGGAAAACAATAACCTAGTGCAGAGCAGAGCTATATACCTTTCTCTATAGGAAAACTAACCTAGTGCAGTTATATACACCTTTCTCCATAGGAAAATAGCCTTTTTGATTTGTTGGCAAAAAACATTTGATTTAATTTGTGGTAGGAAGGATACAAAACTGTATAATTTGATTAATCATAATGGGGGAGGGGGGGGGAGAATCAAGAATAAAGCTGAAATTAAACTAGTTATGGTAATTATCATGTAGTGAAGAAAATCTGTGGATGAATTAATTACCCCCTGCCAAGTCAATGTTTACCTTTATTTGCCCAGGGAAGAGAAAGCATGTTCTTTTTCAGCAAGGACCCACTTCACACTTCCGACACGGGGAACCTGGAATGTGTGCGTGCAGAAAGGTCCCGTCTCACTGCCACGGTCTGTCTCCTCTAGTGGGCGTTCGGGGTGACTATGTGGGAGATCATGGCACGAGGCCAGACACCGTACCCTGGGGTGGAGAACTCCGAGATCTACGAGTACCTCATCAAGGGGGAGCGGCTCAAGCAGCCTCCTGACTGCAGAGATGACATGTGAGTGTCGCCACGCGGAGCAGGGGGCGGGTGGAGACGTTAGACACCGGGGAGTTCACTTTATGGCTCACTACTTGTCTGGATGTAGGCTACTGTGCAACTATACCAATATATGTTTTTTTACATTTAGAATTTGCTTATTTTCTACACCTGGAAAGTGGCTAAATGTTGTCAGACCCATCCTGGGCGTGAATATAATCGCCATCCAATAGCCTGAACAATTGGTTGAATTCGCAATATGGCACGGGACAATATCCAAATAGCAAGAGTCTAAATGTGTATAAATTGTAAATGGATTTTGTGGTGCTGCAGAGATGCCCTGCCAACAAATCATATTCTACAGACGTTAGAAAACATCTGTGTTTGGTACCCTGCAAAAATCACATCATAATCATGTCAATAATGACACAAAAATACTGTTCCCCTCTAATAGAGTGAATCATATTGCAATCACAATATCTTTTTCCGTAACCTGCAATCTGAACGATTTTCGCCTGTTCATACAAACTTTTTCTCCCAACCAGTCCCCAACGGGACTGAAGGCGACATCGCTGTCACTCTCTCCAAGTTGACGTTTTATTTTCATCAGTATTTAATAAAGTCCCTCCTCGCGTTAAATCTGGTATTGGACCAGGTGCATAATTACGGACATCTCTTCCATTGGCAGCATTAGGTTCCGTCTGCCCTTCCCACAATGCAAGGCACACCCAGCTTTGGCTGTTTATCAGGGCTGCTGACTAGAGCAAATGTTGCTATGTTTTGCACTGTGGAACAGGTATGAAACCGCATGACATCAAACCAGGAAGTACCATCTTCATGCACTTGGTATAATTATTATTATATAACAAGAGCTCAGCCAAGGAAAATAGAATAAAAACACGTTTCCATTCGTATTTCTTTTTTGGCGGTTGGACTTCAATCTGTTTCTATTTGGATCACTGATTAGGCCTTTAATAGAAATGCGTATTGTGTCCTAAAGCCCTGAAATGTTACAGTAAATGTGGCTAAACTGTGATTTTGCACATTCACCAACACATGGGTAAACATTAAAGAGGAAAACTGGCCACAGCCACCCGCCAGGATCCACTTAATTACATCCTGCGTGAGCGTCCATGGCAAGCTGAGTGAGCTTTTTACGTTTTTTAATGAATAATTTCAACAAAATAGGATATCAGCCACCAAGTGTTCCAAATCCCCATTTTGCCACATTTACAGTAACATGTGTATACATTTGTATCTCGTCTCTTCCCCAGTTATGAGATCATGCACAGCTGCTGGAGCCCGGTGCCCAAGTGCCGCCCCAGCTTCCAAGATCTCACCGACCAGCTAGAAGGTCTCTGGGCCAGCATGTCCCCAGCGCCCACCAAGGAGCCCTTATTGTACGTCAACCTGGAGAGCGACGGGGAGGAGGGAGGCTCGGGGTTCGGGAGGGCCTCCGGGGGAGCGGTGGCGGGGGCTCTGCGGCCCGAGGAACCGCCCTGGGGGGTCTCCTGGCACGGTGTGGGCATCGACGAGGATGAAAAAGACTGGCTCATGGTGTCCGGGGCGGCCCTGGCGATCGGTGGGGATTACCGCTATATAATAGGTCCCTGTAGTGCCTTGGAGGAAGAGGAGGTCGGGGGAGGAAGGAGGGAATCGATGGACACCTTGCAGGAAGAGATCCGGGACGAAGATGATGATGCCGTCATTAATGTGTGATATATGATTGGACCAGAAATGAACCTATCACCGCCGCCTCCCCCGCTGACCTATTTTCATTCCTAACTTGGCTGATTGCATTC
The DNA here is from genome assembly GCF_963971535.1 of Notolepis coatsorum. NCBI lineage: Eukaryota > Metazoa > Chordata > Actinopteri > Aulopiformes > Paralepididae > Notolepis > Notolepis coatsorum. Next base: position 227,150,776 of record NC_140166.1, on the reverse strand, counting down.
GTTTATCGGATCAGCTCACTGTGGAGGGTTTTGACTGTATTCAGCATCGAACTGATCAGTTCATTTTTTTTTTTTTTTTTTTTTACTGTATTCAGCATCGAACTGATCAGCTCGCTGTAGAGGGTTTTTACATGAGATGAAAGGCTATGAGCCAGTAACACTAACCCTGGGTGAATAAGGGTGGAGGTATGCATGCTGCGGAAAGAATTGGAAGAGCTGAAACGAATCCATGCGTTACCAACGTTCAGAAGCCTGGCTGATCCTAGGTACGACACCCTCAGTCTGGGGGATTTCTATGTACACTCACTGTACGTTCAAAAGCCTGGCTGATCCTAGGTACGACACCCTCAGTCGGGGGGATTTCTATGTACACTCACTGTACATTCAGAAGCCTGGCTGATCCTAGGTACGACACCCTCTGTCGGGGGGATTTCTATGTACCGGTACACTCACTGTACGTTCAGAAGCCTGGCTGATCCTAGACATGACACCCTCAGCCAGGGGGATTTCTATGTACACTCACTGTATGTTCAGAAGCCTGGCTGATCCTAGACATGACACCCTCAGCCAGGGGGATTTCTATGTACACTCAATGTATGTATAAGACTTTGCACATGTCCAGTTGAACACATCCATTACTTAATAACCGCTCCACTTGTATGCCAATGCCAACAACACCTTAGTTGCTTGAGAAGGTAACTTTCAGACACAATCAGTACCACTAACAGGCCTAAAATGTAAAAGCCAGCAAGACTCTAGACAATATAAAAGTGGACCGAGTGCACAGCAAAAAAACATTAGCAAGCTTTTTTTTTATAATTTTTTGGCCACCTTCTGCTAAGAATTCTGGGTGCGACATCACTGCAGATTCTGACCTTGAGGCTAACGTGAACTACCGTACGTGCACTAGCGCCACTCCAGGTTTTGAAATGGATCGGATTTCATTGGATCTAAAATATAGACGGAGGTGCCTTATTTTAAACTCACTAGCATTAATGCACATGGAAGTGTTGTGGACTGAATTTATTAACTGAACACATGCTGCCATCATCTTTACACTGTAGGTATCGTTTGCTGCTTAAAAGAAACAACACTTCCTACACCAGTTCAGGTTCCCTTACAATGCATTCCTGAGTCAAGTAGGCACTCGTTCTCAATCTATACTAGGGATTCTTATCGACTGAGCCTAGGACCCAAACAGGAGTAGATTTAGTCTCACCCTATGGCCCAGGCTTATTAAAACATAATAGGCTACTAGTACACGTATAGGCTAATGTCAGGAGCCAACAGGTGACCTATTTTGGTTCCAAGTGGAAATGGCCTTTAAATGTTAAGTTCAGAATTTTGTACCCCCCCCCCCCCCCCCCCCCTTTTCCTACTCATCTGTTGTTGAGCGGTAGTCCTTTCTCCGCACAGTCGATGTGGTTCTTCATACTGGATACATGCAGCTCCTGCAAGTTAGTTGGTCAACTGATGCAAAATCAATGGGGCCAAGCTGCAGTCTGTCAAATAAACAAACACTAAAACCTACTGTCACTGGGTGTATATTGTGGGTTGTATAATATTATGCATAGTGGATGGGTATCAGTAACACGGACCAGCATTTATTTCGGGGCTTGTATGAAGTGTGGCCCTATTGACTTCATATTCGTTTTGTGGCTGACCTAGTTAAGATCTGTGGGTATCCAGTATGAGGAACTGCATGGATTGCACTGAGAAAGGACTCTACCAATCAACACCATTGCCAAGTAGGAGATGGGGGGGAAATATTTAACATTTTGTAATGTTTTCTCATTACTCCATAGCTATCCTGTTGCCATTTTAACATCATTAACCCTTTCACTGCCACACTACAGGTGGTTAACCTTCTGTAGTGGTAGTGAAAGGTTAACCTTCTGTAGTGTGGTAGTCAATGGGTTAACATGTTCAGGTCTCAATTCTAATCTCACCTGCAAGATGGTAGGCTACACCTGAAAGGGTTCAAACTAACAGACCTATCAGGCAACATTAGCATTTCATGGGACCATACTGTATTCCTCGTAGCATTTATTTTTTGTATAAACATAGAACTTGACACCGAGTAATGTGCAGATGTCTATCATACATATGAATATTATGTAGACATGGGATGTGTTTATAGTGTTAAAAAATGACTACACCCTTAGCTTTCTGGAGCAGTCCATATATTGGGATATCAAGGGACATGAAGTTTTAATATTTTAAATGTTTGTTTTCTATATGTGAAAATGCCTTCCAGAGATAGATCCATTAAAAAAAGACTTGAAAGCAGAAGATGCTTTGTTGATGTGATGACGATGTCCTTACCCGTGGCTACCACTCTGTTCAGCTCTGATGTAGATTTGTATAGAAAATTGATGTAATATGATCTCACATTACTTTTGGCAAAATGAATAAAGTATTATTTGTGTTGTGTTTCCATCATGTCCGCCTCCCCCCATTGTCTTAATACAAACCACCACAGCCCAAATCCACTTCAGAGAGAGACAGTCTGCCGATGAGCAGTATTGAGAGACAGAGTCAGGTTACCAACACACACAGCCTACCTGTAAATCATGCCATGGAATAAAGGCTACAAGGACAATGCAGGAACGTTACCGGGGCAATACAAAAATAACAAAGGAGGAATTTGGACTCCATTAACACTGACTGTTAAGGAGTGGGATGGCAGGTCCAAATCAACGTGGGAGAGCAAAAAAAAACATAATATCCTGAAACATTGCATCCGCGACATTCCTGGGAGAACAAAGACAACATTTTACATGAGTGATGAAAAGACGACATGCAACAAGGGGACTGAAAACGCCAAAGATAGAAATGACCGCATTAGAACGTTTGTTTTTTGGCATCTAATGTTTCCAATGTACACCATACCAATAGAATAGCTTTGGCTCCAAACGCCGATTTGACAACATTACGGCCCATCATCAGCTCATCTAACGTCACATACCCAGTAACAGTAGCTCTGCTTGGTGCCAGTTCTATTGAAGGCTGTATTCAAATTCGAAATATACAAGCTATCTTAGGAAATATATACATCAACCGATATATTAACGTTAGCTAGTTAACAATGCAACACATTGATGATGGTTCACTTCACACATGACAGTCACTCAAACGAGAAGATGGCTGGTGGTGACATTCAAAACTCAATGTCGGCCAAACAACGTTGGTATCAATGTACGCTACACTGACCCGTCCTTCTTTTACGGGTTCCTTTGTAACCGTCGTTCCAAGTGCCTCACTTAAGATAAAATCGCGTATTTGCATTATTCCGTGAAGAGCGAACACCCTTCCCTCGACAAATCAGCTTTCCGTTTCAACAGAGACTTTTCGACGAAGCATTTGGGAGAAACGGCACTCCCCAGTGATCACAAAGACCTCCATTACAGACCGTACTGCAGCTTTCCATCCACTCACCAGCTGCCTAGACATGTCATTTTTATCACAAACTATCCCGACTATTTCATGCTACTCGTTTTTACCAAAGTCACAGATAAACAACCGCCAACAACTCGTTTTGGGTGGGGTCCATTCGGTCAAGATCTATCTCACCAACTAAACTATAATAGAGGCTTGCTATGCTAACTATCCTACCCAACTCCATGATGGAAGCCGTTTACTGTTTTCACACAACAGTTCCCGTTGGTGGTTATCGAAGTTCCGCGCATCCACTGTCTGAAAAACACCGAAAAAGCACACGTTCAAACATACATCTGTCCACCACACATTTCACGGATGACCTGGATAAAGAAGCCGATAATATTCGAAGCCGAAGGTCCCCAGTATCTCGCAGGATTCGTGATGGTTTAGAACCATGTGGCAGGAGTAAAATGGCGCACGGAGAATGCGCAGTGACACGGGGAAGGACGGTGTGTGGACGCGTGCAATGACGTCGCGAGCCTGCGAGCACGCCATGTTATTTTCCAGCTTGTGGGGAAAGGGGAACCATGTTGTTTTTCTACGGGATAAAAGACGCTAATTACGGAGTTAGAACGCATCGTCGAACTGTTTTGATGTAATCGAATCTGCAAAAGGTAATGCGTGTGCGTTACGAAGCGCGCGCGGTCCGGCGGCGAAAAGATATTTGAGTAACTGTAAGCTAGGTGTTTAGGCAGCCAAGACTATGTTTGATTTGAGGCCCAGTCCTGCTAACTGTCCACCATTTTGGTTTTTAGGGATCACGCGCCATATAATTTACATTACAGATGGTATTTTTCACGAACGCAGTTATTGAGAATTAACCAATGTTTGGTTGCCGGGTGTTTTTCGTGTCAGGGTAATAAACTAAAGAGCACAAATATAGCTGTTAGTAATTAGTATGTACACCTCCATTAAACAAGGGCAGTGTGGTGTTGGACGCATGAGTTAGTCTTAATTTCGTCACCTCCCGTTGCTGTATTGATATGTTGAATTGTTTGATGTGGGATTCTGTTGGTTCTTCTTGGAATCGCATGACAATTTCGCTTCTTGGGGTAACGATTCGATTATCAATTAATCGTGATTATCTGGGCAATTCGATAGATAACGTTTGTTTTACAATGTTTGTATATTGTGGAATGCTATGTTCAGACTGCCAGCCCAAATCTGTTTTTGGCTAATCCAGATTGCATTCAGATTGATTATAGAAAGTATGTACGGAGGGGGGGGGGGAACGAATTTTTGCTAATCTGATACAAACCAAATTTGGAGGTGGTTTGAAATGCGATTCCAATCTGATTTCTACAGTCTCAGTCTGGCTGCTGAAATAGGATTTCAAAGTGTTACTTTGCAATGCCACACACAATGACAACGTTAAATCCAGAGCGACGGAAGTGCATCAGAGTGGCTTATAGTTAGCTAAGCTAATACATTTAGTTAGCTAGCTAATCAATTTGTCTAACAGCAAAAACGTAATGTTAAAGTAACCACTAGCTTCCGTTACCAGCTCTGTAGCAAATTAGCTAATGTTAACGTTAACAGTTAGCTATTATATGGGTGTCAACTACTGTTAACGGTAGCTAACGGGTAAGAATAAGAATCCAAACAAGCTAGGATAATAAGATAAAGATAACAAACATGCAGCTGCCCTTGAAATTTGCACTGGATCTCTGAGTGAATACGTTAAACGTATACTCCCATCAATATTATAAATATGTGCGTATGTACAGCCCACCCTGGTATAAATATACAGACATAACTATCCGTCTACCCTGGTATGAATATACATATCTATACAACGTCTGCCATGGTATTCTATACATAACATAACTGTCCTCAGTCTATCTTAAGTTTACAAATATATATCCTAGGTCTGCTTTGGTGTATACAGACGATAACTATATTCTAACTCTGCGCTGAGGCAAATGTACATACTTCTTACTTAAATTTACCCCGGTGTGTTAACAGAATAGCTGATGCTGTTTTGCCATGTTCAGTGGGCCTACTGCATGTTGATCAAAACATGTAGGTCTAGGGTTTACAAGTAGAGGTTTCAACATAGATTTCTAATCTTAACATAGTGCCACAACACGGCCATTGAATGCTTTGGACACCATATCTTCATTCGACAAGAGATGAGATTCGATACGGCATTATCAACTAGTGTCTGCTGGAGCACGTAGAAACGTCTTGGTGATTCACATCTATGCTGTGTGACAAACCACTGGTTCATCGGCTAATGTAGCTAACCCAAACAAGTTGCTGTGATATCTGCTGGTGCGATACAAAATATGATATTACTTTCTGGTCCCACAGGTCTGCAAGCCTCACGTATGAGACACCTAAAAGTTGCATCTCACTTACTCCAGTAATATAGGCTTCTGTCGTACATGATGTCCATCCATCTGTAGTGATAGCGACTTTTTAATCTCGACATGTTTAATCTCATCTTTTAACTTGATTGTACAGACTATATGCAAGTTTTAAAGTGCCGCCTCGATAGGATTGCATATTCCAGGTGCGGCTAGGGTAGCGTAGAGGTCAAGACCCCTATGCTCTGCATCTTCTGGCCGCCTCAGACCTACTCTTATCCGAGCTCCGGGAGGGTCATCAAGGAGAAGCCGCCTATTCTCAGTCCTTGCCCCACAATGGTGGAATGAACTACCCACTAGTGTTGTCAAAAATATCGAAGTATTGATTAGGGCTGTCTTAAATGCTTCGAAGCTTCGAACGTTCGATTCGATGGCACAAGCTTCGAACATTAAAAAAAAAATCGAAGTTTAAAAAAAAAAAAAAAAAAAAAATTAATTTCTTTTTTCAAAATTTTTTTTTTTCAATTTTTTTTTTTTACTTCGATTTGTGTGTGTGTGTGTGTGTGTGTGTGTGTGTGTGTGTGTGTGTGTGTGTGTGTGTGTGTGTGTGTGTGTGTGTGTGTGTGTGTGTGTGTGTGTGTGTGTGTGTGTGTGTGTGTGTGTGTGTGCTACCCATCCCAGTTAGGACAGCCGAATCCCGTCCAATCTTTCGCCGTCGACTAAAGACTCACTTCTTCAACCATTATCTGAAATGATAAAAAAAAAAAATATATATCTAACCGTGACTAACCTTACTGTCATGCACTTGTCCTAATAAACTAACCTACACTGTAACACGCAACACTTTGATGAACATTGTTACTCAGCTGATAGAGTTGTACCCTTCTTGCTGTCTTGTCGTACAGAACTTGTAAGTCGCTTTGGATAAAAGCGTCAGCTAAATGACTAAATGTAAGTGTGTGTGTGTGTGTGTGTGTGTAGGTGTGTGTGTGTGTGTGTGTGCGCGCACCTTGTAGAATTCCACACATAAGAAAGAAAGATACTGGGATGAATAAACAAAATAGGAAATAAAATGTAGAAATGCATGCAATACATAAATAAATATGAATCTCCATATATGAAATATAACATTTAGATAAGGTGCTACTGAGATGTTTTGGTGAGTTCTTTGTTTTTTTGTGGAAGTTGCCCTTCTTAAAAATGCATGAACATTCACTGATAATTGGTCTGTAGTGGAGTCTACAAGGTCTACATTGCCGGACCATGTAGAATTCGGACCTTGTAGACTGACATAATTCTGTGCATAGTTTAGTCTACACAGGCCATATTTCAAATAATCAAAATCTTACTTCATTCATCTTAAACATTCTTGATTTGGGGGATTGGTAGTTCCCATGAAATCTGAAGTTGTTCAAACGACAACAGCGATCCACCTTGAATTAAATCACACAGCCGAGTGAAACCTTGTTGGATGCGTCAGTCACGAAAGGGGCTACTTAATTAATTAATCCAACCCACTTTATTTATAGAGCACATTTAAAAACAACAACGTTTACGAAAGTGCTGTACAAGTCCCACAACATAAGATAAAAAAAAAAAAAAAAAATTAAAAAAAAAAAATTAAAAAAAAATATTTTTTTTTATTTTTTTTTTATTTTTTTTCGAAGCTTCGAATTAAAATCGAAGCTCGGCCCCGAAGCTTCGATTGCCAAAAAAAGCTTCGAAGGTCAGCCCTAGTATTGATACATATCGATACTGAATATTTAAAACGGTGTCGATACTCATTTCCCGAAATACCGATACTTTCTGCAGTATCGATACCAGCTGGCTTGCTCCCGCAAGTTGTTGACAGACAGACACGCTGCTGTCCTCCTCAGAGACCAACAGACACAAGCTGCTGCAGCCTCCTCCCCCTCACAGACTCGTCAGACCTGTCTTCAGTTTGTAAACAAAGCTATTAGCTAACGTTAGCTAGTCCGTTAGCTCCGTTAGCTTATGCTAGCTAGCTGGCCACCTTTATAATTACTTCATGGAAACGGAGTAACGTTAAGTCGAGTTCATACTAACTACACTAGTACACGTATGAACTCGACATAACGTTACCCCGTTTCCATGAAGTGTTTAAGTAGCAGCAATCTTGTTGAAAATGTAAAGTTAATAAATGCTCCGAGTCCGAGCATAGCGCCCGGAGAACTCTCTCTCTCTCTCTCTCTCTCTCTCTCTCCGTCATGAAAATTGTTCTAGTTGTTGTTGTAACCAAATAAAAAGCAGCAGCACTATTGCATAACTGAGTCATGTTTGCTATGTATTTCTTTCTTTAGGGGTTTGGTTCACAGTTTTAGCATGATGTTTTATAGATGGCTAGGTTAAACAGGTTTTTGTTTTTAAGAGGGGTTTGATTTAGATTAGATCATTTAGTTATTTTTAAATGTGTGATCTAAAGATAAACAAAGGGTTTTAAAAGTGTTATATTTATCTTCTCTTATAGTACCAGAGAGAAGCTGAGGAGAATCAACCAGCAACAAAAGCTAAATTTGTTTAAAAAAAAAAAATATTATTATTATTATTTTGAATTTTTTGGTATCGAAGTATCGATACTTTTCAAGGTATCGTATCGAAGTCGAAATTCCAGTATCGTGACAACACTACTACCCACCCCAGTTAGAACAGCCGAAACCCGTCCAATCTTTCGCCGTCGACTAAAGACGCACTTCTTCAACCATTATCTAAAAAAAAAAAAAAATATCTAACCCTAACTAACCTTACTGTCATGCACTTGTCCTAATAAACTAACCTACACTGTAGGACTCAACACTTTGATGTACATTGTTACTCAGCTGATAGAGTTGTGCCCTTCCTGATGACTTGTCGTACAGAACTTGTAAGTCGCTTTGGATAAAAGCGTCAGCTAAATGACTAAATGTAATGTAAGCACTCGCCTACCACCGCAGAGTTTTTGGGTTCGAATCCAGAATCCAGTCAGCGGTACCTCCGGCTTGGTCAGTCGTCCCTACGAACACAATTGTCAGTGTTCCCCGGTGGGACGCCGGTGGGGTATGTGTCCTGGTCATTGCAAACAGTGACTCCTACTGGTCTGTCTGGGCTCACGAAAACCACCGTTCCCGAATCTCGACAACACTGTAAGGCCTCATGTCTTTGCAAATTTGATATGAAATTTTTGCTGATACTCATCACTTTTAGAGTTGTGGTTACTACTGATTTATTGGAGTAAATTAAAGTATTTCTTCTTGGCTGCCTGCTAGTATCTGCCTGGCGCCGATACTACCTAGCACTGTTTGAACGTTTAGGAAGGAGGACAGTGGGCTTCACGTCCGGTAAAATAGACATAGCCAGAAGGTAATTCAAAAAGAATAATTCCAATGATCCCATCGGCGATCGCGATTACAAGTTTATATGTAATTACATGTGTCTACTGGACACTATGTTCTGAGGCGAGCAGATCTGCTTTTGATTGCTTTGGAAGAGCTCCTCCCCCACAGAGCGAGTCAGGACAGAAAGGGATCATTGACAGACACTGTCTGAACTAGACTATCCGAGTTCAAATGGTAGACGATACTGCCATCTGGTGAGATTCGATCGGCATTGCAGTTCCAGCGTATGTGGCTGTGCCAAAGTGATTCAGAGAGCTCCGGGCAAGTCTGTAGAGCGGGGATCAAAGGAAAAAGATCAAACGGTCTAATAACGAGTTTACTCGATGTTGGCGTTCAACGCATGGCGCCCAATAATGAGTATACTCGTTGTTGGCGCAGACTGAGTTAAAGATGACGATATGGTCGGGTCCTGGGAGAGGTAGTGTGCTCCTTCCACACGTTACACTCCCCCAGTGAGAGTCCGCGCTGCCAGGTGAAAAGAAGTGGGGATTGGCTACACATGTGTGTCGGAGGAAGCGTGTGATAGTCTCCCCTGTTAACAGAACACGCTTTGGGGCAACAACAATGTGGTCAAGAGGAATGGATTCTCTATTGTGCCCGAACTGGCTTGACTTCTTTATTCACATATAAGCAGTAGATGTACAGAGCTCTGCTCTCTTTGAGAGCCGTTGGAGTAGAGAAAGAAATGAGAGGGGGCGACCTCTTATATAGTTCCCTCTACGGTATAATACTCCGGTAGCTACGCCTAGAGCGCCCTCCGGTGGAGACAGATATATATGCATAGGTAACCTGTTACAGGTGCAAACAGTCATATACACAGTTAGACAGTCACTAACATCCCCACACAGTCATTTAATTTAACACTCCCACTTGTTGGTGGACTGACTGACTTCTTGGAAAGACCTTTCTTTTAGTAACAACGAGATAACATATATATATATGTAAACCCAAAAACATTTTACAACGGAAATAATATAATCACAAAAGTATCAGCAGAACATAGCATTCAATATCTTCACATTAAATATGGTCCTTGTAAACTACATCAGTTTTATTGAGAATGGGTACCTTCACAATACCTATTACCCTATGTCCGTTGGATAGTAAATCGGTGTCATTCTTTCTTATCCGATGACATACCTGATGAGCGGACATTATTTTTTGATGACATGTTTACATCCATATTGACACCTCGGGTTCCTGATAACCAAAATGGTTCCCTGTTACCTTTATGAACAACAGTTTCCATATATACACTATCTATCATTTAAAATGGTTTAGAAAGAACACCCATTCTACAAGAATACTATATTTGGTAGAGAGGATACAATTCAGTTACCTACTACATCCTGGACAATGTATTAATAACCTTATCTCCATCACTTCGAACAGTGGTTCAAGATAAACATATGTATTTGTCATAGCTAGAGATAAGTATACTCAGCCCCACATGCTGATAATATCTCTGTGGGCTCTATGCCTTTAAGTTCTGGCTATCCACCTGCAGCACCTCTGGGGTAACAAAAGAAAGAAAACAAATTTTGATGGAGTTCAATGGTTCTCTGTGTGATCAACAAAGGAATACTATGCCATCCTTACTCACCATAGAACATAGGTCATGGCGAGTACAGGCTGCTCAATAGAATGAAGTTATCCACAGTTTATCTATACATTTTCACTTCAGTCAAACACAAAAAAAACGACTCAAGATCCTCTGGGGTATCTCTTGCACAAATGGCAGATTTTGTTCGAAGTCCATACCTACAGAATGGTTTAACGTGCTTATGTCTATCTTTTGTGCTCTGGAGTGATGATAAAATCCTCCACTTTTATATTTTAGATCATGTAGATAAATTTTCTATGAACCATATTTTGTATTTGGTGGTCTTCAATACCTTCCTGGGTTGAATACTTCCCCATTCGCCCCCCACTGACTGCCTGTCCTCCAGTGGCTTGGTTGAAAACATCTACTTTTCTCTCCCACTGTATGTATGCCCCCTACGGGGGTATGTGTATTGCCCTCGTCACTCCCTTCCTGGGCATGGTCTGTCAGATGTTCTAGGGGTCTGTGTCCCCCTTTGGGGTACCTCCCACTGCTTGAGGCGCTTGACGTCACCCTCAGGTGCTTCTCGCCATCGCCCCCTGGGGGTAGCTGACTGTCTGCATAACCGTACTGGGTACACTGGGGTGTTGTGTTTCTATTTTTACACACCATGTTCTGGAGTCCAGTTCTGTCTCCTCTGTTTGTGCCTCGTCCTCACGAGTTGTCTTTGTGGCAAACTTTACTAGCATGTGTTTCTGTACTGTCCCTTTACCGGGATGATACACTAGGAGAGCAGGACTCCCTCTGTCGTGTCCTACGAAAAATCCTTTAACATCCTTGGACTTGGGTTTCCCCTTACCCTGCAGGTGCACATAGCACACTGATCCAAATCGGTGCATTCTGGCTAGATTACACTTCTTACCTGTCAGCGCTGTATATGGAGTAGTGCCCGAGTGCTTATTAAAGCACCTGTTTCGGGTGTAAGCGGCTTCTTGTACCGCATAATGCCATAGGCTCCTTGGTAAGTTACTACCTGCTAGCTTGCATCTAGCTATTTCGGAAAGGGAGTGCCATTCCCTCTCTGCCACCTTGCCCTGGCGTGTGTGGTATGGGCGTGACGTCTCGTGTCTTATCCTATACCTTCCCAATAGTGACTGGAACTCTCTGTTTGTAAATTTGGCTCCGTGGTCGGACCTCAGACATTTGACATAGGGAGCTACGTCTGCCAGGAACTTTTCCGTGGCCTGGAGTATGTCACCCCTCTCTTTGACAAAATAGACAAACGTCGCCCCTGTACACACGTCTGTAAAGGACTGTACATATCCGAAATCTCCCATGGACTCGCCGCTTACTGGGCCGACTAGGTCCATGTCAACCAGCGCGAGTGGCACCTCCACTCTGTCTGTGAGATCACTATGTCTCGGTTGGGTAAACTTTCCCGCTTTGCACATTGCACAATTTTCGTCAGGCCTACGCACCCCCTCAATGTGCATACCCTCTATTACTTGTAGTTTCAGTAAATCCTCGTAATTACAATGACCCATAATCTCATGCCATGTCTGAATATTGTGGCTGGCCGTTCTGTCATACGCATCGTCATTTCCGTTACACTGGTTATAGTCATTACACTCCGTTTTCAGATAAAATACTTTCTGGTACATCTTTATGTCAAACCGGGTACCGTCAGGCTCTACAATAAAATGTTTACCTTTATCGAAGGACACCTTGGTGCCGCTTGCAGTAGCAGCTATTACGGAGAATAGTTCTTGTGGGAACGATGGTACGTACAGGGCGTCCTTCAGCATCACTGTACGCCGGCGGCCCCTGCTGTCCGTGAGGCATATCTGTGCGTCCCCCCCTCCCGTGTGCCAGCCCGTAGATACGTCTACCGTCGGCCAGTTCCATGCAGTGCCTCTCCGATTGGAAAGTGTCGTCAAAGTTCTTGAACCGACTCCTGTCGTTGATGATATGGGACGACGCGCCCATGTCCACGACCAGTCTCCTCCTTGTGGCCCGCTGCATCTGGGCCGGCCCGGCGGTGTCCGCCGTCCGTGCTCCAAAAGCGCAGTCTTCTTGTTCCGTTATCCTCCAGGCGTCATCTCGACTTGCGTCGGTCGTCGCCGCCGCCATCGATTCTCCTGACGTCATCTCGATTCATCTCACGTCGATAGCCGCCGCTGTCGTCATCCTGTCCACAGCCGCCATCTTGTCCGTAGTCGCCATTCCGTCCGTGGCCCTCGACTCGTCTGCAACCGCCATTTTGTTCGTGGCTTTCGTCTCGCTGGTGACCGCCATATTGTCCACGTGCGTATCGTGCGCTCTGATGGTGTTTCTTCATGCACGCTCCGTCTGTGTGTCCCGGGGATTTGCAGAAGCTACACCAGACAGCCTTTGTGCATTCGCTTCTCCGATGGCCTTTATCACCGTATCGCCAGCACGCCAGTTCTGTCGTAGTCCTGGTTCTCTCTCTTGGCGTCTCTCGAGCCTTTAGCACCCTCTCCCCCTCCTCCGTGGCGGCTGGGTGGGTGTCTTCTGAGGCCTCGAAGTTCCTTAGCTTAGCCTTGAATTGTCCCAACGTAATGTCCATTGAACCGTGTGTTATCAGGAGTGTGAACGGTTTGTACAGCTCCGGTAGTCCTCATTATCATCGCCATCATTAGCCCATCACTCGTTGCCTCTCCGGCACTCCTCAATGGTGTCGTGATCTGTTCCGCTCTGTTGACGTATTCGGTCACTGTCTTGGTGGTTCCCTTTGTCAGGCCTGATAGTGCGGTGTAGAGGGCCACGACTCTGGGTCTTCCTCGTCCTATGAAATGTTCTCTCAGTACCGCTAGGCTTTCTCTGCCTCTGTCCTTAGTGTCGCGGAATATCAGCCCCATGCTGGTGTCGTCAAGCATCTGCGCCAACTCACAGTACGCATTGGCATTTCGTTGTTCATTCAGGGCTCGCTGTTAGTTCTCCGGTGGGTGCTCCCAGGATTGTCTCCTTCAGTCCCGCTCGGTGCATGCAGCACAGCATGCGCTCTTCCCAGAGTTCGTAGTTCTTTGCTTTCCCAGTGAATGTTGGCCACTTGTCTCTTCTTTGGCCTTCCATCTCTTCGTTAATGGTATGCTTAGCCTTTTACTCTGGTCGGCCTAGTGACTAGCTACGCGGTGCTATCCTAGCCTATAACTCGGCTAATCTTACTACAGTACCTCCACTAATTTTCGCCCCGGCGTTATCTGGGCCCATAACCTGTTAACAGAACACACTATTGTGCCCGAACTGGCTTGACTTCTTTATTCACATATAAGCAGTAGATGTACAGAGCTCTGCTCTCTTTGAGAGCCGTTGGAGTAGAGAAAGAAATGAGAGGGGGCGACCTCTATATAGTTCCCTCTACGGTAGAATACTCCGGTAGCTACGCCTAGAGCGCCCTCCGGTGGAGACAGATATATATATGCATAGGTAACCTGTTACAGGTGCAAACAGTTAGACAGTCACTAACATCCCCACACAGAGTCCCTTAATTCAACATCCCCCCTCCCAGACCGACGGTAGGGTGTAGAGTGTGCAACTACCAGGAAGGGGATTGGGAATTGGCATAACGACTAACATTGGGATGGGAGAAAAACGGAAAAAGAAGGGGGGAAAAGATAATATTTTTTTTTCTTTTTAATGTCTCAATCTGACAACATTTACCCCTCCCTCATCGACCTTGAAGTTTCACCCTGAGGATCCCAGAGAGACACCTTTTATCTGGGAATAAATAGAGCTCAGGGATTAAAGTTCTCCGCCATACGACGGATTTCTGTCAATTATATATAAATTATATATAATAGCATAGCCTACATATAGGCTTTTATCGGCTACAACCAGAGGTGTGGACTCAAGTCACATGACTTGGAGCGTAGAGCCCTGGTCATGGTTATTTTCAGTCTAGCAATTTTAAAGACCTTTTTTTGATGCTGAAATTCAAATTCGAACTTGTCTACAATTCTGCAACAAATATGGAATTCGTCTTTTTTATTTATTTATTTTTGATCCACTTTTTCTCCCATTTTTCTATTTTTCTCCCATCCCAATTTTCATATCATCCAATTCAACCCTCCCCTGTCTTTGAATGTTGTTTCTTGCCTCCCACAAGCCGGCTGAAATGTGGACTAAGTCATACATAGCACGAGTCCCCTCCGATACTCGAGGTAACAGCCGTCGCATCTTTTCAGCAGCGCAGCTCGATCTTTCAGCGTGGGGGGTCTAGAGACGTAGGAATATTCTGCTTGCCATTGCTCTGACTGCTTTGTTGTTGAATCAAGTCAAATCCTAGGTAAGCATATATTGTGCGTGTGAACGTTGACGTGAAAAAAAAAAAGAGGTAAAAAATTATTTTTTATTTATTTTTTTCTCTCTGTATCTCACTTGAATCGATACTCGGTAGTACCGACGTGTTTCGGTTCGGTACCTCAAAAGTACCGAATTCGGTACCCATCCCTAAGCACATGTGCTCCTAAATTAAAAAATTTAGGAGCACACAAAGAAATTTAGGAGCACACAAAAATATTTAGGAGCACAGTGAAAATATTTCAAGTAACAGTTTATTTCCCCCCCCAAAATAAATGTATATTTGTACTGTGCGTGCATGTGCAAACGGGAACGGGACACACATCTGTGCAATAGCACATACCACCAAAGTCACTGGCCCACTGTGCGTGTGTGTACTACCTAGCACTGTTTGAACGTTTAGGAAGGAGGACAGTGGGCTTCACGTTCGGTAAAATAGACATAGCAAGAAGGTAATCCAAAAAGAATAATTCCAATGATCCCATCGGCGAACGGGACACAGACATTTGAACTATTAAGTGATTAATGCCTACTGTGGCAAAGTTGTAGCCAACAACTAGGCCTAATAAAAAAGGCAGTGACATTGAACTACTGCTACAAAAGTAACAGTCACTTAACTTTAGCTTTTGCCCCTTTTATGCATACAATGGGGTTAGAAATTAACGGGGGCTTGGGGCAAAATGCCCTCGAAAATCAGTGACCAGTAATTATTTGGACCGACTCACCCGCCTGCTGTCGTCGTTGACGAAAAACAATCCGCCGGAGCATCACGTTCTGTCGAGCAGAGAAATGTCCAGACTCCAGACAGCAGCATGCATTTCCGAGAGTCCGAAAAATCTGTTGTCCCTCATATTAGCAGCCGGGCTCTCTTCCTCACGTCATTAGCATCGGCTAGCCCGATGGCTATTATGAATGTGTCTAAAGATTCCAGCCAGTGAATGCACAGAATTGGTGGCTCACCAGGCAGGGCAAGGAACGGAGAGAGATGTGAGAGTAAAGAATCAATAATCCTTGTTGTCGCCAATATTGTGTATAATAACTTCACAAGATAAGACGTTCAAACACTCGTGCCAACTGCCGGCAACAACAACACTTTGCTACATGGCAGCATCTCGCAAAACCCACCGTGCCGTCTTAAAATAAATGAATTTGAAAATGTACCCCTCACAAAGGACCACCCTAGTGAGTAGGTACTAGTACTCGGTTGTACTGATGTACATCATTTACATTTAGTCATTTAGCTGACGCTTTTATCCAAAGCGACTTACAAGTTCTGTACGACAAGTCATCAGGAAGGGCACAAATCTATTAGCTGAGTAACAATGTTCATCAAAGTGTTGAGTGCTACAATGTTTGTTAGTATATTAGGACAAGTGCATGACAATAAGGTTAGTTAGGGTTAGATATATATATATATTTTTTTTAAAGATAATGGTTGAAGAAGTGCGTCTTTAGTCGATGGCAAAAGTTGGACATGTTTCGGCTGTCCTAACTGTGATGGGCAGTTCGTTCCACCATTGTGGGGCAAGGACTGAGAATAGGCGGCTTCTCCTTGATGACCCTCCACTCGGATAGGAGTGGGTCTGAGACGGCCAGAAGATGCAGAGCGTAGGGGTCTTGAGGGTGTGTAGTTAGAGACCATTGACCGGAGGTAGGCGGGAGCGGTTCCCTTTGCCGCATGGTATGCCAGGTCGAGGGCCTTGAAGCGGATTTGTGCGCCAATGGGGAGCCAGTGCAGGTCCCTTAGAAGTGGGGTGACATGGGCTGACTTCGGTAGGTTTGAGATCAGGCTGGCCGCTGCGTTCTGAATGAGTTGAAGAGGCTTGGTGGCAGTGGCCCTTAAAAGTACAGAGTTTGGTACTCAGCCCTAGAGAGAGCTCAATACAGAATACCAAGCTGGAAAAGTTTTCTGTTGGTTCTTTAATAACGATTCTAGATTGACAGGACAATTTGCGATGGGAAAATAGTAGGGGAGTTGACGTCATTGACCATGACATTTTGTCGATTTGCATATTCTTGATCGACACATCGTATTGTTGTTACTTGTATGTGCCTTTTGCGGTGGAAATGGCAGATGTTCAAATTCATAACATGCGCAACGTGTAATCTAACTAGTGCGCAATGAATCACGTTCAAAATATATATAACTTCTCTTAAACCACTATTTGTGATTCTGCCTATAGCCAGGACTCAACTGTGCATGTTTTGCTCGCATTTCATAACTTCCGCGTTTCACCCCAACTCCAGCTGTAAGGGAGGGGCTGAGCCCGATACCCCCACCTTCAATTTTAGAAGCTATGACAGCTCTTCAGCCCTGCGTTTACAGCCCTGAGGAGCAACGGGTCCAATGCGTCTAACATGCTTTACATCCTCGCTATTCCTGTATGCCCATGTTGCGGTAAAAACCGTAACCAACGTTAGCTACTAACGCTAAGACTTAGACTAACGCTAACTAAGCTAACCCTGGAAAGAATTCCAATAGTGAGGAAAGGTGGCGGGGGGGCTGAGCCTGTCTCTCTCCCTCTCTCTCTGTACGTTCAATGATTTGAAGTAGCATTACACTATACAAACTTAACTGGATAGTTGATGATAATACACTTCATTAGCAAAAATATAGTAAAATCATTTGTAATCACCAGCTGGTAAAGAAATCTCTGGTTGATAGTTTTTTTTTAATTTGTATCTAAAGCTACAAAGTTAATTTGAAAATGTTCACTGTTTTTCAGCATTTAGCTACAGGGCTATACAAATACATTTGATTTAATTTGGAAAAGTGTGTTTTTAGTTGACCGTGAAAGATTGGGTGTTGTGGGAGAATTGTTCCCGGAGTAATCAAATGTAGACAGTCAGGTAGGCTTGAACAAACATGGGTTTAATACCAAAGCAGGTTCAGGAGAATCAAGGAGTTACAGCAGGATGACTCAGAAAGTACACTGGCCGAGTGTCCCCCAACTGAGCTCTCGATCAACAATTGTGGTCGCATTATATACAGTCAATACAGGAGGGGCAAAAGGTGTGTCCATTGTTAGTGGTCGAACTGGAAAGGTGGGTGATTGGTCTGTTCCATGGGGGGGGGGGTTCGGGTCCATGGAGGGGGGGGGGGGGGGGGGGTGATGTGTTTTGGGGTGGTTTGTCTGGAATGGTGAGTTAGGGCCCTTTCTCACTCACCCTATTCGGTTCGCTCTGCTCTGGGGGGGGGGCTTGGGGTGGTTGGACAGGAGAGGTGAGGGTGTGGGGTCTTTGGATACAATGGAGGGTGGGGGCTTGAGGTGGTGGTAGGGGGGTGGGGTTGAAGGTTAGACAGGTTTAGACAGAATATTGGGGGGCAATGCTGTCTGTCAGGGAGGGGTTAATTACAATTTGGGGTCGTGGGGGGGAATCCAGTTCTACCACAGTGGCCTCTACTGTCCTGACTGGTGGGAAGTTCTTTCCATCACCATGGGGCCACATAATAGCCTGCTTCGTGGAGTAGTTGGTCTCTCTCAGGTGGCCGGAAGATGCAGACAGTAGGGGTCTTGAGGATGTGTAGTTGGAGACCATTGAAGAAGGGAGCCGTTCCCTTTGCACAGAATGCCAGGTCAAGATAATTTGAAGTGGATTCTTGCAGTAATGGGAAGCCAGTGAAGCTCTCTGAGAAGTGGGATAACGTGGGCTGACTTTGGTAGGTTGGAGATCTGGCGGGCCGCTGCGCTCTATATGAGTTGAAGCGCCTTGGTGGCGCAAGCTGGTAGACCAGCTATTTTCATATATCTGCATCGGTCCAATGAGCAAAACTGGGCAGATACATCCGTAAACATATATTGGCTGATGATAGTGATTTTCTTTGGTCGGATGAGCTGAACTGGGTAGATGTGAACAACCAATTTGGTTATTTCACCGTCTAGCTGCACAGATTTCTGTTTAGTTTTTTGGCAGTTGGCACATGTTTTGTTTGGGTACTTGCGTGTTAACAACAGCACTGAAGTAGACTGCATTATTTCACAGTGTTTTCATGTCTTTTCACTTTACCGTATCTTTTATACAGACCACATCACATCAATATAGGTAAATATCAGTTGATGGCCATAACACATATGGTTATCTGTATTGGCCAAAATGTTCATATTGGTGCATTCCTACTCGCTAGCCTCTTCCACAGATGCCACACGCTTGAGTACTCTGAAGATCGCTTGGAGGCAGGTGCGTTGCCAACAAACCATATGAGCCATGATTCTAAAGCTGATTGAAAACCCTAATAAAACATTTAGTTTTGTGAGGATCAAACCAATTAAATCTTTGGCATGTAAAACCATCTGTTGCCTTTTCTTCCCATGGATTGTATTTGGTGTAAAACACAAAATGCTTGTTACTTTGACAAAATGCTTGAAATATTTATGCTGGTTACAAGATTAAGGTTTGACTTAATAAAAGGGGAATGCCACCCATTTTAAGAATTCTTATATCTTCTTCCTGTGCCCCAGGACACTTCAGTCAGTATTTGTGAACATGCACCACTCTCTTGAGGTTTATATTCTAGAATTGATGGAAGGTCTGAACCAGAATGAAAACATATTTGGCTGTAAGAGCTCACACCGACATGGCACTTTTCCACTGCATGGTACCGGTTCGACTCTGCTCCCTTTTGGTACCAGACCCTTAATCTTCCACTGCAGATAGTACCGCCTTCAACACTGCACTCCAAACTCTGGAACCTGTTTAATGTCATAGTGAACCCATTACAAGATTTATAGAAATTCCCTAGCGAATCTCGTAGTTACATCAATATTGTGCTGTCGGAACAGTCTTATGTTTGCAGGTATTTAATGTTCCCCCATTAGGCCTCCATGGTGTAGAGTAGTGTGTCTGGCCAGAGCAGCCGTCTTGTTTCACCAAATGGAAAACATTGGGAATACTCAATCTATAGGAGGCTACAACCCTGCTTAGCTTACACAATGTTGTAACTAGAATATTAGCTGAAATAAAATCTTGTCGGTGCACAGAGCTCTAGATTAATCAACTTCTAATACAATTTTCACATGAGCTAATTTCCTGGTCGATAAGATGATAATGCTGTTACTGTAATGATGTTACGAGTGACGATTCTCTCTGACCAATCGGTGGTCTGCAGTGTTTTCACATACACCTTTTGGTACCGCCTCAGCTCACTTGCAACCCCAGCGGTGATACCAAAAAAAGTACCCGGTACTATCCAGAACGATTTTGCCCAATCGAAAACCAAAGAAGGACCATGCAGTGGAAAATGCAAGCTATAGGCCGAATGACTTACAGTTACAATACTAGTGAAACACTTGAGTATGAGCAGTTCTCACAAGTTCACAACTATAGGAATTGCTGCATCAGGACAAGGTGATTTCTCTATGAAAATAAATGTGCAGTCAGTCCTGGTGAGCAGAGGTACCTGCCCTAAGCCTGCTTATCAATGAAGTTTCACCTCGGCTGATGTCATCAGGCTGCGTGTTGTCCTCCACCTAAAGAATCTTAGAAATCACTTCAGTGGGATCACTCCATATATTGTGATATGCCTTGGGAATCCTTTGAAATGGTAAACGAATGACAAACCAGTTCATGAAAATCGTAATCGTTCTTAATCAAAAACAATCTGTTTTTCAGGATGCCGACTTGAACCATGGGCAGATGTATGACAGAGGGCCTCCTGTCCTTTAACTGTCTGTGACTTGTTCATGGCCACCAAGAAGAACAAGAAGGAGATGGTGCTTCACGAGGGAGGGCCGAGTGCCCCTACTTCAGCGCTGGCCGCCGCCTCTCCGCCTGCCTTCTTCGTTGTCCTGAAGCCGGGGAAGGCAAGCGAGGGCGGGATGGATCAAGGCATTCTCATAACGGAAAAAGAGGCAGACGACATCGGAAAATCCAACGTGAACGTAAGGCAAATGGTCAAAGTGTCTGCTATATTTCCCATGATCAAGTCAAACCCAGAGCCGGACAATCTGTTGGCGGACAATCTGTCGGCGGACAGCATCTGTGGAGACATCAGAGTAACGCTGGACAACAACAACATGTGGAACGAGTTCTTCAGGTGCAAGACGGAAATGATTCTGACGAAACAAGGCAGCAGGATGTTTCCCTACTGCCGCTTCCGCATCTCCGGCCTGGATCCGTCCAAGAACTACTCCCTGGTCTTGGACATCCGACCGGCAGATGACCATCGCTATAGGTGGACGGGGCAAAGTTGGCAAGTCGAGGGGAAAGCGGAGCGTCATGAGAAAAGTACGCCTTTCGCACATCCACAATCTCCGTCGACAGGACAGCACTGGATGCAGAATCCAGTGTCATTTTACAAACTCCAGCTCACCAACAATATCTCCGACCAGGAGGGGAACGTCGTCTTGCATCCAATGCACCGCTACCTGCCACGACTGCACATTGTTCTGTCCAACAAAGCTACTAAAGAGCCAAACCTCAGCGGGCCACATGTTATGATGTTCACTTTCCCACAGACCGAGTTCATTGCGGTCACAACCTACCAGAATTCGCACTTTGCCCAGAGGAAAGTTGACTATAATCCCTTTGCCCAAGGACGGAAGGAAGATGGACCCAGCTCTTGGGCTCTGAAGTTGAAAGCATGTCCCGGCATAGACTCTCCGAAAGAGGAAGCCACAACATCTAAGGAGCTAAATCCTGTGAAAAAGAGCTTGAAGTCTTTACTTGCAAATCATAAGCCAAAAACCATGAAGGTTTTGGATCAAAACACCCCTGCTAAAGAATTCCAGAAAACTCCTCCAGACAAGAACCTGTCAACTGTGAAGCCCATTGAGGAACCTTCTCGGTAAGAATGCTAGTATGGTTTAAAAAACGACAACCTTGTTCTCCCAACTTTGTCTGAAACGATAAATTAGGTAGTAATAACAAGAAGAAAAACGTATAATTATCTATTGGATATTGAAGTAAAGTGGGGTTTTATTGTGTTTGAGAGCTGTTTGTGTTGCTACTTTGTGCTTCTCGGCTACTGTATCTGTTATCCGCTTTACATTTCACTTACCTCTTCCTCATATCTTAAACCTTTATTTGGAGTTCAAGACCTGTATCTCTTTTTCTATTGGGTTTTCATTAATTTCCCGCTACTGTCACTGAATTTTGTGTCGGACATATGCTAGAGACTTGAATCTTTAAGTTCATGTTTCTTTTATTGGTCATATGTATGATAACACTTGAACGTTAGTCATAAAGTAAAATATATATATGAAAAGGTGGAATTGTGTGTAAAAGTGGAATTTGATATGAGAGAAAGGAATACGAAATATAATGTTACACTATATACATATGACAATGAGGATTTGTGTCTAAAAGTGACAAGTGTATACAACAGTATTGCACATTAGGTGTGTAGCAGTCCCGGTTCGATAGCTGAGGTCATAGTTGATGTATGCACCAGGGAAGCAGATGTACACAGTGGTACATTTATGTTTTTGAGTTGAAAAGCCTGGTGGCCTGGAGCTAAAAACTGATCTTTGTACTATGATAGATATTGATAATGTACAGCAGCTTCACAACATGTATCCCCGATGAATACCCACACCAAGGGATTTATAATCCAAATCTAAATCGGCCTTGATGATTTACATTGGCTTTGTCCTGATCCAGATTTCGGGCCTGAATTGTATAATCGGTATTATAACTAATCAAATGATTTATATCTGCAGTCATAATGTAACATGGTCCATATCCATGAAAATACAGCCACCATGAATTTAAAGCCATTTTCACATCCAATATTTGGCGGCACAAATGCAAAATATTCAAGCCTTCATAGAACTGTTCTGGTTCTTTAACCCTGTAAGGCCCAAATTAATGGTTAAAGCTGTCCATTCCACACCTCCAAGGGTTGAACCGCCTAGGACCTGGTTTTGGATTTTCCCACAAAATTGAAAAATGTGGAAGCCACTTGTGTTTCCTTATCGAGTACAGCCCTAAATTTAGTGCATTTCTGCTTTTGACGCACGTTGGTTTGTCCTGGGCAAACTGGCTTGGCTTCCAATTCCTTAATTTTTTTTTATTAGTGTGGACCTTTTTTTAAACCTTTATTTCCCCCACTGCTTGTAAGTGGGTATTTGAAAATGTTTTGAAAACCATTGAGGCATTTAACTGCAGGGTATGGTGCAGGGAACAGTTGTCAAAACATTATCCTCTTGTGTTTTCTTTTTCATTATTACTGTAATTGGATGCAAGATGCATATATTTGTAATACTAATGTTTTGTAATTGTTTACTTTCACAGCAGTAATGCTCGTCCTACTCATAAGTTATTTTCTGAGCTGATTCAGGAGGCTCATGTTTCACTGAAAAGATGTAATATGGAGAAAAAGCAAACCAACAACAATACCACTTGCAAAGTTGAGCTAAATTGCATCAAGAGCCAACTTGTCAAAAGCAAAGGGAAATGTAATACTGGGAAGAACAATTTGTTTCAGAAAACACAGCCTGAAACCTTTTCTGCAAAAGCTGCTGAAAAGGTAGTAGCCGAGAACAAAGTTATGACTTCTTCACAGCAGAGTAAGAACCATCAGAGTTTGTCCCTGTGCGCAGATCCTGTCAAGAAGACATGCGTTATGAGTTCTTCACAGGAGAGTAAGAACCATCGGAGTTTGTCCCCGTGCGCAGATCCTGTCAAGAAGACATGTGTTATGAGTTCTTCACAGGAGAGTAAGAACCATCGGAGTTTGTCCCTGTGCGCAGATCCTGTCAAGAAGACAAGTGTTATGAGTTCTTCACAGGAGAGTAAGAACCATCGGAGTTTGTCCCCGTGCGCAGATCCTGTCAAGAAGACATGTGTTGCGGTTGATAAGTCGGTCCATGAACCCAGCCCCAAACCACCCCTCGACTCCTCTGTGGAATCTGACCACAAAAGTGAGCCTGAAGCTCAACCTGAGGAGAAAGTGAAACCACCCAGACGGCCTACCTTGCCTTTACCAGCCCTCGCCAAGTTTCTGAAGCAACACGGGAAACCCAGGCGTGTAACGGACCGACCAAAATCTCCCCCGGCATTGCCATCGGAATTGCCGTCGCATGCTACTGGACCTCCTGTCGGTCCAGTTGTTGGGCTCAGTAGTGAACCAAATGGTACACCCGGTCCATCAAAGGACCCTACTGATCTGATTACCAAGCCTGGCAGCAAAGCCACCAACCACGCCGAATTAGATCACGATGGCCAAGTACCGAATGTTATTAGTCAAGCTGCTGGATGTTGTAGTAAGGCTTCCAGTCTTATTGGTCAAGCTATTGTTCCAACCACAAATTACCTGAAAGCAAGAACTGATTCTCCACTCTTTGTCCCAATACTTGAAAATCCAGTCCCAGAGCCACTGGCGTCAGATTCCCCACCAGTGGTAACCAACACAGATAGGTCATTTCATACCTGTGAGTCAAACATATCCACTATCCCCTCACAGTCTGACACTTCCTCTCAATCTCCCATGTTTACACCATTCCCCAACACAGTGTTTCCTGTCCCAAAACTCCAGACAGGTGAACACCCTACAGACACTGCCGTATTTTCACAATCATTCAGTCAGCAGCCACATTCTTCCGTCACAGTAGTAGACTATGCAAAAGACCCACTGGCTCAAATCTCAAGTCCCACAATCACGAAACCTGCCTCCCCATTAAGTGACTCTGAGTCGTTTGGCTATGAGCCTCTGTCACCTGCCTCCTCACCAGCCCCTTTACCTTCCCTTCCTTATGCTCTAGAGTTAGAAACGTCCCCCGCTCACACAGCACCTACGTCACCCGCAGATCCATGTGGACCTTCACCCACCAGTGAGGGCTCAGCTAGGCTTACGACGTTGAAATGGCACACAGTGTTACCTCCACCCGATCCCTTCTTAACCACATATACATCATTTCAACCCATCCCACAACCTGTATCATTGTCTTATACCTCACCGTTGTTGGCTACTGAGGAAACCCATCCCTTAATGTCTTTAAGCCCACAGGCTCTTGACACCGCCACGTCGTCTTTTCCCTCCGACCCGGTCGCATCATTTCACGATAACGAAACATCGTTGCCGTTCCCGGCGGGGTTGTCTCCCCTCGCGCTCCCACTATCGCTGTCCCCGACCTTCTCTTCGCTGGACGGCGACGCACTATCACCCACAGCGTCGATTTCGGAGCTCGTGCACTTTTTCTCTTCCAACGACGACCTCGGAATGGAGGTGGACTTCCCGAACACAGAGGCCACGCCGGTTCCCTGCCTGCCTCCCGCCGTTGTTACAGACTGTACTCCAGCCGCCTCACAGCAACCGGCCTTGACCGCCGACAAGCCCCAACCTCGGAAGAAGAAACCCAGGAGGGGGAAGCGTCCCAAGGAGGATGAAGCTCTGACGGCGACTGACCCTACGGAGACCAACATGCAACCCAACCTGGAGGAGGTGGAGGAGCAGCTGTTCGTCTCTTTCACGTCAAAGGTAACATTGAATGGGCTAGTGAGTGTGCTAGGCACCTTTAGTGCTACTCACCCCAGGGTGCCAGCCAGGGAAGGGACAGCTACTCACCCCAGGGTGCCAGCCAGGGAAGGGACAGCTACTCACCCCAGGGTGCCAGCCAGGGGAGGGACAGCTACTCACTCCAGGGTGCCAGCCAGGGAAGGAAGGGACAACATGGCAAAATAAAAGTGATCGAGTGCACTTCATGTGTTCAGATTGACTTTTCTTCAATGCATTTTAATGATAGATTATCTGGCATTTTGAGATTACCTGCATTGGCCGATGACCATGCAGATTATAATTATAATAATGAAACGAATAATAATTGTAAGCAACAATTGCAGCTTAAAGTGCTTTACGGCAGAGAATACAGTAAAATAAACATAACGTTTGTATAAAATAGACAATAGAAGCAATGCAAGAAATAAGAAAAAGGGTAAAAGCAAAGCAGACAATAACAATACAACAAGAAAACAATAGAAATATCTGAATAAACAATAAAATTGCTCTAATTTACAATATAATCACTGTGGATCAGGCATGTGCCGTCAGCTTTGAAATTGGGTAAGCACTAAGCATACAAATATTTTAATACACTTGATAATTACACATTATGCCAAGTACAAATGCTATGGGTGAGTGCAGTCTCACGGAAATGCCGCTTCACGCAAATGTATGTCCTAGAACCCGCTAATAAACAGTAAGCGGAGAGTTAAAGTGGCAGACTTTATGATCAAATGACCAAAAACTAAAAAAAGTTGGCACTCACAATATAATGTTTCAAATCAAGGGCCATATACGTTGCCCTTCACTCATCGATAGGTTCAGAATAACCGGGATGGACAGCGACAATTCGCCTAACTTAAGAGCCCTTGATAGACAATCTGCTCTGGCATAACTAATCTCTCAAAATACAACGTTCTCAACATTAATGCACAAGGCATAGGCCTGTGACGGATCATATTGGTCTGCGTTGTGTTGATGTATGTTAATGTCCCGAGGGGGAGTCGAACAGGGGGCTCCCGCGTCCGCGGGCGACGACACAGGCCGCTGCACTAAGAAGTGAATTCACTCCTAACTACCGTACCTATGCGTCTGTTAACCCTGTTATGAGGAAGTGAGTTTAACTTACCAGCCCGCACTGCCACAGTCACTCGTCAACACACCTGTTTCCGTGACTGTTGACATACCCACGGGCTTCCCCGTTACACTCACCTCCCTAAACTCACGCCCCTCAGGACATCCGGGTCACTGGGCACCACTGTGACGGATCATATTGGTCTGCGTTGTGTTGATGTTAAATGTTAATGTCCCGAGGGGGAGTCGAACAGGGGGCTCCCGTGTCCGCGGGCGACGACACAGGCCGCTGCACTAAGAAGTGAATTCACTCCTAACTACCGTACCTATGCGTCTGTTAACCCTGTTATGAGGAAGTGAGTTTAACTTACCAGCCCGCACTGCCACAGTCACTCGTCAACACACCTGTTTCCGTGACTGTGGACATACCCACGGGCTTCCCCGTTACACAAAGGTAAAGTAGACGGCCCGTATGTGGGCCGTCGAACGTTAAGAGGTAAAACCAGTGCAGCACAGCAGTTAACTCGGATCACCATCGCCACCGTATGAACCAGCGGCCATAACGTAAGAAATTTGTTATCTTACCTTTTACTTGAACACAAAATCCATGCGTCTCTCCTTGCAAATGAACACCTCTGTGACTTTACTGTAAAAGTCGCCCGCTTCGAAGTTTCGAAAGTCTCAGCATGAACTTGTACGTGATGACGTTGATAAAAAAAAACGTTTTAACCTTTTTTCTTTTCATGTCAACGTTCACACGCACAATATACGTATCAGGGCCTGCGTTCCACTCTACTGGTTAAAGTTGCTTACTCGTGAGTAGTACGTTCGTTGATAAAGAAAAATAAGGTCCACAGCCGCTCCGGTGTAAAACAAAGATATCCAAATGGTTTATTTATCTTCCACAGCGAAGTCTTTCTTTACAGAAGTGATCCTAAAGCTATTTTCCTAAATATTCACGTCACTACTACAAGGTAAGAAAACTGTATTTTCCCAGTCTCCAAAATCGCCGACTCGACACATGAAAATTCCTCCTCACCTGAAAGCCGTAAATAAACAGCAAAACGGTAGGCAAGGCACCCTGGTCTAGAAATGCAGGCTTCAATCTATGTTGTTTAGTATATATGTTCAGTACTGCTCAGCACTGTTTCAAGATGCACAATGATCTCTTAACACTTTCTGCGCCAAACCCGAGAAAGGTCGGGTTTCTTTTTTCCTTTGATCCCCGTTCTATACACTCAGCCGGAGCTCCCTAGGTCTCCTTGGCTCATCTGCCTACGTTGGAATTGCAATGACGATCGAATCTCACCAGGTGGCAGTATCGCCTACCTTTTGAACTGGGATATCACTTGTCTTGTGATCCACTCTGGCTGTTTCCGCCTAGGAGTGGATCACAACATAGCAATCGGTGGAAGATTTGGTGCCTCAGAGCTATTATTTCCCATATGGTAGCCATGCCCAATATACACGAGTAATTGCGATCACCATGGGATCGACTGGGATTTATTCATTTTGGAGTACTTTCTGACTGAGGTAAGGTCTATCTTAGGAAACCTGCTGGTATTTCTTTTACGTAAAACATGCTTCTGTACCGATCACAGTGTCGTAGTTAACCGGACATAAAACGTGCTTTTGGTAACGATCACAATTTTGAGTTAAAACGACGGTGTACCTTTGATTTGGAAGTATTTGGGGTTTTGGGCAAGCAACCAGAACTATTTGGGCATATTGCATATAACGCGCCATATCTCGCGATCTATGAAAAAATACTGGATTATTTTGGAAAGGGGTGATGTTTAGCGTGTAATAGTGCACAAACTACAGTATGTAGAAATTAACTTGTTAGTCAGTGATGGACTATGAACAATGCCTGTCAAATGAAAAACGATTGTCTCCATAGCTATAATACAGAACACACTATGGGTCTGCAAACATCGCTAAAATGGTCAATAACGCTGGCGCCATTGAGTAAAGATGGGAAAAGGGTGTGGCACTCAATGAGTTAAGAGAGAATTGTTGAATATATATAGATACACAAATGTTCTAGAATGTTTGATTATAACATCATACTGTGACATCACGAATACTCTAGAATGTTCCATTATGACATCATACTGTGCCATCACAAATGTTCTAGAATGTTTGACTATGACATCATACTGTGACATCACGAATGTTCTAGAAGGTCCTATTATGACAAATAATATGGTTCAATGACTATATAAATCCAATCAGTATTCCTAATGCCGTTTCAATGTAAGGTTATAAAAATAAACATATGAACATTCATATAATACAATAACCAAAATATATAGCTTTGGCTCCTCTACAATACGCTTACCTAGGATTTGACTTGATTCAACAACAAAGCAGTCTGGGCAATGGCAAGCCGAAAACGGTCGAAAGTGTAGTTATTTGAAGTTAGTTAGTTTTGAAGTTAGTTTTTTTCACGACTGAGGTAGGTAGAAAAGGGGTACCGGTATCGATTCACAGGTACCCGTACCGTATCGGTTCAAATGTGAATGGTACCCATCCCTAATGCTTAGCCTGGGCATATTAGTAGCGGGCTGAGGGAACAAATTCAATCCCTGTGGTGGAAATGCATTCGAATCGACACTAGAGAAAGCAAAGCGAGAGAGAGAGAGTGCTTACACCTGGGTGGCGCCAAAAAGCTAAAACAAAATGAAGGACTGCTGCTGCACTGGGACCAAAGATGACGACTCTTAACACTTTCAGAGCCTTTGATTAACCTTGATTTACCCCGTTGAATACCACCATCCACTTCAATGTTAGCGTTAAAAACGCCTAATCTATGTTTTAAATTATGGCTATGTGTCTAATCTGCCCAGCGCTTATCAATGACTCGTTTGCAGTCAACATTGTCGAAACGGATTGTTTTTTTAACCGGTTCATATCCTTTTTATAGCATTTCGAAAAGCTATCGTTCTCTCGAAAATGTCCAGGAAGATAGAAAGATTCCCTCATAAACGGCATTTATTGGAATATTCTCGAATACACTAGACGCGTTGTCATTTGTCGGCCTATTTATGAATAGTTGTCAAATAAACGCTAGATTATCGATAGTATATGTGTACGTATGCACGCTATAGATGCGAGCTGAAAAATCGATTCTCTCGTTCCCGCAAGATCACACACATGGCACATAGGGGACACGCCGTTATCTCAGCGAAAACAGCTCAGATTACCCCAAGACTGGTAACATAGACTCCTTACCTTAGATCAGATGTTCTCCAAAAAGATGATTCCAATTCCTGATCACCATTCCAAATATCGATCGCGTTGATTGATTGATTATTGGCTGCTGTGAATATATAATCCAGGCTGCTTTCCGTCCCGCGATGACTTCCATGATGATCAGACTTCTTGCCAGCACAAGGAGCCAGCTGGCTCCGCCTCTACATATCTACAGATCCCAGGTCTAAGCGACTGACCTGCAGTTACACAGGGATAGACGATAGGGGGCACTTTTTCCATTCTGAGCTCCTGTAGGGGCTGGTGTACCAACGGGAGACTCGGTTGATGAAATATGAATTCAGATCGCTAATAAAAAATAAAACAATATTTGTCGTCGTGGGCACTCAATGGGGGGGCTGATCAAACGAGATATGTCGTCCGTGGCACTGAAAGGGTTAATGAAGATGCGAAGAAATGTGTTTTTCTGTTGATTGACAATGCGCCTCCTAGTGGTTTGGAAAGGGAATTATTTTTCACACATTGTAGTTACCCACATCACTTTGGTCATGAACTGAATGTTTTGTTATTGGGGCAAACTTAATCTTTATGTAGAGTAATTTTATTTATTATAATTTATTTTTAATAATACATCCACAGAGCTTTTAGAAAGGTGCAGAATAAAAGTATTGGTTTCCCCCCAAAAGAATTAGAGGGATTTGCGGGTCCAAAATGAATGTTTACATGTTGCATGCATGTATCCTCTCCCTACTTCCCATTTCCCCACATGAAAGGCACCTGGTTGAATAAATGACATGCTGGTGCTCTAGTGCGACATCTAGTGGCTGAATGTTATCTATAGCACCTTTAACACTTTGAATGCCACGAGGTGGCGCCAGAGATATCGCTTCAATGCCACCATCGGCGCCAATGTTACGCTTAATATCGCCTAATCTATGTTTTAAATTATGGCTATGTGTCTAATCTGCCCGTCGCTTATCAAAGAATCCTTTTCCAGTCAGCGCTGTCAAGGCAGATTGGTTTTTTATCGCTTAATTTCCGTTTGAGAGCATTTTGAAAAGCATCCGTTTTGAGGTAAAAAACTGTTCATTCTAGACCATTCTATGATAATCGTCTTTTACTGGAATATTCCAGAACGTTGATATTCGTCGGCCTATTTATGAATCGTTTTCAAATAAACGCTAGATGATCAATATTATACGTGCACGCAAGCACATTCGAGCCGCACACGGATAATCGCCGTGTTCATTTCCTCTTGGACTTTTACAGTGAAACCGAAAGAGCCCATTTCACAAAACAGCCTATATCTTCATCAAAATTAGTCTGATTATCCTAACACTGATAACATAGATTCCTTACCTGACATCAGATGGTATCCAACTGGTATATTCCAATTCCTGATCACCATTCGAAAAAATCGATAAGTGTATGGATCCAACGTGTGTACAGCACAGTACATGATTCCGCAGGGCTGAGAGGCTCCAGAATGAACTGTGGTAACCCCGGCTGCATCAGTGGACTGGAAAATGTGGAGTACAGGATTTTTTTCCCCATCCATTTTCATTGAGTCCATTCCAAAATCCCTTATGTCATCTGGGAGACGATAGGGGGCGCTTTTTTCCACATCTGATCGCCGGCGGTGCTCGGGTATACTCGGGTAGGCTCGCGTGATGCAATATGATTTCAGATCACAAAAAGAAAAATTAAAATCAGAGAAATCTCGTGAGTGGCTTTCAACATAACTATCGGAAACCCGAGATATCTCGTGTGTGGCAGTGAAAGTGTTAATAATCCTGCTCTGTGCAATACCTCCCTGATCTATTCCAGATATAGAGATGGATAAAGTTGCATTTGTGAAGTATCCTGTTCCTCAGCACACGTAATCTGAGTCAGGGGGAATTTGACTTCTCATGTATATACTGTCACCTAGAGGCTCCCTGAGGTTACTGATCCCCATCACTCGTTCCGCTAAGTGGCAGTAATGTTTTCAGCGTTCCTACCACCACTGAATCTCCCATGAGGAAGAAGCAGTCTTGTTTTCTGGATGGTAAACCGGTGGAGATTTCTGAATTCGCCTCTAATGGCTCAGTAGTTGTGAGACCACATTGCCTGTACTGTGTAGACCTACAGGAACCTCCAAAACCTTTGCCTCATTTAATGTTAGCTGATGTTAATAAAAAGGTGGCATCTGTAAATGATTCATGACACACATTATCAAGCGATTGTTAGATATGTTTCTCTGGAACAGAAACATAATGTCAAATAGTAGGCTATATATTGTATGAATTTGGATGAATGTGTTAATGTAATAAATGATCAATTGTGCCCTTGATGTGAATGTTACCTGCAAGGACTCTCGTCATCAAATGAGAACCCAAATGTATACTGAAAATAAAGACCGTCACATTTCAGGAAGCACTTAGACTCCACTTCGGGGACGCCTCTGAATCTCCGGGGATGACCGAACAAGCTCAGAGGACGCCTGTTGCGCAGCCTCAGCAGTCCACTGAGGTCACAGACGATGGTAAACAACATACATGAACTGCTCTCGTACTACATTCTACAGTGCTAGGCTTTACTATAGTTACTGTGGTTATGTATACTTTAATTAAAAGCCCACCTTTAGCAAAATGCCAAGAGTGAGCACTTGATTTGTTAGGGCTGTTCTTGACCAACGATGTTCATAGTCATTTTGATTGTTGCTTCATTCAACACATCTGTAAAATTGTGTTTCCCACAATGTGTTTATCATATTTCAGGAAATCATTCAGCATTGGGAAAACCCAATCAATCAACTAGAAGGTCTTGGTCAACTAAGACAGAACAGACTGATTAATTAACTATGACAGAACAGAATGATAAATCAACTAAGACTGAACAAACTGATTAATCAACTAAGACTGAACAAACTGATTAATCAACTAAGAGGGATGGATATAAATGTATATGATTGAGTTATTATAGAAAGATAGATATGATATATGATAGAAATGTCAGTATGTCCATTACTTATGGACTTATATTATATTTATATATATTATATTATACTTATATATGTTGTATATATTGTTTATACATATATTGTATAAACATTTATCTTGTACATTTGTTTTAGCCGTTGAATCTCCAGAAGGCCTTGAGGAGAGAATAGCTGCCCTTGAGCCAGTTCTTCTGAGGGATCTGAAACTCATGAAATACAGACAGGTCATCCATCCTGTGTTACAAAAAGGTACAGTCTCAGTGCACCTGCTTAAAGTTATAGTTCTGATTTTAGGGGTCAAACTTTAGGGGTCCAAAAAGGTAAACTATACCTTTAACTTTGTTTTATGTTGTCCATTTGCACTCTTTATTTTGGGGCTTTTTAGGGATTTTAGGGATTGAAATTTCAGAACTGTCCCTATACTTAAATAAATAATTTATTTGTATCTTCATTTCCATCCAATCAAATGCTAAAATAATGCAACCATTGACAGCTGTGAAAGACTGTTACTTTTCACAATAGAAATGTGTGTTTTGGGATATTCAATATCAAGCGTAAAGTGATGTAATCAGTAAGGATTTCCATAGTCTATGTGGTCTTGCATTAAGGGAACACACCAACATTATGGGAAATGTGCTTACCGTCTTCTCCAGAGTCCGACAAGAAGATAGATATCAATTTCCTCTTGTGTGTTCAGTAGAAAGTATTCCAGCTGCAAGCTAGCCCAGTTTAGCACAAATGAATGGAAGCCGATATTGACACGCTAGCCTAACTTTTTGCCAAAAACACCTCTCCCAGAGTACTATAGTTCTTAGTATTTAGTATTTTGTAAATCATTATCTATCTTCTTGTCTGACTCTGGAGAAGACGGTAAGCACATTTCCCATAATGTTGGCGTGGTCCTTTAACAGACTTGAAATGGCGCTGTGAAAAACGTCACAACACTGAGCATCAGTGTATCAATACAATATTGTCTGTGGAGGTTTTCACAATAGTGTACTGTATTTGAACATTTTGGCATCACTACTTGACAGCCTAATGTTATATTTCTTTTTTTTATTCTGTTTATTTTTGGGCTTTCTGTATTTTTTACCCATCCCAATTTAGTCGTTATGCCAATTCCCTTCCTGGTTGTTGCGCACATTGCCCCACTGTCGGCCTGGGGAGGGTGTAGAACTACCACATGCCTCCTCCGATACATGTGGAGTCGCCAGCCGCTTCTTTCCACCCGACAGCGAGGACTCTCACTGGGGGAATGTAACGCGTGCGGAGGTTCACGCTATTTCCCCCCGATCCCCTCCCTGCTGAACAGGCGCCCAGACCGACCAGTAGGAGTCACAGTTTACAACGACCAGGACACATAACCCGCCGGCTTCCCACCCGCTAACACTGCCAATTGTGTTAGTAGGGACGACTGACCAAGTCGGAGGCACCACTGACCAGCTGGATTAGATCCCAGAGTCTCTGCGGTGGTAGGCGAGTGCTCTAATGTTATATTTCTTCGTTGTATATGAAATCCAGTTGGACTGAAGATGAACATGCTGGATCCCTCCCTGTCCATCAACCTGCAGTACCTGGGCGTTCGTCTGCCCATACCTCCCCCAGGCGAATCTCTGGAACCACTGGCTGAGGAACTGGCACCATCTCAAAGTTAGTAGTCTCACGTTACCCCAGAGTTATTTGGAGAGTAACACAGAAGTTAGCTTAAGACTTACAGGCACAAGTGTTTTATTGAAAGTTAGTACAGTACATCAAAGGAATACCATGACATTTTAACTCTGATCTGTTGTTTTTTGTGCATGTGAAAAAGAATAGTGAATAGTATTCCTCATTGAGGCCAATGGTTATAGCTAGCTTGTTAGCTTGCGTCTACCTATAGGTAATAATGTTAATAAGCCTTTTAATTAAAGTACCATACCAGTCTTAATTTTTATTTCTCACTACTATATCTCAGCCTACCTTACTGTGATTAATGTTGAAAAGGGTTGAAAATATGCTCCATGAAACTTGAAAGTCACTAGGCATTTACCCTTGTGAAAATCACTGTTTATTTTTGCTAATGTCACTGTATTACTCTTACTACAAAAGAGCACCACTCTTACTCCATGAGACTTTAAAGGAACACACTCAAATGATGGTAAATGTGCTGACTAGGATAATTAGCTTGCACGCCGCTATTTTATAGTTTACGTGCCGAGTGGGTGTGTGGCATGAATTCTGAGGCCACGGTTAGAGTAGTGTGGGGTATGCGGTGGACGTCGTTGCAATGTATTGGGGCGGAACGGAGTATTTTAGGGTGATTTTAGTACATTGTCGTGGGATACACCGCTTGCTCTGGCTAACTGTGTTCCATTCTTATAATGCATATGATCCAGTGGCGGTAGGTTGCCCCCTGGTGGAATATAATAATCTATGCACTGGGGTAGAAGAACGTACGCGGACTCGAGACATTCGCAGCAGCAAAACAAGTCTATTAATTATTAAGTTATTATTATTAATAGCCCGTCCATCGGCGCCAGGCATAAGAAGTTAATTAAACTTGACAGAAATTATATCGACGATAATTATCGATATCGCGTTATATGAAAATAATTTTATCGCAATAACGTTTTTGGCCATATCGCCCAGCCCTACCTCACCCTGATCCGGGTCGGCCCAATTCATTGTTGGCAAATGTGATGCCATGACGTCTTCTCGTTCGGGTTGCGCTTCCAGCGTGTGAACTGCTGCTGTCAGTTGTCAGCTGTCAGATTGCTTCATTAGCGCTGATTTAGCGCTGACGGAGTGACGGGTTTCCTACGTGCCAATGCAGAATTATCCTCGGACAATCTCCCGTCCTGCTTGTAGGCAATCCACTACTGTTACCGCTGTCACCATGAAGTGTTATCGAGACAATGAAGACAATGAGTTGCAGACTGGACTCAAGTTTACTTGGTTGACATAGACGCTCATACATACTGGTGCACTCTTATATATCATCCTGGTCGCAACCCCGGCATTATATGGTACCTACTGCATATCACTACAGATACCAATTTCCTCTCTGCGTTCAGTAGAAAGCTATCCGGCTGCAAGCAAGCCTACCTTAGCACAAGCTAGAGTTTTAAGCTAGGCTAGTGGTCCGTATCTGCTTCCATTAATTTGTGCTAAGCTAGGCTAGCTTGCAGCCGGATAGCTTTCTACTAAACGCAGAGGAAATTGGTATCTATCTTCTTGTCTGACTCTGGAGAAGACGGTAAGCGCATTTACCATAATTCTGGTGTGTTCTTTTAAAGTCTCATTATAGTATTTCCCACCCCTTTTCAACATCAATAGCATGGTGAATAGCGTGTAGTACAATTTACTACAATTTAGAACTTAAATGTTATGGTATTACTTTAAGAATGCAGTCGCAGAAGATCTGTAGGATAATGAATAATTTAAACTAATTGATAATGAATGGCTTCTTTCAGGTGTCTCCCCTGCATTCGTCTCCAGGACGGGGAAGACTACGGACGTCACCCAGATTAAAGGCTGGCGAGATAAGTTTGCTCCCTCGGAGTCGTCCTCGCCCCCGCCCCCGACTCTCGACTCATCGTCCAAACCGGAAAGTGACCCGGCTGGTGAGCTTTTACTCTGTTCTCCTCCCTCTGGCCAGCTGCCTCTGAGGCACGAGTGTTTGTAACCCAAAAGTCGCGGGTGCGCAAGTTAGGAGGGGGGGGGGGTTTGTTGCACGACACAAGCCCTTGGACATAATGATTTTAAACTGTAACAAATTGATGAATTGTTTTATTTACGCGTTATGCGACACGAGTGGCCCATCCCATACGGCATCTGAGAAGATAATTGTTGTTGGATATTGTTTAGTTGAGAATTCCATAACTGTCATTCTTATGCATTCTTAACCCTTTCACTGCCACACGACAGAAGGTTAACCATTTACTATCACACAACCGACGGCCTTCTGTGTATTGTCGCAGTGAAAGGGTTAACCGTTCGGTGGTGCGGCAGTGGAAGGGTTAAAGGAACACACCAACATTTTGGGAAATTAGCTTACCGTCTTCTCCAGAGAGAGACAAGAAGATAGATACCAGTTTCCTCCCTGTGCGTTCAGTAGAAAGCTATCTGGCTGCCCGTTAGCCTAGCTTAACACAATGAATGGAAGCGGACAGTGCCCGTTAGCCTAGGCATTGTCCAACTAACACCTCTCCCGAAAGCTAACCGGCACTGTCCGCAAATTTTCCAAAATGTTGGCGTGTTCCTTTTTAAGGAATTATTACTGAAATTTGAATTCCCCATTTCACTGGGGACCCCTTGGAGACCGCTCCAGGACACCCTGGGGGGGGGGTCCCTGGCCCCAATTTTCTGCACCAGTGCGTAACTTTTAAGTTTTACCCCACTTTCTTTGTCGTCCATTTCGTCTCTATTCTTAACCGTCCGTTTGATGTTGTGCAGCTCCTCCCAGCGCAGACGTCACCACCGCCAAGAACCTGTCGGCGTTCTGCAGTGACATGCTGGACGAGTACCTGGAGAACGAGGGCAAGCTGATTGCCGAGCGAGCCGTGAGCTTCTCCCAGGCTCCACTCCAGCCTGTGGTGTACGAGCTTCCCACCAAGAGCACCAGCTACGTCCGCACTCTGGACAGCATCCTCAAGAAGCAGTCCCTGGCGTCGCCCACCTCGGCCTTGATATCAGACTTTGTTCCCCCGTCCAAACGACCCAAACTGCCACCCATGGCTCCTAAAAAGTATAGAAAAGGAGAGAAAAGGCAAAAGTTACCGGGTTCCAAGCAGAACAAACTCAAACCGGGTAGTTCAGTCGTTTCGTCGCCGGCTCCCACTCCGCCACCGCCACCCGCCCCTAAAGAGGACACCTCGAAGCCCCAGTCTCTCAATAAGACCACGAACGCCCGGTTAACGCCCCCATCGGATTATACAGAACCCATAACTGACATCCCCAACGACCCCGCCACAAAGAAAAAGAAACTCAAGGCGAGGGCTTCGGAGACTCCGCCAGAGGCGACGTTATGGGTGCCTCCGTCGGACCACACGGCACCCATAACCCACGTGCCGAAGGACCCGACTCTGAAGAGGAAGAAGAAAAAGCACAATGTCAAGGCGGACGGTTCTTCCCCGCTCGAGTCGGACTCCGACCTGACGGCCCCAGTGAACCCCCTGACCAGGGCTCTGCTGAAGCAGATGGACCTGGAGGACGCGGTGGTGTGGGAGGGCAAGCCCAGGACCTGCATCACAGCCGAGAGGGCTGCTGTGGCACTGACCTCACTCTTCACACTCGCGGTAGGTCGCTTTCTCACCTTTCATGTCTCTGCCTCAGTGTTCACATATGAGGTGGTTCCAGGGGGGGGGGGGGGGGGGGGGGGGGAGATAAAGAGAGAGATAGAGAGGGGAGGTAGAGATGGAGAGGGGAGGTAGAGAGATTGCGTCAGTTCTGTGATGGTGCTGTACTTGAAGGTAATACCACTATTTATATTTGATTGCTTGGAATGAGAACCACCGAGAACAATGTTTACTCTGACCTCAAAGGTTGAATCAGCGTCGTTTCAAATGGGCCAATATTGGAACAGCCGTGCTCCATCCATCCTCATCATCACACACGGGGAAACACAGTCTCACGTCGTGTTGTCACCATACCAGCATTTTGACTTTGATACCAATACCAGCCTAAGTATCACGATAGATAGATGGATGGATGGATGGATGGATGGATGGATGGATGGATGGATGGATGGATGGATGGATGGATGGATGGATGGATGGATGGATGGATGGATGGATGGATAGATAGATAGATAAAAAAAGGTTGAGAAACGCTGGTATATGGTGTGGCTCTTTGTGGTACCACAGTAATTTTTGACTCTCTGACTGGTTGGCCACTCCTGATCTAGATCAATCCCTCAGGTGAGTTAGGTTTCATAGATCAATCCCCCAGGTGAGTTAGGTTTAATCTAGATCAATCCCCCAGGTGAGTTAGGTTTAATCTAGATCAATCCCCCAGGTGAGTTAGGTTTAATCTAGATCAATCCCCCAGGTGAGTTAGGTTTAATCTAGATCAATCCCTCAGGTGAGTTAGGTTTCATAGATCAATCCCCCAGGTGAGTTAGGTTTAATCTAGATCAATCCCCCAGGTGAGTTAGGTTTAATCTAGATCAATCCCCCAGGTGAGTTAGGTTTAATCTAGATCAATCCCCCAGGTGAGTTAGGTTTAATCTAGATCAATCCCCCAGGTGAGGTAGGTTTCATCTAGATCAATCCCCCAGGTGAGTTAGGTTTCATCTAGATCAATCCCCCAGGTGAGTTAGGTTTAATCTAGATCTATCCCTCAGGTGAGTTAGGTTTAATCTAGATCAATTCCCCAGGTGAGTTAGGTTTAATCTAGATCAATCCCCCAGGTGAGTTAGGTTTAATCTAGATCTATCCCTCAGGTGAGTTAGGTTTAATCTAGATCAATCCCCCAGGTGAGTTAGGTTTCATCTAGATCAATCCCCCAGGTGAGTTAGGTTTCATCTAGATCAATCCCCCGGGTGCGTTAGGTTTCATCTAGATCTATCCCTCAGGTGAGTTAGGTTTCATCTAGATCAATCCCCCAGGTGAGTTAGGTTTCATCTAGATCAATCCCCCAGGTGAGTTAGGTTTAATCTAGATCTATCCCTCAGGTGAGTTAGGTTTAATCTAGATCAATCCCCCAGGTGAGTTAGGTTTAATCTAGATCAATCCCCCAGGTGAGTTAGGTTTCATCTAGATCAATCCCCCAGGTGAGTTAGGTTTCATCAGATCAATCCCCCAGGTGAGTTAGGTTTCATCTAGATGTATCCCCCAGGTGAAAAACACAGGGTAAAATGGATAATCAAATGTTTAATATGTCCACTCTTGCGGCATCCACCCAACAGCAGGCTATTATTCCAAAAGTATGGGTAAAATGTATTTGAGTATTGGACCGTTTTTTTTTTTACGGCTGGGTATTGCAACGCTTTTCTAGTATGGGTCGTAATCGTGCAAACCCCCGGTCTCATCATGTCACCCCGCTTCGTCCTCCACCCCAGGGCTTTGTGCGTGAAAACCCCACGGCTCCCATCCAGCTCATGAAGCGCCGGGCGCCGCCCTGCCTGAAGGACTTCTGCCGGCTGGGCTGCGTGTGCTCCAGCCTGGGCCACAGCTTCAGGATCACGCACTGCGGCAAGACGGAGTGCATCTTCGGCTGCAGCTGCCTGCGGCAGAAGGTGGTCCTGCTGAAGAACCTGGAGGGGCCGGACTCCAGCGCGTCAGAGGACAGCTTCACCAGGAGGAAGAAGAAGAGGAAGAGGAGGATGAGGATGGCCTATAGTAAGTGTGGCCACGCGGTTTGATTTGAAGGTCCCGTGTTTTGTATTTTCTCGACTATGTTGTGATGATGATGCAGGGCTTTCCCCAGGAATTTCAAGCAAGATGGTGCTGAGTTGCAACTCAGCTGTGCCCCCCGTCCAAGAAACTACCGCTAATTGATTAATTAAAGCTTGTGTTGCTTGTGTCCTTGACTTCACAAACAGCAATACTTCTGAACAGCTTGTTAATCTAAAGACTTGTTTCATGTAACAAATATGAAAGATTACCTGTAATTTCCCCCCTGAGCCTAATTAAATCTATTTTCCATATTGGACCTTTTAAGTGAAATAAAACAATTTACCTTCTTACTGTCTTTTACTATTATGTTACTATCCGTATACTACTAATATTACCATGCTAATATACTACTATGCACTCTTGAGTGTATGACTTAAATTCGACACTATTTAACGAACAATGCCACTTACCCATAGCTGCCAGAGGAGTACCCCTCCTGGTGACTTGTTGTACACAATTTGTAAGCTTTGGATAAAAGCGTCAGCTAAATTACTTAATCTGAATGTTAAATCACACTGGATTGAACAGTGTTATTTTATTACCGGTAAGTTCTTTATAATTTATCAAAGTAGTTAACAATGGTGCAGTAACAAACAAACGTTCTCCTCCCAACCATCAGCTCTGAAAGAGGCAGAGAGTGTGTCCCTGCCGGCGCAGCGTGTGAGGACCTTGTGGAAGGGGGGAGACAGAGACCAGGAGCCAGTCTGTGCCCCAGAGCCCGTCTTCATCCCGTGGATTCCAGTAAGGAGGATACTATTGGTTACAATCTCTCACACCGTTTTTGGGATGCAAAATGACCACGAACGGGAGTGGTGGCATCTAGTGGAACTGAAGTATATTAGATTGTAGTGTTTGTGTTTGATGGACCATCCTTGTGTTTTCAGTATATTAGATTGTAGTGTTTGTGTTTGATGGACCATCCTTGTGTTTTCAGTATATTAGATTGTAGTGTGTGTTTGATGGACCATCCTTGTGTTTTCAGTATATTAGATTGTAGTGTGTGTGTTTGATGGACCATCCTTGCGTTCTCAGGAGATTGAGGAGGAACAATCTGTGAAGACCTCTGCCAGGGTGAGAGCATACGAAGGCAGGAAGACTCACAAACACAGCCGCACTGAGGAGGTACTGCTGCTGGCGGAGGGAGGGAGAGATATTTAGTTCATTATTATCCATAAGGGAGTTTGCTAATAGCCCAGTGTTTCTTGCAGGACCTGGGTATCCTGTCTAAAGAGTTTCCAAAAGCTGTGAAGTCTAAAAAGAAGAAAACTAAGATCAAATCGTCCAAGCCTC
The DNA here is from genome assembly GCF_963971535.1 of Notolepis coatsorum. Classification (NCBI taxonomy): domain Eukaryota; kingdom Metazoa; phylum Chordata; class Actinopteri; order Aulopiformes; family Paralepididae; genus Notolepis; species Notolepis coatsorum. The sequence continues at coordinate 227,109,400 of NC_140166.1, read as the reverse complement.
CAGGTGAGTAACGTTTAATCTACATCAATCCCCCAGTTGAGTTAAATTTCATCTAGAACAATCCCCCAGGTGAGTTCAATTTAATCTAGATCAATCCCCCAGGTGGGTTAAGTTTTTTATCTAGACCAATACCCCAGGTGAGTTAAATTGAATCTAGAACAATACCCCAGGTGAGTAAAATTGTATCTAGATCATAGGTGTCAAACTCATGGCCCGCGGGCCAAATGTGGCCCGCCACGTCATTTGATGTGGCCCCCAAAGAGCTCTGGTAAAAAAAAAAAAAAAAAAAATGTAATCTTGGGTTAAAAAATAGCGGCGTTAAAATAATTGTGGGTTAATGCGTTAATAAAGCTTTAACTTTGACAGCCTTAGTTATTACACATTCTTACACATACATGTATGTTGAACATCTGAGGTATTGATGAAGTAACAAAAAAAAAAAAAAAAAGCACTTACTCCTCAGACATTCTTTGACAATTTTACAGCCCAAAATACAAAAAAGATCCAGGCGGAATAGGTAACAAAGGGTTGAAGAAATATTGTCTGAACTGTCAGATGCAAACTGGCTGTGTGACATAACCGAGCATCTCGATCAATTGAATAAGAAGCTGTAGGGATGCAAACAAGTCCCACCCAAAACTTGACCAATATAGTTGTGAACTGAGACAACCCTTATTTTGTTATTTTTGAGTACAGTTACAGTTGTGTGTTCATGCAGACGCATAATAGCAATTTCATTACGAATTGAAAATGGTGGACCCTGATGTAAACAAGTCGAAAGTCTTTCTCTGGTCTGCATCCCCTTAACAATTGTGTGTATTGAGCTGTACTGTACTGTACCCATTCTGCAATCTGTTAATTAAAGTTAATTAAACTATCTTCCATTAGTTGGATGTATGGCCTCTGCAAGGTTGTGTGCAGCCATTTGTTTTTGTAACATCTGCTACATCTGTCCCACGTGTTCTTTGCAGCTCAGTTGTTAGTTCTGCCCCTCTTGACTGTGACAAAAAGGTTTTGAACAAACTTATTGTCATAGCTTGTATTTGATGATCTTCTTCTTTGTTATTTACTTGAATGGTTTGATCATTGATTAATGGAGTAATATGGGGTTCTGATAAACTAAAATTATTTGTTAAAATAACATAAGCTAACATATTTTTACATCTATGCAAATGCATATGCAATATGTATAACTTGAATAAGTAATAAATACAGAAACAACATGTTTAACAATATGTAAATGAGTAGCTACATTTATTTTACATTACATTAACATTTATACGGTCTTTGGCCCTTTGAGGGCAAACATAATGCTGATGTGGCCCTCTGTGAAAATTTGTTTGACACCCCTGATCTAGATCAATCCCCCAGGTGAGTTATGTTGAACTCATTGACTGCCACGCTGTTTTCCCATCTTTACTCAATGGCGCCAGAGTTATTGACCATTTTCGCGATGTTTGCGGGCCCATCGTGTGTTCTGTATTATAGCTATGGAGACAATAGTATGGCTCATTTGACAGGCATTGTTTATAGTCCAACATTGACAAACCAGTTCATTTCTACATACCGTAAATCCTCAAATAGAAGAGGGACCTCCGATAAAGGAGGGGCCTCTTATAATGGGGGGGGGGGGGGGGGGTTGAAATTAAGATTTTTTTTAGAAATTAAGGCCTGCCTCTTATATAAGCCTCTCTAAAAAAGGCCTGGTGCTCTTTGCAGCTGAGGTAAATAGAAGACCCGTCTTATATTTGAGGATTTACGGTACTTTAGTTTGTGCGCTATTCCACGCTAAACATCGGCCCTTTCCAAAAGATTGCCCGCCTGAAACCTATATTGTTTCCTAATCAAAGGTATATACCATATATAGATGTTTCTTCACAAAATCATCAAGGGGGGGGGGGGGGGTCGTTTTTACGAAGCTGCATCGTTACCAAAAGCATGTTTTAGGTTCGGTAAAAGACGGCGTTGTGATCGACACAAAATAATGTTTTAGGTTCGGTAAAATAGACATAGAATAGACCTTACCTTAGTCAGAAGGTACTCCAAAATGAGTAATCCCATCGCGATCGCAATTATTTGTGTGCATTGGGTACGGCTATAATACCGGAAAAAATAGGTTCCAGGCGATCAAATCTCCGACAGATTGTTGTGTGTGATTCACTTTGAGGGGGAAGGGATTCGTGCAGGTACCTCAGTACTGAAAGACAACTTAGATCCCCAGTTCAAAAGGTAGGCGATACTGCCACCTGTCGGGATTCGATCGTCATTGCAATTTTAACATTGGCAGCGGTGCAAGGGAGACCCAGGGAGGTCCGCGCGAGTGTTTAGAATGGGGATCAAAGGAAAAAGATCCAAGGATCTAAACCCGAGAAATCTCGGGTATGGCGCTCTACGGTTGGTGTCGAAAACCTGAGAAATGTCGGGTTTGGCGCAGAAAGTGTTAATCTAGATCAATCCCTCAGATTTATTTAATCTAGATCTATCCCCCAGGTGAGTTAGGTTTAATCTAGCGCCCTCTAGGTGGTGCGTGACATGAAAAGGCTAATGGTGGTAAAAAAAAATATATATATATATATTATTTTTTATTTTTTTTACAATCAAATTTCATAAAAGTCTTAGTCAAACCTTTAGTAGTATGGATATTAAACATGCTGGCAGAGTACATGCATCCATGTTGTCGTGAACATTTTAATTAAATAAAGAAATTCCCTATCCATAGTCACCGTGGGAAGAGATAAAATAAAAAATAAAATCTGTGCACGGAGACCAGCAACAATTTTTTCTAACAGAAACCCATTGGGGGGTGCGTCAGCTAGGTCGGGAGGTGACAGGGGGTGCACGGCCAAAAAAGTTTGGGAACCGCTGATCTAGATCAATCCCCCAGGTGAGTTAGGTTTCATCTAGATGTATCCCCCAGGTGAAAAACACAGGGTAAAATGGATAATCAAATGTTTAATATGTCCACTCTTGCCTGCAGCAAACGCGGTGGTTCAGGAGCCTTGTCCTCCGGAAGGCCCGTCTCCTCCGTCGCCCTCCAAGCGCCTGGAGATCGTGTCAGCGTGCCGGTGGCGAAGCCCCGAGGACAGGGCCTACATCCTACAACAGGTCTGCGAGGCCATGGCACGCAACGAGCTCACCAATTCCTTCTGGATCAAGAACTACCTCATCACGCCCATAAGTCAGTTCACCAAGTGCGATGGGGACAACCTCTGCTGCTACTACAAAGTCCACATCACCCACATAAGCGACCCCGTGGGGCTGGAGCAAAAGCGTGGCATGGTGGTGGAGGAGGGGGTAAAGAAAGAGGATGAGGGTGGTTTGGAATCCTGGCAGAGAGAGATAGAAGAGGAGGACAACCTGGAGGAGGACACGACGGTGGAATTACCGAAACCGCCGAAGGACGACGGAGGAGAGGAACGCAAACCTGTGACGGAGAAGAAAAGGCCTGTGATGGACGTTGCCACCCTCGCAGCCAATAGGAAACAGCCTGGCAGCGCGGGGAGGAAAAGGCTGGTCCACATGGGCCTGCCGTTCATAACGGGCGTCGCCGCCGCCGGCTTCCTCACAACCAATATGAAACAGCCTGGTGGCACAGACAAGGAACTAGTCCAGGTAAACATTCCAAATATGGTTGCGATTATCTCTGGAAGTATTCTGTACTTCGAAAGGTATTAATTTGTCCCATCTCAAACTCTGCCCTTTTTTCCTTGGGCCTCCAAACAGTTGTGATCTGAGGATAAAAAAAAAAGAGGGCAGAGTTTGTGATGGGTCCGTCACAGTAGTGAAAGTAGGGATGCTGTATTCTGCCAAGAAAGATCTGCGAGAACACACTACACTGAGCAGTTACCTCTCACGGCCACAGGGTGCCGCCATTGTGCAGCTTTAACCACATTATGCAGCTGGCAAAAATGGGGCTAGTTTTGCATAACACGCCTGACGATTGCATACCCAAAGTAATTTGCAATTTATTATACTTTATACTTATAGCACATGCATGAGTCTGGTCTCTTTTGAAAGCAAACATTCTGAACGTTCTTCCACAACAAAGAGGAATCATCCTGAGTGCTAATGAAATAGAGTTGCAGAGGTTTGAACACACTGAAGTAAAGGTTTTGTGTTGCCAGATGCCTGTTTCTGAGTTCCAGCTGAGAGGTAGAAAACATAACTGTTCCATACCCTGAAGTCGTATCTACAGTACAGGTCCAAAGTTTATAACAATCCCACGGAAAATGTGTGTTTTACAAAGGTTTTTGTAATGTGTGTATCGGCGTTAATTTGGCATGATTATCCAAAATGAGCGTGCTCACCCCACTCAACCTATTGCATGCTTCCAGTCTCAAGTTACAAGACAAAACATCTGACGAGCGTGATTTGACAAGCCATTCCGATAAGTGACCACGTCCGGTTTGGTCCGGTCCTGAACAGACCAGTCACTGCTGATGGCGAAAATGATTGACCACCTTTGTAGCCAATGAAATTCTGGAGCCAACGCTATCCCATGCGGGGGCTGATCGCAACGAGAAAGGGGTAGAAGAAGCCAGGGGAGTCCTTGTTTACTTTTGACTAGAGCCTCGGAATCAATGGAAGCGGCCGGCCATTTTGGATAATCATGCCGAATTAACGCCGGTACACGCATTACAAAAACCTTTTCCAGCTCCTACCTCTCTCAGCTGGAACTCAAAATCAGGCTTCTGGCAACCACTAAACAAAAATGCGAGTACGCAACTTTTACTTCAGTGTGTTCAAAATAGGGCTGTCTTAAATACTTCGAAGCTTTGTTCGATGGGCATGGGATTCGAATATGAAAATAAAATTTGATTATTAAAAATATATATATATATATTTATTTATTTATTTTTGTGCAAAATCAACTCTGCCTCTCCTTGTTAACTACAACAAGCAATACTGTTTGTTATTCAAGATGAGGTCGGACTCTGCACTGACAGATTTGTGTTCATTGTGCTGCTTTTATAAAGCCTCAAATGACGGCTTACAATATTTCATGAAAGTGTTTTGTTTGTCTAAGATTTAAAAAGGTTTAAACTTTACAGCACTGACAAAGTTGAACAAAGTGCTGTACAAGTCCCACAACATAAAAAAAAACGTATAATTCTTTTTTTTATTTTTATTTTTTAATCTCAAAGCTTCGAATTTAAATCGAATCTGGGTGCCCGAAGCTTCGAATTCCAAAAAGAAAAAAATCTAAGGTCAGCCCTAGTTCAAAAAACCTCTGTCATTAGCACTCAGAGTGATTCCTCTTTGTTGTGGAAGAAAGATCAGAATGTTTGCTTTCAAAAGAGACCAGACTCATCCATCTGCTATAAGTATAAAGTATAATAAATAGCTAATTACTTTGGGTATGCAATCACCCAGGCGTGTTGGGAAAAACTAGACCCATTTTATGGCATTAAACCGCATAATGTGGTTAATTGATTGATTGATTGATTGAAAACCTTTATTTATCCCCGAGGGGAGATTCAGATGTCCATCACAACAGCATAACAGCCATTTAAAAACAGTTAATGGAAACAGTTAATACATAACATACACTTATTTAGTACGTGTTATAAACAAAGATGGACAAATACATATGGCTAAAAAGAAGAGCTAAAATAGAGCTAAAAGTGGTGAATGGAAGAAAAGAAAAAGAAACAAGTCCAATCATGATGTTAATTAATTAATTAGTTACAGTCCACAACCCAGCTCCTCCAGTCCACAGCAGTTGGCCCGTCCTGGCCCTGCCTGGTTGTGGAGCCTTGTTGCCACCGGCACAAAGGACTGCCCGAAGCGCTTTGTGGTATGTCGGGGGGGGGGGGGGGGGGGGGGATAGTCTGTGGCTAAACGTGGACCGCATTGCGTTCAGCTCATCATGGAGGGGGTGGCAGGGGTTCTCAAGGATAGCGTACAGCTTCCTCCTCGTCCTCCCCTCTGCCACCACCTCCAGACTGTCCAGGTCCGCTCCTACCACAGAGCTTGTTTTCTTGACCAGTTTATTTATTTTGTCTATTCAGAATCGGGAAATAGATTTTTTTTAACCCAGCTCTAGTTGCTAGTTGCCTCTGCCATTGGCATATGGGTGAATGTGAGGCATAAGTTGTAAAGCGCTTTGGACAAAATCTCTATATCAATGCAGTCCATTTTCCATCCCGTATGCTCCACCCGCAGGTCAACGGCAAACACTACCCCTTCGCCAAGATCCAGCTGGGGGCCATGGGGGCGCTGCACCCCGCTAACCGGCTGGCCGCCTACCTGACGGGCAGGGTGGGGCTCGGCCGCAGGCTGCGGGTGCTGCCGTGTCTGGCCTCCTCGTCCTCCATGCCGCCAGGGGACCCGTCGGTGTCCACGGCCACCTCTGCTGCCACCGGCATCATCGCCACTCTGACCGCCACCGAACCTAAAATGAAGGGTCTGACTTTGCCTTTTGGGACTGCAGGTGAGGGTTCGACTTCATTCTAACACCTTCATTTCCTCATAAGATCATCGCATTGCGGGCGCCCAAGTGGCGAACCATGTAACACGCTGCGTCGCGAAGCGGCCGACCCGGGTTCGATTCCCGGACCCGGCGTCCTTTGCCGAATGTCTTCCCCCCGCTCTGTCTCCCGTTCTTCCTCTCTCTCTCTCTCTCTCTCTCTCTCTCTCTCTCTCTCTCTCTCTCTCTCTCTCTACCGGACTGCCCGGTAGTAAAAACAATAAAAATCTACCAAAAACATAATAAAAAATTAATAAAAAAAGATCAGTGCTAATAATACTAGTAGTATTATTACTAATAATACTTGTAGTTCAAGTAATAGTAGTAGTACTACTACTACTGGTGCTACTACTAATAATAATGTACTTAAGCATTTTTGTGTGAAGATGACTGTCTCGTCAAAAAGGGGTCCAAAATATGGCTGCGGTGACCCACCCCCCCCTTATCAGTTCCTGACCGTAATTACTAGCCTTAAAGGGGAACTATTTTACTATTTCTTTCACTATTTGGGCACTTTTACACAATTCCTGTGAGTTTATGGAACACCTCTGTAATTATATATATTTTTTAATTCATTGTTTTGTATTTCTAATCAAGTCCTCAAAAACAGCATTTTTCTACCTCAAGATCTCGAGCTGTTTTGAGCCTGGGCTCCTAAACCACTGCGCCGCGGCGCCGCCGCCTGAACATTAACATGCAGCGGTGTCTCTCTGACATCACAGATCATCACATTTTCAGATGACTCAGTTCAGTGAGGGTGAATATTGTGAGAGGAGAATTGGAAGAATGCGCCAATATGAGAATTAGAGACATAGATCATATTAATATAAGTCCACATAGCTAGGAAACAATGCTAAACACTGAAAAAGGCCATTTATAAGATAGTTCCCCTTTAATTGAACCCTTGAACTGAGGAACCATGTGTCCGCTGTTGTGAAGTTAATCTAAATCACGTAAGACTGTGAATGTGATCTATCACAAGAAACTACTCAAGCTTTAATGTCTATCTATGAATGGCTATGGAAAATGTGAGTACAAACAACTTTTTACTTCAGAACTTCAGAATGTTACCTTTTCAAAAGAGACCAGGCTCATGCATGTGCTATATAATAAGTATAAAGCTAAGCTTTGCAAAAAAAAAGTATACAGTCGTCAAAAACAAAAATGGCCCCGTTTTGGGGGTGATGCTTAAGAGGTTAACTCAATCAGCACCAATCACGAGTTTACTCGTTATTGGCCGCCAACCGTTGATCCTTTTTTCCGATTTTTTTATTCTATACAGTCTCACGGACCTCGTGTATCATCAGTGATGTACCTGAACACGTTCAATGAACGATCATGCATGAAGGCGTTCGTATTTTGGGCGAACGTTAACTGAACGTACTGTATTTCCGCTAAATGAACGTAATTGAGAACGTGTTCATTCTCAGCGCTGTATAACGGCGTTTAAAAGTGTGTTCATTCTCAGCACTCTATTATAACGGCGTTCAAAGGTGTGCCAGATTTCATATGCCTTTCAGCCGAAAACCCAGTTAAAACACACCGTAAACAGGCTTCAAAATAATGCGGAAAACCACCCAATCTGGCAACGCGCCTGTCACCCCCTGGCTACGTCATCAGACTCCTCACAACAAACGGTGGAACCGCGGAATCGGCGAACATTTAGTATCATGGACGAAGCCGAGAGTTGCAGCAGCACTCGCTCTGAGTCAAACTCTACCTCGGCGTATGAGCATTTAAAAGAGTTTAACGTTAAAGTCAGTACTGACTCAGACGGAAAAAATCGAACGTTTGTCTGTAAACTTTGTCCACCCGGTTTGAAGAAGCAAGTCTGTACATCGACGACGTCGATAGCAAACCTTAAACGGCACATTGAGAATAAGCAAAAGTCCTATTTTTGTTTTCATAATAAAGACAATCCAAGCAAAGTTTTCCCTCATGTTTTTGAAAATATACTGTAGAGATGAAAGCTGCAGCTGCTACTAGTGTGGACTGAATGGGCGGCAGCAAAGCGTTATGGAAATGCCAGTATTCCGATTGCTGTCTGTGGTTCAATAATTTTTACAAATAATAGCTTGCAGCAACGTATTGAAAAAAGAACTATAAACTATAAATTAGTTCATTTTTGAAACCATGAACTTTAGTTCAACATTTTTAATTATGAACTATGAACTGAACTAGTTCATTTAAAAAATTGTGAACTGTGAACTGAACTAGTTCATGTAGAAAGTGAACTTTCCCAACACTGTGTATCATTGGGACTCATTCTGAGAGTCCGAGATTGCAATGCCGGCCGAATCCTGCTAAGTGGCAGTATCGCCTACCCTTATTTCACTGTGTTACATTTTATATGGTCCAGGCGGAGAAATGGTACCCGGGCAAGTGTAAGGCTTCATTCGAGCCACTTGGAACACGTCCAGCACACTTCATGCATAGTTTGTCCCATTTCATGTCAGGGACCCGATGGACATCAATACTAGAAATCGCGATCAGACAATTGGAATATTCTTTTTGCAATACCTCCTAGCAAAGGTAAGGACTATATGACATCATTCCTACTTTCATCCTACAATGATTTCACATCGATCGCAACGATCAACGTATGTAGTATTCAAAACGTATGCCGTTGCTGACTATCAGAGCATCGCAAAATGCACATAGCGCTCCGTAACTCAGCTTCCAGGAATTAGCCCGGATCTCTCTGAAACTATACAATATTCACCACGGGATAACACGCGAACGTATACATGAAAAGATTCATTATTTTTTACATGTTGGACGAGAGATAGTGACCGTCAAATGAGCCATAGTATTGTCTCCATAGCTATAATATAGAATATAGATATAGCTCTGCAAACAATTCGTGACGCATCGTGAAAAGGCCTATCTTTCTAAGCGGACATGGCCGGTTAGCCTTCGGGAGAGGTGTTAGTTGGACAATGCCTAGGCTAACCGGCCATGTCCGCTTCCATTCATTGTGCTAAGCTAGGCTAACATGCAGCCAGATAGCTTTCTACTGAATGCACAGAGAGGAAACTGGTATCTATCTTCTTGTCTCTCTCTGGAGAAGACGGTAAGCGAATTCACCAAAAAGTTGATGTGTTCTGTTAATGTTTCTATTTGACTGTAGTCGAGGCTAATGCTCAACATTTCTCTACTAACCCGGTAGAAAACGATACGGTTAAATTCATACCATTGCACAGATTCGTACCCGGTGTGTTATTTCTGCCGGTATATCGCCCGCCTCCACGGGAGCTATTGTATGGATGGCTACCGGGGTGACAGTGGTAATCTGAAGGTTCCCGGTTAGATTCCCGCTCCTCCCGGGCAGCGTGTTGAAGTATTGTACATATCTATATTAACCATTGAGCCATTTAAGCAATCGCTAGTGAAGAGGATATTAGATACACAGTAAAACAAAATAAAAAAATAAACCACCGTCTTTATTTCACAGTGTCTGAGTCTTCAGTGCTGAAGGTCAACACGGCTCACTCTGTGGCCTACCAAATAGGCTCAACCTCCATCACACAACCCTCGCCCACCTCCGCCACCCAACTGTTCCGGGCTATCGGGCAGCAAGTAGCCCAGGTGACTGGGGCGGTGGCTGGGGGAGGTGCTGGCGGTGCCCCCCCCCAGGGCCAGGCGTCGGGGCCGGTCTATCAGGTGGTGACTACAATCTTTCCACCGTCTCAGGGAGGGGCTAACGGCCACAGGGTGGTGCCTGCCGCCTCGGGTAGCTCCGCCCCCGCCTCAGGTATTATTCAGAGCCTGACTTTGTCCAGGAACTATGGTGGATTATTTAAGGGCTTGGCAAACCTACCTCATGTGGTCAAATACAAAAGAAAGCGATGTTGACGGCGACACCAACGTTCTGGAATCGTGAATTATTTTTTTTTGCATGCATGTCGGAGGTGGTGGGCTGTGGAATCCTATTCCATGGTCTAATTCCTGTGTCTGTTCCAGCTGGTTTTAGTAAATGTTTTTTATTTCAAGTGTTATTAAGCGCATTGCTACATATTTGAGCCAAGGACTTGTTAGTTTGTCTCTGGATTCTCCTCAAAAGTCTGTCGCTGCTGCTCCATGTTTTATATATGATTCCAGAACATTGGTGACAACATGGCATCCTGCTGCTCCATGTTTTATATATGATTCCACAACATGGCGTCCTGCTGCTCCATGTGTTATATATGATTCCACAACATTGGTGACAACATGGCGTCCTGCTGCTCCATGTGTTGTATATGATTCCACAACATTGGTGACAACATGGCGTCCTGCTGCTCCATGTGTTGTATATGATTCCACAACATTGGTGACAACATGGCGTCCTGCTCTTCCATGTGTTATATATGATTCCACAACATTGGTGACAACATGGCGTCCTGCTGCTCTTGTTTGGTTTGCCAAACTCTTGCATAATCTTCATGGTTCATCTCGCTTTGTGGTTTGTGTTCCTGTAGCGGAAAATCCATATAGCACCAATCAGTGAGGGCGATATCTGCATAATTCCACACCCTCAATGTCTAGGCTTGTGCCTGCTGTACCCCACTATCCTGTCTGTCGTACCCCAATCTCCTGTCTGCCGTACCCCAATCTCCTGTCTGCCACACCCCAATATTCCATAGTACATCTCTGCAGTGAGCCTTCCGTCAGCTGTCTTCTCATTAGGGCTGGGTGGTGTGAGAAAGGATACTAGTTGTATGATAAACTGAAGATCTGTCTATAATCATTAGATACTCCAATTGATTTATCGAACTGAATGATACTATGAGGTTATTTTCAAATGACATTCTCAAACATCTCAAGTATATTCTTAAATCTGACTTAATATAAGTATTTGCTTTTTATCATTAATTTATACAACACAAATGTGTATCATGATTCACTATTAAAACACAATTATTTTGCACAAGTAGAGGACATGTCAATATACTGCCCAGCCTTAGTTCTCATCCTTGTTTCTTTGTCTGTGGTGGTTAGATGGACCCTGCCAGAGGTTAAGAAGTTCCTAGATGCCGATCAAGAGTTAATGCACTTCACTGAGCTGTAATCTTAAAAACAGTAGACTCAAGAAATATTAACACACTCCACTGGGGCTCTGAATTGGACATGGGTGTCTTTGCCATGGGTCCAGGATGCACCAATATGAACATTTCTATTTACAGTTATTACTGAAAGACTGTCTCTTAAGTCTATTTCAGTGTTACTGTGCAAGTACCCAAACAAAACCAGTTAATTCCGTAAGTATGTATAAAAAAAGATAATAATAATAAATTGAGGGGGGCGACTTCACCTCTGGCTCTTCGCCAAAGCAGTTTGATCACAAATGCTGTGTGTTGCTTGTGACGCTTCATGTTGACTGGGATGTTTCATGTCGGTGCTGTCTTTGAAGCTGCGCTGCTCTTTCTGGTGACTTGTCAGATTTACTTGTCAGTGTGAAACAAGATTTTGAGGCCATCTTTTTGTGAGTTGACCTTCACCCAGTTGTGGGAAAAGTGTCCACTTTCACTATTCTGTTGCCATGTCAAGAGAACGTATTTTTCACTATTCTGTTGCCATGTCAAGAGAATGTATTGTTGAGGGGGATTATATAGTCGAACATGAATATTACTTTTGCTATTGCAATGGTAAAGTACAAAGTATTAAGTTAAAAGCTTGGACATGATATTTAGCAAGTGATGTCTTGTTTTCAATAAGGGTATAAGTGACATTGACCTCCCCTCTCGCAATTTGCATTCTGTTTACACGGTAGCCTCATAATGAAATCGCCCCTCTCTTCATCTCTGTCCCATTGCTCTCTGTGTTTCAGATCCTAAACGGTCTACTATCATGACGGCGACCAGCGTCCAAAACTCCCAAGTGTTGATGATTCCGATCCCGGGGACCAACTCCGCGGCCCCGGTCCGCTGCCCGACGGGCCCGTCCTCGGGGCCGCTCATGGTGAACCAGGCCGAGCTGCTCCAGCCGGTGCGCTTGGCTTCGGGGACCGTGTTGTACCGTAAACCCTGTGGTCAGCTGGTCCAGCTGGTGCCTCTCAGTCAGCTGAGGGCCCTCAACCCCAACATGGTGATCAGAAGAGGTGAGTGGAGGAGCAGGGTGCAGGTCCTGGGTTCAAACCCTGTGGTTAACACTGCTGCTGCCTCACAGCCCGAAGGTCCTGGGTTCAAACCCTGTGGTTAACACTGCTGCTGCCTCACAGCCTGAAAGGTCATGGGTTCAAACCCTGTGGTTAACACTGCTGACTCGCAGCAAGAATGTCCTGGGTTCAAACCCTGTGGTTAACTCTTCTGACTCACAGCAAGAAGGTCCTGGGTTCAAACCCTGTGGTTAACACTACTGCCTTGCAGCATGAAGGTCCTGGGATCAAACCCTGCGGTTAACACTACTGCCTTGCAGCATGAAGGTCCTGGGTTCAAACCCTGAGGTTAACACTACTGCCTTGCAGCATGAAGGTCCTGGGATCAAACCCTGAGGTTAACACTACTGCCTTGCAGCATGAAGGTCCTGGGATCAAACCCTGAGGTTAACACTACTGCCTTGCAGCATGAAGGTCCTGGGATCAAACCCTGAGGTTAACACTACTGCCTTGCAGCATGAAGGTCCTGGGATCAAACCCTGAGGTTAACACTACTGCCTTGCAGCAGGAGGGTCCTGGGATCAAACCCTGTGGTTAATCGTTTCTTTCCTTACCTGATTCATTGACATATCGATTCACAACATCCCAATTTGATTCTATATTGATTCAATTAGACTTGCCACTGTTGTCAAAAGATGTAATTTGGTTTCTAAAGTTGGCATCTGCAGGACAGAGGGCATTATAAATAACGTCTAATGAAAGTAATCAATCTTGAGATTTTAAGAATCTATGAAATTCAAATGAAATGACAGGTTTTTCTTTATTTTGTCTATATTTGTACCCAGCCATAGTTGGGATTGATTCACTTTCAATTCACTGAATCCAAAGTGGGTTTTCATTCAAGCCTCTTCCTAGGTAATGTTTTTGTTCCAAATCAAAGTCTACAACTTTGATACATTTTTTCTTTCCAATTATATATAATGTTGTATTATTTTCCTTAGGCGGCCAACTTGCCCTTTCTGCTCCACTCTCCACCTCGTCCCCCACCAAATCCACCAAAACCAACATAGCGCCAAAAGGTCCGACGGTTGGCATCATCAACCAAACCCAGTCTCTGGTGGCAACAGCCAACTCTGCTTCTCTCGCCGGCTTCCGGATCCTCTCTGGTCCTGCCGCCCCCACGCTCCTACCCCACGCTCTGGGACAGGGGACGTGCACCTTCAAGATAATCCCCACGTCGGGCAACAGGGAACCCCTTATAATCACCTGTCCGACGGTTCCTACGCAGCCCGCGGTGAAGGTGGCTCCCGGTTCCTTCACCCGCCTCCATCACCTGAAGGCCACCGTCGCCTCCCTCGCGCCCTCGGGAGCACAGGGGACGCGAGCGGAGGCGGTGACCTCCTCGACGACCCAGATCGCAGAGGGGGCCTCCGCCGGACCGCCCCCCCGTCTTCCGCCCACCCCGGTGGGGCCTGTGATCGTGGCGGCCCAGCCTGTGGCCGGCGGCGGACGCGGCACACCATCGTCTCACCCCTCCACCGACGTCTCTGAGCCCGCGAGTCCGGTGCCGGCTGCCGGTATCGTGGACCTGGACATCGTCTGCGTGACGGACGAAGAGAGTGAGAGGATGGAAGCGGTCCTGGTGGACTTGGCGGGCGAAGAGAGCGAGAGGACGGAAGCGGTCCTGGTGGACTTGGCGGGCGAAGAGAGCGAGAGGACGGAAGCGGTCCTGGTGGACTTGGCGGGCGAAGAGAGCGAGGAGACGGACAACTCGTTGGTCCTCTCGGACGGCAGCAGCGGGGACGAACTCGGAAAGCATATCAACGTAAGAACTCGTCGTGAAGTACCACCGATCATTCAAGTCGAGTTTTATTTGTCGCATAAAGGTACATTATAGTGGGGAGCTCCAGTAGCTCACCACGTACCGCGAGTGCTATTTCAGCGCCGTGGACAACCGTGCTCGTCACGGATCTGGGGCTTAGCGAGTTCGAATCCCGACTGCAGACGTGCCTTTCCCAGAGTGTCTTCCCCCCCATCTGAACCCTTTCAGCCTGTTTCTGTCGGTCATCCTTGACCAGTATAAATGTGATAAACACATAAAAGAGCCAGGGGAATGGCCAAAGTTTAAAAAAAAAAAGGTACATTATAGTGAATAACTCCATACAGTAAAAAGTTAAAGAATAAAGACCAAACACTACAAAATATAAACTAAAATGCAAAAACAAAATGCTAATGCAAAAATGAGGTAGAAGTTTTCAATTTTGGACCCCCAGCCCTATTTCATACTCATCGACGATGTTGTCAATCGCCTGAGTCCTTTCTTAGCACAATCCATGCTGTTCTTCATACTGGACACTTGGAGCTAGTTGGCCACAAAACCAATGTGATGTCAATGGGGCCACGCTGCAGTCTGTACAAGCCCTGAAATAAACGCTGAAACCTACTTTGGGTGCCCTGTGGAGCAGGGATGTAACGGTATGAGATCTCACAGTACGGCTACCAAAATACTATGGTACATGGTGCGGCTGGGTAGCGCAGTGGACTAAGCACTCGCCTACCACCGCAGAGACTCTGGGATCTAATCCAGCTGTCTGCGGTACCTCCGGCTTGTCAGTCGTCCCTACTAACACATTTGGCAGTGTTAGCGGGTGGGAAACCGGTGGGGTATGTGTCCTGGTCGTTGTAAACTGCGACTCCTACTGGCCGGTCGGGGCGCCTGTTCAGCAGGGAGGGGATCTGGGGGAAATAGCGTGAACCAGTGAAACTCCTCGCTGTCAGGGTGAAAAGAAGCGGCTGGCGACTCCACGTGTATCGGAGGAGGCATAAAAATAAAATAAAATAAATGATTGCATTTATATAGCGCTTTTATCCAAAACGCTTTACAATTTGTTCCTCACATTTGACCCATTCACTCACATTCACACACCGATGGCAGAGGCAACCATGCAAGGTACCAACCTGCACATCGGGAGCAATTAGGGGTTAAGTGTCTTGCTCAAGGACACTTTGACACGCTACCCTGGGAGGAGTGGGAATCGAACCGGGAACCTCTGGATTACCAGACGACTGCTCTACCTCCTGAGCCACTGTCGTTCTACACCCTCCCCAGGCCGACGGGGCAATGCGCACAACGACCAGGAAGGGAATTGTCATAACGAGTAAATTGGGATGGGTAAAAAAATATATATAAAAAAAATACAGAAAGCCAGAAAATAAATAAAATAAAAAAATACTATGATACATTTCACTGTATTCATTTGTATCCCCCTTTGAATTAAACGTACGGGGGAAAAAACAAGCAAGTATTTTTGGTTTAATGTGGGGAGAGGTCTTCGATGTACTTGAATTAACCCATTGCTCACCAATGACTTGTTAACACGTCATTCTCCGCCATGCGTAATCTGCCAATGACGCCGTAAGGCGTCTTTGAGATCAATATTTCATATTTTCGTCATGGTATTCACATTTCACCCACGGAGTCTTGGCTGGTGCTGTAGGACTCTGCTCAACTCTGCAACGCTTCAATACCGCCACCTCGTGGCCGATCGACGAGTTGCCAAACCGGAAGTGGCCGGAAGTGCTTGGTCCGTCCCCTATTTTCGTCCGGCCACTCTGTGATCTTCCCGGGGTTCAATACAGACACCGTGGATATGGATCTTTGCCATAACTCAATAATCAACGTTATTTGGACGTGTATTAGTAATATACAACCCGGCAATGGGTCGCATCGATCAACATCCCATAATAGCGATCTTTTTGCTCCACTCTCATCACCCAACGCTACGAGGAGACTGGGGTGAGTTTCAGCGTTTTTATTTACCATTTTCTATACAAACTGCTCTGATCAATATATCACCCATACTACATGAATCATTTAACGTCGGTCACGGAATTATAAACGACCTCCCCCCTTCCGTTCATCCGCGCATGATGAGTCATAACGTCTAGGAACATGTACAGTTGAAATTTTTTATCTGGCGTCGATCGGTATCAAACTGCATTTGATGATCTAATATATGCATTTATGGCTATATCTCACGTTCTATGAAATACTGCAGAAAACGATAAAAACATATTTATACTCTAGACCGTATTTTTGTATGAATGTGTGAATGAAAAAGTAAAACGTTCCCACATCCTGAACGATAGATAATTGATGTTGAATGGGCCTTAGTAATGTCAATTTAGCAATATAATTTAAAAAGTTATAGCCCTGCAAAGAAGGTGAACATCTCCATAGACAAATAGAGCTGGCAGAGGATGGTTTAGGATGGGTACAATGCCCGGCGGAGAATGGGTTAATGTGTTTTTATCGAGTGCTGTGTAAGTAGTGAGATAACATTAATGTTCTAGTGCAGTGGTTCTCAAACCAGGGTTTTTTTCATACCGTGACCCCATTTTATTTAGGAATTCTTTTGGGGACCCCACACTTAACCCTTTCCCCGCCAATAACATTGTACAACAGGTTTCAAGTTCATGCGAATTCTGCCAATAACGGCGTACGACGTGATTCTGATCATAATTTCATATTTTCGCCATGGTATTCATATTTCACTCACGGAGCCTTGTCGGATGCTGTGTGAGCCAGCACAACTCTGCAACGCTTCAATACTGCCACCTGGTGGCTGATCGGCGAATTGCAACCGGAAGTGGATCTCTTGTGATCCCGGTGTGTCTCCCTATTCCGTCCGGCCACTCGTTTATCGTCGCGGGACTCAATACACACACCGTGGATATTGATCTTTGCCATAACTCAATAATCTACATGATTTGGGCGTGTATTAGTAATATACAAACCGGAAATGGATCGCATCGATCCCCACCACATAACTGGGATCTGTTTGCTCCACTCTCATCGCCCAACGGTACGAGGAGACTGACGTGAGTTTCAGCGTTTTTGTTTATCATTTTCGAAATCATTCAACCATTAATGTATTGCCTAATTTCAACGTGGAATTAAGGAATATCAAAATAAAAGCACACGTTGTTGAACTTGATCATGCATATTTATTAGAATAATATTATTACAGCACTATTATCAATACACATTTATAAAACGAGGCATATTTTAGCCAAAATATGTTGCCAGAACATAAAAAAAATATATATATTGTTTTTTTTTACTTGCCAATGCGACCCGTAGTTTGAGAACCACTGTTGTGCATCAGATGCTGAAAAAGTAACTCACATTTTTTCTTTCACTCTAGCTAGATTACTCCCCAGACTCAGTAGCTGTCTAAAACAAAAACATTTCGTTTTCAATTTCTTCTTAACACATTCCCGGCCAGCCATTAGATGGGCCCCACTCTAGGAAGGCCACCTTTCCATTACAAACGTTCACTGTGCGTCACCTTGTTTGTAGAGCTAAATCTATATTTTATATTATAGCTATGGGTCCAATGTCATTGTCAATTGACAGTATACCTTCCGTTCAATATGCCATAAAGAAATAATTTTTTCATCAATATGTTCCCGTTTTATACCGTGGTGAATATGAGTGTTATATCGGAATGATCTGGGATAATTCCTGCAAAGCTATTTATAAGGCACTAAGCTAATAATGTTAAATCGATTGGTGTTTCGTCCCTACACAAGCTAGAGTTAAAAATCCAAATGCATATGATCGGTATTATGTTCCATCATGAATGCATGAAAGGGGGGGGGGGGGTGGGGGAAGTCGTTTCTGATGATTGATTACCAATAACGACATTCGTTATTACCACAACATAGGCTGAGCAGGGGGATGGCTATTAAATCCTTGGACAATCAAGCTGAAATTGACGTCAAATTGCTCTTACCTGTGGCCAGTTGGATTCCAAAAAGAATTTTCCAGTTATTTGATCGCCATCTGCTAGATCATATGTCCATTGGCTGATGCCATATTCCTTTACTGCATAATGAATTCGGCATTGCAAAAAGTATTCCATGCGATCTGGTGAAGCCCTCGCTTCAGGCTAACAGAAAAATCCGCCCGGAGCGTAAAAAATGTGACACCAAGTCTGCAACAAGGATTACTGCATTCTTGAGACAGCGCCAATACCAGGATCTGGCCGGTACTGCACTTTCGGAGTCCCAATATGCCTTTTCCAGCCAAAATACAGCTCAGTGACATTGAATAGGATATTAAAATCGAATAAAAGAAAAAACAAGTTAAAAACGCATTACGTGATTGGCTGGGAATGTGTTAAATGCTGCCACGTTCTTCTCACCTTCGTTTTCATTAGGAAAAACAACCAGCTCCATATGTCTGAAAAGTGGCATAATCCATTAATATCATTATTATTTTAATGTGTTCTTCTTCTAAACCTTTCCTGTCAATAGAAGGGGCTCCATAATGCTCTCGAGAGGCAGAGGAGGATGGAGCTGGATAACGGTCTCAACAGGCTGAGGAAGGAGGTTGGGCTGGAGATAAAAACACCCAAACGTGAGATCCTGGGAACGGTGAGGCTCATGAACACATGGAAAACATGGAAAAAGTCAGGGAATTTCCCATCTTGTGTTTTCCATATTCATTCATATTCATTCAGCTTTTAAAAAGGGCCTCAAAACACATCTTTTTAATAGAGCTTTTTGTTGAGCTTCTATCCCCAGACCATCAGGATGCTCAATGATCATAACAAACCATCAAATACACTCACAGCACACACAGCCACATGTACACACTCACTTTAAAAGGGACCTGCATTGCTATTCCTAGCACTATTTGGGCAACTTTACACAATTCCTGTGAGTCTATGAAAGACATCTGTAAGGTTTATTTAAAAAAAAAAAAAAAAAATCATTGTTTTATATTTCTAATGGAGTACTCAAAAGCATCATTTTCCACCCTCAAGATTTCAGCCTGTTATTGGCTTGGCTCCGCCCATACTAGCAGAATGCTTTGAGTGACAGCCACCCACCAAATAGTTCTGACCATACTACTCTACTAACGCCAAAGTGAACCTAATACACAAACAAATATGGCTCAAGCATACGTTTTCGATACAATACAATCCACAAAGGGATGACACCGAAGCAGGTACCCATGCCATACGATTTTGGGAAAACAAATGCCCGGAAGAATAAGATTGCTCTCCCAATCCGTCTAACACACACACACACACACACACACACACACACACACACACACACACACGGCACTTGTACTAACAACGTTAGTTAGGAACATAATCATTAATTCGCAATACACACAAGTAGGTCTACATATATACAACGAAGCACAGAGCTAAGAACGTTAGCTAAGCTAGCTTGCTCTCTCAGTCCGTCTAACAAACACACACACACACACACACGGCACTTGTACTAACAACGTTAGTTAGGAACATAATCATTAATTCGCAATACACACAAGTAGGTCTACATATATACAACGAAGCACAGAGCTAAGAACGTTAGCTAAGCTAGCTTGCTCTCTCAGTCCGTCTAACAAACACACACTCGCGCGCGCACACACACACAGTGCTTCCATTAACGTTAGACTGTCTTGGCGCACACACATGGAAGAGTACCGTAATACACAAACGGATGAATGAACGAGGTCCTACTGCTAATTAACTAATTACGACGTACTGTATGTACTTACTGATTCGATGCTTTCTTTCGGTCTCAAAGACTTACAGGCTAGGTCCCTTCTTCTTTAGCAACAGCCAGGAAATCACGGAAGCATAAAGTCCCTCGTCTTTGCAAAAATCCAAAAACGAACTTGGTCCATTGCTGGCGAAGCACGACATCCTCGGGAAAAGTGTGCAAAGACGTATTAGGAGCTTTACAGCCAGGAACAGCACATGTCCTGCGTGTTTTGCTCATCGTGGACGTTAGGCAAGTTACTGCACTTCTTTCCTGCGGTCTGCCTGCTGTATGTTGAGGGCTGCCCAGGTAGATTGTGGGCGGGCATTGGCTCCAACCACAGAGCCAATCGGATCACTATCCGCTTCCCCAGCGACACGTGACGTCACCATGCGCGTCAAATCAGAACGACCTGATTAAAATGGACCAGGAAATGAATGACCTGAATGACGGCAATCCGCCAATATGGTATTTAGAGACACAAACACATTGATACTAACTCCTATTACTATAATACAATGCTGGACACTGAAAAAAGACATTTATAATGCATTTATAAATAACATTTACTATGTTATTTATTTCATACTTATCTTGTCTTGCACAGTCTCTGGAGCGCAACAGTAAGAAGCATTTTGTATAAAAGTATTCTGTACTTCTGTATGACAACTATTAAAGAAACTTGAAACTTGAAACTTGAAACATGTCACCTTTAAATAAACAAACTCACTGTAGCACCCACTTTACCCACTTTAGACACTTTAACACACTTTATATTTATTGGTAAAGAGATTTGCACTACAACTCATACCTCATTGCACCTTACCCTAAACCTTTCCTGTCAATAGAAGGGGCTCCATAATGCTCGTGAGAGGCGGAGGAGGATCGAACTGGATAACGGTCTCAACAAGCTGAGGAAGGAGGTTGGGCTAGAGATAAAAACACCCAAACGTGACATCCTGGGAACGGTGAGGCTCATGGACACATGGAAAACATGGAAAAAGTCAGGGAATTTCCCATCTTGTGTTTTCCAGGCCTGGAAAATGTAATGCAAAATGATTAATGTTATTCATATTCATTCAGCTTTTAAAAAGGGCCTCAAAACACATCTTTTTAACACTTTGAGAGCCACGCCGTGTTTTCCTTTTTACCCCCTTGTAAGGCTGAGCCCGAACCCTGTTTTTAGGGTTTGAACGTTCGCCAGGGTTTATCGAACGAACGTTCGAACGTTCGTTTTTTGTAAATTTTTTAATAAAAAAAAAATATTATTAAAAATTTTTATTTTATTTTTTTATAATTTTTTTTTTTTTTTGTATTATAGATCCTACGGAGGGCGGCATTGCATAATCTATTGGTGAAAAATCATGTTGTTTACAGTGGTGGCTGTTCATGTAAACATGTAATTAAACAAAGCACTCAGAAGAAAATAAACAAGCTACTGACTACTGCATCAAAGTTCCTACTTATGATAAACAATAGCCCTTGCACACCACAGTCACGTAAGGGGCTAGCTAGATAAACAAATGCATTCGTTTTGTGGCATTAACGTTATATAGTTAGTGTTACACGTTCAATAACATGTATTCACTCTTGGTCGACGGGAAGGAGAGAGGCGCGCGCCTCGGCTCCTTCCGTCTACCTCGGAACGGGGGACGGCAGAGAGACAGAGAGACACCGGCGCGGGGGTCCCGCCGGGCTGCGTGAATATTAAAGGCAACCAACTTGTGTTCAGCTTTTCGTTCAGCGTTTCTCTGATTGGCCGCACGGCCAATCAATCAATCCACTAGCACACGCCCTCGCGCAAAGAGAGACGCGGCAAAAGCGCTGGTCTACAGCGGTGTTCTGTTGTGTGACTGTACTAAACACTTCCACCACATGACCGACATTTGACATACAGTACACCTCCTATCTATGTTGGGATTATGTTTGGTCATGACAAAACAATAAAAATCGCTACTGTTAGTAAGCTGCCACCACCCACTTCAATGACAGAACTCTCATATTTGCGAATGCATAAACTATATCTTAAATTATGGCGATGTGTCTAATATGGCTGTCGCGAAGTCATTGCTCTGTCATTGAAGGGCTTCGTTCTACAACGGAGCACGGTCGCTGCTGCTGGAGCTGGACCGAGTAGAGCCGGCGGCGGTGCACGGAAGCGGGGACTAACCACCGCATCGCCTCGCTGGCTCTTCAACAAGCAGCCTCCACAGCTCCAGTTAACCTAATTTATACCGTAATGAATCATTAAAAAATATACCGTTAACTGGAATATGTTGTTTCTTTACACATATGTTGGATTATGTAATTGGGTTTTCATGACAAAACAATAAAAATCGCTACTTTACAACGGAGCACGGTCGCTGCTGCTGGAGCTGGACCGAGTAGAGCCGGCGGCGGTGCACGGAAGCGGGGATTAACCACCGCATCGCCCCGCTGGCTCTTCAACAAGCAGCCTCCACAGCTCCAGTTAACCTAATTTATACCGTAATGAATCATTAAAAAATATACCGTTAACGGGAATATGTTGTTTCTTTACACATATGTTGGATTATGTAATTGGGTTTTCATGACAAAACAATAAAAATCGCTACTTTACAACGGAGCACGGTCGCTGCTGCTGGAGCTGGACCGAGTAGAGCCGGCGGCGGTGCACGGAAGCGGGGACTAACCACCGCATCGCCCCGCTGACGTTAAAAACGCGAAATAACGTTACTGATGTACAGTGACACCCAGAGTTTCTAGTTACAGTAGTGACGCGTGAATCGAGATAGTCCTAACACTAGTCTGTAACAGTGTTTATTATTAAGAGTCAGATAGTCCTAACAGTGTTTATAGTCCTAACACAGTGTTTATTGGTAAGAGTCAGATAGTCAGTGTTTATTATTTCATAACTGTGTGGGCTTTGTTTATACATGTACAGTGACGAGTGAATCTAACTTTGGTTGTTAAAAACGCGAAACATAATAATCAGTCAGCAGCGCTCCAGCCCAAGCTGCCGCGCTGCCGCGCTTGCTCTTTGGATTTCATTTGGGACGGCTGCGCTTGCTTGCGCGTGGGGGCGGGGGGGCGCGGCCAATCAGAGAAAAGCCGAACACAAGTTGGTTGCCTTTAATATTCACGCCGCCGGGCTCCCAACACGCCTGCCGCCTCGGCCAGAGTTGTTTCCAACGCAACCACCTCCCGCCATGAAGCTCGCGCTCCGTGGCCGAAAAAGGCTGGTATTCATTAATGATCCTTCCGCAGGTTCACCTATGGAAACCTTGTTACGACTTTTACTTCCTCGGCGGGGAGCTAACGCTACGTTAATGCTTCTCGCAAGCAGATCAATGGCGGCATTGCCGGAAGTAAAAAAAATAATAAACGCTTGCCGATTGGTGGTAACAGCAGAGGCGGGTGCAAGCGGTGTGACGTAATTGGCAGAATCGCCTGTCATTCAATCAAAATTGTTCTATTGCATTGGTTGAGACTAGAGCTCTGGTTGAGTATCCAGCAACAGCCCGGCAGAGACCATACTGGATACTGGTTGAGCCGAGCGACTCGGGGGACGCGCCGCTTCACATCGCCTCACCGTCGTTGCGCCTGCTTTATTTTTTTTCACCGAACGTTCGAACCCATTAATTAAAGTCCGAATGTCAGCTTAACGAACGAACGTTCGAACGTTCGGGCTCAGCCTTACCCCCTTGAATGCCACGGTCCACTCCCAATGTTAACGTTAATATCGCCTAATCTATGTTTTAAATTATGGCTATGTGTCTAATCTGCCCATCGCTTATCAAAGACTCATTTTCCAGTCAACATTGGCAAGGCAGATTGTATTTTTATCGCTTCATTTCCGTTTGATAGCATTTTGAAAATCACCCGTTTTCCGGGGAAAAACAACCCATGCCTATGATAATCGCCTTTTACTGGAATATTCCAGAACGTTGTCATTTGTCGGCCTATTTATGAATCGTTTTCAAATAAACGCTAGATGATCGATAGTATATGTGTGCGCACGCACGTTCGTGCCGCGCGCTGATAATAGCTGCTCTCATTTCCTGATCGCTTTTACAGTCAAAACAGCTATATCACATATCACATAGACGCTTATATCTCTGTGAAAACGAGTCTGATTATCCTAACACTGATAACATAGATTCCTTACCTGAGGTCAGATGGTATCCAAATGGTTTATTCCAATTTCCGATCGCCATTCGAAAAAATCGATAAATGTATTGATCCATCGTGTGTACAGTATAACCCATATTCGCCGTGGCTCAGAGGCTCCAGAATGAACTCTGGTAGACCCCGGCTGCATCAGTGAGAAGTAAAATGTGGAGTCAGAAATCCGTTCTCCCATTCACTTTCATTGAGTCCATTCCAAAAGGGTGATTTACCATCTGGGAGACGATAGGGGGCGCTTTTTCACATCTGATCGCCGGCGGTCCCTGGATCTCCAACGGTAGGCTCGCGTGATGCAATATGATTTCCGATCGCTAATAAAAAAATAAAAAAAAAAACACCCAAGAATAGCCGTGACGTGGCATTCAACGGTCGGGTCGTAAACCCGAATAAAGCCGTGAGTGGCGCTCAAAGTGTTAATAGAGCCTTTTGTTGAGCTTCTATGCCCAGGCCATCAGGATGCTCAATGATAATAACAAACCATCAAATACACTCACAGCACACACAGCCACATGTACACACTCACTTTAAAGGGGACCTGCATTGCTATTCCTGGCACTATTTGGGCAACTTTACACAATTCCTGTGAGTCTATGGAAGACATCTGTAAGGTTTATTTAAAAAAAAAAATCATTGTTTTATATTTCTAATAGAGTACTCAAAAGCATAATTTTCCACCCTCAAGATTTCAGCCTATTATTGGCTTGGCTCCGCCCATACTAGCAGAATGCTTTGAGTGACAGCCACCCACCAAATAGTTCTGGCCATACTACTCTACTAACGCCAAAGTGAACCTAATACACAAACAAATATTGCTCAAGCATACGTTTTCGATACAATACAATCCATAAAGGGATGACACCGAAGCAGGTACCCATGCCATACGATTTTGGGAAAACAAATGCCCGGAAGAATAAGATTGCTCTCCCAATCCGTCTAACACACACACACACACACACACACACACACACACACACACACACACGACGTTAGTTAGGAACATAATCATTCATTCGCAATACACACAAGTAGGTCTACATATATACAACGAAGCACAGAGCTAAGAACGTTAGCTAAGCTAGCTTGCTCTCTCAGTCCGTCTAACAAACACACACACACTCGCACACACACACACTGTGCTTGCACTAACGTTAGACTGTCTTGGCGCACACACATGGAAGAGTACCGTAATACACAAACGGATTAATGCACGAGGTCCTACTGCTAATTAACTAATTACGACGTACTGTATGTACTTACTGATTCGATGCTTTCTTTCGGTCTCAAAGACTTACAGGCTAGGTCCCTTCTTCTTTAGCAACAGCCAGGAAATCACGGAAGCATAAAGTCCCTCGTCTTTGCAAAAATCCAAAAACGAACTTTTGTCCATTGCTGGCGAAGCACGACATCCTCTGGAAAAGTGTGCAAAGACGTATTAGGAGCTTTACAGCCAGGAACAGCACATGTCCTGCGTGTTTTGCTCATCGTGGACGTTAGGCAAGTTACTGCACTTCTTTCCTGCGGTCTGCCTGCTGTATGTTGAGGGCTGCCAAGGTAGATTGTGGGCGGGCATTGGCTCCAACCACAGAGCCAATCGGATCACTATCCGCTTCCCCAGCGCCACGTGACGTCACCATGCGCATCAAATCAGAACGACCTGATTAAAATGGACCAGGAAATGAATGACCTGAATGACGGCAATCCGCCAATATGGTATTTAGAGACACAAACACATTGATACTAACTCCTATTACTATAATACAATGCTGGGCACTGAAAAAAAGACATTTATAATGCATCATCATCATTAGGTGGCTTTTTTATTCCGAATGTTGCCTATCACTCTCCAACCCATTCTGTCCCCACTTCTTCTCTCCAACTCCGTGACTCCGCCTCTCACTCCGCTCCAATCACAGACGTCGTCTACCCAGCCTCTTCTTGGTCTTCCACTTCCTCTCTTTCCATCCACCTTCCCCATCACCACCTTCTTGAACATCTCCCCGCTGGATCCTCTCAGAACATGCCCGCACAACTCAATGCATGTCACCTTTAAATAAACAACTCACTGTAGCACCCACTTTACCCACTTTAGAC
Organism: Notolepis coatsorum; assembly: GCF_963971535.1. NCBI lineage: Eukaryota > Metazoa > Chordata > Actinopteri > Aulopiformes > Paralepididae > Notolepis > Notolepis coatsorum. The sequence goes on along the minus strand of NC_140166.1, from coordinate 227,083,031 downwards.
ACTTTAACACTTTATATTTATTGGTAAAGAGATTTGCACTACAACTCATACCTCATTTCACCTTACCCTAAGTTGTACCTCATCCCATTTCTGCATTGTACTGTATATTGTATTGTAACTCAGTTACTCTTTTTTTTCTACTCTGTATTGTATATATGTATATGGAACACTTTTGTTTACACTTGTTACGTACTTTTGACTTTCTATTTTATACTTTATCGATTTTTTATCTAGCACACTCGGGAGCAAAACAGAAAAAAGCATTTCATATAAAAGTATTCTGTATTTTTGTATGACAACTAATAAAGAAACTTGAACTTGATTTGTTCTAGTTTTAGCACCACACATTTGATGTTCTTTTACTAGTTTTAGCCCTACTTATTTTATTTTATTTTTACTCTTACTAGTTGTTATGTTCTTCTACACGGTAGCGCCTTGAGATTTGTTCCATAAATATAAAGCGCCCCTACAAATTGAATATATTATTATGTCCAAAAGATTTTGGAAATGTCATTGAAATATACATTATTGTGACGGCTAGCGTGACGACCACAGATGCCCCGCGAGCCCTTCGCCCTTGAATGGCTGGTTAGCGATGCGGTCTGTGGTCTGAGTGATCTGCTAAATCTACACCAATGCTAAATGTGATCTTGCGTGTCCTTCTCTTAGGCATGTTTGGAAATCGAGGCTCTGAAAAAAGCAAACAGGAAACTGAGGGAACATAAAAAGCTGCTGAGGGAAGAGAGAGCAGCACGGATCACTGCTATATCTGAGAGCACTGGTAAGACACGTGGAGGGGAGGAGTCACACATGGAGGGGTGGAGTCACATGTGGAGGGGAGGAGTCACACATGGACGGGAGGAGTCACACGTGGAGGGGTGGAGTCACACGTGGAGGGGTGAAGTCACACGTGGAGGGGTGAAGTCACACGTGGAGGGGTGGAGTCACATGTGGAGGGGAGGAGTCACACGGGTGGAGTCACACATGGAGGGGTGGAGTCACACATGGAGGGGTGGAGTCACACAGAGAGGGGTGGAGTCACACATGGAGGGGTGGAGTCACACATGGAGGGGTGGAGTCACACAGAGGGGTGGAGTCACACAGAGAGGGGTGGAGTCACACGTGGGGTGGAGTCACACATGGAGGGGTGGAGTCACATGGAGGGGTGGAGTCACACATAGAGGGGTGGAGTCACATAGAGGGGTGGAGTCACACATGGAGGGGTGGAGTCACACAGAGAGGGGTGGAGTCACACGTGGGGTGGAGTCACATGGAGGGGTGGAGTCACACGTGGAGGGGTAGAGTCACACGTGGAGGGGTAGAGTCACACGTGGAGGGGTCTAGTCACACATGGAGGGGTGGAGTCACACAGGGGTGGAGTCACACATGGAGGGGTGGAGTCACACATGGAGGGGTGGAGTCACACATAGAGGGGTGGAGTCACACGTGGAGGGGAGGAGTCACACATAGAGGGGTGGAGTCACACGTGGAGGGGAGGGGTCACATATGCCCACCTAGGGGCGACAGTGGCTCGGGAGGTAGAGCAGTCGTTGGGCAATCCAGAGGTTCCCGGTTCGATTCCCGGGCAGCGTGTCGATGTGTCCTTGAGCAAGACACTTAACCCCTATAAATTATGCTCCCGATGAGCAGGTTGACACCTTGCATGGTCGCCTCCGCCGTCGGTGTGTGAATGTGTGAGTGAATGGGTCCAATGTGAGGAACAAAATTGTAAAGCGCTTTGGATAAAAGCGCTATATAAAAAAGCAACCAGGTAGGTCGGTAGTGAAAAGGTGAGAGAACAGAGCTTGTGACCAGAAGGGTGCAGGTTCTCCATCTGGTCTCGTCCCGCTTCATCTCACGAATGGTTGTACTTCTACTACTGGTGCTCTTCAAAGGAATGACTACATACTCCTCTCATCTTAGCAGAGTCAAAACCCTAAATTATGTGACCATCCTCTTGGAAAAATTTAACTTTTGAACTAAACCATCTAGAATCATACCAGGGGCGGATTTAGGATTGTAGGAGATCCGGGGCTTAGCCCAGATGGGCCCCATAATTTTTTTTTTTTTTTTTTTTTATTATTTTTTTTTTTTAATTTTTTTTTTTTTTTTTTGGCAGGCAAGGGGTGGTTTGGAGGGGGCCAGGCACGACCCCCTCCACGACAGATTTTTTTTTAATTTAATGAACCTGTACGTGCAATTTCCTGCAATATAGAGCCTTCAATCTTGACCAATAAAGCTGCTCTTTTCACTATAAAACTCAGTTAACCATAACGTAGTTATGGTTAGATTTATATATTGGGGGGGGATATATCATATTTTTCATATAATCAAAAAGTGGTGGAGCAAGATCATACCTTTGCTCCCCCAAGTTCAATAGTGGGAGAGCAGAGATGCTCCGAATGCTCTTATGGCCAGGCGTCTATGATTCACTGATACAAAGTAAAATAGTGCAGTGCAATAAAATAGTTAGTAAAATAGAATAAAATAATGCAATAGTGCATTGCAATAAAATAGTTATCATCGTATTTTTTCGGGAGGCCGGTAAGGAGTGCATTACAGTAGTCGAGTTGGCTTGAGATAAAGGCATGGATCTGGTTTTCAGCGTCCTTTTGATTTATAAATGGCCGTACTTTAGCTATGTTTCTAAGGTGGAAGAATTAAGTTTTTGTCAACTTGTTGATTGTGATTTAAAGCTTAGGTCTGAGTCTACCATAACACCAAGACTTAACTCACTCAAATACAGTTAGCAGCTGGATAGACCACAGATGGAAATTAGCTTCTGCTAAATCTGGTGCAAACATATTTTCATGTAACAATGATGAATTGTAAAAAAAAAAAAAAAAAAAATTAAATAGATTCGGGGCTTTTCAGAATACATCCGGGGCTTGAGCCCAGGTAGCCACCCCCTAGCTCCGCCCCTGAATCATACATGATGGAATTTTTTCATATAAATCAAGCATGAGGATTAATAATTCAGATTATGTTTTGACATCATTATGACACAGAAATCCAAGATGATTCATATGAAAACGTGTCATCATATATGATTCTATGTGGTTTAGTTCAAAAGTTACATTTTCAAGATGGCCGCCAGGTGATCTTTTTTATTAAGCCCTATAAAAAAATATATACATGTTTTTTTTTGGAGGGACATGGGGGGCTAAAATCTCTCTAAATAGTCCCCAGAATTGAAAAAAATCATCGGAACATGTCTGCCAGAGGACGGTCATGGAATTTAGGGTTTTGACTCTACCATCTCCCTCTGTGTTCTCAGGGGAGACGTGGGGCGCGGTCCAGCAGACGGTCGAGGGAAGCGTCGTCTCACGCAGGAGGCTCAGAGCCCCGGTGGTCGAGGTTCTCTCGGAAGACACTGACGAACCGACGGACAACTCGTCCGACGAGGAAGCCGCCGTCGCCGTGAGACACACTGTGATCAGCATCAGTGTAAGAAGAGGGATGGAAAACATTCTAATAATACTAACCCTCTAACCTTTTTACTATTATGTACCCCAATACTATGCTACTATTCTTTTTTTGATCCACTTTTTCTCCTCCTATTTTTCGTGTATTTTCCTCCCATCCCAATTTAGTCGTTATGCCAATTCCCCCCTTCCCCTTCCTGGTCGTTGCGCGCATTTCCCCCCTACTTGCCGGCCTAGGGAGCCCTGAAGTCTATCGCATGCTTCCTCCGATACATAGGAGACACAGCCAGGACACAGCCAGCAGCCTCTTTTCACCTGGCAGCGAGGACTCTCATTGGGTGAGTGTAACGCGTGGGATCGCACACTACCTCACCCAGATCCCTTCCTCGCTGTGCAGGCGCCTTGACCGACCTGTAGGATTTGCTGTTTACAACGACCAGATCACCACCCACCGGCTTCCCTCCCCGCTGACACTGCCAATTGTGTCAGTACGACGACCGGCCAAGCCGGAGGCACCGCTGACAGCTGGATTCGATACCAGTGTATCTGCGGTGGTAGACAGACGCTTAGTCCGCTGCGCTACCCGGCCGCCCTACTATGCTACTATTCTTATACTACTACCTATCTTGCTAATATTATGTCGATACAACTGTGCACTCAGTGTAACACTCAAGCTCACACTTGTCTCTCTCTCTCTCTGAACCTCCTCACTGAACCTCCTCTCTGAACCTCCTCTCTGAACCTCCTCTCTGAACCTCCTCTCTGAACCTCCTCTCTGGTCTCTCTCTGAATCTCCTCTCTGAGCCTCCTCTCTGAACCTCCTCTCTGGTCTCTCTCTGAACCTCCTCTCTGAACCTCCTCTCTGAACCTCCTCTCTGAACCTCCTCACTGGTCTCTCTCTGAACCTCCTCACTGAACCTCCTCACTGAACCTCCTCACTGAACCTCCTCTCTGAACCTCCTCTCTGAACCTCCTCTCTGAACCTCCTCTCTGAACCTCCTCTCTGAACCTCCTCTCTGAACCTCCTCTCTGAACCTCCTCTCTGGTCTCTCTCTGAACCTCCTCTCTGAACCTCCTCTCTGAACCTCCTCACTGGTCTCTCTCTGAACCTCCTCTCTGAACCTCCTCTCTGAACCTCCTCTCTGAACCTCCTCTCTGAATCTCCTCTCTGAACCTCCTCACTGGTCTCTCTCTGAACCTCCTCACTGGTCTCTCTCTGAACCTCCTCTCTGAACCTCCTCTCTGAACCTCCTCTCTGAACCTCCTCTCTGAACCTCCTCTCTGAACCTCCTCTCTGAACCTCCTCTCTGAACCTCCTCTCTGAACCTCCTCTCTGGTCTCTCACTGAACCTCCTCTCTGAACCTCCTCTCTGAACCTCCTCTCTGAACCTCCTCTCTGGTCTCTCTCTGAACCTCCTCTCTGAACCTCCTCTCTGAACCTCCTCTCTGAACCTCCTCTCTGGTCTCTCTCTGAACCTCCTCTCTGAACCTCCTCTCTGAACCTCCTCTCTGAACCTCCTCTCTGAACCTCCTCTCTGAACCTCCTCACTGAACCTCCTCTCTGAACCTCCTCTCTGAACCTCCTCTCTGAGCCTCCTCTCTGAACCTCCTCTCTGAACCTCCTCTCTGAACCTCCTCACTCGTCTCTCTGAACCTCCTCTCTGAACCTCCTCACTGAACCTCCTCACTGAACCTCCTCTCTGAACCTCCTCTCTGGTCTCTCTCTGAATCTCCTCTCTGAATCTCCTCTCTGAATCTCCTCTCTGAACCTCCTCTCTGAATCTCCTCTCTGAACCTCCTCTCTGAACCTCCTCTCTGGTCTCTCTCTGAACCTCCTCTCTGAACCTCCTCATTGAACCTCCTCTCTGAACCTCCTCTCTGAACCTCCTCTCTGAACCTCCTCTCTGAACCGAGTCCTCACTGAACCTCCTCACTGAACCTCCTCACTGAACCTCCTCTCTGAACCTCCTCTCTGAACCTCCTCACTGAACCTCCTCTCTGAACCTCCTCTCTGAACCTCCTCTCTGAACCTCCTCTCTGAACCTCCTCTCTGAACCTCCTCTCTGAACCTCCTCACTGAACCTCCTCTCTGAACCTCCTCTCTGAACCTCCTCTCTGAACCTCCTCACTCGTCTCTCTGAACCTCCTCTCTGAACCTCCTCTCTGAACCTCCTCACTCGTCTCTGAACCTCCTCACTCGTCTCTCTGAACCTCCTCACTGAACCTCCTTTCTGAACCTCCTCACTCGTCTCTCTGAACCTCCTCACTGAACCTCCTCTCTGGTCTCCAGGACAACGAGGATGACAGCGACGTGGAGTGTATCGACGTGGAGATGGTGGACGAGGCTGAAAAGAGGCTGAGCACTGCGAGGAGGAGACTGAGTTTAAAGTGAGTACCGCTGCACACTTCTTCACCACGTTCTCATCTTGTGGTCATTATTTTTGCAATTATGTCAAACTTTGCAGCTCTCTGCGATATTTTGGCGAGCAGTGTTTATGAACTCAAGTCAAGTGTTCCTTTATTAATCCCCTTGGGGAAATCCAGGTGTCATAGCAGCATGGGGGGGGGGGGGTACAGGCAGGAAAAAATTATAATAATACTATTTGGAGTGCAACCTATTAATATTGTGACCAGATCCCAATAAACCAAATGTGGGACAAATGGTATGTTTGTGAGGGACAATGTGGGACGCCCCCCTCCTTTTTTTTGGTGGACTGTCCCTGTCCCCTCAATCAAGGCTCATCCGCCACTGTCCTCATTCAAATGACCACAAGCCTAATATGTTTTGCCCTTATTAATTTATTTTATTTTCCTTTTGTCTCTAATGGGTGTTAAGTACTCAAAATAAATAAATAAAATGACCACCCAGACTTACAATCACCTATGATTAGGTCTGGACCCCCAGTCTTATCACACGCACGCACACACACACACACACATAATGACCACCCAGACTATGTATAATAATGACCACCCTCACAACGCTTTTTCACTCTCCTGCCCTCCGGGGAGGAGAATGAGGAGCCTCCGAGCTGCAGGACCAGCAGACTGAAAGACAGCTTCATACACAGGCTGTCAGGAAGCTGAACTCTCCCAGCTCTAGCCTCTCCCCTCCTCGACTCTGCCACCACAGAACCTGGACTAAGAACACCCCCCCGCAGTAATGGCACAATAATAAAGAATATGATTATCTTCCACCTGCACTGATTTGTGCGGGGGGGTGATTAGGTTACCAAACGGCTACTCGCATCTTTTTTATTGTTATTATTCGTTTTCAATCTAAACCGTTTGGGAACTTATTTTCAAAATATAAATAAATAAATCATACACATTTGCTGGAAAATTTGTTTTTTCTTCTTTTCCAAAAATCTTGAAAAATTACTTAGGCTATTATCGTATGAGGCTAACGATATATAGTAGTAACACACATAGGCCTTTCACACCATGCCGGAGCCGGTTCCCGAACGCAATCTCGAACCGGCCGGCACGTTCACACCGAGAATAATTGGTTCGGAACATGACGGAGGCTTTAGTTCGGCCCTCTAAGAAAACACTGAGCACCGATTTTTCATGTTCCGAACCAATTATTCCCAGTGTGAACGCGCCGGCCGGTTCGAGATTACGTTCGGGAACCGGCTCCGACACGGAGCCCGGCCTGTGTGAAAGGCCTAATAGTGTCTCCATCCACAGTGTGGCGCAGTGTTTAGTCATTTAGAATTCGGTACCCGACCCCAGTTCTAGAGAATGACCTTCTTCTCCACCGCAGGAGCAGTAAGAACCTGAGTGATCTGGAGAGACAGCGTCGTGAAGAGCTGCTGACTGGTTTTGAGCGGATGAGAGTAACGCTGAACCTACACCGCTCACAGCCCAAGTACTTCCTCATTGAACAGGTAGGAACCGGATGCTGTATATGGACGGGAATAGGAATTATACGTTGCGATTATTTTTAGAGGATATTGTGATTGACTATTCTCAATCTCACCCCTTTGCTTTTAGTGTGTTAATTTGGAAATTATATATAAAAAAAATATATAAAAACAATGCCTGTATCTTGTGCTGTCGCTGGAATATGGATATAAAGTTCTAATAATAATAATAATAATTTCTTAGATTTATATAGTGTCTTTCAAGGAACCCAAGGCACTTAACAGAAGAGGGTGACAAACTAAGGGGATGGAAATCAGAGGGACAATTGGGTAAAGGAGAGAAGTCAGGCAGTCATTAATACATTTGCTGAAGAGGTGAGATTTGAGTAGTGATTTGAAGGAGTCCAGGGATGTAGCGTTGCGGATGTCTGGAGGGAGGGAGTTCCAGAGGGTGGGCGTGGCAACACGGAAGGCTCTGGGACCGACGCAGGTTGGTGGTGGGGATGGAGAGGAGACCAGTCAGAGGACCGCAGCCTCCAGGGTGGGATGTAGGGGTGGAGGTGGTCGGGTAGGTACCGGCGGGAAAGGGAGTGTAGGGATTTGTAGGTGATGAGGAGGATCTTAAAGTTGATGCGGGACTTTACTGGAAGCCAGTGGAGGTGGAGGAGGGTGGGAGTGATGTGGTGCCAGGGCTTGGTGCGGGTGAGAACCCTAGCAGCTGAATTCTGAACATATTGTCGCCTGTTCAGGGCGTTGCTGGGTAGCAGTGTTAATTTAGTCAACGAAAATTATGACTAAATATGGTCGTCAACGAAGCTTTTTCCCCTGACGAAAATGAGACGTCACGTTAACTCATTCATCGCCATACGCTTTCCGTATCTCAGGCCAGATTAAAATGGTCCTTTCCGCTGTGTTTCACGATGTTTGCAGAGCTGTGTGTGTGTTATGTATTATAGCTGTAGAGACAATAGTGTTGAAAGACACTACTTGTAGTCCAACATGTAAAAAGATTACTAGTTTATATGTAATTACACATGTTTACGGGACACTATAGGTTTTGAGGCGATCAGATCTGCTAGCGATTGCTTTGGAAGAGCTCCTCCCCCACAGAGCGAGCATCGATAGTCCGGTGCATTCATTGACTATCCTGTTGCCTTTCTATCCGAGTAAAAAATGTAGGCGATACTGCCACCTAGTGAGATTCGATCGGCATTGCAATTCCAACGTATGTAGCTGTGCCACAGTGATTCAGAGAGCTCCGGCCGAGTGTGTAGAGCGGGGATCAAAGGAAAAAGATCAAATGATCGAATAACGAGTATACTCGTTATTGGCAGTCAAGCGTTGGCAGCCAATAACGAGTATACTTGTGATTGGCGGCCAATGAGTTAATGGAGATCATGTGACACTAACGTGACGAAATGATTCATGCAATGTCGTTGACTAAAAACGACAACACAAAATGTAGTTTGCAAAATAAAATCTTGCTAAACCTTTATTCAACATCAACTTCAATTGTACTTGCTACTTGCTAGCTAACAGGAACTCATTTGCAGACAGGAAAGTAACGAACATTGTCCGTGCGGAATCCTTATCCCAACACATCGTTCCGTGGATGTGTGTCGCTCTAGTTGTATGGTCTTAGGGGCACCACTGTTATGCTGGGGGTGTTGTTTCCCCCCGGGAGATATGGGAGGACGGACCGGATGTCATGTTACATTGTTGTTGTGAAGCTAGCGTATTAGCGCATAGCTGTGTATGAGAAGGGAATTATCAACCTGTAAAACCCCATATTGAGCTGGAAATAAAGCACCATACAGAAAAGGAAACTCCTCGTTCTTCCCTACATTACTGCATGATCCAACGAACACCTCTCCCAAAGGCTAACCGGCAATGTCCTCTTCCATTCATTGTGCTAAGCTAGGCTAACATGCAGCCAGATAACTTTCTACTGAACACACAGAGAGGAAACTGGTATCTATCTTCGTGTCTCTCTTTGGAGAAGACGATAAGCTAATTTCCCAAAATGTTAGCGTGTTCTTTTAACTTCTACTTTTTCTGTGCATTTTACCTTTTAGATGTTTTATTGAGAAACAATGACTCTTTTCCTTCAAGGCACAAACGGAGATCAAACAGCTGACGGAGACGTGTGAAGAGCTGGAGAAGCAGAAGTGCATTCTGACAGACCTGAGATCTGCTTACCTCAAGAAGATGTCACACAAGTCTGGTACGTAAGGGACAGGATCAGACCTGAGAGCCGCTTACGTCAAGCAGATGTCACACAAGTCACATTTTTGTTTATTTGTTCATTGTTATTTGCACTTATAAACATACATTCTGGAATAAAATAAGTAAAAGAAGAACAGTTAAAATGTGCAGGAAAGGGCTTATAAGCGACCTCCCCTCTTAAACCTATATAGGATAACTACACAAAATATATATATCCCCCCCCCCCCCCCACACATTAAGCACAAACACACATGCACATATCCCTCTCTCATACACACAGATACATACAATACAGCATTATATAACAATTATAACGGTGGGGGGGGGGGGGGAAGACTTCACTCAAATACACATGGATACTACGGACTACAGGAGCTGTAGTTCTTTTTTAAGCTTACTTTTAAATATATTTAAAGTGGAACATGTTTCTGTTAGATTTTGTATATCATTCCACATCACTGCACATTGATAAACAAATGAGAATTTGGCAACAGAGGTCCTACAGAAAGGAATGCGTAAGTCTTTATTACTTCTTGTGAGATGTGCATGATAATGAGAATTAAACTAAAAAATTAGGCAAAGATAAAGGAAGACCAATCACTTTGTACATAAGAACCCCTGTTTGGTACTTGTTGACCTCATAAATTGTGAGTAGTTGCAGTTGTTTAAATAATGGTTTGGTTGGGGCTAAATAAGAAGAGTTGGTTGCAATTCTTACAAAGGATTTCTGAGCTCTATGGATTGTTTGTAAGCAAGATGGGTAAGTGCTGGCCCAAATTATATTACAGTAAGAGATGTGAGGATAAATTAAACTGTAATACAAAGTTAGTAATGTGCTCTTTTTTAATTGGTTTTTAACCCTTTTTATAATGCCCAACGATTTTGAAACCTTCTTGCAAACAATTTCACAGTGATTCTTAAAGCAGAGTTTCTCATCGATATTGACACCTAAGAATTTCACTGATGAAACTTGTGCAAGTTCATTGTTATTGATACAAATCTTGGTTCCGTCTTAAATGTTTTTGTTCTTATTTCTAAAAATAATGAAGTTAGATTGTTTTACATTGAGTGATAACTTGTTTAACTGAAACCAATAGGAAAAATGAATGAGTCCAGAATTTGCTTTATCAATAAGGGAATCAAAATTCTTGTCAGTGACGAAGAGATTTGTGTCATCAGCGAATAATTCTCAACCCATTGTATAACCTGTTGTGATTGGGGAAATATCAAACCAAAACTTAATTTCACTTGACAATCTGGGATATTTCAGAATTTTTTTTTGTGAGAAATCTTTACTTAACTCATTGTTAGTTAGTTAGACGGAGCCCCGCTCTAGCACTGCCACGCTTTAAAAGATAGGAATGCATCACCTTGTTTGTAGAGCTATAACTATATTCTATATTATAGCTATGGATACAATACTATGGCCCATTTGACATCACCTATCTATCGTTATGTGAATATGTGAAAAAGAATAAATTGTCAGACTGTGGTCCACCCGTTTAGGGATTTATCATTGGGAAAATGTATTATCGGCTATTGTAATAATTCTGCCTCGTGAACATTGGCAAGCTTTCCATTTTTGCACAAAATGAGTTCCCTTCTATCACTAACATTATTGTTTAAGCATTTTTTAAATAAAATTCAACGTAATTATTTTACGATTTAATTGCTAATTGTTTCAGACGATTTACAAATGTGTCCATTGGAAATACATTGCAATTTCAAGCGAGGTGGACCGGCCGCAAACAAAAATTACGTAACCACTACACCTCCCTATAATAATGTTCCATGTGACGTGTCCCCCTGCAGGCAAGAGTCAGAACCACATTCTAAGGAAGCTCCAGAACATCAGCTCCACCATGAGGAGACTGGAGGAGCAGCAGGACACACCCGACAGTTCTCCCCAGCGCCACCCTCGGCCAAAACCTCCGCCTCAGCTGGCCTCCGCCCCGGCTCCTCCCGCCGTATCCCACAATGCCTCGGGGCCGAAGGACAGGCCGAGGACGGTCCCCAACATCCTGTCTCGCAGGAAGCAGCAGCTGATCCCGCTGCCGTGTTCCTCGTCCTCCCTGCAGGAAACGCAACCTGGTAATATATATATTATTATATATATATTTATTTATTTATTTATTAGTTTATTTGTTTATTTGGAAGAATGCAAAAGAAACATTGTAACGAGTTACAATAACAAGATGCAGATGACTTCTAGCCAAGGCTCATCTGTAACCCCGGTCCCTGGTACATATCATTAACAAAAGTAAATGAGTTAAAAATGTGCACATAATAAATAGTGACATTCTTTACATGATCATACAATAATTATAATAATTACATCACATTACAGTTCAACGTGTGGGTTGCAGTGCACCGTCAAACCACTAGGTGTCTGTGCTGCGTTGTGTTCTACAGATTGCTAGCTCCGGAGCGGAGCTAAGTTAACAATATACTCGTTATCACTATACATAACGCTTATATTGAAACACGTTGACATTAGGGCCGTTCTTTCAACCTAAAAGTGCACTTTCTTCAACCTCGAACCTAAATTCCTTAGCGACCCGTGTTGCCAGTAAACAAATCAGCGCGCACATTCGAGACACACACACTTCTTCAACCATTATCTGAAATAATAAAAAATAAAGAAATTAAATAAAATTTCAAATCTAACCCTAACTAACCTTACTGTCATGCACTTGTCCTAATAAACTAACCTACACTGTAGCACTCAACACGATGAACATTGTTACTCAGCTGATAGAGTTGTGCCCTTCCTGGTGACTTGTCGTACAGAACTTGTAAGTCGCTTTGGATAAAAGTGTTCAGCTAAATGACTAAATGTAAATGTAAATTTTTTTGAAAAACCGCACCCGCTCTACTTCAACTGGATCTGAGTGGTTCTCCTGCCCCCTGGGGAGTGTGACCTCGAGCCATCATCTTATTTTTCATACCAGCGCTTGTATTCCTATGCTTCTTTGTTTTTAGTTCTATTATTATTTTAATTTGAAAATGTTCTTATATACTTTAGATACTATTGCTCCTATGTATGTATGTGTTTCATTACATGTATATATATACATACATCAGTGTTTCCCCTACCATTGCCGCACCGCCAACGGGACCCCCCGCCCCTCACAATAAAAACAAAAAGTATATATATAATTGCTTTAATCACAGTAATGTTAGTGAGCTAGCTAAATTATACATAAATGGGTTTTCATATAAATCAATATATGACTGTGGCGTGGCATGGCATGGTCTACGGAGACGCAGAAAAAAGCTACCAAATCCATTCCGAGACAATTCAGAGACTGACTAACAAGTCTCAGTCTCTCTCTCTCTCTCTCCTTCAAGTAGCCAAACGTTACACTATAAAAAACGAACTGGATAGTTGACTTAATGATATTCTAAAATCATTAAGTCTGCTTAATGGACGCTTGTGCGCACACACACAGATAAGCCATTCTCCCTTTCTGTGTGTGTGTGTGCGCCAGGGAGTAAATATGGAAAATCAGCATGGCAGTCAAAGAGTTAAAGGACATCTCTTTGAAAGAAATGACATTTTACAGTTTTTTTCTGATTTCTTTTAAACAAATTATTATTTTGTATTTAACTATTTAATTATTATTTAGTTATTGCAGTGCACTGGCAGTTGAACTGCATTGAACTGAACTGAATTGGGGGGGAAAACTCATAGCTGAACTGCACTGGCACTGTTTGCAGATGTACTGTTATTAAAGTTAGTTAACACTTTGAGCGCCAGCTATTATCCTCATCCTGTAGTAAATGTGCCACGCTTTAAAATATAGGCATTTTAATTCTGTTTTGGCGGTCAACCGCTGGCGAGATAACCCGAGAAATCTCGGGTCTGCCGCAGAAAGTGTTAAAAACATAATTTTAAATTTTTTTTGGTTAAATCCAAAGGAAAAACTCTGAAATGCGAAAACAGGAAAATTAATACCCGAAAAACAGGAAAAGATAAAAACGGATTTCATATTGCCCTAGTTAAGGTGAGTTCATAAATTCACTCTGAGAATCTGTTCCGCTTTGATAAACTGACTCTTCGGTCAGAGCGTCCAGTGTGCACTCTGAGCCCTCAGAATTTCCGAACAACTCGAGTGACACTGGTTGTAAATAGTTATGAGTGTTGTATGTGACTCCCTGTATTGTAAATAGTTCATATGTGTGTTGTCACTACTGTATGTATAATTGTAAATAAGTAAATTTATGTGTTGTAAATAAATATTGTTAATATTTATTTACCTAATTTATGTGCAATCGTTTAATTTCAGCTCAGTGTAGAGAAATGCACCGATACTAACAACCGCTGCGTCTATGACGACACTGTTGACACCACGTATCTGTGACACGCGCGCCCCGCGACAACATTAGTCGTTTCGGGGTGGCCTACCACCCCCCCCCCCCCCCCCCGAAAAGAATCCTATGGGAAACACTGTACATACCAATTATTAGCTTGTTCTATTCTCCATCCATCTATCATCCATACTATGGATTAAATGCTGATGCCTTTAGTGCGCCAGTGAAATAGACTGTGTTGCCTTTTTTATGTTGGGCATTGGGGGGTGCGTCAGCTAGGTCGGGAGGTGACGGGGGGTGCACGGCCAAAAAGGTTTGGGAACCGCTGATCCATAGCAACACCATATATCACCGACACCCTGATGGGGGATCCCCTTTGAACTGCCCATCTGAGGTTTCTCCCCCTGTTTTCCCCCCCCTATTGCTAGGTTTCAGGGAGTTGTTCCTTATCTTCATTGGGGAAAGTCTGGGGGTGTTGCAAAATTGTGGATTTTATGGTTGTTGTGGATCTATTGTGATGTTTCTTCTTGATCTGTGAAGCCCATGGGGGCAACTCGTTGTGATTTCGGGGCGATACACAAATGCATTCGATTTGAGTATAAATCGGGCATTAATAACTATTCCTGTCCATCTGTCTCCGCAGCCCTGGTGCGGACTGAGACGCTGTTGCTGGTCGGGACAGTGTTGCCAGGACAACAGATTATCACTGTGAACCATCCGCTGCCTAGCTCCTCCTCTCACACACCAGGTATGTGTCGTGTTAAAGGGTGTGTTTAGAGTTTCCGACCTCTGACCGCCATCACCTGCCCGCGTGTGATTGGTTGATCGGTAGAGTCCTTTCTCAGCTCCATCCATGCCGTTTTTCACACTGGACGCCTGCGGCTCTGGCCGGTTCGCCACGGAACCAATGCAAAGTCAATAGGGCCACACTCTAGCCACTGAAACCTACTCCACGGTGCAGCCAGAGATGGGTTTTCGGTGTTTAATTTAGGGTTTGTATATATAGACCGAAATTGACATTTCAGTGACTTTTTCCTGCACGATTTCTCAATTGACTTCCATAGTCAAATGTTGTCACAAAAAAGTCACTGAAACTGTAGCTATCTGTACTTTCACTTCTAGTGTTAGGAGAGAGATGATTTATATGTATATCTGTGTTAAAGGAACATGCCAACATTTTGGGAAACCAGCTTATCGTCTTCTCCAGAGAGAGACAAGAAGATCGATACCAGTTTCAGTAGAAAGCTATCTGGCTGCACGTTAGCCTAGCTTAGCACAATGAATGGAAGCGGACAGTGCCGGTTAGCCTTCGGGAGAGGTGTTAGTTGGACAATGCCTAGGCTAACCGGCGCTGTCCGCTTCCATTCATTGTGCTAAGCTAGGCTAACGTGCAGCCAGATAGCTTTCTACTGACCGCACAGAGGAAACTGGTATCGATCTTCTTGTCTCTCTCTGGAGAAGATGGTAAGCTCATTTCCAAAAAAATTGGCGTGTTCCTTTAACCTGGAGCCAGTACACAGGGGTTGAAGGGTTTTCAACTATTTTATATATATATATAATCAGTGTTATTATTTGTAATAAAATGTGAGAATTAGTCCAGGCACTGCAAACGATGTGTCATACATTAGAACGGCTCCCTGTTTGATATCTTCGTCCCATGTCTGTAGGCGTGGCCTCTGTCACCATCAGTCTTCCTGCTATGCCCAACCAGCCAATCAAAGTCATCGGCCATCCCCTCTCCACCTCGCAGACACCTGGTATAATCTACTCCACACCGCTGCTAACCCCTGCCCCTGCTACAAGCCTCACAGGTAACTAACCCACTAACCAACCAACCACGTAACTTCAGTAACTTAATTATTTACACTAACTTATTTACTTGAACTAACTTACTAACTAACTAACTATGTAACTTCAGTAACTTACTTATTTATACAAACTTATTTACTTTAACTAACTTACTCATTAACCTCTTAACATGCACCGTCCCGCCGGCAGGACCTCTTAAGGACGATTTGGTCACCGGCGGCACAAGCCACTTTGCCTATATATATATAGAATTAAATCCCTATTTGTTGCCTGTCGATTGCCACCTCAGGCGACAAAATCTGTTCAGCGGTTCTCGAGTTACATGCCGATATGTGAGGCTTGCGCCATTGTATACGGCAGAGTCAGATTACCACCCTCGACTCCCGAAGGCTCTAGCTCCGTCAATCATTTGGCGATCTCGAAAACTATTTGACAGGGTTGTAGCCAATGAGTGTGGTTTTCCAATGATCCCCCACGTGGGGATGTGCAAATCAGGGATCTAGGTGAAAGGTCACCAGCGAAAACCGGAAGAGAAAAAAACGCTGAATGAATTGAAGTCAAAGAGGAAATGGAATCCTGGAGAGCTTTTTTCTTTTTACATAGTTTACCAAAATCGCTTCTAATCACTCAATTCTGAACTGATCTTTATGAAATTTGGACATGTACTACATAAGACTTCAGGCTATGGAACCAGTGTATTTTCCAGCTTATACTAATTTTGGATATACTATTTCTGGATATTGCAACTACAGAAAAACGTGAGTAAGGCGGCCGGGTAGCACAGCGGACTAAGCGCCCGTCTACCACCGCAGAGACACTGGTATCGAATCCAGCTGTCAGCGGTGTTTCACATTATTGCTTTGGGCTTAAATGCTGTGACTTGAATCTCAGCGCTTTCAAGTTGGAACATGTTAAACACTGAGATGTAACTAAACCAAGGTCTTCCGTTGTATTCAGAACATGTCGTTGTTTCTATTGAATCTGCTCATTCTTTTACTTTCACTTTACTCTTTACATACACTATATTGTAAGAATATTTATCTGGATTTGTTTTCTTAATTTTACAAACTCTTTATCTTTATCTGTGTAAGACAGACAAAACAAAAACCTGGCGTGTAACCTGGAGCATGAGTTTGAAATCGCAATCGCAATTAACCAACATTGTCAGTCACGTATCGAATAAATGACATAAACTAACCTTCTTACCGTCTTCTACTATCATGCACTCTTCCACTAATTCATCTTCCTTGTCTATATTACTACCAACTATACTAATATGTCTCTACTGCTATGCACTCAACACTGCAGCAACCATGTTTCAACACTGATGAACATTGTTACTCAGCTGATAGAGTTGTACCCTTCCTGCTGACTTGTTGTACAGAACTTGTAAGTTGCTTTGGATAAAAGCGTCAGCTAAATGACTAAATGTAAACAGGGTTCGCACAAGGTCCTTGAAGTGCTTAACACTATGGTCGCCAAAAAATGCCGTAGCACGTCTTTCCCCGCCATGCTCATTCTGCCAAAGACGCCGTACCACGTCTTTAATATCAATATTTCAAAAATCTGTGATCGAAATCATATTTCTCCCCCGGAGACTTGAGATCTACTGTTGATCCCCTCTCAACTCTCCAACGATTCAAGAGCGCCATCTGGTGGCCGATCGGCGGATTCGAGCTAGACACAACGGATAGCAATCCATTACCAATAACTCGATAAACAACATGATTTGGACGTATATACTATTATACAACCTGGAAATGGATCGCATATTTCTACATCCCATAATAGGAATATTTCTGTTCCACGCTCATCGCCCAACGCTATGAGGAAGCTACGGTAAGATTCAGCGTTATTTTTTTAACGTGTTCGATACTAACTGCTCTAAAGATCATATCACCCACACTAGATGAATCATCTAACGTTGGCCACGGAATTATAAACGACCCCCCCCCCCCCCCATCCGGTCAACATCAGATGATCAGTAGTAACTTCTAGAAGCACGTCCATTTGAATTTTTTTATCTCGCGCAGATCAATATAATGCATTTGGGGCTATAAATCACGTTCTGGAGAAAGCTGCAGAAAACGATAAAAACATACTTGTACTTTAGACCGTATTTTAGTATGAATATGTGAATGAAAAAGTATAACGTTGATACACCCTGAACAATAGATACTTGACGTTGAATGGGCCATAGTAATGTCAATTTAGCAATACAATTTAAAAAGTTATAGCCCTGCAAAGAAGGTAAACATCCCCATAGACAAATAGAGCTGGCGGAGGATGGTATATTAAGAATATAAGCCTGGCGACCAAAGTGTTAAAGTGCTTGATTTTTTTCCCCAAAAAAGGTCAAGGCCTGGAATTCCTTGAACAGCCCATTTTTTAACAAGGTGCTTAAAAAGTCCTTGAAATTCAAATCAACCATTCACATTGAAAGTTTTGTTCATCCATGATCAAATTGTTCTGAATCAAGAAATGAATTAATTTTATTTTATTTTAAGTGTAACTAATTGGTTTTAAGCCATACATATTGGATCATTTCAGTGAATTGTATCCTTTTAAATGCCCTTTTTAAATGAAAAATGGTGCTTGGAAAAGTACTTCAAAGTCCTTGAATTTCATTTTGCAATGTCTGTGGGAACCCTGTGTAAATGTATTCTTCTCACCCACAGTCCGCAGCTTCCCCAGGGTGCTGAGTCTGGTTCAGCCACCCGACTCCAGTGAGCTGGTCCCATTGGATCAAGTCCTAACTGAGTTTGGCCTGAGTCTAGCCCAAGTCCCCGTCGGGACCCAGGAGCCTGCGCCTGGCCCGTCCGCCCTGTCCGCCCGGGGCCAGAGGACCGGACTCGGGCACGGTCTGTCTGAAGCGGCGCCCCTGGAGGACGAAGAGATGGAGTTTCTGTCGGATTACATCCCCAGCTCCGCCCCCCTGGGGAGGGAGGAGGGGGAGGAGGCGTTTCTGTCGGAGTACATCCCCAGCTCCGCCCCCCTGGGGAGGGAGGATGGGGGGGAAGGCGACCTGACCGACATCCTCAACGAGATCGTCTTCCTCAGCCAACAGATGAACCACGATGTCGAGGACACCCTCTCCTCCACCCTGCGCGGCGGACCCTCCTCCGGACACGGGGGCGCCCAAGGCGGAGAGGAGAGGGAGGTGGTGCGAGACGCGGACGACGAGCGCTCCCTCAGTCCCTTGTTCCTGGAGCTGGACGAGGACCTGGGCGGGAGCGGTGCGGAGAAAGACCTGAGCGGGAGCCCCCCCCGCGCGGAGAAAGAGCACGCCGCGCCGCACCACCGCGGACAAACACAGCCGCAGACGCAGGGCGACCCACAGGCCCACCGCCTGCAGACGGACTCGGGACTGGACTCGTGCTCGACGCCGTCGTCCATCAACGGACTCGTTCCGCTACAGACCGGACACAAGAGCGGCACCCTGACCCCGCCCCCTCTGAAGGTGGGAGGGGGTGTGGCCAGTGTGGTGGAATCTACCAACGAGGTGGCGGGAGAGAGGGAGAGCGGCGGGGTGTCGTGGCGACCCATGCCACGCCTCGTGCCCCTGGGCCTGAAGAGCAACCCTCAGACCTAGCGGACGTCTGGGTTCAGACCCGTTTCATCTCCTGTATCCCATCTAGCAACCACCACCGTCTCAGAGAGCGTAGGGCCAAGCTTACCTGGCATTGTTCATCCTGTATCAGAGCATGTGAGCGGAGCGGCGCGGGTGAGAAATCCGCTCTTCGCTCTAGACGGCTTGTTCCGCTCCGCTAATCGCTCTTGTTGACCCCGCCCCCAAGTCACTCTCCGCTCGCTCACCGCTCACCTTCATTTACGAATCAAGCGTTCCTCACTCCACAGCTCGCTCGGCAGAATTTTTTTTTTGGAGCATGATGTAAATTAGCTTGATTTGACCAAACTACAACAGTCTACACCCCCTGGGCCCCTTAACAATTGTTTGTATTGAGCCGTATTGTAATTGTACCCATTCTGCAATGTTAAATAACGTAATATCCATTCAACTAGCTCTACTAAGCAATGGTAGCTAGCCTAGCCACAATGCTATGGTCGCTGCCATTCACGTTAGCATGTAAGCTAACAACAACAACAATGGTGGAATATACTTTGGTCTAGCAGGATGTGAGTGACGGTTCACCCTTCTCATTGGTTGAAAATGGCCTTCATGTTTGTACATCGCCACCTGTTGCTTTGGCATTGTACTACATGTATATTACATCAGTGTTAAACCACTGTGAGCGGATTGGAGCGGAGAACTCTCACTCCGGAAGTCGTGCCGACCCATTTTAAAACCCACTCCGCCGCTCACTTCAAAACCACCCGCTCCGCTCCCCGCGCCGCTCACATGCTCTGTCCTGTATCCCATCTAGCAACCACCATTGTCTCAAAGAGCGTAGGGCCATCTCAGGTTTGCCGCAGCCTCCCCCACCAGAAGCACAGTGCACCAGACCACCATCGTTTTTACATTGACATTTCATATTGTTCTGTGTGTTAAACAGTCCTGCATTCAGCTCTGTTTGGTACAGTAATGTGGAAATGGGTATTATATTCATTCGTAACACTAAAACAAAAGTCTAACCGTTTAATTTATTTTTATTATTATTTTTAATTTTTTTATAAAACAACCGATTGTATGGCAAAAACAATCGGGCACGTGGTCACAGGTGTAAACATGTTACTGTGTCAGTTTAAACGTAGAAACGTGCCTAACTGACATCCAAAGAGTACGAGTGTGTGTGTGTGTGTGTGTGTGTGTGTGTGTGTGTGTGTGCTTGTACGTGTGTATATGGATATAGGAAATGTAAAAGAAATAATAACAGATGAAGCCGCTTCTGTTTTACCCTAACCTTTTTCTTGCCTTTCATTTTACAGATGATGCAACAAACATAAGCTACCTTAAACTTTATTCAAATGTTGGGGCGTGTTGGTTAGCGTCCTGCCCCCCTGACCGTATGTACTGTATGATAGTTGTTTTCCACAGGTTACTTTTATGGCATTGGTGTTATGTTAAGATGTCAACAACAGTGGCGAAAAGACTGTACATTCGCCACATGAGGGCGCTGTTGTAATTTTTTCTTTTTGGGACGTTATTTCTGGTGGGCCTGTCTGACATCGCGGTGGGCTGTGTCTTATTCGTGGGAGACGCCGATGTGTTGAAATGGATGAGAAAACGTCTGCGTGAGCCGCACCCGCGTTGAAAGGCAACGCCAGCGATTACTTGGCTCACTGGGACCCTTTTGTTGTGTACTTCCTGTGGAGCCGGGTCCTGGGGTCCACAGGGTGCGTCTCAAAGTCCATACTGCCTACTAAATAGTAGGTAATGGGAACACACAACCTAGGGGTGTAATAATACACACATTTTCAGATTTGATTATATTTAAATGTTTATTCTTAATGCGTTAAGTTGTATTCACACTACAGGGCTGAAATTATATATATATATATATATAATATATATATATATATATATATATATATATAGTATACACTACACAGTTGCGTTTGTGGTTTTCTCTTAAAAATATTTTAAACTGGCGTAGTCAAAAGGCCCCTTTCTACCAGCTAGGCGAGATCAAAACAGAATGATTATTTATCCGGTCCGGGTCTGTGGACAGACGGGTGTTTCCGTTGGTGCTCATCATCGGGGTTTCCCAAAATGTCCTTAGTACCGGCGTAAAGATTATTTTGTGCACTTGTGTTTGGATAGCCAGGTCCTGCACTGTTGATTTATGTATGTGTAAGTCCCCTATACTCGTATCAGAGCAGAGTTGTTTCAACTATTATCTTCATGTTTACATAAGAAAGATTAAATTCTGTTTATCCACATCTTTTAATTTCTTCGGGGCTCCAAGATTGACCTGGAGGAATGAAAAGACGTCTATAACCGTGGACAGAATTTATGGCCTCTCGCCAATCGACCACGATCCTGGTTGGAAAGGCTCAACATTTCCATTTCCATGCCTTTACACGCCATAATTTCTATCCCTTTTTTTAACAAAAAATGTAGCTGCTTCCGTCTCGCCACTACACGAAGCGACAGGTTGATAACCGGACGGCACGTGGGATTGTAGGATATTATTTCTAATAAACGACTTGTGTAATGAATCCCCAAGGAGTCAGTGAATCTAATGTCTTGTGAACTTTGAAAGCACCTTTTTAACTGTTAAAACGAGGACAGTTGCGCAATTATAACTTATAAGAGTGAAACGCAAATGTATTCTTCACTTTGAATTGTGAAGATTTAAGAGTGTCGCTATGGCACATTATGTTTCTCTTTAGGCACTGTTAACCCTTTCACTATCGCACTACAAAGGGTTGACGCTTTCACTACCGCCTTCTGTAGCGTGGTAGTGAAAGCGTTAACCCTTTGTAGTGTGGTAGTGAAAGGATTTTAACCTGCTGTAGTGAAATGGTTAACGTGCTACGTGGAGAGAGATGGTCTGGAGTTGAATAGCGTCACGGTCTGATATCTTTGTCTTTTTGGTTCTTTAATACTGATGTATATAACTAATGTCTTTGAGAAGATTGTTGATTTGCTGGGTAACTGAGTCTTTTTCTGTCTTTTTTTCTTTTCTTTTTTAAGAGATATGCCGTATTTTTATACATGTTCATAAACCAACCATTGGGATGTAAATATGTTTGCTAAAAGAAGATGCCTCGCAATAAAAAATTTCTTCTAATGTGAAACTTGCCACTCGAGATGTATATTTTTGACAACTATAAAAGTTACTGTGGTATGCGGCTACGTGGCGTAGTGGGCAAGGCGCTCGCCACGAATGCGGAGACGCTGAGCTCGCCTGTTCGAGCCCAGCGCTCTACATTGCTTTCAGTTTAGCTGGTCGTTCATACTAATACACATTGGCCGTATTAGGGGGTGGGAAACTGATGGGTGGGGATCGGGCGTTGTGGACAGCGACTCCTACAGGTCGGTTGGTGCGCCTGCGCAGTAGAATCAGGAAGTGTCTGGGGCAGCGTGAGCCTCCCACGCGTTACTCCTCGCCAATGAGAGATCGAGCTGCGCAGGTGAAAAGATGCGACTGCTGTTACCTCAAGTACCGGAGGGGACTTGTGCTATGTATGACTTAGTCCACATTGCAGCCGGCTTGTGGGAGGCAAGAAACAGCGTTCGTGACAGGGGAGGGTTGAATTGGATGTTATGAAATTGGGATGGGAGAAAATATAGAAAAGGTGGATTAAAAAAAATTACTGTGGTATATTACCAATATCTAAGGTCATTTGCAGTGCATACAGGTTGCTAACTAGAGGGAAGAAGGACAGAGTGATAGAATGGTCTCCTCATCTGACTTCCAATATAGCCAGCAAGGAATAAACGTGCAGTCCAGACTACAGAGTTCGAATTCAAACTCATGTATTTATTTGCCGAGAGGCCAAAGGTGGATAAGCATCAGGTACATACAGGAATTATTTATCATTTTTCATAAGACATGATTGTACAAAAGGATTGATGAGGTTTACATAATCAAATAGCCCAGTCACGGTGGCTCTTCACATCAAGACAGTTTTGCACATAAATAGTAGTCATGTTATGTCAATGAAAAGAGAATGTACTGAGCAATACACATGGTTAAACCTGGTCTAAGATAGGGATCTTTACAGTTTACACTAAACAACACCCAACAGTGGGTTCCCATGATTTACTCACATGTATTTTGCCAGGCATATTTCTCTGGTGGGCGATGGAGGCTCAGAATCTGGGGTAGAGTTCTGGCCTGTCAACTAACCTTACTGATCCAATATTTATAGGCTATATGACATCATTTTTAGACTGCCTTTTAACCAATCACAATTATCTCTAAATAAGGAGTTTGTTCCAATGGGTGGTCTTCTGGGGGCGGTCCCCCCTCCCCCTGGTTTCCTCGTCGGTGTTCCTCCAGCATCAGAGGGGGGGCCCATGGGCCCCCGTCGGTGTAGCCTCTTGATGAGCACAGAGTCTTAACTCTAAAACCTTTTCTATATTTGTATGGTTAATGTAATAAGTTACATATATATTCAGCATTAAACCAATGTGGCGTTGTCTTATATTTTAATACCAGATTTCCTATATAAAGTATACTGAATTAATAGTTCCTTGGTTGTGTCCCAAACAGTTTTAGCATGCAGGGGCTTTTATGACCTGCCCCCTATTTCTGCAACTGTTCTTCTAAATACAGTTGAGTAAACAATCTTATCATGAGGGGGGTTTTGCCTGAAGGCTCAGGAATGTCACACAATACTGACGCTTTGCATCTTCTTTGTTTTAGCCTCCATGTAATTAGGGATGTCCCGATCCGATCACGTGATCGGAATCGGCGTCGATCACGTGCTTTTCAGAGGATCGGGGATCGGGAAAAAATAATAATAAAAATCGGCAGTCAAAAAAAGAAAAATTTTATTCAACAAACATGACCATGTCCACGTCTTAAACTCATACGGAGGCCTTAGTTTTGGTTTTAAATTACATATAATATATCATCATTAATGTATTTATTGTCACACAGAGCAGAATAATTGTCCACAACAAACACATTCCCCTTTAATTTTCACCGTTGCAACAAACACCCCTTTAATTTACACGCTACACGCTCCACATCACAACAACAGTACAACACGTCGCTCCCGAAACACGGTTAATATCCACTGACTTGAGCAGCTAGACTTAATGTCAGAGGTTTGGAACTAAGCATTTTAAAATAGAAAGTCAAGCCAGTTGCAATGTTTGCAAGGAGGACAGGCTGGAGGCGAAGTTTTCAGACTAACTTTTCACCTGGAGGATAACGTTACGTGACTGAGGATTATCGTCGGCGTTTCAGACCAGAATGGACCATTACGTAAGTCGAACACTGAATGTATACTAATGTGCAAACATATATTGAAACTTTTAATATTTCTCATATGAAGCAGAAGCACATTTCTCAGGGTGAATGTAATAACAAAAGCCTCCGCTCTCGCGCCCCGGACTATAGGCAACAGATGGGCTTGTCTTGCTCTGCCAGTTTCTGACAAAAATGCGTCAAAATTGATTACTAATGTGAAAGATCGGATCGGAAACGATCGGATCGATAGATATTTAAAATCACATGATCGGGATCGGATCGGAAGCAAAAAAAGGCGATCGGGACATCCCTACATGTAATGCTACAGTTCAATATTAAAGCATTATTTTGAATTAACTATTATAACAGATATTTTCAGTTTCAGGGTTAACTGAAAAATATATTCACAGTATTCAGTGTCATAGGTGCATAAGGCTAGTATTAGTAGTAATAGTATTACCCATTCAATATGCACATGACAGAAAATATTATATGGCATATAATATTTTCTGTCATGTGCATATTGAATGGGTAATACTATTACTACTAATACTAGCCTTATGACACTGAATATATTTTTCAGTTAGTTAGATAGTCAATTATATTGACCTATTTGTTTACACTGCTTGTGTTGTTTTTACTACCTGTACCCCCTTCCCCCATGCTGCTATTATGCCTGAATTTCCCCAAGGGGATCAATAAAGGAATATCTTATCTTAGCCGAGAGTAGGACAAATTTGGGCTGGTAGCTCTCGGCTAGGTGGCAAATTAAAAAGTAGATCTTGGTTCAAAAAAGGTTGGGCACCCCTGGGTTATAGGAACAACCACCGCCTGTGGTATCAAGAGGGTGGTTGATTCCCTGGTGTGTTGGAGCAGAGTCAACTCCCGGGTTACCTGGTTGAGTGTGCCCCTGCACGTTCATGACGTCTGCCAATCGTGTCAGCCTTCTCTGCCTCGACCCCTCTGGGTGGGTTTTTTTTGGTGGAGGCTTTGTCATGGTGCGCAACAATGCCAGCATACGCCCCTTCCGCCGGGGTGCTGTTTTCAGTTGACCCCTTTGGCGCCCGTCTCGTCCACAGTGCTCCAGGCTCGGGTCTAAAGCCTGCTGCCTGGTTTAAGGGATCGACCCCTCTGGGGTCGTCTCCCCGGCTGCCTGCTTCCGTTATGGTTAGCCTTTTGAGTGCTTCAAGTTACGGCCATGCTGACTGCCTGTTTTGCAGGGTCAGTGTGCCAGGCGGCGTACTAGTGGGGGGAAGGGCCTGCTCTTGGAGGGGCCCTGTCCGAATACGCTGGCGATGTGGGGGGCGGTGTCCCTAAGTGACCGCCTGGTGAGGTCTTGATGCTTGGCGTCATTGACCTCTCCGGGCCCCCTTTTTCCAGGGGATCCAGTCCCTTCAGTGGGTCTGGGTCTTCCTTCGCGCTCCGCTGCTACGGCCTTGCCACGGGATTGAGTTTGCTTTTGACCCCGTGATTTTGGGGGCAGTAACGAGGGTTGTTCCTTCCGTTCGTTCCCTGGTGGCATGCGGGTTGTGCGTGTGCGTAGTCATGGGGTCAAGCCACGGTTTGCTCACCCTGTGCGTTGAGTTGCTCGAGTTTCTCTTCGCACGGTCGGATCCGTCTCCCTCCCGTCCTCCAATAGGGAGGGTATCCTCCATTAGGGAGGGTCGGGGGGCTCGGTCCTCTCCGGTCTGATGGTTGTGGGGGGCCTCAGCGGGGTACATTGTCGAGCTTCTGGCTCCCGCTCAGCTCCTGTTGTGCAGACTGACGCTGAGCGGAGCCAGTATGATATAGAACATAAGGTTATGTATATAACCAAGTTCTATGAATACTGGTGACGCTCAGCGTCGGGACGCCACTGCGGCCCTTGACCTCGCCTTGTGGTGAAAGTTTGGGAAGGAGGCGAGTAGGTGACCACACACCTGCTTATGAAGGTAAGCGGATAGGGGTGTGGCCAGACGGATGTCGGTATGTCAAGGTACATTGTGGATTTTTATTCCGTGCTGTGCACGAAGTGAGGTTAGTGCAGACTGACGCTGAGCGTCACCAGTATTCATAGAACTTGGTTATATACATAACCTTACGTTAACAGTGAACCTTTTTAATGAGAGATTATTTCAGGGCTTGCCAACGCTCACTGACTGCAGTGACTGGATGCTTTCATAAAATTGCAACTAAGGCATTTGCATATCCTCTCAATCAAATTAAGAAAAAAATGCATTTGTTCAGCTCAACTCACAACTTTATTCTGTTTAACAACATTCTGTTTAAAAATACAATAAGATGCAATCAATATACAGAATAATAACAAAAACAAATAAAACCTTTTCCATATAACAATCATTGGTTCAGGTCATATACTTTAAATACCAAAAAATAACTCAAACAATCACACATACTGCCTGATAACGCAAAATGTGCAACTCTGAACCTTGCTTAGATAATACAATCCATATAGGCCTAAGATAAATGTGTATATTCTGGTTAAAAACAAGTAGGCCTGTACAAAATGAAATAAAAAAACAAGGACACAATCATGACAAAATGGTTGTCATGTATAAAACATGCTTAGACCTGTAGAACCCCACAACACGCATTTACACACACCAGTGTTTTAGACACACTTCTTTGTGCGCGCGGGTATCGTTCGCCAAGCAGTCGCACCCCCTGGCGTCAAGTTCAAATTACGCCTATGGTGTCAACCTCATATTGATCATCCACAATCTGTAAAGGACATAGGTAAAAGAAAAAGTGTCCATATCTAAAACTAGTTCTACATATACCTGTGTGATGGTGCCAGGGAACAACTCTGCATCATACTCCACAAGGACCCACTTTCCCACTTCCAAAACAGGTCCTGGCTCTGTATTCTCTGTATCTGACTCCACATTCGCTCCTATGAAGGAGCACTCTTTTGGGAGAAAGCATCCGCATGCACTGCCGCAAAAGCAGGATACGTCCCGGGTCTGGATTACCCCTGGTTTTGTAGATGTCAGCTATAAGCATAAATTAAATAATAAATGTATTAAAAAAGCATATGAATCAATCAAGTTAAGCCAACTTATGACAATTCATTAATTAATTAAAACACTCTTAACAGGAGCACTCATTCAAGGGTACTACGATTATGCTTGCACCTCATGGTACCAAAGCACCTCAAAGGCACTAAAAACAAGATTACAAACATCACAAAACAAACTGGTCAGACTACTGCTTGACCTTACTCCTAGAACCCACCTCACCCCTGCCCACTTTGACAACCTAGGATGGCTTAGAGTAGATGACAGAGTACAGCAACTTGCAATAGGCCTGGTCTACAAGATACACTACTACACCACTAAGGTACCCATGTACATGTCAAAATACTTCCCAAAGGTCAGTGAATACCACGACCACAACACCAGAGGGAGTTCCACAAATCATGTTCAACCCAGATTCGGCTCAAACAAGGGTCTAAACACGTTTCGCAATTATGCCACATCAATGTGGAACGCCCTAACCTACCCACAGCCGTAAAAAAAAATTGAATCCCTACCCACCTTCAAAACCGTTCTCAATCAGCACCTACAGGAGGCTGCAATTTGAAACTGGCCCCCGTAAATGTCCAAACCCTCCCATCCCATCACACCCCCCCACCCACCACCTCCCAATGTACAGTCTCCTCCCCCTCGTATGTATATATTTTCTGTTAGGATCTTTGTTTAACAGTACTGTATATTTGCATATCGTGTGTCACAATTGTAACATCTGTATATCTATGTCATGCATGTCATAAATGCCATGATATATCTGTATGTTGTGTATATCATAAATGTCATTATGAATTGAAAATGGGGGACCCTGATGTAAACAAGATGAAAGTCTCTCTGGTCTGCATCCCCTTAACAATTGTGTGTATTGGGGGCGGTCAGGTGGCGTAGCGGAGATTGTGCTCGTCACCAATGCAAGAGGCTGCGGTCTCGACTCCCGGAGAGTCAGCATTGCCTTGGCTTGGGCTGATCGCTATACTAACTTGTTTGGCTGAGTTAGGGGGAGGGAAGCCGTGGGTGGGTCCTGGGCGTTGTGGACAGCGACCCCTACAGTTCGATCGGGGCGCCTGCACAGCGAGGGTAGGATCAGGAGAGAGGTAGTGCGACCTTCCACACGTTACACTCTCCCAGTGAGAATCTGCGCTGCCAGGCTGCGTGTATGCCTTCTACGACGGAACTGCGTTTTTCCGCATTCGAGTTTTGTGCTCTGATTGGCCAGGTCATGTGACATGTGCGCCAATCGTGGGACAGCAAGTTCTGCGCCTATTTCCGGGTCTAACAGCCTGCAAACTACCTGGCGTTCTATCGCCATGCTCTAAGACAAACTCTAACCTTAACCAACTTCGAAAGAGTGCCTAAGCTTAACCGTCGGAATTAGGGCAGGCGTTCTATCGCCATGCTCTAAGACAAACTCTAACCTTAACCAACTTCGAACGAGCGCCTAAGCTTAACCATTGTAGAAACTTGCGGTTCCACGATTGGGCGTACATGTCACATGACCAGAAATGACCTGGCCAATCAGAGACGCGGAAACGCAGTTCTGTTGTAGAAGGCATTCAGGCTGCCGGCTGGCTGCACATGCGTCGGAGGAAAGCATGCGACAGTCTCCGGCCTCTCGGACCAACAGTAGGGGGGGGGGGTGCGCAACAACCAGGAAGGGGGTTGGCAATTGGCATAACGACTAACAGTGGGATGGGAGAAAAATTGGAAAAAGGAGGGGGGAAAAGATCTAAAAAATATATAAATTTGTGTATTGAGCCGTACTGTATTGTACCCATTCTACAATCTATTGTGTTCAATCAATCAATCAATCAAACTTGTTCAACCTCATGTCACATTGACTTACCTGGTGAATCTTCATAGTCCCGGGCACTGTATTCAGGGATGGAGGAATCAAATCCTGGGCCGAAATGATCTCATCCTCTGTTACCATGTATAGCCTTACAGATGAGTGTGTTGCCAGTTGCTCATGCAGTGTGTTGGTGTCTGGGATGCTAGTTCCATAAGCAACAAGCCGGTCTGCTAGGTTCTTGAGTGCACCCCCTACCCCATCAGGGGCACCCTTGCCATGAGATGCCTCTGAGAAGTTCCAGGTGACATATTCAAACCCTCTCATGAAAGGCACTGTCGAGGCCAGATAGAACGCTGTCTTGTTGCGGTACTGGGAGGTGGGTCCATCTGAAATAAAATGGATGTGCTTCACTTCTGGATGTTCCTCCCGGATGGACTTGAGCACTGGATTAAGATGAGCCCACGTTGCAACAGCACCATGCTTTAGGGACGCTGACAGAGAGGCAAAAGACTCCACACGTCCCCCACGCAGGTATTTGACCCCAGTATGAAGCGTCACTTGCTGGTTCCTGCCACCAAAGTGGGTGTCTTTCACTTCCCTGGTGTACTTACAGCTATAGTTAGTGTGGGTGACCACCCACACAATTGTAATCTATACTATTTATTTATTATTTATTCCGCCGATTTTTGTCCAATAACTCCTGCCAGAGCCTTTTTTGGTCCAACTCGAGTTGCTATTACTTTTTGGAAAGTTTCACCGCACCGTTTGGCTACAAATCGACTTTAAACAGGAACTTTTGGCCGAATGAATGGCAGAACATTCTAGAACATTTGTGATGTCACAGTATAATAGAACATTCTAGAACATTTGCAATGTCACAGTATGATGTCATAATAGAACATTCTAGAACATTTGTGTGTCACAGTGTCATAATAGAACATGCTAGAACAGTAGTGATGTCACAGTATGATGTCATAATAGAACATTCTAGAACATTAGTGTCACCCACACTAATTACAAGTGTGGTTCAGTCAACTCTACGACAAGCGGTTCAAAAGCAAAAAAAGGGGGCGTGGCCTACGGATCAAGATGAATCCCCTGAAGGGGAGGAGCCGAACCATGGGGGCGTGGTCAACATAGACCAATGAAAGAGGATATCCCTACTGATTATGATGTCATAATAGAACATTCTAGAACATTTGTGTTCTATATATATAGAACAATTCTAACAATTCTCTCAGAAGATCTCATTCTGAAGAAGAATCACGACTGAAGCCTGCATTTCTCAAACAAAATGCCTAAGGTGAGTGTCCACAACGGCTAGCTAGCTGTCCGCGCGGGGAAATTGTGAAAGTGTGGGTGATGCCTGTGCACCACCGGCCAACGGAAGAGGGTCTATGAATTGTTGAATAGATACACAAATGTTCTATTATGACATCATACTGTGACATCACAAATGTTCTAGAATGTGCTATTATGACATCATACTGTGACATAACAAATGTTCTAGAATGATCCATTATGACATCATACTGTGACATCACAAATGTTGTAGATGTGCTATTATGACATCGTACTGTGACATCACAAATGTTCTAGAATGTTCTGCCATTCATTCCTTATGACCAACATTTCCTGTTTAAAGTCGATTTGTAGCCAAACGGTGCGGTGAAACTTTCCAAAAAGTTATAGCAACTCGAGTTGGACCAAGCCGGTCGTTCCTTTTTTTTATCCACTTTTTCTCCCATTTATTTTCTATTTTTCTCCCATCCCAATTTCGTCTCGCCAATTCTCCCTTCAATTCACCCCTCCCCTGTCTCGAACGTTGCCAGACCATGCCTCCCACTGGTCGGCTGCAGTGATGATGAAGCCTTGCATCACGTGTCCCCTCCGGTACACGAGGAGGCAGCCGTCGCATCTTTTCACCTGTACAGCGCGATCTCTCAGTGGCGAGGAGTAACACGTGGGAGGCTCACGCTGCCCCCGTTACTTCCTGATTCTGCTGTACAGGCGCACCAACCGACCTGTAAAGTGGTCTGCACACGGCGGCCGACCGACGTCGCCTGGCGATGTGATCGCCTGTCGCTCAATGACAATCGCTTAGCCCCCCACACCAGAGGCGACCGTTCTCAGGTATAATAAGCTATGTGTCGCTCTGTTTAGCTGGGGGTGTTTCCCCCCGGGAGATATAGGAGGGCGGACCGCCGGGACCGGACGTTAGGTTGTTGTGAAGCGGGTTAGCTGGTAGCTGTGTTGTGCAGTACGAGAGAGTATTAACCTGTAAAACCCATATTGAGCTGGAATTAAACCACCATATATGAATACAACCTCTCCTCATTCTTCCTGACATTACTGCATGCCTGATCGCTACGATACGTTCATTACCAACGATTGGACAAGTATTGTTATGCAGCTGCTGAGAGAGTATTTTTCACGGAAGACGCAAACTGTTTTGTTCTCAACCATAATTTTCTTTGGACAATAAACCTTACAAACTACATCAGCTGCAGCCTGGACATTAAACTCTGTCAACATCCACAACTTCTTTTGTTACCCGAGTATAAAAACATCTAGTAGGTGCATCGTGGCGCATTGTTCATTTATTAGTTAATGACAAGCGGCCACTACAGCTTCTCAAACTAACGTTGTTTATTTAAATTGTTCCCGTTAATAATAATGAACATAAGTAGCATGGTAATAATACGGAGGTTATTGATCAATGAATGTATTGAATGATACATTAATGGTGTACAAATGATACACCAGTAGAACTGTTCTGTACTACTACTACTATTGTCCTGCCTTCCGTCGCCTCCAAAAATAGGATTGAGGCGATTTTGAGCGAGGCGACAGAAATAGCTGCGCGACCGTCGCTTCAGAATCTCCTGCCGTGTGGGTTCTCTCATTCATAACAATGAAGGCGATACAATTCTGTCTGTCGGCTCGCTAAAAAAATCGGTCGCTTGGCTAGAATCGCTCGCCGTGTGGGGACCCCTTAAGAGTCGCTGTCCACAACGTCCGATCCCCACCGGCTTTCCCACCCCCTAATACTGCCAATTGTATTAGTATGAACGACCAGCCAAGCCGGAAGCAACGCCGAGAGCTGGGCTCGAACCCAGCATCTCCTGCGTTAGTGGCGAGCGCCTTGCCCACTGCGCCACTTAGCCGCCCTCAAGCCAGTCGTTTTGATACCTTACACTTGTGTGTGGTGTGAAAGCTCTGGCAGGAGTTACTGGACAAAAATCGGCGGAATAAATAAATAGTATAGATTACAATAGTGTGGGTGGTCACCTCACTGTAATCAATGTGGACGGCCACCTCTTTCTCAGTAAGGCTCTCCTTGAGTGACTTCAGCCTCAGGAACTGGTGCTGGATGTTATACACATGAATGGCCAGTTTATTTACATAATCCTGAGTGAGGTCAACAAGTTTGTCGATAGACGTGTGGGTCTTCTCCAGTGCTGTGTTTGACATTTGTCTCCTCCAGTGCACCATCTTTTCCCTTTTTTGTTATTTTATCTGTCCGGGTAACCCACTGGTCCCAGGAAATTAGGTTTCCCTTGGTTGATGGATCAATAGTTGTAGGGAAGGTTTTGCCTTGGCATTGAATGCACCTTCTGTACATGCATTCCATATCACTTGAGCTGCAGACACAGGACTCAACTATTTCAGTTGTGGATGGTGTGGCAACAATCCCAAGCTGGTGAAGCTTCTTGATTTTGAATTGGAAATTCTCGTGGATTTTGCAGGCACAGGTTTCTCTTTGGGAAACGTTTGGTCTCACGGTCCAAAAGGGCTTCAGTCTGCAGAACTGAGCCCTTGAGATTTTGTAGCGAGGATGCTGACTGAAAAATTTAACATGTAGTCTCTCCATAGTGTCAGTCAGTGCCCTCTTCCTGAACACTTGTCCTTTCTTGCTGACTTCCCCTGTTTTGCCATTGATGACGGTTGAGTTGTCATCCTGGTGCAAGAAACGACTCAACATGTCCCATCAATCGTCTCTGGCTGTTGTTGGGCAGGGTCTTGGGCTCTCTCCGGTGGGTGGCTCTCTTCTCAATGGTGCCTATCAAAGGTGCTGGTCCTTTTTTGTTTTTTCTTGTAGCCTTCTAAGCTGCTTCATTAGGTTAGAGTATTTTCGGGACTGGATTTCCAGTTGATCTTTTGTTGCCCTCAGTTTTGACCTCAGTGAGGTCAAAGGTGGCTCGGGAGGGCTTGGTACTACCTGGACATCCTGCATCCTCCTTTTTCTTCTTGCTTTGGGGGTGGACGTCTGCTCTGGTGTTGGGCAGTTTGATGGCAGTTCTGGGGGGCTTGGTGGTACCGGTAGGCCTCCATCTTGCTCCGGTACCTGTGCGGCATCTGGCTCATTGATGGAGGGAGGGGTCAAATCCAAGATGGCATTCAGTGTTTTCTTTTTAGCATAATGCCTGTTAGAATTTTCTCTCCATTGTTTTTGTTTTCTTTCATATTGTTTGGAGGTAAGGTATGGAGGTATGGCTTACAAAGTGCGAGTGTGTACACATCCTCTAGTAAGGGCCAGAAAGCTGGACATCCTATCAACTAAATGGCTTGTATGAGGCTTCCTATAAACTAGCATGTTTGCTAATGACTGTACCATTTCCAACCCCCCTAACATCTCTCTCTCTCCTTCCTTCTGTACTCGTCCAGCAGGTCAGGGTTGTTGTAAACCTTTTCTCTGAATTTTGCTAGCCTAGCCTTTGCTAACGCTTTTTTTTTCTCAATGGCTGACTGTCTGCAATGAAACAGGAAAGTTAGTAAATTACATCAAAATGAACTGTTGATGATACACATTTTATTATGTAATTACAACCTTATGAACACTTAATGTTGAAGTGTTACCAATTATTACTATTTAATGACAAAGTTATGTGATGCGTTACCAAATTCTCATTGCCGAAAGAGAAGTTCTCATTACCGAAACACCCATTAAAATGTTGCGGTATTGTATCGAGCTGTACTGTACGCGTACTGTACGCGTGTAGCACGCGGAAACAGCTGTTCGTGCGTCACTCATAGCGAGTCACGCTTATTATGATGAATTGAAAATGGGGGACCCTGATGTAAACAAGACGAAAGTCTCTCTGGTCTGCATCCCCTTAACAATTGTATGTATTGAGCTGTACTGTACGCGTGTAGCACGCGGAAACAGCTGTTCGTGCGTCACTCATAGTGAGGGGGGCGTACGCGTGGAAACAGCTGTTCGATTTAGCATCCGCTGCTGCGGGCGTAGCGATGGGGGCGTGCTAGCGTAGGTCAGCGGCCAATCAGAGCGCAAAACGGGAACCCGGAAACACGAACGCGTTGGTAAAAGCATACACGCGCCCAGGCCATGTAGCTCAGGTGCTAGCTAAAGGCTTTCTAAGCATCAATGATTGACGGCCGTAATGTGCTTGTAGGTTAAGTTCATTGGGTTAACATTGCAAAGACATGTGCCACTCCGAGACAAGTAGAGATAATATGGATGTATGTTGTTATGGTTTGATCTGTGATTTATTGTATTTCATGTATGTGTTCACAGTTCTCACTGTTCGGATTAAAATCAGTTCGGTTCGGATTTAAATAAATCCAATCAGTAATATCAAGAACGTGTGCTGTCATCATTGCAGTAGAGGAAGTTACATCAGGCTCGCAGAAGTATCTGGTCATCAGTGCAGTCCAGTATGAGGGATGGAGTCTCAGGATCAAACCGAAGTGGTCCTGCTGTCCTGTGGGTCCTTCAACCCCATCACCAATATGCACCTGCGCATGTTTGAACTGGCTCAGGATCACCTGGAAGAAACAGGCCAGTACAGAGTGGTGAGAGGCATCATCTCTCCGGTGGGTGATGGCTATAAGAAGAAGGGTCTGATTGAAGCCTGCCACCGCATTGAGATGGCCAGACTGGCAACAGAGAGCTCCGATTGGATCACAGTGGACCCGTGGGAGAGCTTGCAGCTGGAGTGGGTCGAGACAGCTAAAGTGGTTCGGCATCACTATGGGGAGCTGGTGGCGGCGCAGCAGAACAGAGACGACGTGGACACCGTCAAGTACGCAAAGAAGAGGAGAATCGAGGAGAATTCTTTTGAGGATCCGTCTCATAATACAAGCAGAGATGTCCCTCAGCTGAAGGTGCTGTGCGGGGCCG
The DNA here is from genome assembly GCF_963971535.1 of Notolepis coatsorum. Classification (NCBI taxonomy): domain Eukaryota; kingdom Metazoa; phylum Chordata; class Actinopteri; order Aulopiformes; family Paralepididae; genus Notolepis; species Notolepis coatsorum. The sequence continues at coordinate 227,047,600 of NC_140166.1, read as the reverse complement.
ACGTCCTCGAATCCTTCGGCGTCCCCAATCTGTGGAAGGAGGAGGACGTGGCAGAGCTCGCAGGGCGCTACGGCATGGTCTGCGTCACCCGCTGTGGCAACGACCCCTACAAGTTCATCCACCAGTCGGACATGCTGTGGAAGCACTGCAAGAACCTCCACGTGGTCCGAGAATGGGTGACCAACGACATCTCGGCCACTCACGTGCGGCGGGCCCTGCGGCAAGGCCAGAGCGTCCGGTACCTGCTGGCGGACAGCGTGGTCGGCTACATTCAGGAGAACCACCTGTACAGCGCAGAGAGCGAGAAGAAGAATGCTGGTGTCATCCTGGCTCCTCTGCAGAGATACACAGGCTCCTCTTCCAGCGGAGGAAAGCACATTCTGCTGCCAGTTGCCTTAACATGATGTTGGAGTTTTCCTTTAAGAACTGCACCCGGTCTAGGAGCTTTGCTGCCTGACAAAGGCGAATGACACTTAACAGTGCAAGTATTGATACAGAGAAAAATGTCTTACCGTAATTTTCGGACTATAAGCCGCGCCTTTTTCCCCATTTTTCGACCCTGCGGCTTATATAACGGTGCGGCTAATCTATGGATTTTTACAGCTAACGGCCACTAGGGGACCTCCTAAATCTATGGATTTTACAGGTTACATGAAGAGTTTATCGCCGGCCACTAGAGGGCAGCGCCTTACCAATATCCAACCGGATAGGCCTTGCTCCGTTATGGTATTGCTGAGCGGCCATCTTGGTTTTCACAGACATTCATTCACTCGCCTCGAGTCGAGACCTTCATTCAATTATTCAATTATTATAATATATATCAACAATAACAGTGAAGTAAACATCTCACGTGAATAATTATATATATATATATATATTTGTTACTATAGCAGGAACTATAGTGTTATTTGTTATTCGAGTGCACCGTTTAAGTTTGAAAGTTGAAAAGTGTGTGTGTCTGAAACGCTATGTGTGTGAAATGTTAATAAATGGGAGCTTCCTCAAACAGCCATCTCTTTGCCGACAATCCCCTCTGTGCACGAACCCTTACATATGGTAATTAAACATTAAAACACCTGCAGTTTATAGTCCAGTGCGGCTTATATATGTACACATCATTCAATTTAGCTGCTGCAGCTTATATTCAGGTGCGCCTTATAGTCCGAAAATTACGGTAAATGATTCCATGTCCCACCAAATGTACAAAAGTACATGTACTAATAGTACACTGGATGATTAGTAGATGTACTAATAAACATAAGAGTATACTATACAATACATTTGGCATGACCGGAGATTAACCTTGTTTTTCTCAGTTTCACTACTCCAATTACTTTTGTTTGCCTTTGCATGGAAGCTCTGGTTTGGAGATATTATTTCTGCACTGACAAGGAAAACCCGGACCGGACTTTTTAGATCGACGCACAGCCCAAGCCAGAGAGTTTCAAAGGATGTGCAATACCGGCAGCAAGGCGGCAGGCGGTGGTATTGGACGTTTGCGATCTCAGACCCATTCCCAATGATAACATCAGGCTCCCTGGATGGATAATCAATGGAAATAGTGAATAAAAGAAATAACGACCAAAACCCGACTATACTCTGTCTGGCGGCGAACGTTCGGCGAGTTAACCCGACTATACTATACTATGTGTGGTACTGTGTCCGAGATCTCAACGGTCCAATACCGCCGCCTGGTGTTATGCGGCCTGTAACTGCCTCAGTGTTCAAGTTTAAGTTTAAGTATGATGTCATAGTAGAACCGGCTAGAACATTAGCTCTGTCATCAACATTCTGGAACGTTTGTAACTTCCTCTACTGCAATGATGACAGCACACGTTCTTGATATTACCGATTGGATTTATTTCAATCCGAACCGAACCGATTTTAATCCGAACCGTGAACACATACAGGAAATACAATAAATCACAGATCAAACCATAACAACATACATCCATATTATCTCTACTTGTCTCGGAGTGGCACATGTCTTTGCAATGTTGTTAACCCAATGAACTTAACCTACAAGCACATTACGGCCGTCAATCATTGATGCTTAGCAAGCCTTTAGCTAGCACCTGAGCTACATGGCCTGGGCCTACACATACGACACACATTTACGACCCCAAACATACCTTATTGGCTGCATGTAATACGAGAGGAAATTAGGGACTCTTGTGGCTGCTACGAGAAAGGACTGTTTGTGCCGCAGCCTCCACTTATATAGCGGGATGGGAGCGGTTCTAGAATGTTCAGCTATGACATCACGAATCACGAACGTTCCAGAATGTTGATGACAGAGCTAATGTTCTAGCCGGTTCTATTATGACTTGGCCTCCACAGGACGAATCACCTCAGACTGCGCCTGGAGGGAGAGGGAAAGCTAGAGAAAGATAAGAGGGAGAAAGAAACTTCATTCTGCTTCCACCAGCGTCACCGTCTTATGGATGGGCCTCTCCAGGTGGACGGGTGTGGAGATGCGCTTTCCCATCTTTCCTTGGGTACACTTCGATAACCTTCGCCATCCTCCACTGGTTACGTGGTGTGGCATCATTCTGTAGGAGTACAATGTCATCGACCTTTGCGTTCTTATGATCTTTGGTCCACTTCCGTCTCTGTTGGAGGATCAGGAGGTACTCCTTCCATCTTGTCCAGAAGTGGTTGGCTAAGAGTTGAATTCGACGCCATCTTTTGCGGAGGTACAGATCTTCCTTGACGAACAAGACACGTCAAGCCACTTCTGATGGTGCGTATTTGTCTTTCCCAGAAAGCAGCAGGCTTCTTCGTTGCCGCCTTCGTGGGCCCTTTGGCCAAGACAGGTTTCTTGGCTGCTGGCTTCTTGGCAGGCTTTTTGGCCTTAACCTCAGCCTGGTTTATCTTGAAAGAGCCGGAGGCTCCGGTACCCTTAAGGGTTCCTGGACCAGGGTTCTTGTCCACGTCATAGCCACCGACAGCTAGGGCCTTCGTTACGGCAGACAGAGCCACAACGCTCCCTCCCACCTTGACTTCTCCACTTGGTAGCTCGTTCTGACAAAGAAAGTCTGGGCCTGTGAGCCAGTTAGAGGATATCAGTTGCTCTGCTGTGAGACCTCTTGAGGCATGGTCGGCTGGATTCTCTTCCGGAACCACATACCTCCATTTTGTAGACTCTGTGCTTTGCTTGATGCGTTCCATTTTCGACTGGAACCTTAGATCCTCTTGAGAGCTGGGGCTGGCCTCTGCCGCTCTTTCAGCAGCAACGTCAGACTCCAGCATCTTTATGCCATCTGTAGGTAACACAACTTCTTTGATCGGTGTTCTACCGACATCGTGCCCTTCACTTGTGGGGTCTAAAGAGGACGGTAGACCTGACATCACTTGCTTCACAACGACTTGGTTACTGATTCCGATTGTATCTCCATGGTTGCGACACGGGTTACCATATCCCACCACACTCCAGCCCAAGTCTGTTCTCTGGGCAAATGTTCCTCACCAGACACCACTTGTCTTGGAACGAGGGCTTGAGCACAGTTGTAGCCAATTAACAGGCCGACATCACAGCTTTGCTCAGGCGCGATCTCACCTGCCAGGTGTTCAAGATGAGGCCATGCCTTCGCTGTCGATGGTGTGTGAATATGGTCTGTTTGCCGGGATAAACTCTCGAGTAAGTCACTGGCAGAGTGATTATCTTGTCTGAATAGAATCCTCTTACTTGTAGACCTGTCAGTTTCCGACAGGTCACAACTGTGTTTCTTGAAGCCAGTGTTGCGATGTTTAGCTGCACTGGTTCACCCTTTGTGTTGAGGAACGCAAAGGTCGGGGCGGCTACGTGGTGCAGTGGGCAAGGCGCTCACCTCGAATGCTGGAGACGCTGGGTTCGATCCCAGCGCTCCACATTGCTTTCAGTTTAGCTGGTCGTCCGTACTAATACACATTGGCAGTATTAGGGGGTGGGAAACTGATGGGTGGGGATCGGGCGTTGTGGACAGTGACTCCTACAGGTCGGTTGGTGCGCCTGCGCAGTAGAATCAGGAAGTGATGGGGGCGGCGCCCCTCCAAAGCGCAGACCCGACGCTGAAAGATCGCGCCGCGCAGGTGAAAAGATGCGACTGCTGCTACCTCGGGTATCGGAGGGGACTCGTGCTATGTATGGCTTAGTCCACATTGCAGCGGCTTGTGGGAGGCAAGAAACAGCGTTCGAGACAGGGGAGGGTTGAATTGGACGATACGAAATTGGGATGGGAGAAAAATAGAAAAATGGGAGAAAAAGTGGATAAAAAAAAGGAACGCAAAGGTCAATGACATTGTACTCCTACAGAATGATCCCACACCACGTAACCAGTGGAGGATGGCGAAGGTTATCGAAGTTTCTTTCTCCCCCTTATCCTTCTCTATTTCTCTATCTTTCCCTCTCCCTCCAGGCGCAGCCAGTGATTCGTCCTGTGGAGGCCAAGGACCATAGTATTGTAGTTAGCCTTTGTTTTACGTTCTAGGCAGTAAGTTGTCTCCAAGTTATTGTAAGAATCATAAATACAATTGATATGTTTGGTGGGAGTGTACCGTGTTCAAGTTTAAGTTTAAGTATGATGTCATAGTAGACCCGGCTAGAACATTAGCTCTGTCATCAACATTCTGGAACGTTTGTGATTTGTGATGTCATAGCTGAACATTCTAGAACCGCTCCCATCCCGCTATATAAGTGGAGGCTGCGGCACAAACAGTCCTTTCGGGTAGCAGCCACAAGAAGCCACAAGAGTCCCTAATTTCCTCTCGTATTGCATGCAGCCAATAATGGACGTTTTGGGTCGTAAATGTGTGTCGTATGTGTAGGCCCAGGCCATGTAGCTCAGGTGCTAGCTAAAGGCTTGCTAAGCATCAATGATTGACGGCCGTAATGTGCTTGTAGGTTAAGTTCATTGGGTTAACAACATTGCAAAGACATGTGCCACTCGGAGACAAGTAGAGATAATATGGATGTATGTTGTTATGGTTTGATCTGTGATTTATTGTATTTCATGTATGTGTTCACAGTTCTCACGGTTCGGATTAAAATCGGTTCGGTTCGGATTGAAATAAATCCAATCAGTAATATCAAGAACGTGTGCCGTCATCATTGCAGTAGAGGAAGTTACATCAGGCTCGCAGAAGTATCTGGTCATCAGTGCAGTCCAGTATGAGGGATGGAGTCTCAGGATCAAACCGAAGTGGTCCTGCTGTCCTGTGGGTCCTTCAACCCCATCACCAATATGCACCTGCGCATGTTTGAACTGGCTCGGGATCACCTGGAAGAAACAGGCCAGTACGCCTAAATATTAAAGGCAACCAACTTGTGTCTAGCCACACCCCCGCGGCAGCAGCAGAGCGGAGCTCTGCCGCGGCAGCATTATGTAGCAGTAATCCCCCATCTTTTAACATCGACAACTAGCTCAACTGGTAGCGCCGCCTTGCTGTGGATCCTGCGGTCCGTTGGTGACTAGTTCGATTCCCTTCATTTTTTTTTTTTTTAACGTGCATTCTTTCGCCGGTTAAGTTTAGGCATGTTAACTTTAAGCATTCTTTCGGAGTTGGTTATGGTTAAGCATTGTTTCGGAGTTGGTTAAGGTTAGGCGCTGTTAAGGAGTTGGTTAAGGTTAGAAGGGTTACGTTTAGGCGCTGGTTAAGGTTAGAGTTGGTCTTAGAGAATGGCAATAGACAGCCTATTTCCGCGCTGCAGCGGTCACATGGGCGTAGTGGCCAATCAGAGAAACGCTAAACACAAGTTGGTTGCCTAAGATATTCACGCGGCCAGTACAGAGTGGTGAGAGGCATCATCTCTCCGGTGGGTGATGGCTATAAGAGAGGGGAAATTATCACAGAGTAGGCTTACCTGTTGATGGGGGTTGTTGATGGGGGTTGTTGATGGGGACAGTTGGTGTGTATTTATTTAATCTCCCACCTCACGTATTTAGGGTCATATGACCTGGCTTGTGTATCCATACCGAATAGACTTTAAGAGTACCATATGCTGTTAAAGTAGATCCTAATCTCGCATTTTGTATTCATCTTTTTTATTTTGTATGTATTTACTTTTGTATCATCTTTAAATTTTTCTGGGTGGTGCGGGAGGGAGGGATATTCAGTAAGCAAAAACAAAGAACATATGACCATCTGTATACAATATATAAATGTGAATGTAATCTTTGAATAAAAAACGTTTAAAATATATATATAATAAAGATGTGGTGCTTTTTCCTGAACATTCAGATCATTGTACTTAACATTGATGCAATACGAACAAAGCTTGTTTCGAGTTCAGTGATAAGACTTCAGATCATAATTAAACTTCAGTACAGTCGAGAATAACTAGCCCGACAATGTGTCAGCACAAAAGTATTATATTCTATGCAAATGTTGAAATATTATTTACAGCACTGTTGCTTATTTATTCAGAATTATGCAACCATGTATTCTAAACAACTAAAGTTGTTTTGAGGGGAAAATCCATTCAAAGTGTCCTTGCATGATGCAATAGTGGGCTGTAGGATCGTTTAAGTGAATCACATTCACTGCCTCAGGCAAAACTCAACTGCATTGGTTGAGTGTCATAATTGTACAGGTCAAAGTTCAACTTTGACCAAGTGAGCGAACAGTTTGCCACAAGTGGGTGTGTCCTTTTGAAGTGGTGGTGAAAAGAAATCATGCAAATGTGAGCTTCTCATTATAAAGACATTTGGTACACAAATCGTGCAAAAATGCATCTTTCAAAAAATACCATTTCCTCTAAAATAGTGTCATAATTGCAATATCTGTCAAAGAGTAGCAAATTTCCTCAAATTATGCAGCCCTAGTTTAACCAACCCATTGCAAAGGGGGGAGATGTTAATGTGGGATAGGGCTCAATGAGTGATAAGTCATCGAAATAAAAGCATTTACTATACCCATAGTAATATAACTGTACATTCATACTAGGACATCACTGCATTGGCAGGAAAGTTACTATAAAAGAAATCCATAAAATTGTTGCAATTAAAAAATTTAATAGTTTACAGATGTTGCGAGGTAGAAAATATTTCCATCGATTAAAGCTTTTGTTTAACAAAAGAAAATGTAGCCGATACATAAATACAAAAGAAAATTACATATATACAATATTAATCCCCTTGGGGAAATTCAGGGTATCTCGCATAGCTCACACAATATACAGACATTAACAGTTTCTCTGGACAGTCGTTCAGTATGTCTGCATCAAGAGTTAAGCACATGAATTTTCAAGTAAATCATATCTACCAATAAAAACATGAGATAAAAGCAAGTGTATAAAACAGGTATAAAAACAGGTCATGCATGGTCAGTTGACAGAGTGGTGATGTAAATGTTATAAAGTAGCAATTAAAAAAAAAGCATGACTTTACCCTATCAATCAGAATAAATTAAAGATAAATATTTTAGATGTGTCAAAGTGTTCCTCGGCACCAGAACAGTTGAAAACTATTGGTAAAGCAGAGAACATGTCCTCTGTGACAAGTGATTTATCTGAAAGAGGGGAGCAATGCAGTTTTAATTAAGGGCTACTAACACTTTCAGCGCCAGCGGCTTTAGCTATCCTTGTACCTACTGCGCCACCGCTTTAAGAGATAGGGATAGGGATTTTCAGGGCGGCCGGGTAGCACAGCGGACTAAGCGTCCGTCTACCACTGCAGAAACACTGGTATCGAATCCGGCTGTCAGCAGTGCCTCCGGCTTGGCCGGTCGTCGTACTGACTCAATTGGCAGAGTCAGCGGGAGGGAAGCCGGTGGGTGGTAATCTGGTCGTTGTAAACAGCGACTCCTACAGGTCGGTCAGGGCGCCTGCACAGCGAGGGAGGGAAATGGTGAAGGTAGTGTGACCTCCCACGCGTTACACTTCACCAATGAGTCCTCGCTGCCAGGTGAAAGAGGCTGCTGGCTGTCTCCTATGTATCGGAGGAAGCATGTGATAGACTTCAGGACTCCCTAGACCGACCAGTGGGGGGCACATGTGCGCAACGACCAGGAAGGGGAGGGGGGAATTGGCATAACAAGTAAATTGGGATGGGAGGGAAATACAGAAAAGGAGAAAAAGTAGATATAACAAGAGGGATTTTCACTGTGCGTCGCAGTGTTTGGAGGGCTATATCTATGGAGACAATACTATGGCTCATTTAACATTAATTCACATTCGCTCCCCGACACGTCGTGCTGGCGGTGAAGAACGACGAGGAGCTGAACAAACTTCTGAGCGGGGTCACGTTCTCCGAGGGCAGCGTGATTCCGAATATACAAGCTGCCCTTCTCCCCAAGAAGACTAAAAAGGGCTCGAGGGAGAATGCTGCTGCTGCTGATGAAGGCGTCAAGTCTCTACTAAGAATTCTAACTGAATGAGAATTTTTTTATTCAACATGCAGTCTTTAAAATAAAATGTGGTTTTATATGAATATTTGCTTTGCTTCCTCCCAAATGATTTAGCTGTGTCCCTTTTCCAAAATGCCTGGGTGTAATTGTACCCATGTCCCTACCTAGATGGTTAAAATATTAACTTTATTTATAGGCTACTCAAAATAGTATACCTCCAATTCTTATCATGATGAATAACAACTTATTATCTCCTGTCCAGTATACCTCCAATCCTTATCATGATGAACAACAACTTATTATCTCCTGTCCAGTATACCTCCAATCCTTGAAACGATTCAGCATCTTCAACAAATTTTCCATGTACAATATTTATATATTAGGAATTGTGACATTTGCAACCACTTAAGATTCAGTCAGGAACACCTCATTACAATAATTAATCCATTTATAGTGACAAATTGGTTAACTTGTTGCAGTTTATATTATATATAATTATATATATAATTGTATTTGGTAGTATATGCTCTTCCCTCAAGCTGCTCTCAGTGAAAATCCAGAGAGTGCGATGTGATTTAATGTTCTATGCCTTACCTTGACTCTGTATTTTGCTGCAATCTATTTAATATCTGCACTTTTTTGCTCATTGTATGCAATTTTCTTTGCAAATTGTATGCCTTTTTGTACTGCTGTGAAGCACTTTGAACTGCAATTGTATGAAAGGTGCTAAACAAATAAAGTGTATTATTATTATTAAGTCCATCGTTCAACATGTGAAAAAATATTATTTCTCTCATGTATACGTTTGCGTGTTATACCGTGGTGAATATTGTATAGTTTCAGAGTGATCCTGGCAAATTCCTGAGAAGGGCACCATTTGAGCAATATGTGCATTTTGCTAAGAGTTACTCGCCTGGACACGCTACTATTTCCAATTCAAAGGTATATAATAGGTATTATGTTTCATCATGAATGCATTTTTTTTATGCTCCGATCGTCATCACCGGCATTAGTTTAGAATACTACATGCAAGGGGCGGCCGGGTAGCGCAGCGGACTAAGCGTCTGTCTACCACCGCAGACAGTGGGATCGATCCAGCTGCGGTACCTCCGGCTTGGTCGGCCGTCCATACTGACACAATTGGCAGTGTCAGCTGGCGGGAAAGCCGGTGGGGTGGGTCCTGGTCGCTGTAAACAGCGACTCCTACAGTTCGGTCGGGGCGCCTGCACAGCGAGGGAAGGATCTGGGGGAGGTAGTGAGACCCTTCCACACGTTACTCCGCCAGTGAGAGTCTGCGCTGCCAGGTGAAAAGAAGCGGTGGGCTGGCTACACATGTCGGAGGAAGCATGCGATAGTCTCCGCCCTCCCAGACAGACGGTAGGGGGTAGAGTGCGCAACGACCAGGAAGGGGATTGGGAATTGGCATAACGACTTACATTGGGACGGGAGAAAAACGGAAAGAGGGGGGGGGGGGAAATAACAATAATACATGCATTGATCGACATGAAATCATTGGAGGATAGGGCGGCTAAGTGGCGCAGTGGGCAAGGCGCTCGCCACTAACGCAGGAGATGCTGGGATCGAGCCCAGCTCTCGGTGTTGCTTCCGGCTTGGCTGGTCGTTCATACTAATACAATTGGCAGTATTAGGGGGTGGGAAAGCCAGTGGGTGGGGATTGGACGTTGTGGACAGTGACTCCTACAGGTCGGTTGGTGCACCTGTACAGCAGAATCAGGAAGCAACGGGGGGAGCGTGAGCCTCCCACGCGTTACTACTCGCCGCTGAGAGATTGCGCTGTACAGGTGAAAAGATGAGACTGCTGCCTCCTCGTGTACCGGAGGGACACGTGATGCAAGGCTTGGTCCACATTGCAGCCGACCAGTGGGAGGCATGGTCTAACAACGTTCAAGACAGGAGAGGGTAGAATCGGATAATACGAAATTGGGATGGGAGAAAAAGTAGATAAAAAAAAATCATTGGAGGATCAAGGTGGAATTACATTTGATCAGGGGTATTCCAATTGTCTGATCGCGATTTCCAGTATTGGTGTCCATCGGGTCCCCGACATAATGCGGCACAACACATGCATCAAGCGGCCATGGACATGGTCTGGACCAAAATTCCCACCCGGATGGGTTTAGATGCAACAGTGTGAAATAAGGTTTAAAGGGTGGTCGATACTGCGAATGTGGCCGGTATTGCACTCTAGCGATCTCAGAATGATTTCCTATGGTAACACCGAGGTCTGTGAAGTTGCCGTGAACATGTAATGAATAAAGAAATCTGATAAAAGAAAAACGATGGGTCTGGCGCTGAAAGCTTTAACACTTTCAGCGCCAGAGGGCGCTGTGTACCGTGTGGTAAGAATGCCACCGCTTTAAAGTATACAGATACATGGCGGTGTTTGCAGGGCTCAAACTATATTAAATAGCGTTTTGTGCATTTCACTCAAAACCGTGCAGTTTCGGCGACGGGTGGCATAGCGGAGATTGGGCTCGTCACCAATGCAAGAGGCTGCGGTCTCGACTCCCGGAGTCAGCATTGCCTGCGGCTTGGGCCAGTCGTCATACCATCTCAATTGGCAGAGGTAGCGGGTGGAAAGTCGATGGGTGGGGATTGGATGTTGTGGACGCCTGTAGCTGTTCCGCAACCGTTCCTACTTCCGGGGTAGGCCTGATTGGCCCCGACAGGCATGTGACCCGCCGCAGCCCCAGGAGCAAGCGCGCTACTGCTGGAGTTTGCTTCGCCTTTCACATCGCTGCCGTTGGCGAAAGCAGACAAATTAATGACTAATTCGGTCAGAAATAACATAACTAATAACATTAGTAAGCACTGCTTATATGCTTATTATGTCTGCGGGGTACAGTAAACGTTTCTCCCGGTACATTCTGAAGAGCACACCGCTGTATGTTGGAGAACCAGCGGTCTTCCTCACTCGAGTGAGACTAAAGCAGTGCACAGCTCAGCCCTGTGAGACGCTTATGTCTGCGGGGTACAGTAAACGTTTCTCCCGGTACATTCTGAAGAGCACACCGCTGTATGTTGGAGAACCAGCGGTCTTCCTCACTCGAGTGAGACTAAAGCCATGCACAGCTCAGCCCTGTGAGACGCTTATGTCTGCAGGGTACAGTAAACGTTTCTCCCGGTACATTCTGAAGAGCACACCGCTGTATGTTGGAGAACCAGCGGTCTTCCTCACTCGAGTGAGACTAAAGCCGTGCACTGCACAGTCTCAAACAGTGTAACAGTAAGAAGCATTTTGGATAAAAGTATTCTGTACTTCTGTATGACAACAATGTATGCCTTTCAAATGTTAAATGATTAAATGATACACAGCGAAAGCTACGCTCTCGCCTCTCATCCTGCTTTCGCCAAGCGAAGCGAACTCCAGCAGTAGCGCGCTTGCTCCTGGGGCTGCCGCGGGGGGGGGTCACGTGCCTGTCGGGGCCAATCAGGCCTACCCCGGAAGTAGGAACGGTTGCGGAACAGCTACAGGCGTTGTGGACAGCGACTCCTACAGGTCGGTTGGGTGACGCCTGTACAGCAGTCAGTAAGTATCGGGGCAGCGTGAGTCTCCCACACGTTACTCCTCGCCACTGAGACCGCGCTGTCTGGTGAAAAGATGCGACAGGCTGCCTCCTCGTGTACCGGAGGGGACACGTGATGCAAGGCTTCCATCCTCACTACAGCCGACCAGTGGGAGGCATAGTCTAGCAACGCTCAAGACAGGGGAGGAGAGAATTGGCGATACGAAATTGGGGAGAGAAAAAATTGAAAGAGAAAAAGTGGATCAAAAGAAAAACATGCCTGTATCAACAATCAATCTGAAATCAACGCTATGTTATCGGCAGGGCCGGCGCAAGGGGCGTGCGGTCGCACTGGAAATTATTATTATTATTTTTTTTTAAATAAATAGAACGTTAACAATCACTTTCAATCACAGACCTAAAATCTAGTTTTGCTTACATGCTTATATATTTCACATTAGACATGTTTGTAGAATAGTGTAGACACGTGAATGTGTGACTTGTTCCGGGCTCTGCAGATATGCTATTGGTTTCAATGGACCGTTTACTTTTGTGCCCGGCAAAGCATTGTGGGAGGACCAACACTAGGGGGAGTTGGTTGGCGTCGGTAGGGAGATGTGAAGATACCGGTATCCACAAGGGGGTACAGGTACGGGGTCTCTTCAGCGCTATCCACGGCAGCAAGTGGACGTCTTGGACAAGAGCATCCTACTTTTGAAAACGTGAAATACCAAATGTGCATTGGAGCAGAAGAAGCTTATCAATACCAAGTATAGTGATTAGGTTACGCCAAGACGAAGGACGTTCGGCAGATGGACTGTGAACTTAAGATGAACGTTAAAGTGTTGCGTGTTAGAACGTTCAGTCGGGGAGTCAGGCTAGCCATGTCGGCTAGTAGCTTAGCTAAAGGCAGGGACAACTAACAAGAAATGAAAGCGTTAGCTAACCTAGCTAGCTAGCGTTAGCTACATTATCGAACGCTAACGTGTGGCAGATAAACTAGGAATAGACTCTCAAGTTCATCCCAACGGGGGGACAATATCATGGGACTGGTGAACTTTTTCATCTCCACGGTAGGAAAATGCATCGACGTCGTCTCCTTCCTCTTGGACCTCGGGCTGCTTATTGCTTATTCCCAGAGGAAGAGTGCTGCCGAGTGCTTCCGCGTTTTCCCTGATTGGCTGCGACACGCCCCGCGGCAGCCGCAGAGCGGAGCGGCAGAGCTTGCGGCATTATGTAGCCGTAATCCCTGATGATTTTCATTCAACGCTTAGCTCAACTGGCAGCGCTGCGGTCCTGCGGTCCGTTGGTGACAAGTTTTGCCAACCATGAAGCCCATTCATTTTTATTTTGAGCGAAAGAGGAATCCGGCGAGGCAGCTAATGTTACTGAGGCGGATAACGCTAGCAAAGTTAGCACAGGCACACTGTGGGCCAGCCAGTGACTTTGGTGGTGTGTGCTATTGCACAGATGTGTGTCCCGTTCCCGTTTGCACACGCACATAGTAAGCCATCACTGGGAACAGAGGCATAGTGAGGGAAGGGGGGGCTGAGAATATCCGTCTATCTGTGTGTGTCTCTACATCTCTCTCCTGAACCTATTTCATTCAAAAGGAAGATATAAATTATAGCTCAGTAGCTGTAACAGAATTGCATTAACTATTAATTAATTATTATTCAATAGAGTTTCAATTATAACGAATTAAATAATTGTATAAATAATTTTCCATGTTCTGTCATCTAATAATATATTCCATTACCTTTCCTATCTGTATCAAAGTCAAAATGTTGGTATCGTGACAACACTACAACATACAAAAGCAGCTTGACAACCGATATCCTTTGAGTCTAGTAGGCATGGGCCAATGTGTGATTTTGGTGGTATGTGCTATTTGCACAGATGTTTGGCCCTTGGTATGCACACGCACAGTATAATATGCATGTAATAAATAGTTTGTTAATAAACTCTTGTTACTTGAACAATTTTCACTGTGCTCCTAATTTTTTTTTTAGATTTTATTTAGGAGCACATGTGCTCCTTGGGAAAAAGGTTAGTGTAGAGCCCTATATATGGAGACATTAACATGACGTTATCAAACATAAGGACGAAGACTACCAAGACAGCCGCAAAATGGCATATGGTAAGTGTCGACCGTTTTATAATTTTTATCATAAAAATTCAGTGCCCCTGAAATACAAAAAAGCCCTGAAAATCAATTAAGGGGGGCAAAAAAAGCCATGGAAGAAAAAAGTTTATTTCTAACTCTGCTAGGATGTACTCTAAAAAGAATATTCCAATTATCTGATCGCCATTCCAAGTATTGATGTCGATCGTGTTGCCAACATAATCCACCAAAGAACATGAACCGGGAGTGCTTTATTCTCCTCAATCCATGCGTTATAAACGCCTGTCCTGCCCGACAAGGAAAACCCGGACCGGACTTTTTAAATCGACACAGCCCAAGCCAGAGAGTTTCAAAGGATGTGCAATACCGGCAGCAAGGCGGCTGGCGGTGGTATTGGACGTTTGCGATCTCAGACCCATTCCCAATGATAACATCAGGCTCCCTGGATGGATAATCAATGGAAATAGCAAATAAAAGAAATAACGACCAAAACCCGACTATACTGTGTCTGGCGCCGAACGTTCGGCGAGTTAACCCGACTATACTCGGGCACTGAAAGTGTTAACTCATTCATCGCCAACGACGAGTATACTCGTTATAGGCCGCCAATAGTTGGATGCCAACAATGAGTATACTCGTTATTTCTTTTATTCGCTATTTCCATTCATAAATCATCCAGGTAGGCTATGGTACTGTGTGGTACTATGTGTCTGAGATCTCAACGGTCCAATACCGCTGACTGGTGTTATCCGGCCGATGTCGCACTTCCTTTCTGACTATCATTAAAATTCCTCCAGGCGCAGTTTTTGAGTAACGTGGACCGAGGGGTATACCCGATCGCATCGCTTTCGGGACGCCAGATTCATTATGCTGTTGGGGGTTATGGCGTGGGCCAAATGGACATACGACCTAGCAGATGGCAATCAAATAATTGGAATATTCTTTTTAGAGTCTCATCGGCCACAGGTAAGAGCAATTTAATGTAAATTTCAGCTTGGTTGTCTATTGTTTTCATAGCCATCGCCCTGATCAGCGTATGCTGTTGTACTAACGAATGCCGTTATTGACAATCAATTAATCAGAAATGACCCCCCCCTCTCATGCATGCATGATGGGACATAATATACCGATCATATGCATTCGAATTTTTTATTGTAGCGTGTATAGGGACGAAATGTCAATGGATTAAGTATAAATATGCGTCGTGGGCTATTACTAGCCTCCCAGGAATTACCCTAGACTACTCTAAAACCATACTTATATTCACCACGGTATAAAACGAGAAGGTATCACATGTTCAACGATGGATACTCTATGTCAAATGGGCCATAGTATTGCATTATAGCTATAATATTTAAATAGTCCAATGAGTTAAGGGCTACTTAAAAAAAAAGAGATAAGAAATCTTTATTAAATATTTACATGGACCTAAAATCACAAGGCCTATAATAGGCCAACTCCCACGGGGGGGGGGGGGAATCCAATAAAGTGCCAGATCAAATTAAAAATTAAAAGAATGAAGCGACCTCAGGGTTTATCCAGCAGGGCAGCAGCCATGTCCTTGATGAGGGACGACTTGAGCTGAGGAATGAGGCTGATCCTCATCAGTTTGCCGTTTGAGTACTTGTTCTTCACAGCCTGGTTGGAGAGGTGGAGGAGAATTAGACAACAGTCCTTACATGGGTCAACATTAGGGCTGACTTTTGGCATTCAAAAGCTTCGGGGCCGAGATTCGATTTTAATTCGAAGCTTCAAGAAAAAAATATTATTAAATCTTTTTTTTAATGTTGTGGGACTTGTACAGCACTTTGTTCTACTTCGTCAGTGCTGTAAAGTTAAAACCTTTTTAAATCTTAGACAAACAAAACACTTTGCTTTCATGAAATATTGTAAGCAGTCATTTGAGGCTTTATAAAAGCAGCACAATGAACACAAATCTTGATTTTTTTTTTTTTTTATATTCAAATTTTATTTTCCCATTCGAATCCCATACCCATTGAACGAAGCTTCGAAGTATTTAAGACAGCCCTAGTCAACGAAATAATTCATGAGTCATCACAGTCAAAGAGTTCATAGGGCCATGAAACTGCCTCACGATGAGAACCATGTAAACATTCCATTCCCAGTCAAAAGAAAAGGACCAAAAAAATGGACGAGTGGTTTTCAGACTGACGATTTGATACGTTTCTCGTTTGTAGACTGCCGTTCCAAGACACGCCCGACACATCTTTTCCATGGCATAGTCTATACATGGACTTTATTTAACCCCCACCGTTCAGTTTCTCAAAATTACTTTGTTTTGTGTGCATGCGTTAGTGGGCCCATTGCGTTAACATGTTTTTATGAAGCATCATTGATTTGTCATCTCATACAAAGTTACAAAATAAAGAGGAAACGCACCTGGAACTTAGTTTTGCCGTCGTTAACGGTCACCAGGTTCTTGGCGATGTGCTCCATGATGGGCTTCAGGTGGGCCGCGTCATACGTGGAGTAGTGCTTCTGTGTAGGAGACTACAGAGGGAAGATCAGAGTTTATGTTTCGCCTGTTGGATACATATCAGGTTTAAAGCAGAGCATCACATTAACAAAAAAAAACACTGCATCAATATGGTTAATGGCGAGACACTGGTCAAAAAGACCCCATCATACGGGTCTGACGGCCAGATCAAAGTGTAACATCAACTCAAGAAACGACAAACTGGTGAGGGGGGAGTCGTAGTCAAGCTAGGTGCTTGTGGAGAGAAGGATGAGAGAAGCTGGAGGGAGAAGCCCTCCTACCTCCTCTGAGGAGCACCTTCAGCCAGAGAGCGAAGCCCTCCTACCTCCTCTATGAGGAGCACCTTCTCTCTCTCTCAAAATTCAAATAAAACAATCATAAATATAATAATAACTTTCATTTTATATAGCGCCTTTCAGAAGACCCAAGGTCGCTTTACATAGGAAAAAAATAATAATAAACAGTGGACAGACGCAACATACATACAAGTGAGAAATATAAACCTGCATCGGCATGGCACCATCACTTCGTACCAAACGTGCCCGTATTGGATTATTTATGTTGACGAAACTGAGTTATATTCATTAAAGAAAGTTTATTTAAAAAAAAATGTAAATAATAATTTAATCAGATTAATCACTTTATTCAAATTGAGGATTTTTATTTTATGATTATGTCATCGAAAACTTCGATGGTTAAAAAAATTAAAATAAACACATTCGGTACAGCCCTACAAATCGCCTTGGTCAATCCTTTCTGCCAGCAGCCAACAGGCTCCACAACTGTGGGCAAGGACTGAACTGGCCAACTGCTGGAGAACCATTTTACGAACCCTGCATGGACTGGCTTTTATCTACTGAACCCTGCATGGACACCGGCACATAGTGTAATTTACTAATTTCCATTGATACAGACGTTCCAGCAGACCAGAGCCAACCCAATTTATTTTCTTCCAATTCATATGGCATCTTGTTCTTTACCTTCTGTTACAATATTTTTATTCTCCATTTTATTGTTAGACATTAACCTGTCTGTACATCGCCTACCCCCCCCATGCTGCCATGACATCTGAATTTCCTCAGTGTGATAAAAAAAACATCTCATCTCAAGTCAAATTGAAGCACAACTTTACACGCTCATGACATTTTTGTATAAGGAAGTTGCATTGTTCATTTCAATACCTGTAATAGTACAGTAGTCCACGCACACGTGTGCATTCAGTTAAGTTGGAATATGACTAATAACAGTTCAGTTTGTCAGGTACATGCAACACAGATTACAGTGTTTACATCTGTCTGCTTGAGAAAATACCATGTTCTGCAATAAAAATTATTGAAGTGAGATGAACAGACTGAACTTTATTTTATTAGATAAAACATGTTGACAGTTTTACTTTGCAGTATTAATATTGCAATACTCAGCACATCACAATACTATCGTATCGTGAGGCCTCTGGTGATTCCCACCCCTAATAGCTAGGGATGGGTACCGAATCCGGTACTTAAAAGGGTATCGACCGAATCACGCAAGATCCACCGGTATAAAGTCCGATGACCTCAACGTTTCGTTTACCGCAAAACGAAACCTATGAAGTGTGCCGCACGTTCACGTCAACAACATACACTACCTTGAATTGATGAAACAAAAAAGCAGTCGGGGCAATGGCAAGCTGAAAACGGTTGTGGTTGCAAAGCTAGATGCAGACAACACTTGCTGCAATATTATATATTAACAAATTGTTCTAAATAAATTAGTAATAATAGTTTAGACACAATTTTTTGTATAGAACTGAGGTAAGTAGATTTTAGTACCGGAAAAGGGTAGTGTTGGGTACCGGTATCGATTCACAGGTACCGGTGGCGGTGGTCCGGTACTAGGGATGCCCCGATCGATCGGCCAGCGATCGGTATTGGCCGATATCCAGTATAAATATGAGATCGGTGAATTCCGATAATGCTTTATTTTTGCCGATCGATGACACGCGCAAAAAACATGATCCAATTCTCAGCGGAGTTCTCACTCTCTCTTCTCTCACAGCTGCTGCACGTCTTGCCCCTCCTCCTCCCCCTCAAAGACCCGTCATGTCAACAAACCCTTGCAGCAAGAGTCGAGTGCATGAGCAGCTCAGAGCTCCTCTTTCAACATAACAAGCATTAAACAAAATGGCCCAGTCGACTACCGTAATTCCTCTAATAGTAACCCCGGCTTGTATTTGTTTCAACTGTAGCGGGTACCAGGCTTGTATTAGGAGGAGGCCTGTATAAGAGGGAGGCCTATCTTTCAAATATAGAAAATAAAGGAACCCATTTCTAACTGGGTGCATTACTGGCCGAAGGCGTTAGAATACCATCTGCCAGCTTAGACACTCAGAACAGTATGAATGAATCTTTTAATAAATGAGAAGCAAGTTTCGATTTTTTTATGTTAAATATTTTTTTAAATAAAAAAAACAACGTATATCGAACCGAACCGAAAACAGTTAGCCCAAAACCGTGATACAAACCGAACCGTCGATGTTGTGAACTGTTCCACCTAGGGATGCTCGATATTGGCTTTTTTACCGATACCGATATTCCGATATTGTCCAACTCTTAATTTCGATACTGATACCAATATCAACCGATACCGATATATGCAGGGTTTCCCCCCAAAAAAACTGAATAATTTCAGGTAATTAATAATTTCACTGGATGCATTCAAAAGGCTTTCTAAATGTAAGCATTATCTGTGCAAAATATGATAATTAAAAAAGTAAAAATTAACATTACATATCTCTTGTTGAATTAAACCAACATGCATACTTTTGACAATAAATAAAATAAGAATTGGTTCTTACTTGCTTGCCTGGGTAAATAAAGGTTAAATAAATGTAAAAAAAAAAGAAAAAAAAAATATATCTCGATACCGATATTTTCCGATATCACATTTTACTGCCGATATCGGCCGATAATATCGGTCGGCCGATAATATCGGACATCCCTAGTTCCACCCCTACGTCTTACCCATGGCAGCTCGTCAAGCAGCAGCTGGGACAGGCACAGGGAGGCAGCAGCGATCTCAGAGGGGTGGTAGTGCACCATGTCGTAGTCCAGGAGAGTCAACTCCATCAGATACTTGGCCAGAGTGTGCCTCTCTGTGTCAGCCTAACAGACAAGAAAACAAAACTTAAGATACAGAACTACATTTAAACGCTCGGCCGCCATCCGCCTGGCAGGTTAGGAAATCATTTCCCCAGGATATATTTACTGAAAATGCATCACGGTAACCCAATCCCATTTCAAGAACCAATCTTTGCAATTGGCATAAAAAGTATTTACATTTTTAACCTCCCGGCCCCGGGCACTCTTGAAGACGATTTGCCCACCGGTGCGACGAGTCACTTTGCAGACCTCTAGCAGCTCGGGTGCGATTTTTTTAAATACAATATATATATAGAATTAAAGCCCCATTTGTTGCCTGTCAATTGCCGTTTAAGGCTACAAAATCTGTTCAGTGTTTCGAGTTACATGCCGATATGTGAGGCGTGCGCCAAAGTACACGGCAGACTTTTCCCCCCCTTCCCGAGTACCACCCCCGACGCTCAGTCAATCATTTGGCGATCTCAAAAATAACCAATGAGTGGCTTTCCAATGATACCGCACGTGGGTGTCTGCGAATCAGGGATCTATGTGAAGCCACGAGCGAAATAAACTCATTTCTGAATGGATTTTTATGAAATTTGGACATGTACTACATAAGACTTCAGGCTATGGACCCAGGGTGTACTCCAGCTCATACCAATTTTTTTTGGAAATACTATATGTTACAAAGGGTCAGATTAAACCGAATATATATATTTATTGCCTGAGATCCCATGTATAATATTTGTATATCGTTTGATATCCCTTGTGTATTCTTTGTACATATATACGGAATATCCCTTTACCTGCTACAGGACAGACCATAATATTCGTTCTCCTATTGGAAGCGATCCCCTAGGCGCCAATGACTTACCCCCTAGACCCGACTTGAAAGGTGCCGACGAACATGTCCCAACTAGCCCCGGTTCCGCGTAGGAATACGGCTACCGAAATACGAATGGTACTATTTGTTCACCGTGCACATAAATAGGGCGCAAGAAATGTAGAACTCCTCTTAGTCCCTTGTCCCGTTCAGTCTCGTTCAGTTCCAGTTATCCAAGTGACGTCTCTCCCCACTACGCAACGTGGGCAGAGTAGGGCTCGCATCGCCCCAAGATAGAGTCTCGTGTTATCCTAATAAGTTTGTTTAACGTATCGTTCGCTATTTATTAGTAAACCTTCATTACGAGTCAAAGACCACGTGAACTGGGTAATTGTGCGTCTACATAGAGCATTTATTGCCGCATACTAATAGGATAGTAACGTCAAGTTCAACCGTGCACTACCGCGCACCACGGAGGATATCTACACCGGACCAGCAGAGCCACCTTCCGGCAAGGATTATTATTCTTCATTGCTTTGACCAAGCTGCTGGAGCAGAGAACCGCCTACCCCACTGCTACTGTGGGATCTACACCTGCCCGTGAGACCATCACTCGAGCACGTCTCTGTCGTACCAGAGGCTCCACGGCTTTCATCTGCGCGGAGCGCACCCTGGGATTACCACTGCCTTTCCCCGCTGACTCGGAGCAATATACCGTCTCCACAGGTGCCTATTGAAGCTCCCTTTGGAGCCATTGACTTTCATAGAGCATTGCCTCCCCCTGCTGGCTTACAACCGGTAGTACACCCCTTCCCAGAATATCCCTAGATCTAATTACTTAATATTCATTATTGATTTGCCTGCACATTCTTTGCCTTATAAGCGCATCTAAAGTGAACAAAGTAATGTAATATCATATTCTTAATGTAATAAATATTATAAACGAGTATTTGTGTGGAAACCTGTTATTGTGGAAGTGTTGTCATCTAATATACCTTTGTACGGTATTGGCCAGTAATGTACAAGACGGTAGTAGTTTAATGATACTAATACTTGATTAATACAGTCAGGGAATTGTACCCCTCAGTTACACTATATTTGGATATTGCAACGACTACAGAAAAACATGAGTAACAAGTTTCTACAACTCAAGTTCAGACCTATGTTACTCCATTTCATTAGCACTGAAGTGAATTTTCTTTATTGTATCAGAAACTTCAGAATGTTATCTTTCAAAAGAGACCAGGCTTATGCATGTGCTATAAGTATAAAGTATAGTATTTTAGTTTGCAAAAAAAGTATGCAGTCTTCAAATTGCCACTTTTTGGGGCACCTGTTAAGAGGTTAAAAGAAACCTTAATGGTCCGGAAGTGGGGACCACCTTTTAACAGTAGAACAGCTGGCCCAGCGCCGCTCTGTGCTCCACGGCCTCAGACACCATCCCTCCCTACTCTTAAGGAACACTCCAACATTTTGGGAAATTAGCTTATTTGCCATCTACATTGAGTTAGACAAGAAGATGCATACCTTTTTCTTCTCCGTGCATGCAGTAGGAGTAGGAAGACGTTGGGAACTAGGCTAATGGAGGAACCTACTTCCAGTGACTGACTGTAAGCTAGGCTAACGGTGCGCGTCTTCCTACTACATGCAGAGAAGAAAAAGGTATGCATCTTAACACTCCAACATTTTGGGAACCCTGGAGTTAGACAAGAATATACATACCTTTTTCTTCTCTGTGCATGCAGTAGGAGTAGGAAGACTTGGGAGCTAGGCTAATGGGGGAACCTACTTCAGTCAGTGCACGTCTTCCTACTACATGCACAAAAGAAAAAGGTATGCCTCTTGTCCAACTCCAGGGTAGATGGCAAATAAGCTAATTTCCCAAAATGTTGGAGTGTCCCTTTAACTCTGGCCCTGTGTGTGTTCCTGTATAATCGAATGCATAGGTGTCAAACTCATGGCCCGCGGGCCAAATGTGGCCCGCCACGTCATTTGATGTGGCCCCCAAGAGCTCTGGTAAAAAAATAAAAAAAAAATTAACATTAAAAAAATAAAAATAGCGGCGTTAAAATAATTGTGGTTTAATGAGTTAATAAAGCTTTAACTTTGACAGCCTTAGTTATTACACATACATTTATGTTGAACATCTGAGGTATTGATGAAGTAACAAAGGAAAAAAGCCAAAAGCACTTACTCCTCAGACACTTTGACAATTTTACAGCCCAAAATACAAAAAAGATCCAGGCGGAATAGGTAACAAAGGGTTGAAGAAATATTGTCTGAACTGTCAGATGCAAACTGGCTGCGTGACATAACGAGCCTCTCGCTCAATTGAATAAGAACTGAGACAACCCTTATTTTGTTATTTTTGAGTAGTTACAGTTGTGTGTTCATGCAGACACATAATAGCAATTTCATTACGAATTGAAAATAGTGGACCCTGATGTAAACAAGTCGAAAGTCTCTCTGGTCTGCATCCCCTTAACAATTGTGTGTATTGAGCTGTACTGTACTGTACCCATTCTGCAATCTGTTAATTAAACTATCTTCCATTAGTTGGATGTATGGCCTCTGCAAGGTTGTGTGCAGCAATTTGTTTTTGTAACATCTGCTACATCTGTCCCACGTGTTCTTTGCAGCTCAGTTGTTAGTTCTGCCCCTCTTGACTGTGACAAAAAGGTTTTGAACAAACTTAATGCCTACAATTATTCTTTAACCCCTTAAGCCTGACGGGTCGGGTACCGGTCCCAAAATGACATGGCATGAATCAATCTCTCTAGACTATGACAATGCTGCGTCCTCCCCCCCCCCAATGTATCCAAGAGTAAAGACCATAATACTGTCAAAAGAGCAGTCAGTGTATATTTTCAACAATAAGTTCGTTTAGCGTTAGTGAGAATGAGTTTATAATTTAGCGAATATCCGCCATTTTGATTTAGGCGCCGGTTGTAGTCATATGAGGAGAGGGCATCCAGAGCTCTCAATGAGCGTTGACATTTTGAAAACGAACTTTCCCAGACGATTCCAGCAAGCAAATTTGTCCTTTGGTTCATTACAATTTACTCAAGAATAGTGACTCACAGAATATTTATTTACACTAGACACATTCCATGAGGTCCATAGAAGTCCCTAGATAAGAACATGCAAATGGACCTTGTAGAAGTGGAGCAGTCTTCCATTTACTTGGGTATGTACTTTTAGACGAATTTTCTGAAAATATGGCTAGGGCTCAAGTGGTTAAGTTGAGCTGAAGTTTTTTTAAACAGTTTGCCCCCCCCCCCTCACACAGTTACAAAAACACCACTTGGTTCCGTTAGAACGGTCTCCCCTACATTCTGACACTGGGATTGGCATTCTATGGTGTGGGTCAAGAATACAAACCCAGAATGAGACCGCACTGCCCTGGTTGAGATAAGCTAACTTTTTTCAGCATTTATTTGATTAAATTCCAATATTGCAGAAGTCTAAATTCAGGAAAAATAATGAATAATTGTTCTAAGTTTGAAATTATAAAAACAAAATCTAAACAGGCAGGGATTAGGAATGCCTGTGTGAGCGTATGCACGGCGCATTAATGAATTAAGACAACACGCATGCCAAGACACACCTTGCGTTTCGCCATACAATAACAAGCTCAATGGCCACCGTTGTCATGTAGGGATAAACCCGCTATTTTGATCACAATCACCAGTTGTTGCGCAACTCCGGGCATCTGCAAGCGAATAACACGAACGGTGCCATGAACCGCTCCATTTACAAAGACTCACATTTCCCGCCTTGGAAGCTCGTCGGAGGAAGTGCACCGGAAGAGGGCGCCCGAGCTCGAAGTTGAGGCCCTTCAGGATCAACTGCTCCATGACGAGGATCTGGGCCTTTGAAAAGGCGTTGTCGGTGATGTAGGCAAAGTCTCCGATCTCCGGGTGAAACATCTCCTCGTACTTGGAAGCCAACCACATGGAGGTCACGCCGACCAGCTGCAGCTTCTTACGTGTGACCGGCTGAATCTGAAGTACATGGGAGGGGGGGTAAGAGACGTTACCGGATTTCAAAGGCTGTAGCAGCTCTCTTCAGGCTAGAAATATAGCAAGTTTAAAGGGGAACTATTTTGCCATTTTTCTCACTAGTTGGGCAATTTTACACTATTCCTGTGAGTCTATGGA
This sequence comes from Notolepis coatsorum, assembly GCF_963971535.1. NCBI lineage: Eukaryota > Metazoa > Chordata > Actinopteri > Aulopiformes > Paralepididae > Notolepis > Notolepis coatsorum. The sequence goes on along the minus strand of NC_140166.1, from coordinate 227,023,024 downwards.
ACACATCTGTACGCCCCCCCCCCCCCCCCCCACCAATATAAAAGTCATATTTTTAATCAACTTTCTGCCCTGCCAGATTCCAAGTTGTTTGGCTGGGCTCCGCCCATACTCGCAATGCACTTTGAGTGACAGTCACCCACTTGCACTGGCAGAAAACTTTGGGGGAGAGAGGGAGAGAGATCACTCCGAGAGAGCGTGTGAGCGGCTCAAGTGTATGCGTCAAAAGCAGGGGGAGACAGGAGAGATCGCTCTGAGAATCTCACCATATGACTCGCTCTCCCTCTTTTGAGGAAGTGCAAATGTCTGATAGGGAAACCCTTCCGCATTATTTCTACTCGCTCCATTTGATCATAATTTCAACGTATCAGTTGATTGTGGGCGGGCGGTGGCAGATCAGCGCATATTCACGTCAGCGAGAGAGTCAATTCTGAATGGCTTGGTTTAGTGGGAGAGGATCTTGTCTCAACTGAACTGGAGGAATGGGACTGAATGAGAATTTCACATCTAGTCAGTGTTGGTACAACCCCACATTGCTAGAAAACAATGCAAACCACTGGAAAAGGCCATTTATAAGATAGGGGACCTTTAAGGTACATTATACTATAGTGAAATGCTTGGTTATGTTGGAGCCGATAAATATAGATAAAAATATGGTGTAATGTTTAAAAAGTGAATCTTTAAGGTGAATGTTTAGAGTGTGCATTTGGATGTCATGTGCAATGAGTGTAGAATGGATGAGTTAGTGGGCGGCTACGTGGCGTAGTGGGCAAGGCGCTCGCCACGAATGACGGAGACGCTGGGCTTGCCTGTTCGAGCCCAGCGCTCCACATTGCTTTCAGTTTAGCTGGCCGTCCGTACTAATACACATTGGCCGTATTAGGGGGTGGGAAACTGATGGGTGGGGATCGGGCGTTGTGGACAGCGACTCCTACAGGTCGGTTGGTGCGCCTGCGCAGTAGAATCAGGAAGTGTCGGGGGCAGCGTGAGCCTCCCAAGCGTTACTCGTCGCCACTGAGAGATCGAGCTGCGCAGGTGAAAAGATGAGACTGCCGTTACCTCAAGTACCAGAGGGGACTTGTGCTATGTATGACTTAGTCCACATTGCAGCCGGCTTGTGGGAGGCAAGAAACAGCGTTCGTGACAGGGGAGGGTTGAATTGGATGATACGAAATTGGGATGGGAGAAAATATAGAAAATGGGAGAAAAAGTAGATAAAAAAAATGTATGAGTTAGTGTTACATATAGTCCACATTGAGCAGCCCAGTGGCCTGGGGATAGAAGCTCCTTTCGAGTCCCTGTACTGGCCATGAGACTATTATTATATGAAACTAGATGAGCTTAGAACACCATGATGGAAGTTTATGATAGCCACTTGCCATGCTCAAATTAGGTCTTATACGCTGTTGCAGCCGCCTCCATTCAAAAGGCGTGTGTGCCTGACAGAACAAGTGCAACTTCTAAACTGAAGAACCAAACACATCGCTTCACATTACGTTTAAAGGTCAAGAGTTACTTTGTTAAAATAAAAATTTAAGTTAAAAAAGAAAAAAAGTTACTTTGCATCATTCCATAAAAAAAAAGGCATTGAAATGGGGAGATTGTCAAAAGGTTCTGACCTGAAGAAATCGATCAATGATGGCAACAGTGAGATACAAGGTCTCCTGCAGCAGCTGGAACCTGGAGTGAACCTGGACCAGCCAGTCAATGAGGAGCGCTCGCATGCGCCCCGTTATCTCGTAATCCTGCTGCATGTATTTGGGTTTCACGGCCTGCTGAACCTGGACACAAAAGGTTGTGGCACAGAACTCATTACAGACGTGTGACACAGGGTTCCCACAGAGTGCAAAATGAAATTAAAGTACCATTTTCATTTTAAAAGGATACAATAGACTTTTAAATGCTGTTTTTATATTTAAAAAAAAATCTGATCCAATATTTATCATAATGGCTTAAAACCAATTTCACACAATTAGTTACTGTAAATAAAAAATATATTTCTTGATTCAGAACCATTTTATCATGGATGAACAAACTTTCAATGCGATTGGTTGATTAGAATTTCAAGGACTTTCCAGGCCTAGACTTTTGTCAAAAATCAAGCACTAAAGGACCTTGTGTGAACCCTGGTGACAGAAAGCAAGGCAGCACAACCTAGTAGGATCCGATCCAGCAGACTGGATGCCATTCCTATACACCAAGCTTTGCACCATTCCAACACCGTGGAAGTTGCAATATTCAGCGTTTGTTTTGTAAAGTACCATCTATAAACCCAGCACTGCTCGCATACGACTCATCCTCAAAACGGAGCTACGTAATCAGACACTCGACGCGTTTGCAGGACACATGTCATGCCAAAGTACAAGACCTGGCATGAAACTCCAATCAGGGAAACCGATCTGCATGGCACAGATTACATAGCTCCCATTTGAGGAAAAGCCATAATGCAAACAGTGCAAAGATGATAAACAAAGAACTTTACAAAACGATCAACTGAATATTGCAACTTTGCAGCATTGACAAAAGGTATTGTAAATGAGAAAGCCAGAAAGTCATTTAACTTTACATTTCACACACAATAGCACACATCACAAAATCTTGTGTTAATTACAGGTCAATGAAATGATAGGTAGCAGTCCCTATAAAACAGGTATTGCCACCCCCCCCCCCCCCCCCACATTAACAAATAACTGCCAATACTAAACCAATAAGTGTGCAAAACTGAGATTATGTGCAAAATAATTAAAGCATCATTATTGGCGTTATCTTTTCCTTTTAGTGCTGCTTAAAAAGAAAAAACACATATTGTCCAATTAGATTGAAATTTTATAAAATACCCACACAGTAATCAAATGTCACAACTTTCAGGGTCAACGGGACAAAGTGCCAATTGAATTACCTCTAGTACCCGCAGGTAGGCATAGATGTCGTTCACATATTCAGAGCACAGATGTGGCATGTCTGAATCACCCTCATCAATGTCGTCCATGGTGAGGAGTGTCTCGGAGAAAGCCTGGCAGAGTTTGTCCGTTTTAATAGAGACATTAGGTGGCTCTTCTGGCACGAGAGGGAGGGGAACTTGAAACACTGGTCGACTGATGGGCTTGACTGGTCCAGAGATCTGTAGAAACAGTGACATCAGTTTGCATTTTGTACTTAAAGTCGTACCTTGGTTGACTTTATTTTTACTGCATGAAGCACATTCTAAGGGGGCTCATACAGAACCAAGCATTTCACTGTAATGTGCATGTACTTTATACGTGACAAATGAAACTTTAAACGTAACGTTATAAAGCTCATAGCCTCAGCCAAAGCCTCCACCTGCTCACTTGACCCCATGCCTACCACCCTGGTCAAGATCTGCCTCCCTGCTCTCTGCCCCACCATGGTCAACATCATCAACTCCTCATTTGAATCTGGTCTCGTCCCCCCCTGCTTCAAAACAGCCTCCGTAACCCCCATCATTAAGAAACCCGGCCTCGACCCAGACGAGCTAAACAACTTCCGTCCGATCTCCAACCTTCCTTTCCTTAGCAAAATCTTGGAAAGAGCAGTGGCCGCCCAACTCCAACAATTACATGTCCAACCATGAGCTCTATGAGCCTTTTCAATCCGGCTTCAGAACTCAACACAGCACAGAGACCGCCCTCATCAAAATTACCAACGACCTCCTCCTTGCAGCTGACTCTGGCCACATAAGCATCCTCATCCTCCTTGACCTTTCTGCAGCATTCGACACAGTCTCCCACTCCATCCTCCTCAACCGCCTATCCAACAACCTCGGCATCACTGGCTCAGCACTCTCCTGGTTTCAATCCTACCTCACCACCCGGACACAGTTCATCACCATCGGCGACTCCAGTTCCACCCCGGCCCCAGTCAACCAAGGCGTCCCACAAGGCTCCGTACTTGGCCCAATCCTATTCACCATCTACATGCTCCCCCTTGGTCAGATCATCTGCCGCCATGGCCTCAACTTCCACTCCTATGCCGACGACACTCAACTCTACCTCTCCACCAAACCATCCACCCATCTCCCCCCACACTCCCTTATCAACTGTCTGCACGAAATAAAAACCTGGATGTCATCTAATTTCCTCAAGCTCAACAACAATAAAACCGAGCTCATGGACTTGTGGCACCCAAGGCCCTGCTCCGGAAGGTTGGGGATCTCACCCTCAACATTGACGGCTGCTCCATCTCCCCATCCCCTAAGGTCCGCAACCTGGGCGTTATCCTGGACTCCACCCTTTCCTATCAATCCCATGTAAATTCCCTCACCAAATCCGCCTTCTTTCACCTCCGAAACATTTCCAGACTCCGACCATCACTTTCCGACACCACAGCTGAGACCCTCATCCACGCCTTCGTCACCTCCCGCCTGGACTACTGCAACGGGGTCCTGTCCGGGGTCCCAAGCAAAACCCTGGACAGGCTCCAGTATGTTCAAAATTCAGCTGCCAGGGTTCTAACCCGCACCAAACCCTGGCAGCACATCACCCCCATCCTCATCCAGCTCCACTCGCTCCCCATCAAATCCCGCATCACCTACAAAACCCTCCTGCTCACCTACAAATCCCTTCACGCCCTGGCACCTCAGTACCTCACTGACCTCCTCCACCCCTACACTCAGTCACGGTCCCTGCGATCCACGGACACTGGTCAGCTCTCCATCCCCCGAACCAGACTGCGGACGTTCGGGGACAGAGCTTTCAGTGTGGCAGCTCCCACCCTCTGGAACTCCCTCCCCGCAGAACTCCGCACCACCCCAACTCTGGACTCATTTAAAAAACTGCTCAAAACCCACCTCTTCAACCTGGCCTTCAACCCCTAACTTTCTCACTTTATATGTATGTGTTGTGTCTGTCCACTATGTTTGTTGACTTGTTATTCCCCCCCCCCCCCCTTATGTAAAGCGACCTTGGGTCCTCTGAAAGGCGCTATATAAAACGAAGTATTATCATTATTATTACTCTACTCACACTAAAGGCGACCTTTGTTTGTACCGCCATGAAGTTACTGGGCACGTTGGAGATTTCCCCAAGGACACCCCTCTTCGCTCGACGAACAGTGACTTTACTCATCTGTGCTGGGTTTTCGTTAACCTGCGACAAACAAAAAGATAAGATAAGATATTCCTTTATTGATCCCCTTGGGGAAATTCGTGACACATACAGCTCAACGTCTCATTAATAACACCACCACATCACAATCATTACATTTTTACAGTAACAATGGCACAGCATAAATTCAACAGACATGTACATACTCAAAGCATTCAAGAATAATGCCGATATTTGCATGTCAGAAGCAGCACATAACTTGAAAAGCAAGCAACAAATATAGCTCTATTGAAGAGCTGCTTGTATAATGCATACAAAGCTCATCAAGAGCTAGCAACGATGTACGAAGTATGTATCGTCACTAAAAACAAAAGCCATCATCAACTAGAAGCTAACGTTAGCCAGCAAGCTGCAGCCTGCTACAGTTAGAAGCTAACGTTAGCCAGCAAGCTGCAGCCTGCTACAGTTAGAAGCTAACGTTAGCCAGCAAGATGCAGCCTGCTACAGTTAGAAGCTAACGTTAGCCAGCGAGCAGCAGCCTGTTACAGTTAGAAGCTAACGTTATCCAGCCTGCAGCAGCCTGCTACAGTTAGAAGCTAACGTTAGCCAGCGAGCAGCAGCCTGTTACAGTTAGAAGCTAACGTTAGCCAGCGAGCAGCAGCCTGTTACAGTTAGAAGCTAACGTTATCCAGCCTGCAGCAGCCTGCTACAGTTAGAAGCTAACGTTAGCCAGCGAGCAGCAGCCTGCTACAGTTAGAAGCGAACGTTAGCCAGCAAGCAGCAGCCTGCTACAGTTAGAAGCTAACGTTATCCAGCCTGCAGCAGCCTGCTACAGTTAGAAGCTAACGTTAGCCAGCAAGCTGCAGCCTGCTACAGTTAGAAGCTAACGTTAGCCAGCGAGCAGCAGCCTGTTAGTTAGAAGCTAACGTTAGCCAGCAAGCTGCAGCCTGCTACAGTTAGAAGCTAACGTTAGCCAGCGAGCAGCAGCCTGCTACAGTTAGAAGCGAACGTTAGCCAGCGAGCAGCAGCCTGCTACAGTTAGAAGCTAACGTTAGCCAGCGAGCAGCAGCCTGTTAGTTAGAAGCTAACGTTAGCCAGAAAGCTGCAGCCTGCTACAGTTAGAAGCTAACGTTAGCCAGCAAGCTGCAGCCTGCTACAGTTAGAAGCCAACGTTAGCCAGCCTGCTGCAGCCTGCTACAGTTAGAAGATAACTTTAGCCAGTAAGCTGCAGCTGTTCAGTTAGAAGCTAACGCAGGTAGAAGCAAATACAGCAATACAACAATACTTAGTACTTACCACAGGCCGAGTTGACAAAGACGACATGCTTATCGTTGATATGCCACGTCGTACGATGCTTTTAGACAAACGTAAATTAAATAGTTAGCGTAACTCATGTAAACAAAACAACTGACATGGAACCAGATTACATGTTTAAATACTGCTCCACCCAATCTCATTGGATACGGCGTAAAACAATGCACGGTTTCCGTCGGTTGGCAACCAATGAAATTGTGTGGAATCTTCTTCTTTCGTCAAGGTTTATTACGACAGACTAAGGCGCTTTGTGGCGCATTGCTGCCTCTCTCCGGCTGGAATGAGTACTACTCCGTAATTAGATTAGATTAGATTGTACTTTATTGTCATTATTTGCATACTACAACGAGATTTGGGACTCACATTTTTAAGGTGCAGTAATAAAATCACACAAGTAATAAAAGAGAAAGATAAAATACTATACAGAAACATTAAATACTATACAAGAAACATAAAATACTATACAGAGAACATTGACTCCATCATCCCATTCAAAACCCACCTGTTTAGGCAGGCATATGTCTGATTTTATTTTTTAAATGGATTGTGATTATTAATTAACTGTTTTTAAATTGTTGTACGGCGACCTTGAGTGTCTTGAAAGGCGCCTTATAAATAAAATGCATTATTATTATTATTATTATACAGAAACATTAAATAATATACAATAAGACAATGTTACAGTCCTGTACAATATACAAAATAACAACACACAAATAACAATCACAGTGTCAGACGGTAGTGGGTGGGTATTGCACTGTGGATATTGCACATCAGGATGTTGCACAGTGTGGGAGGAGGGGGAAAGGTGAATTATTAGTGCATGTTAGAGTTCCGGGTGGTGATGGCTCTGGTGAAGAAACTGTCTCTGAGCCTGTTTGTTCTGGCTCTGGCTCTGGGGCAGCCGATGATTCTCTGTGCCAAGTTTATGACCCTCTGAATCGCCTTTCTGTCTGCTTCCGTCCAGCTGGCGTACCACACTGTTACGCAGTACGTCAGCAGGCTCTCAACAGCAGAGCGATAGAAGGTCACCATCAGCTGCTCGGCCTGCTCCTCCAGTCTGTTCTTCCTCAGCACCCTCAGGAAGTGAAGTCTCTGCTGGGCCTTCTTGATGACCGCGGTTGTATTTGCGGTCCAGGAGAGGTCAACCGATATGAGGGTTCTAAGGAACTTGAAGGAGCTGACTCTCTCCACATCCTCACCGTTGATGCAGAGGGGGGTGGGGTCTGCACTGTTCTTCCTGAAGTCAAAGATGAGTTCCTTGGTTTTTGTGGTGTTCAACGCTATAGGTTATTCACCGAACACAACGATGTTAGTTTCAGGACCTCATCTCTGTATGCAGACTCATCCTCCCCCCCTGCAATAAATCCAGCAAATTTGACGATGATGTTCTCCGGGTGGGCTGCACTACAGTCATGGGTGTAGAGGGAGGACAGCAAAGGGCTCAGAACACAGCCCTGGGGAGTGCAGTGGTCTATAGAGGCCTAGAGAACCCAGCCCACTCGAGGTGATACAAACCCGGCCTATTGGAAGACTGTGCGCTGGAATAGCCATATTGCAATGGCTACGTTCACACTGTGAGCCTACTGTATATGCTCAATTCTGATTTATTGCTCAGATCTGATTATTTTTTTTAAAATGTGGATCAGATTCCACTGCGAGTCTGCGAACTGGTCACGTCACGCTCCTGAGCTGACCAGCATGCGCAAATGAACAATAACGACGATAGACGTAAACATGGAGGATGTATGTATGTATAATATACCGTAATATATATATATTTTTGTATCTACTTTTTCTCCCCATTTCTATTTTCCTCCCATCCCAATTTCGTATTTTCCAATTCTACCCTCCCCTGTCTCGAACGTTGTTAGTCGGCTGCAATGTGGACGAAGCCTTGCATCACGTGTCCCCTCCGGTACACGAGGAGGCAGCCGTCGCATCTTTTCACCTGCACAGCGCGATCTCTCAGTGGCGAGGAGTAACGCGTGGGAGGCTCACGCTGCCCCCGATACTTCCTGATTCTGCTGTACAGGCGCACCAACCGACCTGTAGGAGTCGCTGTCCACAACGTCCGATCCCCACCCACCGGCTTTCCTACCCCCTAATACTGCCAATTGTATTAGTATGAACGACCAGCCAAGCCGGAAGCAACGCAGAGAGCTGGGCTCGAACCCAGCATCTCCTGCGTTAGTGGTGAGCGCCTTGCCCACTGTGCCACTTAGCCGCCCAATATACCGTAACTTGAATGCAGTGGGAGGCCAGCTATGAATACACTATGAATTGAAAATGGGGGACCCTGATGTAAACAAGACAAACGTCTTTCTCTGGTCTGCATCCCCTTAACAATTGTGTGTATTGAGCCGTACTGTATTGTACCCATTCTGCAATCTGTTAAATAAATTCATTCATTCATTCATTCATTCATTCATTCATTCATTCATTCATCCATTCATCCATTCATTCATTCATTCATTCATTCATTCATTCATTCATTCATTCATTCATTCATTCATTCAGCTAATTAAAACAAATCAGATCAGACCTATAACTTGTTTAGCACCACAACATATGAAAGTGGCCCAAATCAGTATATATGAAAATATCTGATTCCGTGTGATTTGTGCTATTTAACGCTGTTGTGAGGAGAAAAAAACGGATAAGACAAGATAAGATAAGATATTCCTTTATTGATCCCCTTGGGGAAATTCTGGCGTCATAGCAGCATGGAGGGGGGGGGGGGTACATGTATGGGCATAACAAGCAAGTAAACAGTATAATCAAAGGTGCAGTCAGATGAGGGTCTATCAGTATCATATTATACGTTACAATAAATATGGGCAATAAACACATAGAATCTGAATATATATACTATGAGTAAGTAAAGTATATACACAGGGTGCAGTATACATGATACGTTGTGAGTCGATGTGAGTCAAGACCCACCTAAAAACACACCCATGGGTTCACACTTGCCTTCATGCAACAGGGCCCTGACTCTTTTCTTTTAAGCCACAGATCCCGTTGTTTTTGTTGTTTGTTTGTTTGTTTTTGTTTTCTGTTTTTATTTTTATTTATTTAAACTTTTTTTTGCTAACTTTCTTGTTACCACTTCATCCAATTGGACAGCACCTTGCTTCCTTTTTTTATCTTACTTGTTTTTTCCTGTTGTTACTATATATTTTTATCTACCCTTTCTTTTAGCTTCTCTCTCCTTGTACAGTGTCATGGAGTCTGAGAAAGGCGCTTCTCTCTTCAAATCCAATTTATTATTATTATTATTATTATTATTACATATGAGCTCAATTGTTTTTAAATTAAATAAAACATCTCATTTGAGCCACAGTTGCCTGCAGTCTGAACGCAGCCACTGAGAACAGAGATGCTGATCTCTATACGACCAAGTCAAGTCAAGAGTTTTAATTGTCACGGCATACAAGTATACAATGAAATGCGGGGGGTCTTGCCCGCAGCGATTGTGCATAATACAATAATAATAATAAATATAAATAATAATAATTTACCAGCTAGCCAACCAACAACTGGTGGCATCAGGGCCGGCTCGGACAAATTAGCTGCCCTAGGCAGGATTTTATCTGTTGCCCCCTTGCATCACAGTTTATTCACTACCAAATAATATGCACTCACCCTTTTGTTTTCACATTGTTTGTTTGGACAATTTCTCACTCGCTGTCCAAATGAATGAGCCATTGTAAAACACTAATATCCCATGGGATTGTTATAAATGTTGGACCTGTACTAATAGATAAGACTTCAGTATTTCGAAATAACTAGTAGTATTAGTAAAAAAAAGTATTAAAATGATACAACATTTAAATTAAAATTCAAAATGGTTGTTGCCCCCTCTGGGTGGTGGCGCCCTTAGCATTTGCCTATACTGCCTCTGTACTAGAACCGGCCCTGGGTGGCGTGCTGCTCACAGCGACTGCAGGATCCCATTCGCCGAACAGACGGACCGCACTGCCGGCGACGCAGCAGCAGCAGCAGCAGCAGCCAGGAGGAGGACGCACCGACGCAGACAGACAGTCTGTCACAGACCTGGTCGGTCTTCTATCTACAAGCTCCTGACAGTCTTATTATTTGAAGGACATCTATGGAGGAATAAACAATATTGCTATAAACCTTTTTCCCCCAGTGGAGCGGGACGCGCTGCCTTTTATGGAGGAGAAAAGGAGGGTGGGTGTTATTATGCGGAAAAAAAAACATTCCCAGAAATGAAATGAACTGGAGCAAATAGACAAAAAAAAGAAAACCCTCTGTCTGTCTGCCCCGGCGAACACGTTGAGAGCATGACAGCGGAGAGACCATGCGACTGTTTTTTTTATTGCAGTTATTATTATTATTTTTTTTTTGCGGACATGCATTCTTGAGGGAAAACAGGACAAACGCTGGACTGTTTGAGTCATAACAACTAAATTCGTTGAGAGTGTCCGTTATTAATAATAAGATCACCATGGAGGGAACCACGATAAAGAGTCGGATTAAAAATCTCCTGAGATCTCCATCTATCAATCTGAGAAGGAGTAAACCCGCCAATAACAAGGAGAACCTCAGCAACAAGGTATTTTGAATGTTATCTCTTCTGTGCATTTGTTTGATTATTATTATGGGCATTGTTTTGTGATGATGGCAAGTGGTATTGGATGCTGCCGTGACATCAATTAATAACCCACATCTTGACATATTTCAGCCTCGTGTTAATGTAGCCTATAGAGCTGTTGACTGCTCTCATAATACTGTACTGTATCATGTACAACACACGCACACACACACACACACACACGTCACACACACACACACACACACACACACACACACGTCACACACACACACACACACACACACACACGCACACACAGTAGAGACAAATATTATGTTTCAGTTGTTATTTCAAGTTACCAGCATGCAGGCTTCTCTTACAGCTATGGCGTAAACAATACGGATTTATTATTTGTGAACAGCCTTTTATCCCCCCATGTGTTTTTTCTCTCTCTCAGTTATCTCTGTAAGAATTGTATTTATTTATTTTGTTTGCCTGTACATGATGTTGCCAGCTATAACGAAGCACTGCAGCCTGGTCTCCTCCTTAGTTTTAATGTGACAAGATGTAGCTGAGCCAAGATAGCTCATTCAGTGTTTATACAGTAGGCTTATATCACTGTCTTATTATCACACACACACACACACACACACACACACACACACACACACACACACACACACACACACACACACACACACACACACAGTTATAGACCTATAGACCTATAGGCTGTTATAGTGCTCAAGATTCAACGTGTGCACAGATGGAAACGTGCATTAATCTCATAACGTGTTCCAGACGTTTCATCTCTTGAAGCCTGTTGTCCTCGTAAATCTCCCTTAAGTCTCCCCATCTGAACGTGACCCCCCTCCCCATCTGAACGTGACCCCCCCTCCCTCCTCCCCATCTGAACGTGACCCCCATCTGAACGTGACCCCCATCTGAACGTGACCCCCCTCCCCCCTCCCCATCTGAACGTGACCCCCCCTCCCCATCTGAACGTGACCCCCCCTCCCCATCTGAACATGACCACCCTCCCAATCTGAACGTGACCCCCCTCCCCATCTGAACGTGACCCCTCCTCCCCATCTGAACGTGACCCCCCTCCCCATCTGAACGTGACCCCCCTCCCCATCTGAACGTGACCCCCCCTCCCCATCTGAACATGACCACCCTCCCCATCTGAACGTGACCCCCCTCCCCATCTGAACCTGACTCCCCCTCCCCATCTGAACGTGACCCCCCCTCCCCATCTGAACGTGACCCCCCCTCCCCATCTGAAAGTGACCCCCTCCCCGTCTGAACGTGACCCCCCCTCCCCATCTGAACGTGACCCCCCCTCCCCATCTGAACATGACCCCCCTCCCCATCTGAACGTGACCCCCCTCCCCATCTGAACGTGACCCCCCTCCCCATCTGAACGTGACCCCCCCTCCCCATCTGAACGTGACCCCCCCTCCCCATCTGAACGTGACCCCCCTCCCCATCTGAACATGACCCCCCTCCCCATCTGAACGTGACCCCCCTCCCCCCTCCCCATCTGAACGTGACCCCCCTCCCCATCTGAACATGACCCCCCTCCCCATCTGAACGTGACCCCCCTCCCCCCTCCCCATCTGAACGTGACCCCCCTCCCCATCTGAACGTGACCCCCCTCCCCATCTGAACGTGACCCCCCCTCCCCATCTGAACGTGACCCCCCTCCCCATCTGAACGTGACCCCTCCTCCCCATCTGAACGTGACCCCTCCTCCCCATCTGAACGTGACCCCCCCTCCCCATCTGAACGTGACCCCCCTCCCCATCTGAACGTGACCCCTCCTCCCCATCTGAACGTGACCCCCCCTCCCCATCTGAACGTGACCCCCCTCCCCATCTGAACGTGACCCCCCTCCCCCCTCCCCATCTGAACGTGACCCCCCTCCCCATCTGAACGTGACCCCCCCTCCCCATCTGAACGTGACCCCCCTCCCCATCTGAACGTGACCCCTCCTCCCCATCTGAACGTGACCCATGAGGAGGGCTTGGAGTGGGTCTCCCCTCAGAGACGAGGCCTGTGAGCACTAGGCCAGTTAGTTAGTTAGTTAGTTAGTTAGTTATAGTTAATAGTCAATAGTTAATTAATCAGTTAATCAGTTAGTTAATTAGTTAGTTAGATATACTGTAGTGTAGTCAATAGTCAGTTAGTTTGTTTTATTCAACTAATACTACGTCCAGAAATCATCTTAAAACCATTGAGAATGAACACAAAAACAAGTGTGTCTCTCCATTGTATGTGTGGACACAACAACAAGTGTGTCTCTCCACACACACATGCACACACACACACACACACACACACACACACACACACACACACACACACACACACACACACACACACACACACACACACACACACACACACACACACACACACACACACACACAGGGCATGCTTATCCTATACATTTATTGATACAAAAATATACCAGACCTTTTCTGTATTAATCTATTCCTACACCTAGAGCACATGGTTGCTCTGTCATGTCTACCTTGTGAGCAGAGTGTCCTGGGCTTGTTGTGGTGCTGGCATGAGAGAGAGGCATGTCACATTGTCACACACACACACTGTCTCTCTCTCTCTCTTTGTGTCTCTGTCTCTCTCTCTCACACACACACTCACTCTCTCCGTCTCTCGTTCTCTGTCTCTCTCTCTGTCTCTCTCGGCCTCTGTCTCTCTCTCTCTCTCTCTCTGTCTAGTTATCTCTGTCTTTGTCACAGCTGTTCCCCTTCCCTTCCACCCACAGCTCTCTCTCTCTCTCTCTCTCTCTCTCTCTCTCTGTAGAGCTGGTACTGTGCTGCACAGTGGCCACGTACTGTAGACACGCATAAGCACTTGTGCACGTATACAAGCACACACACATGCACAGTCTCTCTCTCTCTCTCTTGTCTGTCTGTCTGTCTGTCTGTCTGTCTGTCTGTCTGTCTGTCTGTCTGTCTGTCTGTCTGTCTGTCTGTCACACATAAACACAAATTCTCTCTCACACACTCTCTCTCTCTCTCTCTCTCTCTCTCTCTCTCTCTCTCTCTCTCTCTCTCTTTTAATTTAGTTCAACTCAATTCAAACACACTTTATTGGTAATCTGTTATGTCAGTGAAAGAAACATACCCATGCTGCCAAAGCGATCCAAGTCCACACACATACACACACACACACACATACACACACACACACACACACACACACAGATATCATGAAGCACGTTGTGTTATTTCTTGTTAATCAAGTTTTGCCGGTTCTTTTTGTCCTAATACCAGGCAGATAGTTTACTGTCCTAGTAGGCAGCATGAGAAGGCAACATGACTGTCTGTTTGTACGCGTCACACACACAGCAGTAATTCATGCCGGCAATGGACTGTGGTTTCCTCTCCTCTTTGAGTGAGTCCCAACCTCCCGGTCTCAAACCACCGAGTCCCGTGTCTAACTGCCTGTGTGACGCGCGGCCACTAAGGCTGTCCCCGAAGCCTGTTTTTGGGATTCGAACTTCGTCAGGGTTTTTCGAACGGACGTTTTTAATTTAAAAAGAAATATATATATTCAAATCTTTTTTATTAATATATATATATATATATTTTTTTTAATATCCTCCAAATCCTCAATTTGAATAAAGTGATTAATCTGATTAAATTAAATTAAGTTCCGTCCAGGCTTCAGATTCAGACGGGCAGCGAGCGTGTGGCGCGGTCCAGAAACAAACGTGCTTCAATTTAACTTTTTCAGTCCCGATACCTCCTGGGCTTTGGGTGTATCGGCCGATACACTGAGTAGTGAGTACCGATCCGATACCCATTGTTCAATTAATAAACTGTATGCCTCAGTGTGTGGAAGGGATTGGGATACATTTTTTTGTGCAAGGCAACATCAGGCTTGACTTAAAACATTACCTTCCTAACTTAGTGAAACAAAATGTAACAAATTAATTAACACATATAAATGTACTGAATTGTTATTTATTATAAAAAAAATATATATATATATATATATTAAAATAGTCTGGGGCGCCCCAGTGGCGAACCACATAACGCGCTACTCTCTCTACTGGACTGCCCAGTAGCAAAAAAAGTATATATATATATATTTGTCTCCAATACCCGATCTAGCTATTTTAGTCATATCAGGGCCGATATAATAATAATAATGCATTCGATTTATAGTGCACTCTACATTTGGAAACCAAATCTCTGATTTCTCTCTCTGATATCAATCGGTGCATCCCTTTCATCCAACGCCACGACACGCAAACAAAAGTTTCAACCATCCACAACAGAATACAGCGGCCCTTGTGCATTTCCTATGCTCGATTCCTCGCTCAGACAGATGCAATATCTTGGAACTACTTTGTTCTACAAGAAGACCATTGTATCTCTACGCCCAGTGTCTCACTACGCACTGGGGACACGTCGCTGTGGCTTAATCCAAGATATCACGTCGCTATATATCAAGTCATTCATTTTCAGTTCACTGCTTTAGGGGTTCAATTCCCCGTGTAGCTCGATGGTTAGAGCATGGCACTAACACTGCCAGGGTTAGGGGTTCTATTCCCTGTGTAGCTCAATGGGTAGAGCATGGCACTAACACTGTCAGGGTTAGGGGTTCTATTCCCTGTGTAGCTCAATGGGTAGAGCATGGCACTAACACTGTCAGCAGTGCCAGGGTTAGGGGTTCAATACTCAGACCAGAGGGGCGTCTCCAGCTCTCTTACAGACCAGGCATGCTGTCCATATCATAGTACTACTATGTTATAGAAAATATTATATGTTCATCCTATTACAATTCTTTGTAATAAGCCAGCTCACTGGGCATACATTCTCTAGCGTATAGACAGAATGTTTTGTCTGTCTCTCGTATCAAAATGTCTTAAATTCTATCTAGGCCCAGGTGCAGCTTATCTCTTCCCATGCTGCACTCTCCCCAGGATAACTTCATTATCTTACTGTATAACATTATCTCAGGGTTACCCATGACTCTGGGGTTCACTTCACATAGCCAGAGTCATTTTCAAGCAACTTGGAACCTCTGAGAAATAGCCAGACAGACACCGTCTCATGACTGTGCATTTCCACATTGTTTTCTTAGACATGCCTGACATGACCAAGCGTCTTTCTTTCCTATGTAACCTTGTGTCTTACAGTATAAAGTAGGGCTGCAACTAATGACTAATTTGGTAGTCGACTAATCTGCCGATTATTTTTTCGATTAGTCGACTAATCGAAAACCAATGTAAACAACAACAACAACAAAAAAAAAATGATTTTTTTTTTTTTTTTAATGACCTATCTTTGTGAAAGTGGCTTCTCAGCTCTGGTCCAGCTGAAGACAGAGCAGAGGAACAGATTGGACATTGAGCATGACCTCAGAGTTGCTTGTCTACCATCACCCCAGACTTTGAGACTCTTGTCAGGACCAAACAACAACATCATAACATGATGATCCCATAGCAAATTAAAATAATGACTCATGAAACATTTGAATTTGGATCTTTAAGCCACTTTAAATGAAAATGTATTTGAAGAACAATACAGCAATCACTCATAAGATAAATAAATTAAATAATACAAATTAAAGTGGAAGTGTACTTTAAATAACTTTTGTTTGCTGTGTGTGAGAGGAGTCCGTGTGTGTGTGTATGTGTGTGTGTCTTACTCTGATCGCTGTGTGAGTGAGAGGAGTGTGTGTACTGTGTAATTTGTGTGTGTGTCTTACTCTGATCGCTGTGTGAGTGAGAGGTGTGTACTGTGTAATTTGTGTATGTGTGTGTGTCTTACTCTGATCGCTGTGTGTGAGTGAGAGGAGTGTGAATGTGTGTGTGTCTTACTCTGATCGCTGTGTGTGAGAGAGAGGAGTGTGAATGTGTGTGTGTCTTACTCTGATCGCTGTGTGTGAGAGAGAGGAGTGTGAATGTGTGTGTGTCTTACTCTGATCGCTGTGTGTGAGTGAGAGGAGTGTGAATGTGTGTGTGTCTTACTCTGATCGCTGTGTGTGAGTGAGAGGAGTGTGAATGTGTGTGTGTCTTACTCTGATTGCTGTGTGTGAGAGAGAGGAGTGTGAATGTGTGTGTCTTACTCTGATCGCTGTGTGTGAGAGAGAGGAGTGTGAATGTGTGTGTGTCTTACTCTGATCGCTGTGTGTGAGTGAGAGGAGTGTGTATGTGTGTGTGTCTTACTCTGATCGCTGTGTGTGAGAGAGAGGAGTGTGAATGTGTGTGTGTCTTACTCTGATCGCTGTGTGTGAGTGAGAGGAGTGTGTATGTGTGTGTGTCTTACTCTGATCGCTGTGTGTGAGTGAGAGGAGTGTGTATGTGTGTGTCTTACTCTGATCGCTGTGTGTGAGTGAGAGGAGTGTGAATGTGTGTGTGTCTTACTCTGATCGCTGTGTGTGAGTGAGAGGAGTGCGTGTGTAATGTATTGTGTGTCTAGTCTGATCATCATCTCCTGCAGGGGAACAATGTTTTCAATGTCCAAAATTTGCTATGGGATCATCATGTTATGATGTTGTCTGGAACCCTGAGAAGCCACTCTCACAAAGATAGGTAGTGCACAAAAAAAGACTAATCGACGCAACAATTTCTCGTCAACGATTTTTTATAATCGACGTCGTCGATTATGTCGACTAATCGTTGCAGCCCTAGTATAAAGCCCAGACTTATTAAACACTCTGGGGTCTGGGCTCACTTCGCAGATTGTCTTCCGCTTTCTGTATCAAACTGAAATGTGTACAGAAATAAAACGATGTTCTTTTGATACAATTTGACTCATCTGAATTTCTACAGTTTCACTGTTTGTCTCCACAACAACAACTACTACCAGAGGGTGTCTCCAGCTTTCTTACAGACCAGGCAGCGTTCGCGTTCTGTGATCTGATTGGCCACTGACGTTTCTGGTCGTGTGACATGTGCGGCCAATCGTGTGACGCCTGTTTCTATCACCGGTTAAGCTTAGGCACTCTTTCGAAGTTGGTTAAGGTTAGAGTTTGTCTTAGAGCAGGGCAATAGAACACCAGCCCTGATTCCAAACTCTAACCTTAACCAACTTCGAAAGAGTCGCCTAAGCTTAACCAGTGATAAACTAGGCGTTAGGTAGTTTGCATGCTGTTTGCACGCGATTGGGCGCACATGTCACATGACCAGAAACGTCAGTGGCCAATCAGATCGCACCAGAAACGAGGAGTCGGATAGCCATTAAATGCCATTTGAGAATATAGGCTATTAATGCAAAGCGACGGCCTATAGCCTATACATATTATTTAATGTTTTCATAAGCGTAAAGATAAAACAGCTAGATTAATGATCAAGTTAGTTTACATGCAGGCTTCGCAGGGCTGTGCCATGTGTTATTATATGCGCAAGTTACTGTTGCATAATGTAGGCTATGGCTGCTGTTATATGTAATTCATATAGGCTACCTAATACCGACAACAAAATAGATGCCTCTACAAATCATATTATACCCGGTAGCCAATCGAACTGAACGAATAAAGGCATTCATATTCCAGCATGGTTATAATGACACACCAACGCCAAACAGTGGTTAATGAACGGTCTTTATTAGTATTTTGAGCTGTCCAGGCAGAATTGCAGCAATGGTCTTAGGGAGTCGTTGATATCTGACATCACCGTGTACAAGTCCGCCAGTCCTTTTATTTATCCCATAACACGGGTTGTGTCTTCTTGGTTCGACAGCGCCTCAGTGAACAATCTCGCTTGTGGAGTTTCTCATAGTTTGCTCGGGTCAGTCCATTATTTCACATCCCATGGGGGGTGTTTCATTACAATCATGCACGAGCATTGACGGTAGAACAAAGAGGTATTTATCAACACGGAGTGTGCGTAGGACCCGTGTACGCACGGTTGATAAATCCCAATATTTCTGTGCGTACACACATTCTAAATTCTGTGCTTACGTACGAAAATAGAACACTTTCTAAGAATTGTTGATAAACGAGGGCCCAAAGGCATGCTGCCCATAGCATAGTACTACTACTACCAGAGGGCGTCTCCAGCTCTCCTAAAGACCAGGCAGGCTGTCCTGTGACGTGTTGACAGGTTAACATATTATTTAGCTGACACTTGCCACTGATACCATTAAAGTCAGCGTCACCACTGCAGCACCATTCCTACATGCTTGACTTGGGTCCTCAACAGCACCCTGTCATCCACGCAGAGGGCCTGGTGGCCATGTGGCTCACAGACTGACGGACTGAGAGACAGCCAGGTCGGCAGATTGAGTGGCTTCAAAAGAAACAGGCAGAGAGAGAGAGGCAGACAGACTGACAAAGACAGATGGACTGACGACAGACTGAGTCACTGACAGGCAGGGACAAACAGACAGACAGACAGACTGGATTTCTCCCAACTGTACTACTACAAGCCACTTGAGCCACGTGGACTATACTGTATGTCTGCACTGGGCTCTGCTCTGTCGACAGACTGACAGGCAGTGAGACTGATTGACTGAGGAACAGATAGGTCGCTAGACTGACAGAAAGATGGATAGACTAGACAGGTAGACTGACTGACAGATAGAGAGGCACACAGACAGATAGGCTGACAGGCAGACAGGTTGACTGACTGACTGACTGACAGACAGACAGACAGACAAGGAAGTGCAGGGAAGCAGTGCATCGTGGAGCTACTAACCTACAGTAGGCAGCCTTACAGGGAAGGGAAGCATTCCTTAGTGATTGTTTACTGGCTGTTCTTTCCTGTTATAAAACCACAGGGTTTAATCAGCGCTGGAGCCTAACAGCCTAGCAAGGCCGTTACAGTATTACATGAGGAGTAATGACGGCACACGCCTACCAGGAGAAAGGCTGCAATTGCACTATAATTGCAGACATGAGCTGCGTTATCTTGGATAGAGTTCTCTCTGGAAAAAATTAGCAGTTCTGACTAGAATGTGAGATGGAGAAACATTGCTCGCTAACGTCCGTTTGTGGTCCCTGTTGTAAAGTCCTCTCGTCTTGTTTTTTTGCGTCTTGTCTGTGTCTCTATGTAATTGATTTGGCGTGTCTATTGATTTAACACATTTTTATATTTGGTACAGATTATTTATATTTGGTACAGATTATTTCTTTCTTTGTGAAATAGGCTAGTAATGCCTAAAGATTATATACATATACATACTGTGACAGACTCTGGGGTGTTCTGAGTTGTCACTTGATTGGATTCACCAAAATACACACAGCACATGGCAGAAGCAAGTTTAACAGCAGTTTTAATGATGTTTAGGGGGAAAGGAGGGATTAGTGTGATCGTCAGCCAGTAATCCTAGAGAAGCGTCTTGGTCCATTAGCGGGGTTCGGTCCACCCACAGAGAGCGGTTCTCGTACGGGGCGGGGGATGATCCGGGAGAAGAGACGTCAGACAAGCAGGGGTCGATGCACAGGTGGGTTCTCATACAGTCATGGGATATAGCACACAGCAGGGTCCTCCTTCCGAAAGTAGATAAACAAAGCAGGGGTCACACAGACAGCAATCTTCCTCCTCTTCTTCTCTTCTCTCTTACTCACGTTCGTTCCGGTTTCGCCTCAGCTACTCCGAGTCATTCTGTCACTCCGTCTCCATTTTCTATGGTGTGGTCTCGGGCGCGTCTTGCACAGGTGCGCTTCATCTGCGCTGATGCGCTCTGCTCTGGCGGGAGTTTCTCCGGAACTCCTAATATGGGCATATGCCCCAGTACCTTGGCCGACACATAGCGGCCGTCTATTACCACGCCAGCCGGTCTGCCACAATACATACCTAAAAATCAAGAGAAAATCACTTCTCTTATCTATGTTGTTGACCGTGTTGGTTGGGTTGCAAACAGGCATCCTTCGATTAGATTCAAACTGGTATTGTCATCATACAGCACATGTACAATGAAAAGAAGTGTGACATCCAACCAGAGTGCAAATGTAACAGTAAAGTGCAACAATACATTAATGTGATTAAACTGGAATATATAAGTAACTAACTACTACTAGTAAAAATGCTAATTAACAGTGTTATAGTATTATTATGTACAGTGATACAGATATAAATATGTGCTAGTAAGTCATACTGGCCAGTGGTGTAACTAGTAAGAGTAGGTACGTGATACAGATATAGATATAGTATACAGGTGTGTAAACAGGAATATATGCAGGTATATTCAGACAGGTGTGGTGTGGTACGGTAAATATACATATATATATATATATATATATATATATATATATATATATATATCGACAACATTATTGTACATGCTATCATACAGAGTTATATGGGTAGCCTATAGTTTGAGGTAGGTAGTTATGATTACAGTGTAAGGCCGGCGGTTGTAGATGGTGAAGGCAGTAGAGAGGTATAAACTTTACTCTTAAATCGACACTGTATAATTCCACCCTTTTTACTGTTCACTTACTGTTTATTTCTGTATATTTTGACTGTATATTCTATATTAGAATTTATATATACCATAGAAAATGTATATCCCGGACCGTATTTTATTCTCTCTAATTTTTATTATTATTTGTGACTTTTGTTTTTGACTACCTAAATGTTTACCGTTTACTGTGAGTGATCTGTCGTGTCCAAATTTCCCTCGGGATGAATACAGTATTTCTATTCTATTCTATTCGAAACAGAGTTCAGACTCGGACAAACGGTGGAGGACAACAACTTGTTCTGCAGTGTAACAGGAAGCAGAGCGGGCGAGTCTCTACCTTCACATGTTGTCACAGTCACAGAGTGCAGTCAGTCATGCATCTCTAAGCCTCACTTAAGTCTCTGTGCTGCCTCTCCACTGCCCACCTTCTGTTATATAACGCAGGGCTCTGGATGTCGTGCCAAGCATGATTATTATTGTTTAACCTTGGTCCCGTCGACGACGAAGGCCCTTATTTATTATCTACCCATACGCAGACCCAAATGGAATCAATTAGGCTCCCTGAAAAGTCCTTTTGTTTGGTTAGGAGTTCCATTACTTTACTCTAAATAGGTGTCCAGGGGGTGTGTGTGTGTGTGTGTCCTTCTTCATTGTACAGTGGCAAATGTAAACAACCTGTCTGTCTACTGCAGTGGATTGTTATGTAAAAGCAGACCTGACCTTAGAGAAGCTCACCACCTTTCTATTACCTTTCAGGGATGTAGTGAACGATAAACCACCTAAACTCAGTTTACCAACCTTTCTATTACCTTTCAGGGATGTAGTGGAGGATAAACCACCTAAGCGCAGTTTACTAACCTTTTTATTACCATGCAGAGATGTAGTGATCTGCATCTTCTGGCCGTCTCAGACCCACTCCTATCCGAGCTCCGGGAGGGTCATCAAGGAGAACCTGCCTTTTCTCAGTCCTTGCCCCACAATGGTGGAATGAATTACCCCCACCCCAGTTAGGACAGCCGAAACCCGTCCAATCTTATGCCGTCGACTAAAGACGCACTTCTTCAACCACTGTCTGAAAAAAAAAAAAAAAATCTAACCCTAACTAGGTTAGTTTGTCCTAATAAACTAACCTACACTGTAGCACTAAACACTTTGATGAACATTGTTACTCAGCTGATAGAGTTGTGCCCTTCCCGATGACTTGTCGTACAGAACTTGTAAGTCGCTTTGGATAAAAGCGTCAGCTAAATGACTAAATGTAAATGTAAATGTAGTGAAGGATAAACCACCTACTCAGTTTACTAACCTTTTTATTACCATGCAGGGATGCAGTGGAGGAGAAACTCTAATAGTCTAATACTCTAATAGTGTTTAGCCACATTTATGATATAAATTGCATATCTTATCCATAATATACCCGTAGGCCTAGATTATAGTAAGTAGCATGAGATTCATACAATAAGCAAAATAATACTATTCTGAGGAGTATAAAAAAGAAAAGAAATTGGTGACTGTGATCGTTGACTGAAATTCATCGTTTACTCAGCTTTCAATTGATCAAGGAATCACAGCTAAACATGGACAGCTAATTGATCACTTTATTAACAGATTGCAGAATGGGTACAATACAGTACAGCTCAATACACACAATTGTTAAGGGGATGCAGACCAGAGAAAGACTTTCGTCTTGTTTACATCAGGGTCCCCCATTTTCAATTCATCAGGACATATATGACGTACATGACATACAGATAGACAGTACTGCTACATCTATACATTTATGACATACCAGATTTTCAAATACAGTACTGTTTGTGATACAAAAAGAGTCAAGAAAGGGGATACATTTGACGTAAAAACTGTACATTGGAGGAGGTTGGGTGGGGTTGTGTGGGGGGGGGGTTGGGTACATTGGGATATTGACAACCATACTGGGTAATTTACATTGGAGGGGGTTGGGGGGGGGGGGGAAACACTGTACAAACAAGCAAAACTGTACATTGGGGGGACGGGGACACACACTGTACAAACAAGCAAAACTGTACATTGGAATATTGACAACCATACTAGGTAAATTACTGTACATTGGAGGGGGTTGGGTTAGGACATTTATAGGGGCCAGTTTCGAATTGCAGTCTCCCGTAGGTGTCCCTTGAGAGTGGTTTTGAACGTGGGTAGTGATTCACATTCCTTTACAGCTTTGGGTAGGGCGTTC
Organism: Notolepis coatsorum; assembly: GCF_963971535.1. Lineage (NCBI taxonomy): Eukaryota > Metazoa > Chordata > Actinopteri > Aulopiformes > Paralepididae > Notolepis > Notolepis coatsorum. Next base: position 226,999,483 of record NC_140166.1, on the reverse strand, counting down.
CACATTGATGTGGCATAATTGCGAAAACGTGTTTAGTCCCTTGTTTGAGCCGAATCTGGGTTTAACATGATTTGTGGAGCTCCCTCTGGTGTTGTGATCGTGGTATTCACTGACCTTTGGGAAGTATTTTGACATGTACATGGGTACCTTAGTCGTGTAGTGTATCTTGTAGACCAGGCCCATTGCAAGTTGCTGTACTCTGTTGTCTACTCTAAGCCATCCTAGGTTGTCAAAGTGGGCAGGGGTGAGGTGGGTTCTAGGAGTAAGGTCAAGCAGTAGTCTGACCAGTTTGTTTTGAGATGTTTGTAATTTTGTTTTTAGCGCCTTTGAGGTGCTTTGGTTGGTACCATGAGGTAGGGGTGGGCGATATATCGAGTATACTCGATGTATCGCGGATTGTTCTACATGAGATGTAGTACTGTACTATATCGCGAACATCGAGTATATGTTGTTGCGAGTTTATATGGCGCCGTGGCCGAGAGGACACTCGCAGTGCTTTCCTCGAGAAGCGCTGCAGCGTGCAGACTCCTGCTTTCCTCTCTCTCACACACCCGCGGCCCGCCCACTCTACGTCACATACACACACACACACACACAGAGAGAGGCGGTGCCAAGTCAGTGCACATGTTGTTTGGAGGAGACGGGGAAAGAGGATACGATAGCGTGAAAGAAGAGTTTGGCGAGTTATTTATTTTATTTATTCTGAAACGGCCCGCCACCAGTTCCCCATCAGAACGATTATTTAGTACCTGTGGCAACATAGTTACATGCCACCGGGCAGCCCTCAAGCCAGATGCCGTTGATACTGATAGTCTCTAGGAGCGGATTAGCTACGGAGCTAACAGTGTACCATCCATCTGCGACGCAACGGTGGCAGCAACACTTGAAACAGAGTAATGTTAACGGTATGTCGAGTTCATACTACAGTAAGTACACATATGAACTCGACATACCGTTAACGTTACTCCGTTTCCATGAAGTGTTTAATTAGCAGCAATCTGTTGTTGAAAATGTAACGTTAACCGGAAATGGAAATGCGAGGACAGGAAGCCGTCATGAAATCGCTGTGGTCATATTGTAGTCTTTTAGTCTTAACAAAATAAAAAGCAGCACTATTGCATAACTGAGTCATGTTTGCTATGTATTTCTTTCTTTAGGGCAGTAGGACATTTGTTTCACAGTTTAAGCATGATGTTTTATAGATGGCTAGGTTAAACACAGGTTTTTGTTTTTAAGAGGGATTTGATTGGATTGAAGTTTATTTCAAATATGCAACACAACAAACAAACATCAAGTACATCAACACCTCGTGTGTGTGTATGTGTCTTTATGCAGATCTTTATGCAGTTTTAAAGCACCTTGGCTTTGTTCTGAATGCACTTGTAGTTATCCTACAGAGAAAAGAAAATGCACTTGACTTTAATGCACATTTTGTTGTATGCAAAGAGACAATGTTTAAATTGTACAATCTTTCAGCAGTCAGTCTGGAATTAATGTATGCATTCAAAAGTGCTGAATAAATGTTTTATGGGCCCATAATAGTGATTATTAATATTATTTAAGTAAAGTTTTGTCATAATCATGTCTTTTGCCATAAACAGGTAGCCAAAAAATAAAATAAAAATACATTATATATATATTCATATTAATCATTTTCGGCCAACTGTTTCCTATTTTCGGTATCGGTTTCGGCCAAGAATTTCCCATTCGGTGCATCCCTAGTTGATAGGCTTGTGTTTTTGGCACAAAACCTCTAGATACCTGTTGGTACTGACTGGTTGTCACAAACACACAGGACACAACCATGCACAAAATGCAGCAATCTTTTGTTTACCGTTTTTGACCAGACCTGTTGTTTGACATTATGCACAAAAAGTGTACTTTCATTTAAAATGTCTAGTGGCATGGACAAAGAGTGCAATTTCATTTATGTTATTTTAAAATGCCTATTGGTATGGACAAAGAGTACACGTTCATTTATGTTATTTTAAAATGTCTAGTGGCATGGACAAAGAGTGCAATTTCATTTATGTTATTTTAAAATGCCTAGTCTAGTGGTATGGACAAAGAGTGCACTTTCATTTATGTTATTTAAAAATGTCTAGTGGCATGGACAAAGAGTGCACTTTAATTTATGTTATTTTCAAATGTAATGGGCATTTTTAAGTGCTTTAGAGGAAATGTAAAAATATCGCGATATATATCGTGTATCGTGATATAGCCAAAATATATCGCGATATCATTTAGAGGCCATATCGCCCAGCCCTACCATGAGGTGCAAGCATAGTCGTAGTACCCTTGAATGAGTGCTCCTGCCAGAGTCTTCAGGGTATTCTTGTTTACCAGAGAGGAGATCCGGTACAAGAATCGAGTTTGTTGGTTGACTTTTTTTTATTACATTGGATGCCATTTTGTCACAGGAGAGATTAGCCTCTAGGATGGAACCCAGGTAGGTAACAGCTGAACGGTGCTGTCGGGGTGATAGATTGTGTGTGTTGCCGTGTCAATCAATATTCCCCATCAATCTATACCAATTCTTAGTGCCACACTGGCAAAACCTATTGAGTTATCGACCAGCCTTTTACCCAATAAGACACATATCTAACATGCTTCTATCTACCAGAAATACAGAAGATCACATCACTTTGTACACATGGCTCCTTTCGATCACATCTTCTCTGTATTCCTGATAGATGATCTGAGAAGGTCAAACCTAATTACCTGTCCAGGGGCTAGTGCTCAGCGGGATTATCATTAGTATTATTAATTTATTACTGATATTTTCTTTTCAGAATATTTTCTTTTCATAGTGTGGAAATTTCGGTTGTATGAAAATGAGTTAATATGAGTTGCATAAGATAATAGAGTGTGAAGGGGGTAGGAATATATAAGTTTACACTTCATGATCCTACTCCTTTTCGAACATTACTGTTGCTTTTTTTTGTTTATTTTTTTTTTATAAATCTGTTTATTACTTTATTGTTTTATTTAAATTGTTATTTATTTCAGTTGTCTTTCATTTATATTCTAAATAAAACTCATTAATTCAATTAATAGATGAGATTATGAAGCCAGTCATGCTCCCTTCGTCAGATGAAAAGAGAGAACATTTCAGTTCCTCCACTGAAGGAGTAGTAGTATAGTCTTTCTTTCTTTTTGTCCCTCTTTCCCCCCCCCATCTCTCTCTCTCTTTCTCTCATTCACTCTCTCTGCAGTACAGATGGGGTCAGACAAAGAGAAACATACGTTTTCCCTTTGTTTCAGTTGCAAATAAGACTGCATTTGTGTGCGTGTGTGCGTGTGTGCGTGTGTGCGTGTGTGTGTGTGTGTGTGTGTGTGTGTGTGTGTGTGTGTGTGTGTGTGTGTGTGTGTGTGTGTGTGTGTGTGTGTGTGTGTGTGTGTGTGTGTGTGTGTGTGTGTGTGTGTGTGTGTGTGTGTGTGTGTGTGTGTGTGTGTGTGTGTGCATGCATGCATGCGCACACCGCTATGCATGTGTTGTGTAGATATATAAACAGGTCTCTCTCTCTGCCCTGAAGCAGGTGTGTTATAGTGTATCATTGCGTGGGTGTTAATCTTAACCTCTTGTTGTCTGGAGTGGCTGTGCTGCAGGCCAGAGGAGGGTTCAGCTCTGAAACCAAACTAGTAAACTAAACCATCATCCTGCTGCCACCCGGTTTCATTGAGACAAACTAGTTATCTTGTCATGTGGACAGTTGGAACAGACAGACAGACAGACAGACAGACAGACAGACAGTGTATAGACAAACAAGGTATACAGACAGACAAGGTATACAGAAAGACAGACAAGGTATACAGACAGACAGAAAAGGTATACAGACAGACAGACAGACAGACAAGGTATACAGACAGACAGACAAGGTATACAGACATACAGACAGGGTATACAGACAGACAAGGTATACAGACAGACAGACAGACAGACAAGGTATACAGACAGACAGACAGACAAGGTATACAGACATACAGACAAGGTATACAGACAGACAGACAAGGTATACAGACAGACAGACAAGGTATACAGACAGACAGACAAGGTATACAGACAGACAGACAGACAGACAGACTATACAGACAGACAAGGTATACAGACAGACAGACAAGGTATACAGACAGACAGACAGACAGACAGACTATACAGACAGACAAGGTATACAGACAGACATGTAGGAAGGGATGTAGACAGTATACATGCCAGCAAACATGCAGAAAGACACCAGACAATACAAGGAGAGACACCTCATCCCATTCCTCCTCTGTCTCTGCGTTGCCTTTAGGACTTTGGAGCGCCAGTTAATCTATGGATCTGACTCTGTATCCGAGAATACTGTATAGCTTAGAGAATGTGCCTGGAGCACTGTTGTATGGCCTGCTTGGATGTTCTTAGCTTCCGCTCTACAGGGAAACAAACCCCAGAAGTAGCTTAAAGCACCGGCCGTCTCCTCGTTTGTCTTTGGCTTTGAGAAACTGCCGCTTTCCCCCCACATCCATACAATCTGAGCCGTTATCCGCTGAGATGCGAGAGGAACCTCGGACCCCAGGTGTTGCTTCAGGCGCGGGTCGTACCGCTGTCTCTGAACGCCTCTCTTATCTCACTCGCTCCACCGGTTCATTTGACCTTATTATTGATCCGTGTGCTGCTCTCGTATCCGCAGGAATACTAGAAACGGTTAGGGCCGGGATTTTTTTTTTATATATTTCTTTCTATTCATTCTGTTTGAACCAACAGGTTTTTTGCTTCACAGTTGCAGATAAAGATTAGGCTACACTAATATTATAGTATTAAAACTGATGAGTTATATTCATTAAAGAAAGTTGATTTAATTGATTTAGTTGGGCTGGGGCTTCTCCCTGGGCTGGGGCTGGAAAGTTGATTTAATAAAAAAAAAAAAAACTAATTTAATCAGATTAATCACTTTATTCAAAATGAGGATTTAGTTTGAGGATATTTATTAAAAACATATCTAATATATTTTTTTAATTCAAAGCGAAGGTTCGAATGTCCGTTCGAAAAACCCTGACGAAGTTCGAATCCCAAAAACAGGCTTCGGGGACAGCCTTAGAAACGGTGCACGGAGAAGCGGCTTCATGCGAACGCTGTTCTGGCTGCGAGCCACCGGTGCTGTCTGGTTCTCCCTGTGTGTCTCCAGCCTGATGGATGTGCTCGCTATGGCGATACAGAATCAGTATTCCACCAGCGAGGGAACGCTGCCTAGGGAAGCCGCTTGCTTCAGGCAGGCAGTTTGCACGCCGCTCTGCCTCGCTCGTATAAGTGTTTTCTGATCGAGTGCTGCTGGGCGATGTGGCCAAAAATATCATATCACAGTATTTCTTACTTTGTTTTGATGCTATTGTTGGCCAGTCATTTCTTTCCAGTATACATTACAATGTGATATGCTGTCTTTCTGATGTCTTGATCTGGTAGCGTGTTGTGTTCATTCGTAGTTAAAGGCAGTAAAGGTTGAGTACTTTATTATCTAAAGATGGTAAGTTAGTGTGTTGTGTTCATTCGTAGTTAAAGGCAGTAAAGGTTGAGTACTTTATTATCTAAAGATGGTAAGTTAGTGTGTTGTGTTCATTCATAGTTAAAGGCAGTAAAGGTTGAGTACTTTATTATCTAAAGATGGTTAGTTAGAGTGTTGTGTTCATTCAAAAACAGTAGAGGTTGAGTACTTTATTATCCAAAGATGGTGAGTTAGAGTGTTGTGTTCATTTAGTTAAACTAAGGCAGTAAAGGTTGAGTACTTTATTATCTAAAGATGGTAAGTTAGAGTGTTGTGTTCATTCATAGTTAAAGACAGTAGAGGTTAAGTTAGGGCTGGGCGATATGGCCAAACATGTTATCAAAAAATATATATATAATAATAATAATCATATCCTGTTGCAGGTCACAATACAAATTAAAAAAAAATATATATATATATACAAAAAAAAAGTATCGATTTATTATCGATCACGTTAAATATCGACGAGGAAAAATATATTGCGACAATTATCGTTTTATCGCCCAGCCCTAGGTTGAGTACTTCCTTGTGATATATCCAAGTTATTTGGATTGACTTTTCATTTAACTGCAAATACAAATACAAATAATTTAAAAACGTGGTTCTTCAGTGCACGCATTATTCATGTTGACTCTTGCCCAAACAGTAGTTTCAGCTCGTGTCCAGAGGGAGGAGGGAGCCACGGTGCGTTCCTCCTTATATTTTGAAACGTCTTTGGTAACTTTGTAGAAGATGACAGAAAAGCAGCCTTTGGTCGAGAAGAAAGGTAAAACTAATTATGTCGTCTTCAACAAGTAATCGTGTTTATCAATCAAAATAATCTGTGATAACAATCTTATGATTTGATAACGGAGCAGCCCTGGTGTGCGGATCTCTCGCTGAGCCCCGGGATAGACGTTAAACCGTCAGCTCTCGACTCGACCACATGAGTCATCTCAGGGGAATCACTGGCCGTGGCAGGCCGGGACTAAAGAATCAATCTCTCTTTCTCTCTCCCTATCTCTCTCTCTCTCTGCCTGCTCTATTGTCTCATGGGGTTTTGGAGACTGTGTGTTTGAAAGCCTTTGTGTGGAAAGTGTCAAGTCAAGTCAAGTCAAGTCAAGAGTTTTATTTGTCACGGCATACAAGTATACAATGAAATGCGGGTGGTCTTGCCCGCAACGATGTGCAATACAGTGGTACAACATGTAATAGAATCCAATAAAAAACAACATTGTGCAATAAACAGGTAACAGGTAACAGGTAACATGGTGGGACATCTCGGTATCTGTACATAGTTATTTACAGGGCATATAAGTGTTGTTCTAAGGAGGTCTGGATACAGCAGCAGGCTGCACACATTCATGTGGAACACGCCAACATTTTGGGAAATGAGCTTACCGTCTTCTCCAGAGAGAGACAAGAAGATGGATACCAGTTTCCTCTCTGTGCGTTCAGTAGAAAGCTATGCACGTTAGCCTAGCTTAGCACAATGAATGAAAGCGGACAGTGCCGGTTAGCCTAGGCATTGTCCAACTAACACCTCGTCCGAAGGCTAACCAGCACTGTCCGCTTCCATTCATTGTGCTAAGCTAGGCTAACGTGCAGCCAGATAGCTTTCTACTGAACGCACAGAGAGGAAACTGGTATCTATCTTCTTGTCTCTCTCTGGAGAAGACGATAAGCTAATTTCCCAAAATGTTGGCGTGTTCCTTTAAACCAGACATTTATGGAATGGCTTGTGTCTGTCTGCGACTGCGTGTCTGTCATTTTTCATCGTCCTTGTCCTTGGATTCCTGGTCCCGTCGACCTGCTCTTACATTACTCCTCTTATCTAAGGACGTCCTCGACTCAAGGAGTTCCTAGTCCACTAGTAGAATTGGAATTTTGTCTTGGAATTTTGTCGACAAATAGCTTAGTTGATTCATTGTGCATCAGACATGCCGTCAGTGGAAAGGTTGGTCGTGAGCTGAAGGACAGCTGATTCATACCGATTGGTAAAAAAGGGGGTGTGGTCATTGGAGGGGCCTGTAACAAAATGAAGCGTAACTCCTAAACGGATTCATGGCCAAGCCTTGTGGACAGCTTGATCATGGCAAGGACACGCACGCACACACACACACACACGCACACACACACACGCACGCGTATATAATATTGCAGCGAGTGTTGTCTGCATCTAGCTTTGTAAAGTGTAACAACACTTTGTATTATCCAATTCTTCCCTCCCTTGTCTTGAACATTGCTAGACTATGCCTCCCACTGGTCGGTTGTAGTGAGGAAAGAAGCCTTGCATCACGTGTCCCCTCCGGTACACGAGAAGGCAGCCTGTCGCATCTTTTCACCTGAACAGCGCGATCTCTCAGTAGCGAGGAGTAACGTGTGGGAGGCTCACGCTGCCACCGATACTTCCTGATTCTGCTGTACAGGCGCACCAACCGACCTGTAGGAGTCGCTGTCCACAACGTCCAATCCCCACCCACCGGCTTTCCCACCCCTAACACTGCCAATTGTGTTAGTATGACGACCGGCCAAGCCGGTAGCAATGGCGAGAGCTGGGCTCGATACCAGCATCTCCTGCGTTAGTGGCGAGCGCCTTGCCCACTGCGCCACTCAGCCGCCCTGGTTTAATTATCTTTTTACTGTTTTCACAGTGTAGGGGCGTAGCTCGCGCTGCTGTGTCACTAGTCACAGGGGCCTGGCTCACTCACCTTGAGCCCACACAAGCCACCCGTGAGGAGGCCCCACTATGGGAGGAGGAGAACACAAGGTCATTATTTAACCTGTTAGATTTAATCAAAAGCTTGAAGAAAAAAACAAAAAATATTTATATAGAGATGAAAATGTAATTAAAAACTTGGGTCACAAGAGAGCGTGGCTATGTGTGTTACGTGTGTTTGTGTATTTGTATCTGTGCGTGTGTGTGTGTATGCGTGTATGTTTGTGTGTGTACTATATCTGTGTATCATTGTGTGGTTGGGTACTGTATCATTGTGTGTATAACCGTGTGTGTGTGTGTCCTTGCCCCATGCTCAAGCCAATTGGCATCACCAGTTAAATCAGCTGTGCTTGGGGGGTCATGACCAACCATTCCACAAAATCTTGTGTAAGTGAATCCACTTGAGGATGATGTGCCTTTTTTGCGATAGGCCACTCCCATTGCCACTCCCCCTTTTAGCCAATTGGAATGAACACACACACAGCTTCACACACACACACACACACACACTTTCGGTCCCCTAGGGTGAATACTGTGGCTGCTAGAGGGTGGGGAATTCTGTGAAGCAACAGAGTGACCTATAGAGTTGCTGGTCGCAGCAAATTCTTTTTAAAAGATAATCCATTTCTGACAGTGGTTATGTTATTATAATTTGTATTTATTTATTTATTTTATTATCCTTTGACAGAGACCTCAAATGTTCAGTGAAAGCTCTACTTGTTGTCTTGGGCCCAGCGGTCTTTCTGTTCTGAGAGAGAGAGAGAGAGAGAGAGAGGGAGAGAGAGAGGGAGAGGGAGAGGGAGAGGGAGAGGGAGAGGGAGAGGGAGAGAGAGAGAGAGAGAGAGAGGGAGAGGGAGAGGGAGAGGGAGAGGGAGAGGAGAGAGAGAGAGGGAGAGAGAGAGGAGAGAGAGAGAGAGAGAGAGAGAGAGAGAGAGAGAGAGAGAGAGAGAGAGAGAGAGAGAGAGAGAGAGAGAGAGAGAGAGAGAGAGAGAGAGAGAGAGAGAGAGAGAGAGAGAGTCTGGTGAGCGACAGACAGGCTTTAAACTGTTTAAAGCAAAGACGTCTAGTAGGACGTAGACACCTGCATGACTGACTATAGACTGTATGGTAGACACCTGTATGACTGAGACTATAGACTGTATGGTAGACACTAGGGCTGCAACTAATGACTATTTTGGTAGTCGACTAATAGAAAAAAAATTATATTAAAAAGAAATATTATATATTTTTCTATTTTCTTTTTATTTATTTTTTTTGCACTACCTATCTTTGTGAAAGTGGCTTCTCAGCTCTGGTCCAGCTGAAGACAAAGCAGAGGAACAGTTTGGACATTGAGCATGACCTCAGAGTTGCTTTGTCTACCATCACCCCAGACTTTGAGACTCTTGTCAGGACCAAACAACATCCCCAGTTATCCCATTAGTTCCCCCAAACTTACTATCGGTCTGTTATGTTAAGCTAAGAAGTCTTCAGCTGGACCAGAGCTGAGAAGCCACTTTCACAAAGATAGGTAGTGCAAAAAAATAAAAATAATAATCGACGCAACAATTCCTCGTTGACGATTTTTTTATAATCGACATCGTCGATTATGTCGACTAATCGTTGCAGCCCTAGTAGACACCTGTATGACTGAGACTATAGACTGTATGGTAGACACCTGTATGACTGAGACTATAGACTGTATGGTAGACACCTGTATGACTGAGACTATAGACTGTATGGTAGACAGTAGACACCTGTATTGAGACTATAGACTGTATGGTAGAGACGAACGCTGACGGACTATATCAGTTAAATCCCCAAAACATTTTGAATACACAAATGTGGCTGGGGGAACTGATTCACTCAGCATGAATGGACTATAGGTAAATAAAAACAATAAAAAAACCCATATATATATAACAATATTATATAAAAAAAAGAAAATTTGATTAATTTGGATTATAATCGATTCTAACATATTCAAATCGATGCATCGATTCTAACACATTAGAATCGACGCATTTCGATTAATCGATGCATCGTTACACCCCTAGTATTTACACGTGTGTGGAGGGGAAGGATGGAGAGAGCCAATGTGGTGGAGAATGTGTGTGTTCATCTAGTCAACAACACTTATCTCGAGCGTAAACAGAGCTTCTGGTTTTACCGACCTCTGTTTGACACTGACTCCGATGCTTAACGTTCATGTTTATTCTCTCTAAGCGTTTCTTTATTTTATTTGGTCAAGACGTGGAGATCGGGCCCTCGTCTTCCGCCCCCGTCTTCTTTGTGACTTTAGGGAGAGCTTAGCTGAACCGCAGTCGGTCTTCTTCATTCGATCATCTGAATCTGCTTCAAGCTCTCCTGTATGAATACCTCAAATGGATCCGTCATCAGCTCTACTCTATATTTTCAATCTTTCAAAATGTTCTTATGTACCCCAGTTGCTATTGCATGTACATATTTGTGTTTCATTACACGTATATGTACGTACTTACCAACTGTTTCGCCTGATTTATAGCAACACTACTATCACCGACATCTAAGAAGGGAGATCCCCCCTTGAACGGCCCTTCTAAGGTTTCTCTCCTCCACGTTGCCTGTGGTGCTTTTTTCCTATTGCTAGGTCTTTAGTGAGTTTTTCCTTACCTTCGCGTGGGTAGTGTTGCATTCATTTATTTTACATTTTATTTTGGATTTCATGGTGTTTTTTGTTTTGTTCTTGATTTATGGCAGGGGTTGTCAAACTTTTTTATACCACGACCCCATTTTATTTAGGATTTCTTTTGGTGACCCCACACTTAATGTATCGCGTAATTTCAATGTGGAAATAAGGAATATCAAAATAAAAGCACACGTTGTTGAACTTGATCATGCATATTTATTAGAAAATGAAATTACAGCACTATGTTATCAATGAAATTAATTCATATTATCAACAAAAGCATTATCAGCACATTTCTCTGCCAATTGGTTGTTTTTGTCTGCAAGGAAAATCTGCGCGATTTAATACTCTGCCTCGAGATAGCCACCTCACTTCAGTGTGGTATAGCAGCTGGTTATGCGCAGAGGCAGAGCCCATTTCATCGCAAACCAACCGGCACCGCTTCTGACAACAAACCTATCCATTGCGAGGCCAGGTTACACACAAACGACCAGACCCCCGGTCCCCTCCCGTGATTATACATAATGTGCAGCCTCGTAGGATGCATTGTAGTGAGATGTGTATTGGAATACTGTGTGTCTGCCTCCGCTGATGAAGGGGCGAGACATGGCAAATACACACAGCTGCCGAGTGGAAAACTCGACCGGAGTTTATTTATTTTTTGTCACCTACCCGCGACCCCACTTTGGGTCGCGACCTGTAGTTTGAGAACCGCTGATTTATGGTGATGTTTCTTCTTGACTTGTTTAAAGAAGACGTGTCTGGCCCATGGGGACATTAGCGTGTGTTGTCGGGCCTTACAAATCCATTTGATTTGATTTAGCTCTGAACTCGAGGCACGCTGTTTCTCTCGTCAGTTAGACAAACTGAGTGTTCTAAGTACCGCCGCAGTGCTAGAAAGAAAGACTGTGTTCCTTTCAAGTGAGATGGAATCTGGAGAACTGCAGATTCCATTGATCTAATAAAGGACACTGGCCGTTGATGGTTAAGAGTTCTAGAACTCCACAGAAAACATTCCAAATGCTCTGCGGAGGATGACGGGGGAAACTCCACGACGTTATTTGCAGCGCTGTGGGTTTGAAGTGGCACAGCCTCTTCTATGACACGTCTCTTTCATTAGACATCTGGCCGGTGCCTAGAGTTAGCCTAGAGAAGAGGACGGGGGGGCAGCGTTTCCGTTAGAACATATTCGTGCCGGTCTGAGTGTCCTGCAATATTTCTATCACCGGACATATTCAAGAAATTCCGGTCAGAGTTTTAAACAGCAGTCTATTATAATCACATTTTTATGAGCTAACGAATTCCGTTATAATTGGACATGTGTATTAATTACATCAAGCGAAGAATGAGAAATTGATTTGCAGAATCAAATTACTATCTCTCGCCTCTCAAGTTAGTGCGATACGCTACCAGCATCAAGCTCCCGCCCTGCAGGCTCCCGCTGCAGCAGCTCTGTCACACGCACTCCCAAATGAATCTCGAGTCGACATCGCTTCACCTCGTTGTATCACATCGCTTCACCTCGTTGTATCAGACACGTCACACATATCATAATGTTCAACTTCACACACAGCAAACTGTAGTTGATCATCACATTGCCTCGTTATGCAGAGAGGACGAGCCACGTGCGCGTAACGCATTTGTTAATTTCATTATAGGTTATAGCCTACATTTAGTTATAATCAATAATATGCATTACTATGTGACACGGCAGTCAACCAACAGTTGCATATGATTAAAAATGTCAACACTCACTCACCCCGTCTCTCGTTGTGACTATCCGTTTTGTACCTGCGACGGCTGCGAGAACAGTGACTTTAGTTGCTGGTTCGACTTTAATAGATCCCCATTGGAACAGGCGAGGCTCGCAACGGTAGCAGCAGACTGGGGATGCTCTTTGTGGTTCAATCAATAAATTAATAGTAAAAGTACGCTCGACATTTTTGTTTCTTTTCCGCGGGTGCCACCACGGCATCAGCGTCAGCGGTCTCTGTGACTTCAAGTTCAGAAGACTCATCTTCGTTGTCATTATTAGACCTGCTTGTGCTTGGTTTCATGAAATATTTACTAAGCTTAGCTTGTTTCGCCATCTCTCTCTCTTCCTCGTGTACCTGTTTGTCGTTATGATGGCCAGAGCGTGCAGGCTCAAAAAAAAAAAAAAGTTAAGTTTCACATTTGCGCGGCGCCATCCTATCAGAGTGAAGCAACAATGAAACTGAAAATAGAATTATTGTTTCATTCATCGCATAGGCTATTTAATTTTAGCCGATTTTAATACAATTCAAATAATAAAATTGTGCTTAGAGGAATTATTTTCACCGGACATTAAGACCGGAGATATTTAAATAGTCGGACTTCAACATATTTTGCCGGTCAAAAACCGGTAATTACCGGCTAACGGAAACGCTGCGGGGGGGTCAGTGTCATCATAGAAACGTTTGGGAAAGGCTTTTTACCGCTGGGAGACATAACGAGAGGAGTCGTGTTTTTAAGAAGTAGCGTCGTCATCTCGGTACTGAATAACCTGCGTGGGAACGTCGAGGCTGTGACCCGTCTTATCATTCCAGGGAGGCCCACGCCAGGCTAAAATCAGTATCAGGATAATTTCCCCAGTACAAATAAATATATCTATTAAAGGTACTATAGATAACATTCAGCCACTAGAGCACCAGCGTGTCATTTATCCAATCCGGTGCATTCCACGTGGGGGAAATGGGGAAGTAGGACTAGGGAGGGGATACATGTAAACAACTAAATGCATTTTGGACCAGCCAACATTTTTGAATCAATCATTAATCATTGAAAAGCAATTTACTTTTATTCCACACCTTTCTAAAACCTCTGTGGATGTTTTTTTTGTTTTTTTTTGTTATGATTACTCTACATAAATATGTTATCTCACCTTTAACTCAATCAGCGCCAGAGGGCACTGTGTACTGTGTGGTAAGAAGGCCACCGCTTTAAAGTATAGGAATACGTGGCGGTGTTTGCAGGGCTCAAACTATATTATATATCATATATTATATATTGAGTATCTATCGTTCAATTTGTGAAAAACAAATAATTCTTTCATCCATACATTCCCGTTTTATACCGTGGTGAATATGAGTATAGTTTTAGAGAAATTTCAAAGGTACTCACAGTTGCACGAGGGTTTCAGACAGAGATACGTGATGGTTTGAAAGCTCGGCGTTGCTAATAAACATTTTAAATAATCTTTATAAACGTGTAAACATCACCGAGGCAGCGTTGCATGCTGGTCACACCAGGCATGTCACAAATGCAGAATAAGAGAAGAAGCCATTTTGATGCAACGCTGCCACCGTGATGTTTACACATGTTTTTCCTTACCTTCGTTGGGGTATGTCTGGGAGTGTTGCATTTATTTATTTATTTTACATTTATTTTGGATTTGATGGTGGGTTTTTTGTTCTTGATTTATTGTGATGTTCTTCTTGGCTTGTTTATTGAAGATGTGTCCGGCCCATGGGGACATTAACTTGTGAGTGCGGGCTTTACAAATACATTTGATTTGATTCGTCCCTGTCCTCTAGCTCAGGCAGGCCTTCTGTCTGTCTCATCTCCAGAAACTTCTCTCAAGTATAAATGTTTCAGGCAGCAGCAGTGTCTTCTTCCGACCATTAAGGGGAAACTTCAACCCTAGACATGTCAACCTGCCCGTCCCGTCACATCCCATTAATGTCTAGTTGAGAGACTTCAACAGGCATCAGTGGAAAAGCCTCCAGATACCCATAGTGGTAACTAATGGCTGTCCTATCCAGGCCACCGTACATGGAAAAGTGTGCGTATGTGTGTGTGTGTGTGTGTGTGCGTGTGCGTGTGCGTGTGCGTGTGTGTGTGTGTCTTGGCTGAAAGCACAAATTAAATGCAGTGTATTTGCCATTTAGTATTTACTAGGGGTGTAACGATGCATCGAAATACATCGATCCTAATGTGGACTATAGTTTACAGTATGTAGGATGTCATCTACATGACTATAGTTTACAGTATGCAGGATGTCATCTACATGACTATAGTTTACAGTATGCAGGATGTCATCTACATGACTATAGTTTACAGTATGCAGGATGTCATCTACATGACTATAGTTTACAGTATGCAGGATGTCATCTACATGACTATAGTTTACAGTATGTAGGATGTCATCTACATGACTATAGTTTACAGTATGCAGGATGTCATCTACATGACTATAGTTTACAGTATGCAGGATGTCATCTACATGACTATAGTTTACAGCAGGCTTAGAAATTAAAAAAAAATTTCAAGGGCTTTTTTTGCCCCCCTTAATTGATTTTCGGGGGCTTTTTTTGTATTTCGGGGGCACTGAATTTTTATGATAAACGGTAGGGGTGGGACGGTTCACAAAATGGACGGTTTGGTTCGTATCACGATTTTGGGGTCACGGTTTTCAGTTCGATATAAGTTAATTTTTATTAAAAAAAAATGTAACACTCAAATCTAAACATGCTTCTCATTTATTAAAAATAAAATAAAAGGTTTACAGTGTTTACAGCCTTAAATAATGTTTGGCACACAAAGACCGAACTGACTGAAAAATATAGGCTACATTTGTCAAAGTATTAACTTAGTGCAAACAAACAATATGCTCAGCCAGCACTAGACTTTCCTTTCTTTAATTAATATAAACACACAAAAACAATGTCAACCATGTTTAAATTCCCTGATTGTCAGTTCTTAATGGAAAGATTCGTTTTCTGCTTGAAATTATGTTTCTGTCTACATTTATTTAGACTAACATTATTTAAATATTGAGTGCAACTGTGGTGGATTACGTAATTCGGTGAGTTGGAACTATCTATGGGTGGCGCCGGGTCCCCACGGACATTTTAGCGTGGCACCTTCAGCTCCGGTCACGTTAGGAGGAGTTCATAACATCAACAAGCAGCGCGAAAGCTATAATAGTCCCGGTTGGAGTTAGTAAAACACAGTTGTATGTTAGCCTTCTTGGATGTTAAATAAACGCCTATCATTGTCTTTAAACACCCCGCCTCTCAGACTCCCATTTCCTCCTCTGCTACAGTAGCTAGTAGCTACGGTGTTAGCTGTTGTTGTGAAGGGCTAGCTAGCTAACAGCTACAAACATTGTACAAACTGCTAACGCTATGGCAAGATGTGTGTAGGCCTATGTAATGTTAATGGCTATGTTTTTAAAGTCGTAATGAAGATTGATTTATATTGTGCGTGCCATTTTTACACAAACTGACTAGCACCTGGCTGGCTGCAGTGCTGCTGCTGCTGCCTGCAGCCAGTGCAGAACACCGGCTCCGCCAAATGAATTTTTTTATTTGCGCGATACACAGACGCTCCATTACCGGATAAATATATATAATTAGTAAACTGTCGGGGGCATTAAGTGCCCCCCTTAACTGATTTTCGAGGGCATTTTGTCCATTTTCAAGGGCATTATGCCCCAAGCCCCCGTTAATTTCGAACCCTGGTTTACAGTATGTAGGATGTCATCTACATGACTATAGTTTACAGTATGCAGGATGTCATCTACATGACTATAGTTTACAGTATGTAGGATGTCATCTACATGACTATAGTTTACAGTATGTAGGATGTCATCTACATGACTATAGTTTACAGTATGCAGGATGTCATCTACATGACTATAGTTTACAGTATGCAGGATGTCATCTACATGACTATAGTTTACAGTATGCAGGATGTCATCTACATGACTATAGTTTACAGTATGCAGGATGTCATCTACATGACTATAGTTTACAGTATGCAGGATGTCATCTACATGACTATAGTTTACAGTATGCAGGATGTCATCTACATGACTATAGTTTACAGTATGCAGGATGTCATCTACATGGCTATAGTTTACAGTATGTAGGATGTCATCTACATGACTATAGTTTACAGTATGTAGGATGTCATCTACATGACTATAGTTTACAGTATGTAACAGTATGCAGGATGTCATCTACATGACTATAGTTTACAGTATGTAGGATGGGATGGGTGACGTCGATATACAGATGATGATACTCTATTTGACCTTTGCCCTCTGTGTGCCTACAGGTGACCTTGGAGAAGGTGCTGGGGATCACTGCTCCTGGGAACCGAGCCTTGACCTGCGACCCTCGCACTGGACTGATAGCCTACCCCGCTGGGTGAGACACACGCACGCACACACACAAACATACATGACGTGACCTATGAGCATGAACTTAAAGGCATAGTTCAAGTTCTTTTTAACATGAAGTGGTATTATATGAGATACATGTCAGGAGTGTAATCGATGCAGAGCCATTCACTGACTCACTTCTGGCCGTGTTCTGAGTGAGACGGGCAGCTTCAGACAGACAGACACACAGGCTGCAGTAACAACAACAGTGTTAACCCACAACATGCAGTGAGACGAGCAGCTTCAGACAGACACACAGGCTGCAGTAACAACAACAGTGTTAACCCACAACATGCAGTGAGACGGGCAGCTTCAGACAGACAGACACACAGGGTGCAGTAACAACAACAGTGTTAACCCACAACATGCAGTGAGACGGGCAGCTTCAGACAGACAGACACACAGGGTGCAGTAACAACAACAGTGTTAACCCACAACATGCAGTGAGACGGGCAGCTTCAGACAGACAGACACACAGGGTGCAGTAACAACAGCAGTGTTAACCCACAACATGCAGGGAGACGGGCAGCTTCAGACAGACAGACACACAGGGTGCAGTAACAACAACAGTGTTAACCCACAACATGCAGGGAGACGGGCAGCTTCAGACAGACAGACACACAGGGTGCAGTAACAACAACAGTGTTAACCCACAACATGCAGTGAGACGGGCAGCTTCAGACAGACAGACACACAGGGTGCAGTAACAACAACAGTGTTAACCCACAACAGGAAAAGACGTACAGTATTTAATGCACACAGATGCTGAATTCCACCTGATTTGCATTGTTATGATTACACTGGAGTGAAACGTGTTGGTTTGTGCTGCTGTATAGTAATAGTAGCCATGGAATCTCCATGGAATGTACACATGGTACCAGCCAGGACAGTTGCACTGCACCTCTCTCTCTATCTCTATCTCTATCTCTCTCTCTCTCTCTCCTCTCTCTCTCTCTCTCTCTCTCTCTCTCTCTCTCTCTATCTCTATCTCTATCTCTATCTCTATCTCTATCTCTATCTCTATCTCTATCTCTATCTCTATCTCTCTCTCTCTCTCTCTCTCTCTCTCTCTCTCTCTCTCTCTCTCTCTCTCTCTCTCTCTCTCTCTCTCTCTCTCTCTCGCCCTAGGCTGGTAAAGCTATGCCTCCTAAAATGTGAATCGGAAATACAGAAATACCGGCTACAGGCTTTCCGGTTTCCGGGCACCCCCTGATCTGTTTATAGTCCCCAGCGAAACAAACAACAAGCAGGTCTGTCAGCCTGTCGAGGGAGGCGATAACGAGGTTGTTTCTGGGGGGAATACATTTTCATGAGCACCGTGTCGTGATTTCAGGGGCGGGACTTCCTACCTGATTCCCACTTTCGGCCGTAGTGCTTTACCAGGCTTTATCTCTCGAGATAAAGCTGGGAACGAGGTTACTCTTGCCCTCTGTTCTCAGGGTCTATCCATTCAGTTGAAAGGCTTTAATGGAACACACATTTTGGCAAAGCATCAAAGTACAATTTGTCCAAATAAAATCTCCAACGAGCAGCACCCGTCCTAGTTAATAGATGTGATTATGAAGCAGCACCCGTCCTAGTTAATAGATGTGATTATGAAGCAGCACCCGTCCTTTCCACCCCACGGGGACGGTACCGACCCCTTTTGACATTATTATCATATATTAATATTTTTATGAGTGATGCAATAAATTAACGTTTTTAAAATCAAACGTTTTCAAGTATTATTATCACTACTATGTCACAAATACATGTATAATGTAAAACGTTAGGTTGGCAATAGTTTAGCAATAGGTTAAAAGTGCATTTATATCATTTTAAGTTTTTATTTTCCACTCGTGTTTTGACCCGGAAGCGGAAATGGACATTTTTAACCATGGGAATTGGAATCTTTTTGGGGCCATTTTGAAGAGGAGATCGCTGTCTATCGTTCAGTGTCAGAATTTCTCCGTTCTGCACTTCCTGTGGTCCAATATGGTTAATAATTGTTATGATTCGCGATAATAAGCTACAAAAGGTAACGTTTTTGACAAATATTGAAACGCAGTCAGTTTCTCCACACTATTGTAATCATGTAGGAATAATTAGATCTGAAATTAGTTACAAAATGATTACACTGTGGGAGAAATAAAAAAGTACAGTCGATTACATTAAATATCAGTATATGTTATTATGCACGCCTGGTGATACTATATCCAAATTGAACTCGGCCATTTGAAAGATACTATATGTATATATATATAAATGTGCGAATTGGCTATAATAAGGTAATGTATAAGCATATATTCTATATTCTATAATAATATTTCAAATTGCATTGGTCCGGATGGGAGAATTCAGTACTGTATATACAAAACCTTCAATTTGATCATCTTCCCTTTATTAATTTCCTTAGATCTTTTGTACACATGATCTCAAGAGGGTACTGAATGAGCTCAGTGGCAGTTTATTAAGTTTGGTCATTATTATCATGGTTTTATTCACTGTCAAAGATGAAAAGAAAAATCATAATTCATATTTTCCTTTGTTTCATCAGAATTTAAGCAAGCCTAGTAATAGACACAATATTTCTGACACTGAGAATACATTCATTGAGGTCCATAGATGTTCCTAGATACCAAGAATATGCAAATAGCCCTTGTAGAAGTGGAGCAATATTCCATTTACCTAGGTATACATTTTATGCAGATTTTCACCTGGGGTGGAACAGGTTAATAGATGTGATTATGAAGCAGCACCCGTCCTAGTTAATAGATGTGATTATGAAGCAGCACCCGTCCTAGTTAATAGATGTGATTATGAAGCAGCACCCGTCCTAGTTAATAGATGTGATTATGAAGCCGGTCGTGCTCCCTCCGTCAGATGAAAAGAGAGAGAATATGTTCAGTTCCTCCACTGAAGGAGTAGTCTCTCTCTCTAAAAGCATCTGTATTCCCAGATGGGCTCTTCTTTTAGGAGCAGCTCTGGGCCGCAGGCCTCAGTCTCTCCACCTGTTGCAGGAATGCACCGAGCGCGTCTCACGCATCTGGACTCAGTCTCACACGCCCCCGTGCTTCTGGAGGAGAACAGACAGCAGCACAGACGGCAGATGGTACACATGGAATGTACAGTATGTACAACGTGTTCAGCTGCGACCAGCTGCTCTACAGCTCATCCTGTTGGTCAGTCGGTCCACAGGAGCGACCCCACCCTCTAGTGACCCCTAGGGCTGTCTTAAATACTTCGAAGCTTCGAAGCTTCGTTCGATGCCATGGGATTCGAATATGAAAAAAAAATTCGATCATGTAAAAAGATTTTTTATTTATTTTTAATATTTTTTGCAAAATCAACTCTGCCTCTCTTTGTTAATTACAACAAGCAATGCTGTTTGTTATTTAAGATGAGGTCGGACTCGGCACTGAGAGATTTGTGTTCATTGTGCTGCTTTTATAAAGCCTCAAATGACGGCTTACAATATTTCATGAAAGCAAAGTGTTTAGTTTGTCTAAGATTTAAAAAGGTTTAAACTTTACAGCACTGACAAAGTTGAACAAAGTGCTGTACAAGTCCCACAACATAAAAAAATATATATAATAATAATAATAATAATATTAATAAATTTTTTTTTATTTTTTTTTATTTCGAAGCTTCGAATTAAAATCTAATCTTGGCCCCGAAGCTTCGAATTCCAAAAAAAGATCGAAGGTCAGCCCTAGTGACCCCACCCTTTAGTGACCCCACCCTCTAGTGACCCCACCCTTTAGTGACCCCACCCTCTAGTGACCCCACCCTCTAGTGACCCCACCCTCTAGTGACCCCCCCACCCTCTAGTGACCCCACCCTTCAGTGACCCCACCCTCTAGTGACCCCACCCTCTAGTGACCCCACCCTTCAGTGACCCCACCCTCTAGTGACCCCACCCTTTAGTGACCCCACCCTTTAGTGACCCCATCCTTTAGTGACCCCACCCTCTAGTGACCCCACCCTCTAGTGACCCCACCCTCTAGTGACCCCACCCTCTAGTGACCCCACCCTCTAGTGACCCCCCCACCCTCTAGTGACCCCACCCTTCAGTGACCCCACCCTCTAGTGACCCCACCCTTTAGTGACCCCACCCTTTAGTGACCCCCCCACCCTTTAGTGACCCCACCCTCTAGTGACCCCACCCTTTAGTGACCCCACCCTCTAGTGACCCCACCCTTTAGTGACCCCACCCTTTAGTGACCCCCCCACCCTTTAGTGACCCCACCCTCTAGTGACCCCACCCTTTAGTGACCCCACCCTTTAGTGACCCCACCCTCTAGTGACCCCACCCTCTAGTGACCCCACCCTCTAGTGACCCCACCCTCTAGTGACCCCACCCTCTAGTGACCCCACCCTCTAGTGACCCCCCCACCCTCTAGTGACCCCACCCTTCAGTGACCCCACCCTCTAGTGACCCCCCCCACCCTCTAGTGACCCCACCCTCTAGTGACCCCACCCTCTAGTGACCCCACCCTCTAGCGACCCCCCCACCCTCTAGTGACCCCACCCTCTAGCGACCCCACCCTCTAGCGAACACATTATTCGTCCTAGGAGGCTGGAACTTGGCATGGAGGTCAAGTGTTTTTGTGTGAGCTTGAAAAATCAAATAGTTTATGCGAATATCGCTTTGTCTCCCTTGTTTTTACTGGCAACTACACTGTGTAGTGTGTGTTGACATTTGGTGCGGCCATCATTGTAGTCGCATCTTATTTTTATTTTTTTATTAAGCTTGTGGTGTCATTTCCCTCTGAGTCAAATGTGACCCCCCCCAGGATGTACAGCCTGCTAACACATACAGTATGTACTGTTTACCTCTGCTCAGGACGTACGGCCTGCTACTATGTACACATGCTGTTTACACGAGCTTTTGCGGTGGCTGCCCCTAAATTATGGAACAGTCTTCCACTGCAAATGAGGTCTGCTGCCCAGACCCTACAGAGTTTTAAAACACAGCTGAAGACTCACCTGTTTTTATTGGCGTTCTGAGGCTCGGTAAGCCACACATCCCTGGTTGTGTCGTGATTGTTTTTTTAAAACTTTATTGTAGTTATATGACTTTGTGTGTATACTGTATTTTGGATTTATTTTAGTATTTATGTTTTTGTATTGTACAGCACTTTGGTACAACTTCGGTTGATTTTAAATGTGCTATATAAATAAAGTTGACCTTGACCTTGACCTTTACCTCTGCTCAGGACGTACGGCCTGCTAACACATACAGTACTGTTTACCTCTGCTCAGGGCGTACAGCCTGCTAACACATACAGTACTGTTTACCTCTGCTCAGGACGTACGGCCTGCTAACACATACAGTACTGTTTACCTCTGCTCAGGACGTACGGCCTGCTAACACATACAGTACTGTTTACCTCTGCTCAGGACGTACGGCCTGCTAACACATACAGTACTGTTTACCTCTGCTCAGGACGTACGGCCTGCTAACACATACAGTACTGTTTACCTCTGCTCAGGACGTACGGCCTGCTAACACATACAGTACTGTTTACCTCTGCTCAGGACGTACGGCCTGCTAACACATACAGTACTGTTTACCTCTGCTCAGGACGTACGGCCTGCTAACACATACAGTACTGTTTACCTCTGCTCAGGACGTACGGCCTGCTAACACATACAGTACTGTTTACCTCTGCTCAGGACGTACGGCCTGCTAACACATACAGTACTGTTTACCTCTGCTCAGGACGTACGGCCTGCTAACACATACAGTACTGTTTACCTCTGCTCAGGACGTACGGCCTGCTAACACATACAGTATGTACTGTTTACCTCTGCTCAGGGCGTACGGCCTGCTAACACATACAGTATGTACTGTTTACCTCTGCTCAGGACGTACGGCCTGCTAACACATACAGTACTGTTTACCTCTGCTCAGGACGTACGGCCTGCTAACACATACAGTATGTACTGTTTACCTCTGCTCAGGACGTACGGCCTGCTAACACATACAGTATGTACTGTTTACCTCTGCTCAGGGCGTACGGCCTGCTAACACATACAGTATGTTCTGTTTACCTCTGCTCAGGACGTACGGCCTGCTAACACATACAGTACTGTTTACCTCTGCTCAGGGCGTACGGCCTGCTAACACATACAGTACTGTTTACCTCTGCTCAGGACGTACGGCCTGCTAACACATACAGTACTGTTTACCTCTGCTCAGGGCGTACAGCCTGCTAACGCATACAGTACTGTTTACCTCTGCTCAGGGCGTACAGCCTGCTAACACATACAGTATGTACTGTTTACCTCTGCTCAGGACGTATGGCCTGCTAACACATACAGTACTGTTTACCTCTGCTCAGGGCGTACGGCCTGCTAACACATACAGTACTGTTTACCTCTGCTCAGGACGTACGGCCTGCTAACACATACAGTACTGTTTACCTCTGCTCAGGGCGTACAGCCTGCTAACACATACAGTACTGTTTACCTCTGCTCAGGACGTACGGCCTGCTAACACATACAGTACTGTTTACCTCTGCTCAGGGCGTACGGCCTGCTAACACATACAGTACTGTTTACCTCTGCTCAGGACGTACGGCCTGCTAACACATACAGTACTGTTTACCTCTGCTCAGGGCGTACAGCCTGCTAACGCATACAGTACTGTTTACCTCTGCTCAGGGCGTACAGCCTGCTAACACATCAGCGTTTCCGTTAGCCGGTAATTACCGGTATTTGACTGGCAAAATCTGTTGAAGTCCGACATATTTAATCTCTCCGGTCATAATGTCCGGTGAAAATAATTCCCTCTAAACACAATTAGATTATTTGAATTGTATTAAAATAGGCTAAAATTATATAGCCTATGCGATGAACGAAACAATCTCACCAAGCAGCCGGTCTAATAATGACATCCTGCTGTCAGCGCGAGCTGGCTGCTGATATATTTACGTGAAGCATGGCTTGGCAGGGTGCAGTACTCCAATTCAGCCATTGGCAATTCAGCTGTTGGGTGGGGGCGCTGCTGACACCACTGCTCTGCTCTGCCTGCTCCAAGTGCTCCATGCTTCACGTAAATATATCAGCAGCCAGCTCGCGCTGACACAGCGGTGCCAAATTTCTCAGTTCTTCGCTTGATATAATTAATACAAATGTCCAATATAACGGAATTAGTTAGCTCATAAAAATGTGATTATAACAGACTGCTGTTTATTAAGGTCGGGCAGACTGCCCACCGACACCTCAAGTCGGCAGCAGCAGCACGAAGTCTCGAGGGACTTATTTTATTTGGAATATATTAATGACTGATACGCAAAAGTAGCCTAGTTTTAAGTTAAAATATTATAAATGCCTTGATGATGTCATTCTTTATATAGGTCTATCAATTGTTTTTAAGCTCAATAAACTCTGACCGGAATTTATCCCATTTGTCCGGTAGATTGAAATCTACCGGACACTCAGACCTGCAAAAAAAAATTCTAACGGAAACCCTGTAACACATACAGTATGTACTGTTTACCTCTGCTCAGGACGTATGGCCTGCTAACACATACAGTACTGTTTACCTCTGCTCAGGGCGTACGGCCTGCTAACACATACAGTACTGTTTACCTCTGCTCAGGGCGTACGGCCTGCTAACACATACAGTATGTACTGTTTACCTCTGCTCAGGGCGTACGGCCTGCTAACACATACAGTATGTACTATTTACCTCTGCTCAGGGCGTACAGCCTGCTAACACATACAGTACTGTTTACCTCTGCTCAGGACGTACGGCCTGCTAACACATACAGTACTGTTTACCTCTGCTCAGGACGTACGGCCTGCTAACACATACAGTACTGTTTACCTCTGCTCAGGACGTACGGCCTGCTAACACATACAGTACTGTTTACCTCTGCTCAGGGCGTACGGCCTGCTAACACATACAGTACTGTTTACCTCTGCTCAGGACGTACGGCCTGCTAACACATACAGTACTGTTTACCTCTGCTCAGGGCGTACGGCCTGCTAACACATACAGTACTGTTTACCTCTGCTCAGAGCGTACGGCCTGCTAACACATACAGTACTGTTTACCTCTGCTTAGGACGTACGGCCTGCTACTATGTATGTACACATGCTGTTTACCCCCTGCTCAGGTCTCAATACAGATTTACCTATGAGATTATGAACCCTAGTGTAATTTAGCCTACTTGACTTCTGGAATGCTGCCGGTATTAGCTGTTCAAAACAACCTGTGTATCAGCTTCTCAGATGCAAAGCACCTTCAGCAATGTTGCTCACTCACTCACTCACTCACTCACTCACTCACTCACTCACTCACTCACTCACTCACTCACTCATATAATGGCAGTATTAGTAGTATATTATCCGCACAAGTTCCTGCCATTGTCTTGTTAAAGCAGTATATTTTGAAGGTATTATTCAGAGTATACAGCACAGCAGAGTACACAGTATTCAGAGTATACAGCAGAGTACACAGTATTCAGAGTTTACAGCAGAGTACACAGTATTCAGAGTTTACAGCAGAGTACACAGTATTCAGAGTACACAGCAGAGTACACAGTATTCAGAGTTTACAGCAGAGTACACAGTATTCAGAGTATACAGCAGAGTACACAGTATTCAGAGTATACAGCAGAGTAACTCAGTACCACTTCAAACATTCACATAACAAAACAACCTGTATGGAATGTGACTGACCACTGTGACACACACACACACACACGCACGCACGCACGCACGCACGCACACACACACGCACGCACGCACGCACACACACACACTCGCAGATAGAGAGAGAGAGAGAGGTTAAGAGAGGCTAATTGTCTAATGAGATTAAAGACATCATGTGTTGAGGAGGGGCTGCACTGCACACACACATGCATACATACCCATGCACACAGGAACATGACATGCTGTAATGAGGCTCTTTCAGAAAATTGTGTTGTCTATTTTATCTACTTGTTGTATCTATTTTATCTTCTTAACTCTTTCTTTGTGATTTATTGTATTCTTCTTGGGACCATGTTGGAAACACGTCGACAGACTTTCACATGTTATCCTTGTACCCCTTGTTTTTATACTATTGTATAAATTGTATGTACTAAATAAAAATCAAATCAAATCATCATGGTCTGTTAGGTACTGGTATGGCATGGTCTGTCAGGTACTGGTATGGCATGGTCTGTTAGGTACTGGTATATCATGGTCTGTTAGGTACTGGTATATCATGGTCTGTTAGGTACTGGTATATCATGGTCTGTTAGGTACTGGTATGGCATGGTCTGTTAGGTACTGGTATATCATGGTCTGTTAGGTACTGGTATGTCATGGTCTGTCAGGTACTGGTATATCATGGTCTGTCAGGTACTGGTATATCATGGTCTGTTAGGTACTGGTATAGCATGGTCTGTCACTGTCAGGTACTGGTATATCATGGTCTGTTAGGTACTGGTATATCATGGTCTGTTAGGTACTGGTATATCATGGTCTGTTAGGTACTGGTATGTCATGGTCTGTTAGGTACTGGTATATCATGGTCTGTTAGGTACTGGTATATCACAGGGCCATGCTGAAGGTCTGTTAGGTACTGGTATGGATGGAGCCATGATGAAGGTCCGTCAGGCTCCATGGTGTCGTATTTGAACTGTATTCGATCACATTCCATAACGCCTGCTTGTGAGCGGTAACTAACTGGACACCATGATAGAGAGAGAAATGGAGAGAGGGCGGGATTGCTGTTTATGTCATAATTGTGCTTTGGCAACATTTGTGAAATTTCATGCCAATAAAGCTTTTTGAATTGAATTGAGAGAGAGAGACGGAGAGAGAGACAGACAGAGGGACTCATCAGATATCCGTGTCACAGCTGGCCTAGCTTAGTCAACTCTCAGAGGAAGGAGACTAAATGCTTAGTCAGCTGATGGCTTGGCAGAGGCTTAACTCCTCCTAGCCAACACACACAGACACACACACAGAGAGAGAGAGAGTCCGTCTCTGAGAGCAAGCAAGTACATACAGTACACACACACACATAAACACACACATAAACACACACACATAAACACACATAAACACACATGCAAACATGCATGCACTCGTGCTCACACACAAATGCAAACACACACATATGGTACACACACATACACGCACGAACACACGTACAAGATAATCGATTCATAATTATCGTGCCGCATGTCACGTTGCTAATTTCGTCTTGTGTTGTAAACGCAGCGTACCTTTCCTTCATAGCGGTGCGCTCCCCCCCCCCCCCCCCCCCCTTCAAGCCCCTCCCCCCCTCTGACTTTTGTTAAGTTACTTTTACTTGATCAAAACAACCCAACTGCAGTTTGATTGATGTTTCCTGGAATGCACAATAAAAAACACATGATTTGTGATGGAGATACCGGTATATATGTTTTTGCTAATTAACTCTTCTGTCTTCTGTCTATTCCAATCAAAATTCGAAATGGTCTATTTTCATGTACCTTTTGAATACTGCTGCAAGTAAAAAAAAAATTTAATGAATGTATTCGTTTATGTAATGTATTAAATATGTTTTAATACAGAATTATTTACTAAATTGTTTACAAAAAAAATTATATATATATACAGTATATATAAATGGTAAATCGACTGCATTTTTATCCAAAGCGCTTTACAATTTGTTCCTCACATTTTACCCATTCACTCACTACATTCATACACTCACGGCAGAGGCGACCATGCAAGGTGCCAACCTGCTCATCGGGAGCAGTTAGGGGTTAAGTGTCTTGCTCAAGGACACTTTGACACGCTGCGCGGGGGGAGCGGGAATCGAACAGGGAACCTCCGGATTACCAGACGACTGCTCTACCTCCCGAGCCACTGTCACCCCATTGCCGCCCCATTTTACCATTTTTATATATTATATCACGGACGACGAATAGAATAAAAATCCATACCTTTGCATGGATCCATGACAGTATACCTTCATATTCAGTATACCTCCCTAATGGGTCTGTGTCTGTCTCTGTCTCTGTCTGTGTGTGTGTGTCTGTGCTGCGTGTGTGTGTGTCTACGACTCTGCGTGTGTGTGTGTGTCTGCGTGTGTGTGTCTGTGCATGTGTGTGTGTGTCTGTCTGCATGTGTGTGTGTCTGTGTGTGTTTCTGTGTGTGTGTCTGTGTCTCTGTGTGTGTGTCTGCGTGTGTGTCTGTCTGCGCTTGTGTGTGTGTGTGTGTCTCTGTGTGTGTGTGTCTCTGTGTCTGTCTCTGTGTGTGTGTGTGTCTGTGTCTGCCTGTGTGCGTGTGTGTGTGTGTGTGTGTGTGTGTGTGTGTGTGTGTGTGTGTGTGTTTCTCCTTCTCCATGCACCCTTGCAGATCTTAAAAGCAGGTCTTAGTGCAAATTACCATGAGACACATGTCCTGGTGGAGTACAGAACATGGCTGCCCAGTCTGTGTCTCTGCCAGAGTGGGTGTAAACTAAGTGATTGAAATATGTTGGCAAGCGAGAGAGGTTGTCCATTATGATGGCGGGGGGGGGGTGTTTGATTTATAGGAGGACGTGTTAACAACCAGGGGTCACATGATAGACTAGCACTAATAGACCACCGCAACACTTCCGGTATTCTGAAATCATGGGAGAGAGAGCGGGGGGAGAGAAAATTAAAGAATGTGGATGAGAGCCTTGACATTAAGTGGTTGTAGCTACGGCTGTGGGGGTGCGGGAGACATGATCCAATAGACTAGTATACGCCTGAGTCTCCTGAACATGGAGAGACCAGTCCCAAGTCGCTTGGCACTTTCTCTGCCAAGCTATAGTCACTTTTCCGCACCAACCCCTGAACTCTGCATGCGCAGATTGATAAACCTAGATCTCTGGATAATCCAGAGAGACTCCGTGGGCAATCTGCTCATGCAGAGTTCGGGAGTAGGTGCGGGAAAGTGACTATAGCTCGGCCGAGAAAATGCCGATCGACTTGGGACTGGTCTCTCCATGTTCAGGAGACTCGGGCGTATAAAAGTCTATTGGATCATGTCTCCATCACCCCCACAGCCGTAGCTACAACCACTTAATGTTAAGGCTCTCATCCACATTCATTAATTTTCTCCCATGAGCTCAATGTAACGCAGAAGTGCAGTGATCTCTATGGAGACAGCAGGGGAGTCTGTCCAAAACCAGCATGTTGAAATAGTGCCGTCCGTCCTGGTGGCTCCCCGCGCTATATGGTGCACACCATGTGGTCGCAACGTTGTGGGTTCGAATCCCACCTAAGATCTTTGTCGCATGACATCCTCCTTCTCTCTATCCCTCTCTATCTCTATCATCTCTATCACTCACTGGCCCATCTAATAAAAATGCCCTGAAGCTATCTTGTATTGAACTTTAATGTATTTTACATTAAATGTTTTCCTTGCAGCAGGATAATAAAATAAAAAGGGGTGTCAGTGTCCCAGGAGGTAGAGCAGTGAATGTGTGAGTGTACTGATGAATGTTGGGCATAAGTCGTAAAGCACTTTGGATAAAAGAGTTATATAAATACAGTCCATTTACCAGTCGTTATGCTGCTATTTCAGTCTATGTTCTCTTAAATAGAATAGAATAGAAATACTTTAAACAGTAAACATTTAGGTAGTCAAAAACAAAAATCACGAATAAGAATAAAAATAAGAATAAGACTAAGAATAAAATAAAATACGGTCCGGGATATACATAACATAGAAAATGTATATCCCAGACCGTATTTTATTTTATTGTATTTTATAAAATTTTATTCTTAGTCTTATTTTTATTCTTATTCATGACTTTTGTTTTTGAAATGTTCACTGTTTACTGTGAGCGATCTGTAGTGCCAAATTTCCCTCGGGATGAATAAAGTATTTCTATTCTATTCTATTTAAGAGAACATAGACTGAAATAGCAGCATAACGACTGGTAGTAACATAAAGATATAAGACAGATGCCATATGTCACAAGTGTACCCTCAAAATAAGAGCGATATTGTGATGTGAGTTTTGGGCTCGTCGGCCAGCCCCATGTTGAGACTGGGCTCTGGGACGGGTCAGGAGAAGACACATGGACATTGTTCAGAGAGAAGAGGACAGTGTAGGACTGTGTTTGTCTCGCCCGCAGAAAACTGATTATCACCCACTGAATTCCATGCTGCCCTTTACAGATGCAGTATGAGGCCAAAATGCAACTATTGGCCAGACAATATGTCTTAGCTGCGACCAGTAGCCTTAAAGCTCACTTTGTTGAGTGGTTGGTTGGTTGGTTGGTTGGTTGGTTGGTTGGTTGGTTGGTCAGTTGGTTGGTTGGTTGGTTGGTTGGTTGGTTGGTTGGTAGGTAGGTTTGTTGGTTGGTTGGTTGAGTGGTTGGTTGGTTGGTTGGTTGGTTGGTTGGTTGGTTGGTTGGTAGGTTGTTTGGTTGGTTGGTTGGTAGGTTGTTTGGTTGGTTGGTTGGTTGGTTGAGTGGTTGGTTGGTTGAGTGGTTGGTTGGTTGGTTGGTAGGTTGGTTGGTTGGTAGGTTGGTTGGTTGGTTGGTTGAGTGGTTGGTTGGTTGGTAGGTTGGTTGGTTGGTTGGTTGGTTGAGTGGTTGGTTGGTTGAGTGGTTGGTTGGTTGGTTGGTAGGTTGTTTGGTTGGTTGGTCAGTTGCCTGGTTGGTAGGTTGGTTGGTTGGGTGGTCAGTTGGTTGGTTGGTTGGTAGGTAGGTTGAGTGGTTGGGTGGTCAGTTTGTTGGTTGGTCGGTTGGTAGGTTGAGTGGTTGCCTGGTTGGTAGGTTGAGTGGTTGGTAGGTTGGTTGGTTGGGTGGTCAGTTGGTTGGTTGGTTGGTTAGTAGGTTGGTTGGTTGGTAGGTTGCCTGGTTGGTAGGTTGAGTGGTTGGTAGGTTGGTTGGTTGGGTGGTCAGTTGGTTGGTTTGTTGGTTGGTAGGTTGGTTGGTTGGGTGGTCAGTTGGTTGGTTTGTTGGTTGGTTAGTAGGTTGGTTGGTTGGGTGGTCAGTTGGTTGGTTGGTTGGTTGGTTAGTAGGTTGGTTGGTTGGGTGGTCAGTTGGTTGGTTGGTAGGTCGGTTGGTTGGGTGGTTGGTTGGGTGGTTGGTTGGGTGGTCAGTTGGTTGGTTGTTTGGTAGGTTGGTTGGTTGTTTGGTAGGTTGGTTGGGTGGTTGGTTGGGTGGTCAGTTGGTTGGTTGTTTGGTAGGTTGGTTGGGTGGTTGGTTGGGTGGTCAGTTGGTTGGTTGTTTGGTAGGTTGGTTGGTTGGGTGGTCAGTTGGTTGGTTGTTTGGTAGGTTGGTTGGGTGGGTGGTCAGTTGGTTGGTTGTTTGGTTGGTTGGGTGGTCAGTTGGTTGGTAGGTTGGTTGGTTGGGTGTGTGTGTGTGATAATGCAAGTATGTACACAGTGGTGACAGCTGTTGCGGATTCATGCTTCTTTCTTTTCTCCTGCTGGTCAGAATGTCCAATGTTTACATTATTTAGTTAATAGTCCAATGAAAGACCTTCACACATCGCTACGAGTGCATCGCATAATTTAACCCAAACCCACAGAGAGGCGCTCAATAATCATAGTGGGCTGTTTGGTGAGAGAGAGAGAGAGAGAGAGAGACTTTAGAGCGAGGCTGCAGAGGGCCTGGGTCAGTTTAAGGTCACACAGCTGACACGTCTGTACACGTTAGTGGTACATCTATCAGGAAACGGAGCTTCCTTTTGCCTTTACTCAGTATTTGGTTAACTATATAGACAAGTATTAGATATGACAATTGATTTTACAATCACTGGTGGTGACTGGTCATAATTTATCAGTTCACAAAGGTCATTTCAATATGGGTCTCGTGGTTTTCATTTACCATCCTCTCGCATGACAGCAGCATGGAGAGTCACCTGACATTCTGGATCAATGGACCTCTAGTTGAGGTTATGGTGGAGCGGGAGGTCTCCAGTAAGGTTAAGGGTTAGGTTTATAAACAGTAAGGTTAAGGTAAGAGTTAGGTTTATAAACCGTAAGGTTAGGGTTAAGGTAAGAGTTAGGTTTATGAACAACCATAATAATCAATCGCGGCAAAATAGCGCAAACACAGGGAGTTCCCGACGTTGGTACTTTCATCCAGAATGTCCCTGGAGATGAAACTCAAAGCACAGAATGTACATTAAAACACCCCGAAACCTCCCAGATATGGGTTAGGAGGCTCTCGTGTGAGAGGAGAGCATGGTCGAGTAGGTATAGTCTCGTGTGAGAGGAGAGCATGGTCGAGTAGGTAGTCTCATGTTGATGTGACCTGGCTGGCTCTGCTGTGACCTGACCTACATCTGGTCTCCATCAGGCTTCCTATGTTAATTAAACATCAGTTGCTGCTGCGACTGGGTCCCCAGACTGCCCACTGAGAGAGACAGCACGGCCTCTTATGTCTTATTCATCTAGTCTAACACTGTTACTATACAGGGACTCTTGATCAAATTCTTTGATTTGAAATCTTTATTTCGAACATGTAAATAAAACAAAAACAAATCATTAATCTCTAGCAATGAAATGAGGGAAAAAAAAGAAAAAAAACAACATAACTTCGAAAAGGAGTAGGAAGAAGTATACTTATTACATGGCGTTTTCACATTCGCCGAAATGCTTGCTTGTGATTGGTCAACAGCCCCCCGACTGCGGTCATGACCGCAGATTTTTCAATAATGACCACAGAGCGCAGCTGTTCGCAATCAAGCCCACTGACACACTGTTTCAGTGCAATTAGACACTGCCGTGCCGGCGATGACAGGGGGCGGAGCGACGAGCGGAGCCATGCAGAACACAGCGGAGCCAGAACACAGAGGCTGCCCACGATAATAATAATCACTTTATTTGGGCTGACAGAGCCACAGAACAACTGCGATTTGTCAAATGAATTAGGTATATTGTTAGTAAGTTAGCCATGTAATAAGCGGGATAATGTATAGCCTACTCGGTCATTGTCGCAAAATAATTGACCTTCACTACGTTTAAAACACCTCGGCGCGGCGCCTCTGTATTTTAAACTCCGTGTCGGTCAATTATTTTGCGACAATGACCTCGTAGCCATACATTATCCCTTACTTATTTAATCCTACCCCTTTTCCACTACTCAAAATGAATGTAATTCCTTACTGATTTAAATCCTTACAAAAACCAATATATATATATATATATACAAATATATGCAAAACATTAAAAAAAATATGAAAAACATGAATAGAATTTAATAAATATGTAAACACCCGTGAATGTCAAATCCCTTCCTCATCCCGAGCGGTTGAACTATTTCAATTGTATTTAGTTGAATAGAAACAACCGCCAAATAATAATTATAATAAAATGAATCCATTATAATTTATAATTTAATAATATTAAAAAAACACATTTATAGACCACTCTATGAAAGAGTTCTGAGACACTACACATTTAAAATAAATAAATAAAAGACCATTTTACATTATTCCATTTGCTTAGTTCAGATGAGCAGTTGGAACTATTCCAATTTAATTTAGTTTAATAGAAAGAATGTTTTAGATTAAAAAAATTGTTTTGTATCCTAGTTTGTCATCAGTCATCATGGCTAATATAAGTGAAGTTGAACCTTTATTAAACCCCTTTGGGGAAATTTGACTTTTGCATTTGATCAGTTGGGGCCCAACTCCAGCTGTACTGCCAGTACCTTGGTCAAGGGCGATCTCAGGAAACCTAGCATGCATGTCTTTCAAGGTGTGGCAGGAAACCAGAGTGCCCAGAGGAAACCCACGCAAACACGGGGAGAACACCAACTCCACACAGAACCCTGCTGGGGTTTGCATGTTCTCCCCGTGCTCGCAAGGGTTTCCCCTCCCGATAAGATAAACCCAATGGAAAAACATGCTCCCTGACGAAGACGGACAGGAGCACTTGGATTGGTCCCCGGGGCGCGACGCACGCTGCAGCCCTTGTCTGCTCCCGGCAGCCCTTGTCTGCTCCCGGCAGCCCTTGTCTACTCCCGGCTGCCCTTGGAGGGGAAGGACGATGGGATGGGAAGTGCAGAGAGACATTTCATCTGCGACTCAGTGCATGTGTGTGTGTGTGTTCCTGTGGGTCGCCCATCGCATGTGTGTGTGTTAATCTGCATGACAAATAAAGACGTCTTCTTCTTCTTCTAACCCAGGACCTTCTTGCTGTGAGGCAACAGTGCTTACTGTAGCTCAGGCCCGCATCACTCCTCTGCTAGTATCAGGGTCTGTGTGTGTGTGTGCGGGTGATAATAACAGGTTTTATTGCCAAGAACCCTGGGGATTACAGAAAGGTTCTTGGCAACAAACAGTTGGGTCAGTCCAGGCCGTAGAGCTGTATCTGAGGGCCTCAGGTGAGCCCACAGCAGGCTGTGTCACTCGATCTGTGAGTAAGGTGCCATTCAGCCACTCTCCTCTCCTTCTATCAGCTAGTGTGTGTGTGTGTGTGTGTGTGTGTGTGTGTGTGTGTGTGTGTGTTTGTGTGTGTGTGGCTGAGGAACAAGGAACAATCCCACTGAACCCCCAGAGGCCTGTCTGCTGTGAAATCTAGACAGCTTCGCAGTTTGCACTGTACAGAGATTGTGCTTCGGAATGCAGATTTGTCATTTCTGCATATGAGGTGTTGATGTGGTATCGGGATGTCATCAGGATACAGTAGGCCTTTTAACTCAATCAGCGCCACGGGCCTAGCCCATCTTTGTTCCTACTGCGCCACCGCTCTAAGAGATAGGGATGCGTGGCGGTGTTTGCAGGGCTATATCTATATTCTATATTATAGCTATGGATACAATACTATGGCTCATTTGACATCAACTATCCATCGTTCAATATGTGAAAAAGAATACATTTTTTCATGTATACGTTTGCGTGTTATACCGTGGTGAATATAAGTATAGTTTCAGAGTGATCCTGGCTAATTCAAGAAAACGGCGCTATGGAATGGAGCAATACGTGAATTTTACTAAAAGCGTTGGTATTGCTCGCCTGGACACGCTACTATTTCCAAATCAAATGTATATAATGTAATATAAATGTATATAATAGGTATTATGTTTCATCATGAATGCATGAATGCGTTTTTTGATGCTTTGATCGTCACCAACGGCATACGTTCTGGAGTATGTTACACATGGTCGTTGCGATCGATGTGAAATCATGGTTGGATCAAAGCAGGATTGATGTCATATAGTCCTTACCTTCACTAGGAGGTACCCCAAAAAGAATATTCCAATTGTCTGATTGCGATTTCCAGTATTGGTGTCCATCGTGTCGCCAACATAATCCACCACAACACATGCAACAGGGGCATTGGACGCGTTTCAATGTGATCGCGTGAACCGCTGGACTCGCCTGACCAAAAAAACTGCGCCCGGAGTGAATTAAATGTAACACCGGGTGTGAAAAAAAGGTTTCGAAGGGTGGGTGATACTGCCACCTGGCAGGATGCGGCCGGTATTGCACTCTAGCGATCTCAGAGTGATTCCCTATGGTAAACCAGAGGTCCATGTGAGAGAAAGGAATAAAAATATAGAATAAAAGAAATAACGATGAAAACCCGACTACTCGGGTATGGCGCTGAACGGTTGGCGAGTTAACCCGACTATCCTCGGGTCTGGCGCTGATTGAGTTAAAGGGGCACTTCACCAAAAAAATTAACAATGCAGATTTATTTTGCATAATAATCTCACATGTATCCAAAACAGTTTTGCACACATTTATTTAGTTATTAAGAGTAAATTAGTTTGAATATGGCCACTAGTGATGTTGATCGGGGACATTAACACCACACCCTTGTGTTGTTAATTACAGCTCAGTGAAATTATAAGGTCCCTGTAAGACAAGGTATTGCAATTTTTTCATCTACATATACATACAATTTCACGGTGCTATAATTAAAACAAGGATTCACGTACACACTACATCGTATCTACTTCGTAAATACTTAGCGCTATAACATTCCTGTGGTCGATAACTACTGTATTTACACATTTCAAGAGAGATCGTGCTGGAACTGAGGGCGTGTCCAGGAGGCCTTAGGTCCCACTCAGCTCTCCCTTTCTCTCCATACGAGGGCCTGTGTTGTCATTAGCTTCAGTTACCGAGAGGCCCGTGAGTAGGGGTGGGACGATACATCGATCCAGATCGATACATCGATGTAATTATCAACGATCGAATCGGATCGATGCGATGTAATAAGATCGATTCATATCGATACTCTTATTTTGAAAATCCTGTGGCGAGTCTCATAACTGATTGTGTTAAATGGGCATATGATATCATCTCATATCGATCGCAGGCACCTGAATCTAATCGTATCGTATTGTATCGTGAGAAACTTTGTGATATCGGCAAATATCGTATCGTTGTCCAAAGAATCGATATCGTATCGTATCATGATGAAACTGGTGATTCCCACCCCTACCCGTGAGGCACGCATGCTGTGCTTGCTCTCAGCTGGACAAACCACTCTCCAGTGTATTCAGTCAGGTCTGCGACTAACTAAACCTGAGAGACGGGTTTCAAAGGCCACTTTGTCGTCGGTCACCTCGTCCCGTTTGTTTGCTGTACGCGTGGTGTTGTTTCTCCTACACAGAGAGCGAGGATAGGGGCGTTGTTTCTCCTAGAGAGATAAATAAATAAAACTTCCAACTCGCGCAACGACGCGGCAAAAAGTTGAGCGTGGGCCGCACTAACACTAAACTTTGATGTCAAGTAGGGGGCCGCAAAATATCATCCAGCGGGCCGCAATTGGCCCGCTGGCCGCGAGTTTGAGACCCCTGTCCTACAGAGAGAGGATAGTGGTGTCCGCTTGCCAACATGCCTTTCAGCCCCGTCTGTCTCCCTCCACCTAATCAATAACAACATATTTCAATAACAACAGTGTTTACTGCCTCTGTCACGCTGCCATTGTTTAGCTGACAAGCTATTGTCAACCTGTCTTCTCTGATATTGAATAAGGACCTGCTGAGAGGTCACCAGTTTCCCTCCAGAAGGAATGCAGGTGGTGGTGCACCCAGGTGTTTCATTAGTGTTTGTGAAACCAGACAGACAGACAGACAGACAGACAGACAGACAGACAGACAGACAGACATCTGTGATGTATGTAATCGTCTGTGTCCAATAGTCTTATCTGGATTGTTTTTTTTTTGTTTATTTATTAATTAATAATTTTGTTGTCCTCTTTTCCCTGTTACCCTTCGAAAGGTCCTTTTGTCGCCAGGCCGTCATTGTAAATAAGAATTTGTTCTTAATTGACCTGCCTAGTTAAAGGAACACACCAACTTTTGGGGAAATTAGCTTATTTGCCATCTACCCTGGAGTTAGACAAGCAGTAGCCCCTTTCGTGAATGCGGTTTGCAAGCCCTAGGCTTGCAAACCGCATTCACGAAAGGGGCTAGACAAGCGGATACATACCATGTTCTTCTCTGTGCATGCATTAGGCTTAGGGAACAGCTGCATCGTTAGCCTAGCTTACATTCACTGGATGTAGGTGTGCCAGTGTAGCCTAGTTCCCAACAGTCACGAAATACACTCCAAATACATCTCCAAAACTTTCCTGTAAACATGTTGTGACCTGTGTATTTACCATGTGACATTTTTTTTGACATTTTTCTAAGCAGATATATACTCTGAACTATTTTTTTCCAAACCACTGCTGCCTGGGCGCAGTGATTTCATCACCTCAAAAGCCCAGTTTTTCGAAAAACACGTTTTTTTCCCGACGTGGTAAATACACAGGTCACAAGATGTTTACAGGAACGTTTTGGAGTTGTATTTGGAGTGTATTTCGTGACTGTTGGGAACTAGGCTACACTGGCACACCTACTTCCAGTGAATGACGCTAAGCTAGGCTAACGATGCAGCTGTTCCCTAAGCCTAACGCATGCACAGAGAAGAAAATTGTATGTATCTGCTTGTCTAACTCCAGGGTAGATGGCAAATAAGCACATTTTCCAAAAAGTTGACGTGTTCCTTTAAATAAAGGTTATATTAAATAAATAAATAACATGCATAATTACTAATTAAAATGAGTAGTTGAACAGCACACAGGCGGGTCTCTTTAGCACAGGGCAGTAGTTGAACAGCACACCGGCGGGTCTCTTCAGCACAGGGCAGTAGTTGAACAGCACACAGGCCGGTCTCTTCAGCACAGGGCAGTAGTTGAACAGCACACCGGCGGGTCTCTTCAGCACAGGGCAGTAGTTGAACAGCACACAGGCGGGTCTCTTCAGCACAGGGCAGTAGTTGACCAGCACACAGGCTGGGTCTCTTCAGCACAGGGCAGTAGTTGACCAGCACACAGGCCGGTCTCTTCAGCACAGGGCAGTAGTTGAACAGCACACAGGCGGGTCTCTTCAGCACAGGGCAGTAGTTGACCAGCACACAGGCTGGGTCTCTTCAGCACAGGGCAGTAGTTGACCAGCACACAGGCCGGTCTCTTCAGCACAGGGCAGTAGTTGAACAGCACACAGGCGGGTCTCTTCAGCACAGGGCAGTAGTTGACCAGCACACAGGCTGGGTCTCTTCAGCACAGGGCAGTAGTTGACCAGCACACAGGCCGGTCTCTTCAGCACAGGGCAGTAGTTGAACAGCACACAGGCCGGTCTCTTCAGCACAGGGCAGTAGTTGAACAGCACACAGGCGGGTCTCTTCAGCACAGGGCAGTAGTTGAACAGCACACAGGCCGGTCTCTTCAGCACAGGGCAGTAGTTGAACAGCACACAGGCCTGTCTCTTCAGCACAGGGCAGTAGTTGAACAGCACACAGGCCGGTCTCTTCAGCACAGGGCAGTAGGTGAACAGCACACAGGCCGGTCTCTTCAGCACAGGGCAGTAGGTGAACAGCACACAGGCCGGTCTCTTCAGCACAGGGCAGTAGG
Organism: Notolepis coatsorum; assembly: GCF_963971535.1. Taxonomy (NCBI): domain Eukaryota; kingdom Metazoa; phylum Chordata; class Actinopteri; order Aulopiformes; family Paralepididae; genus Notolepis; species Notolepis coatsorum. The sequence continues at coordinate 226,960,610 of NC_140166.1, read as the reverse complement.
TGAACAGCACACAGGCAGGTCTCTTCAGCACAGGGCAGTAGTTGAACAGCACACAGGCCGGTCTCTTCAGCACAGGGCAGTAGTTGAACAGCACACAGGCCGGTCTCTTCAGCACAGGGCAGTAGTTGACCAGCACACCGGCGGGTCTCTTCAGCACAGGGCAGTAGTTGAACAGCACACAGGCCGGTCTCTTCAGCACAGGGCAGTAGTTGATCAGCACACAGGCCGGTCTCTTCAGCACAGGGCAGTAGGTGAACAGCACACAGGCGGGTCTCTTCAGCACAGGGCAGTAGTTGAACAGCACACAGGCCGGTCTCTTCAGCACAGGGCAGTAGTTGAACAGCACACAGGCGGACTGCAGCCAACTAGAGTAATGACCTTGGTTCATGTTTGGAGGTCGTTGCCGCGCTGCGGGGCAGAATGTGTGAATGGAAGGTTCCCCTGAGTCTGCTGCTGCCGCTGCCGCTGCATGAACTCTGTCTTACTCAACTCTGAACGCCCCGCCAGCCCCCAGCCCCCCCCCACCCCCACCCCCTCCACCACCACCACAGGAATCCAGCATGCATGACTAGATATGTGTCACTGCGAAGAGAGGGAGACAGACAGGACCTCGTGTAGGGCTCCACAATATACTGAATTCACATTGGCACTGGAATACGGAAGGACTCGCCATGTCAAATGCAATGGCTCATTTTCCCGATTTTTTTATCGTTCATTTTTATAACGCACGTGATCATGTTGGTATGATTGTTGCATACAGTGTGCCTCTGGGTGGATGTGTTACATACAGTATTTTAAGTACAGTGCATACGTTTCTAGCAAGGGTGACCCCAGTGGGAATCGAACCCCTAACCCTGGCAGCGTCGGTGCCAAGTTGCTCTACCCGCGGAGATGCTCCAGAATGTGGGGAATTAAATGAAAATAGATCAATGCAGTAGATCAATAAATCAATGCAGTGAGTAGATCATTATATCAATAGTAGTTGGAATGAAAACACATTCCCCTCAAACTCAGACATACAAGGATGTAATATGATGAGGCTGATATTCACCAAAGCGGAAACTCCACAACCTGCTGTTGTAGTCATACTGAAGCTCCGCAACCTGCTGTTGTAGCAATACTGAAGCTCCACAATCATAATTAATATAAATGATAATTATAGTATAATATGTATAGTATCATAATAGTATAATATAAATAGTAATAATAGTATAATATTGTATGGTATCATACTAGTATAATATAAATGATGATAATAGCATAATATAAATGATAATAATAGTATAATACTGTATAGTATCATACTAGTATAATAGTATAATACTGTATAGTATCATAATAGTATAATATAAATGGTAATGACAGTATTCATATGTATAGTATCATAATAGTATAATATAAATGGTAATAATAGTATAATATTGTATGGTATCATACTAGTATAATATAAATGATAATAATAGTATAATAGCATAATATAAATGATAATAATAGTATATACTGTATAGTATCATACTAGTATAATATGCATTATAATAATAGTATAATACTGTATAGTATCATACTAGTATAATATGCATTATAATAATAGTATAATACTGTATAGTATCATAATAGTATAATATAAATTGTAATAATAGTGTCTGGTTCTTAACCTCATACTGACCTCTGGTAGGACGGCAGGCTTTAGCTTCACAACTATGAAACTATGGTGTAGAACCGCACTGCAGCAGACTAGGTCACTGGGGCTCTGGGAGGGGGTGGGGAGGGGGGGTGGACACTGTAGAAAATAAAGGAGGGATGGGGAGAAAGAGAGAGAGAGGTGGAAGATGGGGATGTGGAGAGAGATGGAGAGAGAGATAGCAGGGGGAGGGAAAGAGGAGAGAGAGGCGAAGACGGGTGAGGATAGAGTGAAGGAGGGAGAGAGAAGAACTTTGTATTTTAAAGTGTCTGTTCTCGTTTTACCGTTTTCTTTTGTTGAATCTTTTGTAAATACAGGTATATGCATGTATATATATATATATATATATATATATATATATATATATATGTATGTTTTTGTTTTGTTCTGTGTGGACCCCAGGAAGAATAGCTGTTGCCTAGGTGACTACTAACGGGGATACAAATAAACAAATAAATAAATGTGAAGATAAACGGAGGAGATTGATATTGACCAGCGGGATGAACAGAGGCGAAGAGAGAGGATGGAAGAGAGAGAGAGAGAGAGAATAGAGGAGTGAGAGAATAGAGGAGATAATAGAGGAGAGAGAGAATAGGGGGGAGAGAGAAGATAATAGAGGAGAGAGAGAATAGGGGTGAGAGAATAGGGGAGAGAGAATAGAGGAGCGGAGAGAGAATAGAGGAGAGAGGGAATAGAGGAGAGAGAAAGGATGTTACGAGTAGAGTAAAGAGATAAAAAGAGAGAGAAAATAGAGGAGAGAGAGAATAGAGGAGAAACAAGAGGATGGAATGGGTAGAGTGGAGAGATAGAAAGAGAGAGAGAATAGAGGAGAAACAAGAGGATGGAACGGGTAGAGTGGAGAGATAGAAGGAGAGAGAGAATAGAGGAGAGAGAGAGAGAGAATAGAGGTGAAGATTAAGTGTTGGACTGTTATGAATGATACTCAACCATAATAACAAACAGGACACAGCCACGTAAATGAAAGGAGACAATTAACAAACTAAGTTCTTCCCTCTTGGTTAACTTGGTACTACCTGTATCGAGCAACACACTCACAGTAAAACAGACATATGTAGAGACTAGTCACACAGAGGGACAGAAGACAGTATGTAGACTAGTCAAACAGAAGACAGAGAGACAGTATGTAGACTAGTCAAACAGAGGGACAGAAGACAGTATGTAGACTAGTCACACAGAGAGACAGAAGACAGTATGTAGACTAGTCACACAGAGAGACAGAAGACGGTATGTAGACTATAGTCAAACAGAGAGACAGTATGTAGACTAGTCAAACAGAGAGACAGAAGACAGTATGTAGACTAGTCAAACAGAGAGACAGAAGACAGTATGTAGACTAGTCAAACAGAGTGACAGAGAGACAGTATGTAGACTAGTCAAACAGAGAGACAGAAGACAGTATGTAGACTAGTCAAACAGAGAGACAGAAGACAGTATGTAGACTAGTCAAACAGAGTGACAGAGAGACAGTATGTAGACTAGTCAAACAGAGAGACAGAAGACAGTATGTAGACTAGTCAAACAGAGAGACAGAAGACAGTATGTAGACTAGTCAAACAGAGAGACAGAAGACAGTATGTAGACTAGTCAAACAGAGGGACAGAAGACAGTATGTAGACTAGTCAAACAGAGGGACAGAAGACAGTATGTAGACTAGTCAAACAGAAGACAGAGAGACAGTATGTAGACTAGTCACACAGAGAGACAGAAGACAGTATGTAGACTAGTCAAACAGAGAGACAGAAGACAGTATGTAGACTAGTCACACAGAGAGAGAGAAGACAGTATGTAGACTAGTCAAACAGAGGGACAGAAGACAGTATGTAGACTAGTCGGACAGAGAGACAGAAGACAGTATGTAGACTAGTCACACAGAGAGAGACAGATGGTTACAAAAGGGAGAGATAGTGTCAAATTATGATGAAGTACTTGCAATTAATTGAAATGTAATTGGTAGATATAAAGAGAGAGAGAGAGGGCGTTGGAGAAGGACAGGAGAAAGACCCAGCGGGTGGAGAGAGGGATGGAGGGAAGAGAGGCGGACAAGGGAAGCCCACTCCCCCTTCTTACTGCAGTCCCCATTGCCAATTAGCTCTCTCTCTCTCTCTCTCTCTCTCTCTCTCTCTCTCTATCTCTCTCTCTCTCTATCTCTCTCTCTTCCCCTCTCTCTCTGCCTCTTTCTTCCTTTCTGTATCTCTCTCTCCCTTTGTCTCTCTCTTCCTCTCTTCCTCTCTGTCTGTCTCTCTCTCTCTCCCTTTGTCCCTCTCCCTTCATCTATGTCTCTCTTCCTCCCTCTCTCTCTCTCTCTCTCTCTCTCGATTTCTCTGTCTCTCTCTTCATCTCTGACTCTCTCTCCCTGCCTGTCTCTCTGTCTGTCTCTCTCTCTCTCTTCATCTCTGTCTCTCTCTCCCTGCCTGTCTCTCTGTCTGTATCTCTCTCTCTCTTCATCTCTGTCTCTTTCAATTCAATTAAAATGGGCTTTATTGACATGGGAAACATATGTTTACATTGCCAAAGCCAAACTCTATCTCTTCATCTCTGTCTCTCTCTCTTAATCGCTGTCTCTCTCTGACTCCTCTCTCTACCTCTTTCACTCATCTCTCTCCCCCTCCCTCTCTCTCTCTCTCTCTATATCTCTCTCTCTCTCTCTCTCTCTCTCTCTCCCCCCCCCCCCCCAGTCAGTTAACTATCCCAGTCCCGTACTGGAGGGGAGTGGGCTCCTGGTGTCTCTCTCTCTCTCTCTCTCTCTCTCTCTCTCTCTCTCTCTCTCTCTCTCTCTCTCTCTCTCTCTCTCTCTCTCTCTCTCTCTCCTCTCTCCTCTCTCCTCTCTCCTCTCTCCTCTCTCCTCTCTCCTCTCTCTCTCTCTCTCTCTGTGTGTGCTGCATTGCAGATCTGGGTGTGAAGGGAGAGAGAGGGTTGGGGCGGTTTGGGAGGGGGGGGGGGTGTGTCTTTGGGAACAGTGTGTACCTGACTACATGCATGTTCCACTTCAGACGCATGTGCCGCATAGGTCTGTGTGTGTGTGTGTGTGTCTGTCTGTGGGGGGGGGACCAATGTGGTATACATCCATCATACCAACCCAGTTTGTATTGTAGGACATCGCTATATTAGAGGACTTTCCACAGTGCTACCGTGAAATACAATACCAAGGGTAACATGTGTAACCAGGCAAAAACACCAAGCGTGTTTAAAAAAAATTGGTTAGAGGAAGTCAGATCTGGGGGCGGCCGGGTGGCACAGCGGACTAATCGTCTGTCTACCACTGCAGAGACACTGGTATCGAATCCGGCTATCACCGTTGCCTCCGGCTTGGCCGGTCGTCATACTGGCTCAATTGGCAGAGTCAGAGCGAGGGAAGCCGGTGGGTGGTAATCTGGTCGTTGTAAACAGCGACTCCTATAGGTCGGTCAGGGCGCCTGCACAGCGAGGAAGCGATCTGGGTGAGGTAGTGTGACCTCCCACGCGTTACACTTCACCAATGAGAGTCTTCGCTGGCAGGTGAAAAGAGGCTGCTGGCTGTCTCCTATGTATCGGAGGAAGCATGTGATAGACTTCAGGGCTCCCTAGACCGACCAGTGGGGGGCACATGCTCGCAACGACCAGGAAGGGGAGGGGGGAATTGGCATAACGACTAAATTGGGATGGGAGGAAAATACAGAAAATAGGAGGAGAAAAAGTGGATAAAAAAATAATAATTTGGTTAGAGGAAGTCCAATCTGTTATCGGCAGGTATGGTCTGTTCGGAGGAAGTCAGATCTGGTATCGGCAGGTATGGTCTGTTCGGAGGAAGTCAGATCTGGTATCGGCAGGTATGGTCTGTTCGGAGGAAGTCAGATCTGGTATCGGCAGGTGTGGTCTGCTCTTGAGGAAGTCAGATCTGGTATCGGCAGGTGTGGTCTGTTTGGAGGAAGTCAGATCTGGTATCGGCAGGTAGGGTCTGTTCGGAGGAAGTCAGATCTGGTATCGGCAGGTAGGGTCTGTTCGGAGGAAGTCAGATCTGGTATCGGCAGGTATGGTCTGCTCTTGAGGAAGTCAGATCTGGTATCGGGCAGGTATGGTCTGTTCGGAGGAAGTCTGATCTGGTATCGGCAGGTGTGGTCTGTTCGGAGGAAGTCTGATCTGGTATCGGCAGGTGTGGTCTGTTCGGAGGAAGTCTGATCTGGTATCGGCAGGTGTGGTCTGTTCGGAGGAAGTCTGATCTGGTATCGGCAGGTGTGGTCTGTTCGGAGGAAGTCTGATCTGGTATCGGCAGGTGTGGTCTAGGGCTGCATGATTAATCGTTTTTTAATCGAAATCGCGATTTGGAATGATGCAATTATCAAATCGCCAAGCCTACAATTAAATTTTTTTTTTTTCTTTTTTTTTTAACCAGGAAGTCCCATTGAGATACAAGATCTCCTTTGCAAGGTAGACCTGGCCAAGATGACAGCAATAACATTTGCAATACATCACACAGCAATAAAATGTGTGATACATCACACAAGAACATAATAAATGTGCATGTATACAATACATCACATGTAAACACAAAGCAAAATAGTCTACATGATAGTAAAAGTGTATAATACAGGGTAATACAGTAATTTTGCAGTTGGGACCCGACTACAGAAAGCAGCAACATGCTTCTTGTACATTTTTTTTAAATATGTTATAATCGCATCGCAAATCGCAATCGCAATATCTGTCAGAATAATCGCAATTAGATTATTTCCCAAAATCGTGCAGCCCTAGTGTGGTCTGTTCGGAGGAAGTCTGATCTGGTATCGGGCAGGTATGGTCTGTTCGGAGGAAGTCAGATATGGTATCGGCAGGTACTTAATGTGCAGTTCTCTGAATCGATATGGTCAGTGGAAGAATGGTATACATGCATCTCTAGTCTACTCTGCACCAATCATATCAACCGCGATGAGGCCACAGCGATCCGTTGTGTCTGTCCGTCTGCGTTTGTTCTCAATAGCTTTTCAGTGAAGGACGTCTGTTTGTTGGACAGTGATGAGTCTGTCTCCGCCAGATTTGTGTACATTTTTTAAGGGCAGAGAGACGTTCGTAGAGGATGAAAATCTGTTGCAAAACGCACGATTAACGTAGCTACATAGGTTCTAATGAGAAAAACGCTTAACCGTTTATCTTGGTTATCGTGCATCTCCTGGTCATCTCGCAGACCTGTTGTTGAAGGAGGGCGTCTCCTGGTCAGCTCGCAGACCTGTTGAAGGAGGGCGTCTCCTGGTCAGCTCGCAGACCTCCTGTTGAAGGAGGGCGTCTCCTGGTCAGCTCGCAGACCTCCTGTTGAAGGAGGGCGTCTCCTGGTCAGCTCGCAGACCTGTTGAAGGAGGGTGTCTCCTGGTCAGCTCGCAGACCTGTTGTTGAAGGAGGCCGTCTCCTGGTCAGCTCGCAGACCTCCTGTTGAAGGATGGTGTCTCCTGGTCAGCTCGCAGACCTCCTGTTGAAGGAGGGTGTCTCCTGGTCAGCTCGCAGACCTCCTGTTGAAGGGGGACGTCTCCTGGTCAGCTCGCAGACCTCCTGTTGAGGGAGGGTGTCTCCTGGTCAGCTCGCAGACCTCCTGTTGAGGGAGGGTGTCTCCTGGTCAGCTCGCAGACCTCCTGTTGAAGGAGGGCGTCTCCTGGTCAGCTCGCAGACCTCCTGTTGAGGGAGGGTGTCTCCTGGTCAGCTCGCAGACCTCCTGTTGAAGGAGGGTGTCTCCTGGTCAGCTCGCAGACCTCCTGTTGAGGGAGGGTGTCTCCTGGTCAGCTCGCAGACCTCCTGTTGAAGGAGGGCGTCTCCTGGTCAGCTCGCAGACCTCCTGTTGAGGGAGGGTGTCTCCTGGTCAGCTCGCAGACCTCCTGTTGAAGGAGGGCGTCTCCTGGTCAGCTCGCAGACCTCCTGTTGAAGGAGGGTGTCTCCTGGTCAGCTCGCAGACCTCCTGTTGAAGGAGGGCGTCTTCTGGTCATCTCGCAGACCTGTTGAAGGAGGGCGTCTTCTGGTCAGCTCGCAGACCTCGCAAGACACTTTTAATGTGGACAAAAAATACTTATGGTTTTGTTTTACAAATCTTTTGTTGAGTCCATTTTAACCTTTTGTATTGTCTCCTGGTATGGCAACCTGTCAATACAGAACAAAAACAGTCTGGCCAACATAGTCAAGATGGCCAGCAAGATAATTGGGAGCCAGCAGCTTTCCTTGACAGACATTTATAACAGACAAATTCTGCGGAAGGCTCAGACGATCTTAGACAGCTCTGGCCATCCTCTCTTGGAGGAGTTTGGTCCCCCTCCCATCTGGCAGGAGATATAGGCTCTCCAGGCTAAAGAGCAACAGATTAAAATGTTCTTACATCCCCAGGCCACTAAATGCACTTAACTTCCTTTGAAATAACAGTAAGGCATTTTCATTTTCCTGGTTGGATTCTGTAAGATGTGATGTTTCTTGTGTTGTGTTATTTGTTGTTGTTGTTGGTGTTGTTGTCTCTACCACTGCTGCAAAGCAAATTTCCCCTTGAGGGACAATAAAGTCTGAACTGAACTGTTGAAGGAGGACGCTGCCTCTCCTCTCCGGGTCGCGGCGTGCCTTTTGCTTCCGACGCAGACAAAGCAGCAGTAAAAATGCTTTAGAGTCTAAATTAGGGGTGGATGGTATAAATGGTATACGGTATAAACGGTATGAATTTGCGCTATGGTATGGATTTTGATTATACCTTCATACCTTGTGACCGGTAGACTAGAGCAACTAGTCACAGCAGTAGCAATGACGTTAACGTTACTTGACGATTCACTCAACGTTTGCAGTGGTCGTTGCATAGTGTTTAATTGTACTGAGTTTTTCTCCACTTGCTCATGGACCTTGTCATATAGTTTGAGCATTTCAATTTGGCTAAGGAGGCTGAGAGGAGACTTGCTTTAGCGCAGCAACGGGCTAACGTTAGCCATTTTAAGATAAATGAATATACCGCAATATATACCGTTACCGTCTATGCTTCAAATTATACCGTGATATACATTTTAGACCATACCGTCCAGCCCTAGTCTAAATGAAAGTGCTTTGGGTCTGTCTGATAACAGAGAGGCAGGGGAGAGGTCTGTGTCTGGCTGGAAAACTGATATTCCCAGTGGGTGCGTGCGTGCTTGTGTGTGTGTCTCAAGGGAGGTCTCTCTCAGACGGAGGACCATCTGTCGTGTCTGTTAAGCCTCGGACCAGCTGGACCACCACTAGCTAGCTATAGGCTGATCTTGACCTGTCTGCTGAGACCAGAGACACTCAGCTACACTCCCGTCTGCTGAGACCAGAGACACTCAGCTACACTCCCGTCTGCTGAGACCAGAGACACTCAGCTACACTCCTGTCTGTTGAGACCAGAGACACTCAGCTACACTCCTGTCTGCTGAGACCAGAGACACTCAGCTACACTCCTGTCTGCTGAGACCAGAGACACTCAGCTACACTCCTGTCTGCTGAGACCAGAGACACTCAGCTACACTCCTGTCTGCTGAGACCAGAGATACCCAGCTACACCTCTCCTCTCCTCTCTATCCTCCTTTCCTCTCCTCTCCTCTCCTCTCCTCTCCTCTCCTCTCCTCTCCTCTCCTCTCCTCTCATCTCCTCTCCTCTCCTCTCCTCTCCTCTCCTCTCCTCTCCTCTCCTCTCCTCTCCTCTCCTCTCCTCTCCTCTCCTCTCCTCTCCTCTCCTCTCCTCTCTCCTCTCTCCTCTCTCCTCTCTCCTCTCTCCTCCTCCTCTCCTCTCCTCTCCTCTCCTCTCATCTCATCTCCTCTCCTCTCCTCTCATCTCCTCTCCTCTCATTTCCTCTCATCTCTTCTCCACTTCAGCAAATGTGTAATATAGCTGACAGTGTTTGTGTAATATATAGCTGACGGCAAACAGCTTTGTCTAAACTAATGTGTTTCTGAATGATTGGAGAAAGTGTGTAAATATTGAACTGGCTTCGCTTTGAAGTCAGGCGGCCTCCTCGCCCAGAGGGGGGGGGGGGTGTGTATGTGTGTGTGTGACCTCGCCCAGGGTGGCTGTGTGTGTGTGACCTCGCCCAGGGTGGCTGTGTGTGTGTGACCTCGCCCAGGGTGGCTGTGTGTGTGTGTGACCTCGCCCAGGGTGGCTGTGTGTGTGTGTGTGTGACCTCGCCCCCCAGGGTGGCTGTGTGTGTGTGTGTGTGACCTCGCCCAGGGTGTGTGTGACCTCGCCCCCCAGGGTGGCTGTGTGTGTGACTCAGGGTTTCCATTGGCCGGTAAATACCAATGGCTGTCGAGAATTACAATTGGCCGGTAAATATCAATCTTGATGGCCATCGTGGCTGGTAAAAATAACATGAGTAGGAAATTTATGAAACTTGACCCCCCCCCCCCCCCCCAAAGGGCAGCCGGGAGCAGACATGGGCTGCGGTGTGGGGCCGCACCTGAGGACCAATCCAAGTGCTCCTGTCTCACTCCGTCAGGGATGTGACAGCATTAGCAATCTGCTCTGCATGTTTTTCCATTGGGTTTATCTCTTTTTCTGGAGGGGAAACCCTTGCAGGCATGGGGGAGAACATGGCAAACTCCACACAGAACCCCACCTGGGTACCTGGTCCCCAAGCGGGTGACCCAGCCAGGACCCTCTTGCTGTGAGGGGACAGCGTTAACCACTACACCTGACCGTGCGCCACCTATTATATATTATAGTAATATACTAGGATACTATATTAATATACTGACTGTGGCCACTGTTACGGGTATACCATGACATCGTCAAAACTAGGACAGATGTCGTGATATCTTGGGCGTATCACCCAGCTATTACTACTACTGCTGACCACAGCACAACGTGGAGCCGTCCACAGCTGCGGCAGAGCAGAAACGTAGAGGCAGTTTCAGGCCGTTTCAGGCTGTTTCAGGCCGTTTCAGGCCGTTTCAGCTGTTTTGTAGGCACACAACACATTCTTGTATTTAGTTGAACCCCCTCCACCCATATGCACACAGTACACAAACACACACACACACACACACGCACACACACACACACACAAACAAACAAACACGCGCTGTTAAACCTCCCTCTTGTCTCATCTTTGCTCAAACACACTCGCACATAATGACTGATGGATGACGGCAAACACTGACCTCTGTAGTTCCTCTTTAAACCTATAGATAGACAATAGTGGTGGCCAACGCACACTCACACACACACACACACACACACAGAGCACACATGCACACACACAGAGAGCACGCATGCACACACACAAACTCTCCATGACGCTGTGTCGTATTTCAAAGAGGTACTCCTCCATTGTGTGAACGCTGTAGGTCTTCCATGTATTGAAAGCCAGTTACATTATGCCTCAGGCTGTTATGGCATCCATCGCCGTCTCTTAACCCTTTCACTGCCACACTACAGAAGGTTAACCCTTTACTATCACACTACCGAGACGGTTCTAAGGGTTAACCTGCTGTTGTGTGGCAGTGAAAGGGTTAACCTTCTATGTATTGTCGCAGTGAAAAGGGTTAACCGTTTGGTAGTGCGGCAGTGAAAGGGTTAACGGACTCTAAAGTACTCCCACATAGTCGAGGCGTACCGTGAGCGGACCGGACTCTGCGCGGCGGCATGTCCGCAGTCGTTTGAGGTTTCATAGTCGAGCGTACCACGTTCCTACGTTTCTCGTGCCAGTTTACTACATTTCCCACAATCCTTGCGCGCTATTTACACTTTCTGTCACGGCGTCGTCCACCGACGATGTCAAAATAAAGAGTCTAGGTAAATCTCCGTTTCCAAGATTTCAAAATAAAAGCCATTCAAAGTTCCTTCAGATGATGTAAAAAAAAAAGACATGGTCCGAATTGGAATGGATAACGATTGGCGATAGTGAAACTAAATTTAGCGCCATCTACCTGCCAAAGTTTTACCGGACCAATCCTACCCATAGAACCATGATCCTGCCCTACTCTCTCTTGGCATGGAGTGAGTGTTCAGAGTAAAATGCAGATCGGATACCATAGCTTATATTCATCGCGTATGTTGAGATGTTACACTTGGACACCAGATTCTCTGTCAGGCTCACATCCTAATGTGATTCTGATTTAATGTAGGGCGGCTTCTGTGTACAAGAAGCTGAATCATGTGACACATGGCAACCGTTGATGACGGAGCGCGACCTCCTCCACTACTGTCAGGACTGATCACTGTAGGACTTTCATCATCTTGGTTTGTTGTTATATTGTACTCGTTCGACTGTGTACTCTTGAGTGATGTTCGGCAGTGTTTTCTGTCTTGTTGTTTAGATAATGGTTGTTGTTGTTGTTGTTGTTGTTGTTGTTGTTGTTGTTGTTTAGGTAATGTTTAGCCGATACATATTACCTGTTGTTTGTAGGTGAGAGAGAGAATAAGTAATACTAATAATAAAATGTATTGTGTATAGCACCTTTCATACAAGAAATTGCAGCCCAAAGTGTTTCACACCAGTGATGTAGACACAACAATATACACAATACAATAAAATACAATACAACACAACACAATACAACAATATACACAACACAATACAACAATATACACAACACAATACAACAATACACAACACAACACCACTAGGGCTGTCTTAAATACTTTGAAGCTTCGAAGCTTCGTTCGATGGGCATGGGATTCGAATATGAAAATAGAATTCGATTATATAAAAGAATTAAATTAAAAATAAAAAATATGATATACAATTTTTTTTGTTGCAAAATCAACTCTGCCTCTCTTTGTTAATTACAACAAGCAATGCTGTTTGTTATTTAAGATGAGGTCGGACTCGGCACTGACAGATTTGTGTTCATTGTGCTGCTTTTATAAAGCCTCAAATGACGGCTTACAATATTTCATGAAAGCAAAGTGTTTTGTTTGTCTAAGATTTAAAAAGGTTTAAACTTTACAGCACTGACAAAGTTGAACAAAGTGCTGTACAAGTCCCACAACATAAAAAAAAATATATTAAATTAAAATTTTATTTAATATTTTTTTATCTCGAAGCTTCGAATTAAAATCGAATCTCGGCCCCGAAGCTTCGAATTCCAAAAATAAATAAATCGAAGGTCAGCCCTAAACACCACACAACGCACGCCGCACCACACCACCAAGCATCTTCCCTGGCGTGTTGTTTTCTCCACGAGGAGCACGTGCTTCTAAATTGAGTGATTCGGGAACATCATGCGAAAGACATCCAGGACATCCAGTCCCTCCTCACCGTGAAGTTTCACACATGCTGCAGCGTTCCGCAGGCGGCTGCCACTCTCAGGAGGACTGACACCCCGGGGTCTCCGTCGAGGAGAAGGTCACGACAACGACCGCGGAACAATCCATTATCTTCAGTCACTCACAGAGGCTCAGTGGCCGTGGAACCAGGATGAGAACCGATTAACCCTTTCACTACCACACTACCAAAGGGTGGCTCGGGAGGTAGAGCAGTCGTCTGGCAATCCGGAGGTTCCCGGTTCGATTCCCCGCTCCTCCCGGGCAGCGTGCCGATGTGTCCTTGAGCAAGACACATGACCCCTAATTGCTCCCGATGAGCAGGTTGGCACCTTGCATGGTCGCCTCCACCGTCGGTGTGTGAATGTGTGAGTGGATGGGTAAAATGTGAGGAACAAATTGTAAAGCGCTTTGGATAAAAGCGCTATATAAAAAAGCAGCCATTTACCATTTACTACCACACTACCAAAGGGTTAACCATTTTACTACCACACTACAGAAGGTTAACCATTTCACCACCACACTACAGACTGTTAACCGTCTGCAGTGTGGTAGTGAAAGGGTTAAACATCCGAGCAGTAGGACAGAGAGAAAGTAGAGTAGAGTGGAGTTCTGTAGAGTTCTGAAGGGTGTGTGTAGTGTTTACTGTAGTGTGGGGGTGGAGCTGGGTGCTCTGCTCATTGTAAACAGTGGAGCAGTGGAAAGGACCGTGTACTGTACGTGCAAGACGTCATGTTATTGTATCAGTAAAACACTATTTATCAGATAAACACTCCCTTTATCACACCATGTTTTATGTATTTATTCGTACAAATTTGCACTACCGCTGTACCTCATTTTGCATTTAGTAAATTTTAGTTTTTTATATTTGTATTTGGTCGTTACTTTTTTACTGTATGAAGCACAATCTTAGGAGGCTCATACAGAACCAAGCATTTCACTGTAACGTACGATGTACCTTATATGTGACAAATGAAACAAAACTTTTTTTTTTATCCACTTTTTCTCCTCTTTTTCTATTTTTCTCCCATCCCAATTTAGCCGTGCCAATTCTCCCCTCCCCTGTCTTGATTGTTGCTCGCATGTGCCCCCCACTGGCCGGTTGTAGGGAGGATAGAAGCCCATCGCATGTCCCCTCCGATACATGTGTAGGCAGCCAGTCGCATCTTTTCACCTGCCAGCGCGGACTCTCATTTGGCGAGGTGTAACGTGTGGGAGGCTCACACTGCCCCCGCCATTTTCCTGTCTCTGCTGTGCAGGCACCCCAACCGACCTGTAGGAGTCGCTGTTTACAACGTCCAGATTACCACCCATCGACTTCCCACCCGCTAACTCTGCCAATTGAGTTAGTATGACGGCCGGCCCAAGCCGGAGGCAACGCTGACAGCCGGATTCGATACCGGTGTCTCATGCGTTGGTGACGAGCGCAATGTCCGCTGCGCCACCCAGCCGCCCAAATGAAACAAAACTTGATCTTGTTTGGGAAATGTGTTTGCGGTGGGCCTGTTTGGTATTGTGGTGGGCCTGTTTGGTATTGCAGTGGGCCTGTTTGGTATTGCGGTGGGCCTGTTTGGTATTGCGGTGGGCCTGTTTGGTATTGCGGTGGGCTTGTTTGGTATTGCGGTGGGCCACTGCAAACAAGTACATGGAACACACTGGCCCGCTAAGAAGCAGGATCAAACAAAGACAGGATCCCAACCGGGGAGCATCAGTCGGGCAAAGAGATGAGGTCACAATGTGACAGAAATGGGTTAAACCACACCTCACACGCAGCTTCCACCGTAAAGACCTGCGTCGCTCGAACAACATGCTCTGATCGATTCATGTTGGAATGTGGCCTAACACACTGGGACTAGTTCCAACATGAAGCATAGGAAATGCTCGAGGACTCTTTTTGTATCACAAACAGTACTGTATTTGCAAATCTGGTATGTCATAAATGTATAGATGTAGCAGTACTGTCTATCTGTATGTCATGTATGTCATATATGTTACGATGAATTGAAAATGGGGGACCCTGATGTAAACAAGACGAAAGTCTTTCTCTGGTCTGCATCCCCTTAACAATTGTATGTATTGAGCTGTACTGTACTGTACCCATTCTGCAATCTGTTAATAAAGTTTTCAATCAATCAATCAATCAATCAAAGACTGCAGGTTTTTGTTGATTATTGAAGCATTTGCCTGCATGTTACGGTGTGGATTCACACTCTTTTGTCTTGTGAGTCGACCAGTCTGGCACTTCCACGGGAAGGCTAGCTAGAACTCCGACCACAGGACTCGTGAGTTAAAGGAACACGCCAACATTTGGCTTACCGTCTTCTCCAGAGAGAGACAAGAAGATGGATACCAGTTTCCTCTCTGTGCGTTCAGTAGAAAGCTGTCTGGCTGCACATTAGCCTAGCTTAGCACAATGAATGGAAGCGGACAG